>NC_064640.1:572424907-573028121 GCF_023864345.2 Schistocerca serialis cubense | reverse complement strand
ATTTACATACATGGGTATACGGTCCACATACACTTACGGAAAAAAGAAACTAAGCACCAAGAAGGAGTTATGCGACATAAAGCAAAGTTAGTAAGCGTGTTTCTACATCTGAAAAATTATATGTATTCAGATTTCGCTCCGGCCGCATAAGAGTGGCGTTAGTAGTTTTAAATACACGCTGTACGGTCGTGAGCGTTAGTTACCTTTGGGGCTGGACGTGGTGAATTGATGTTTGTGAAGAATACCTCGAAGGCGACAACACCACCTCACTGAGTTTGAACGAGGTAGTGTAAAAGGTCTACTAGAAGCTGGATGTTCTTTCTGTGATATTGCAGAAAAGCTTGGCAGGAATGAAGCCACTGTACATGATTGCTAGCAACGGTGGTCAAGGGAGTGTACGGTCGCAAGAAGAACGGGCTGCTTGACACTACCACGAGGGAAGATCGTCGTGTTCGGGGTATGGCTCTGGCGCGTCTGCAGCAGCAATCTGAGTAGCAGTTGGCACCACAGTGACACTACGAACTGTTACAAATCGGTCACTTAAAAGACAGCTCTGAGCCAGACGCCCTGTAGCGTGTATTCCAGTTACCCTAAACAACCGTCATTTGAGTAGTGTCAAATGAGAAGCCATTGGAGGGCAAAGTGGAGGTCTGCTATGTCTTTTAGTGAAAGCTAGTCCTGCCTCGGTGCTAGTGATGGCCGTGTGATGGTTAGAAGGATACCAGTTGAGGGCCTGCAACCAGCCTGTCTGCTTGCTAGACATACTGGGCCTACACCTGGAGTTATGGCCTGGGGTTCCTTTTCGTATGACAGCAGGAACTCTCTCGTGGCTATCCAACGCACCCTGGCTGCAAATTTGTACGTCCATCTGGTGATTCAGTCTGTTGTGCTGCCATTCATGAACAGTATTCCAGTAGGAAAACAGGATAATGCTCGCTCGCATACCACTGTGGTAACCCAATATGCTCTACAGAGTATCGATATGTTTCCTCGGCCTGCTCGATCACCAGATCTGTCTATAATCGAGCACATATGGGACAGCGTCGGACGGCAACTCTTGCGTCATCTACAACCAGCATTAACCGTCCCTACATTGCCCAACGAAATTTTACAGGCATGGAACTCCGTCAGACAAACTGACATCCGGCACCTTTACCATAAAATGGTTGCACTTTGGATGCTTGCATTCCCACAAACTGACATTCAGCACCTTTACAATAAAATGCATGCACTTTGTATCCTTGCTTTCAACATGCCGACAGTTACATCGATTATTAATATACCAGCATTTGACATTTGCAATGGGTTTTCTCATAACCTGTGATCTTTCAGTGTTAGACAAATGTATTCCCGAAATTTCATTACTCTACATTAATTATTTTTTGGTGTTGTGATTTTTCCCGTCGGTGTATTTCACTTCTACGGATTTCATGTTTATGCCATCCAGAAATTATTTAACCTTCAGGCTAAATAAAGATAGGAGAAATAACATCGAATATTACTATCTTATAACTCTCAAACAGATAGGAAAACTAGATAACCGAAGAATAGGTCAACCAAGTGATTTTTAAAAAAGATTTTGCAACTGCCGGATAGCGAACTAAAAGAGGAAATCATCAAATGCATGTCTTACGACCACCAGCCAGATGAGAAATGGAGCATTTACCACCTAACAAGAGATCGCAAAAATATAAATAGAGATACGTAGGTAATATCCCCCCTCCCCCCACCTCCCCATAAACCGTGGACCTTGCCGTTGGTGGGGAGGCTTGCGTGCCTCAGCGATACAGATACCCGTACCACAGGTGCAACCACAACGGAAGGGTATCTGTTGAGAGGCCAGACAAACGTGTGGTTCCTGAAGAGGGCAGCGGCCTTTTCAGTAGTTGCAGGCGAAACAGTTTGGATGATTGACTGATCTGTAATATTAACCAAAACGGACTTGCTATGATGGTACTGCGAATAGCTGAAAGCAAGGAGAAACTACAGCCATTATTTTTCCCGAGGGCATGCAGCTTTACTGTATGGTTAAATGATGATGGCGTCGTCTTGGGTAAAATATTCCGGAGGTAAAATAGTCCACCCTTCGAATCTCCGGGCGGGGACTACTCAGGAGGACGTCGTTATCAGGAGAAAGAAAACTGGCGTTCTACAGATCGTATCGTGGAATTTCATGTCCCTTAATCGGGCAGGCAGGATAGAAAATTTAAATAGGGAAATGGACAGGTTAAAGTTAGATATACTGGGAATTAGTGAAGTTCGGTGGCAGGAGGAAAAAGACTTCTGGTCAGTTGAATACAGGGTTATAAATACTAAATCAAATAGGGGTTATGCAGAAGTAGGTTTAATAATGAATAAAAAAAGTAGGAACGCGGATAAGTTACTACGAACAGCATAGTGAACGCTTTATTGTAGCCAAGATAGACACGAAGCCCACTACTACCACGGTAGTACAAGTTTATATGCCAACTAGCTCCGCAGTGAAGGAAGAGATTGAATAAATGCACGATGAGATAAAAGAAATTATTCAGATACCGAAGGGAGACGATAATAGTCACGGGGGACTGGAATTCGATAGTAGGAAAAGGAAGAGAAGGAAAAGTAGTAGGTGAATATGGAATGGGGATAAGGAATGAAAGAGGAAGCCGCCTGGTAGAATTTTGCACAGACTATAACTTGATCATAGCTAACACTTGGTTTAAGATTCATGAAAGAAGGTTATACACGTGGAAGAGTCCTGGAGACACTGGAAGGTTTCAGATAGGTTACATAATGGTAAGACAGAGATTTAGGAACCAGGTTTTAAATTGTAAGACATTTTCAGGCGCAGATGCGGACTCTGACCACAATCTGTTAGTTATGAGCTGTAGATTAAAACTGAAGAAATTCCAAAAAGGTGGGAATTTAAGACTGAAAGAACCAGAGGTTGTAGAGAATTTCTGAGAGAGCATTAGGGAACAATTGACAAGAACGGGGGAAAGAAATACAGTAGAAGAAGAATGGGTAACTTTGAGAGATGAAATAGTGAAGACATCAGAGGATAAAGTAAGTAAAAAGACGATGGCTAGTAGTAATCATTGAGTGACAGAAGAGATATTGAATTTAACTAATGAAAGGAGATAATATAAAAATGCAGTAAATGAAACAGGCAAAAAGAGTACAAACGTCTCAAAAATGAGATCGACAGGAAGTGCTAAATGGCTAAGCAGGGTCGGCTAGAGGACAAATGTAAGGATGTAGAGGCATATATCACTAGGGATAAGACAGATACTGCCTACAGGAAAATTAAAGAGAAATTAGGAGAAAAGAGAACCACCTGTATGAATATCAAGAGATCAAATGGAAAACCAGTTCTAAGCAAATAAGGAAAAGCAGAAAGGTCGAAGGAGTATATAGTGGGTTTATAGAAGGACGATGTACTTGATGACAAAATTATGGAAATGGAACAGGATGTAGATGAAGATGAAGTGGGAGATATGATATTGCGTGAACAGTTTGATGGAGCACTGAAAGACCTAAGTCGACACTAGGCTCCGGGAGTAGACAACATTCCGTTAGAGCTACTGATGGGAAGCAGCCATGACAAAACTCTTCCATCTGGTAAGCAAGGTGTGTGAGACAGTAAAAATAGCTTCAGACTTCAGAAGAATATAATAATTCCAATCCCAAAGAAAGTAGGTGTTGACAGGCGGGAAAATTACCGAACTATCAGTTTAATAACTCGCGGATGAAAACACTAACACGAATTCTTTACAAACGAATGGAAAAACTGGTAGTAACCGACCTAGGAAGATCAGTTTGGAGTCCGTAGAAATATTGGAACACATAAGACATTACTGACCCTACGACTTATCTTAGATGATAGATTAAGGAAAGGCAAACCTACGTTTCTAGCATTTGTAGACTTAGAAAAAGCTTTCATATTCTGAAGGTAGTCAAATACAGGGAGCGAAAGGCTATTTAGATTTCGTATGAAAACCAGATGGCAGTTATACGAGTCGAGGAGCATGAAAGGGAAGCAGTGGTTGGGAATCCAGGGACATAGGGTTGTAGCTTATCCCCGATGTTATTCAGTCTGTACATTGAGCAAGCAGTAAAGGAAACAAAAGAAAAACTTGGAGTAGGAATTAAAATCAATATACAAGAAACAAAAACTTTAAGGTTTGCCGATGACAGAGCAGTCAGAGACAGAAAAGGGCCCGGAAAAGCAGTTGAATGGAATGGACAGCCCTGGTCAACTTGCAAGTACTGGTACTACTCATGCAAATCTGCTCACACGTCTTTGTTGATGCATGAGCAGACCTTTGTTTTTGGAAGCAGAAATAGATAACTGACTACTGTACACTATGGATATCTTTGCTGTTACATGCTAATAGCTTTATTTTTCAATCAGTTTCCGTACTCACCTTCTTTGTTCATACATTTTACCTAATAAGACCTGCTGCAATTATTTCAAGTAAATTACTTCTGAGAAATTTAAATCTTTGCAAAGATACTTTGTCACTATATGTAGAAAGGTGGTTTTTGTAGAGGCCGGCGAACATTCTTAGCACTTACACACAGAAATTATCTTGATCACAATTTATTTATATAGTAATTCCGTATAACGGGTCTTAGCCTTAGAACTTATCAGATCGAAAGATGGAAAAAGGAAACAGGAGCATTTCACTGTGAACCAGTGCACAAACTGGCTATGATAGAACATCGTGACATGATTAATATGTACGAAAATGAGTCCTGAAGCATAGATACAACGTATCACGTCAAAAAATATGGGCCGACTGTATATTGTAGTAGTGTATGGCACGCTGAGCGCCGTGGCAGCTGACCGAGCTACTAACAACAATTTACCATAAGGCGACGCTGCAGATAATCATGGACTGGCATACATGTTGAACATTAAAAATAAAAGCCTTATTCTTGCGCTAAAATGACAAACAACATTAAGTGTTTTGATATGAATATTGGTTCTGCTGATGATGAAGAGACTGAAATAAATTATTCATAGCAAGAAATTATTCACATCGTTAAATGAGGCGAAAACGTAATTGTGGTGGAGGCCTCGAATTCGATAATATAAAAAAGGGAAAAGGAGAAATAGAAGGAGAACATGTGCAGGAAGAATTTTGCACAAATCACAATTTAGGTTAGACAGAGATTCCCAAACCAGTTTTTAAAGTGGAAAACATTACCAACTGCAGATGCCATAATTTATTGTTTATCATCTGTAGTTTAAAACTGGAGAAATTGCAGAAAGTTAGTACATTAAGAAGATGATATCTGGATAAATTGAAAGAACAGGAAATTGTTGAGAGTTTCAAAGGGAGCATTAGGCACTGATTGAATGAAATAAGGTAAATGAATACAATAAAACACGAATAGGTAGGTTCAAGAGATGAAATAGTGAAGGCAGTAAAAGATGATCTGGACAAAAATACTGGGCTCAGTGGAATCCTAGGATGACACAAAAGCTACTGAATTCTGTTGGCGAAATGAAAAATAAAAAACGAACCAAATGAAGCAGCCAAAGGGAATATAAACATCTAAAAATGAAATTCAGAGAAAACATGAAATGGCTATAGCAGAAATGAAAAACTGTAGAAGCACGTATGACTAAGCGACATGTCAATGATACCTATAGAAATAGTTAAGAAAACCTCTAGAGGAAATTGAAGCATTGTATGAACTTCAGAAGCTCAAATGGCAAGGCAGTATCAAGCCAAGAGCGAAAGGCTGAAAGGGGAAAGAGAAACATAGAAGACAACAAAAATGGCAGAACCAGTCATGAAAACCTTATTCTATCCGGTATGTAACATGTATAAGGCAGGCTTCAAGAAGAAGACAATAACTCCAATTATGAAGAAGGTAGACGCTGACAAGTGTGAACGCAATCGAACTTTCAGTTTAATGGGTCGTGGTTACAAGATAGTGACACAAATTATTTACAGGGAAATGGAAAGACTGGTAGAAGCCGACCTCGGGGAAGATTATTTCGGCTCCAGGGGAACGTAGGTAACATGGGGCAGTACTGACCCTACGAATTATCTTGGGAAATTATGTTTATAGCATTTGTAGAGTTTGAGAAAGCTTTTGACGGTGTTTACTGGAAAACACTCTTGGAAATTCTGAAAACTGCAGGGATAAAATGCAGGCTTCGAAAGATTGTCTAAAACTTGAATAGAAAAAAGACTGTAGTTATAAGAGTCGTAGGGCATGAAAGGGTAACAATTGTTGGCATGGGAATGAGACACCGTTGGAGACTATCACCGAAGTTATTTAATCTGTAGATTAAGCAAGCAGAAGGAAATCAAGGAAAAATTTTGAAAAGGGAATTACAGTTTAGGGAGAGGAAATAAAAACTTTGAGATTTGCGAGTGGCGTTGTAATTCTGTCCGAGACGGTAAGCGACTTGAAAGAGCAGGTGACCGGCAAGGACCGTATTTCAAAAGAGAATACTGAACCGGACAATGCTGAGGGAAGTAGACTAGAAAATGAGATGCTGTAAGCAATAGATGAGTTTTTGTTTTTTTTTCGTATACGATAAATATTTCACACAAGAAGAGAATGGAATTTTTTCAAATATTGTTTCACAAAAGAATACTAAACGTTAGATCCTTCGATCGAATGACTAATGAAGAGTTACTGAATCGAATTATGGAAAAATACACTGCTGGCCACCGTAAATGCAACACCCTGAAGGAAGCATCCGAATCAAGTGAAATTTACACCATGGGTTTGCAGAGATGAGATATGCAACTGATTAGAATTTCAGCGCAGACGCACATCACGCGTGCCTGTGGCGCCACCTCATAGCGCCATTAGGCTTGGCGATTTCGACGAGTGTACGTTCGGCACGTGTGTTTAACTTGTGGTTGTTTCACAAGACGATCAGTTATGCCTCGTAGACAACAGCGAACATCTTTTGATCAAGTATCCGAGTTCGTCAGAGGAAGGATAGTGGCTTACCGAGATTGTTTATTATCATACAGAGAAGTCGCTAGTCGTGTTGGACGAAACCAAACAACTGTAATGCGGATATGTGACCGTTGGATGCAGGAGGGTACGACGGACCGACGTGGTCGATCGCATTCACCTCGGTGCACCACTGCACGTGCTGATAGGCAAATTGTGCGCATGGCAGTGACGGATCGCTCAGTGACATCCCGAACCATAGCACAGCACATTGCGTCTGTAACGCATCATTCAGTGTCTGCGCGTACCATTCGACGCCGTTTACAGCAGAGTGGTCTGTACGCAAGACTTACATTGCTTCGTCTACCATTGACGCAGAACCACAGACGTCTCCGTCGCCAATGGTGTGATGACAGACGGATGTGGACGGCAGAATGGAATGACGTTGTCTTTGCTGACGAGGCACGCTTCTGTCTGCAGCACCACGATGGTCGGATTCGAGTGTGGAGACACCGTGGAGAGAGGATGCTGGACAGCTGCATTATGCACCGCCACATTGGTCTTGCACTGGGTATTATGGTATGGGGCGGTATTGGATATTACTCTCGCACGCCTCTAGTACGCATTGCCGGTACTTTAAATAGCCGGCGCTACATATCCGAGGTGCTGGAGCCAGTTGTCCTTCCTTACTTTCAGGGCTCGGCCCCAGCCATATTTCAACAGGATAATGCGCGACCACACGTGGCACGCATTGTCCAAAGGTTCTTCTTCAATAACCAGATTGAATTGCTTCCCTGGCCGGCTCGCTCTCCGGATCTTTCGCCGATAGAAAACATATGGTCCATGGTTGCTCAACGAGTGACCCAGATTAGATCCCCAGCTGCAACACCAGATGATCTTTGGCAACGTGTGGAAGCTGCTTGGGCTGATGTACCCCAGGAACACATCCAACGTCTCTTTGACTCAATGCCGAGTCGTGTGGCAGCGGTGATCTCCAACAATGGCGGCTACTCTGGCTACTGATTCTGGCAGGAACCACATGTCACAGACGTCTGTAAACGTAATCATTTGATACTTGGTCAACATGTTATCTACAAAATAAATCTTGTTGTGCTACCTCTTGTCTTTCTTGGTGTTGTATTTACGGTGGCCAGCAGTGTAGATATGTGGCAATACTTGACTAAAAGGTGGGATGAGTTGATAAGACATATCGTGTAGCGTCAAGGAATCGTCACTGTGGAGATGGGTGCAGGGAAGCGTGTAGGTTTGTGGATCAGGAGAGGAGGAGGGGGGGCAGATAAAAATTGTAAAGGCAGACAATAAGCAGGTTCAGACGGACCTAGGTTGGAGTAGTTATGTAGAGATGAAGAGACATGCATAGTATCGACTAGGGTAGCAAAGTAGGTAACAACTGTCTTCAGTCTGGAGACCACAACAAAAACATCATCAACCGTTCATCAACTCATAGAATCTGAATACTTCGTTGTGACTTTTTTTTCACGATCGTTCGTTTCTTTGCAGTATAAGACTTGTTCGCGACGAGAGATTACCTTCCTTAATGAAGCGTCGTGACCGTCCAACTCTCATTTGAAATTAAATAATGTACGCCAAGAACAGAATGTTTTACCAGTGTGTTATAGCGACAAGACGAGTTCAAGCGTGGTCACTGAATCAGCCAAATATCTATAAATTATATCACGAAAAATGTTACAGACCTGTAAGCAGGAATTTGGGGACTCTCCTAATTCATCCTGGATTTGTACTCCAGGAGCACGAGCTTACATCAGACTATTCTGCTATTCTGTTTATAGAACATGCTCGGGTAATTCCTCCGCCGAACCTGCCGCTGAGGTGCTTCGGGCTTACCACATTTCCTCGCACTGCCTGAGAAGGAGCTGACCCGCGAGTATCACCATACGATATTCACAGACGAGAAAGGAGAGCGAACATCTGCTTATCTGCGGGATTACAACCGGATCCCTTTGTCACGGTGCAGCAGAGAGAATTCAACGTGTGCAAAGGGTTCCTCGTAATCCGTCGCTCCAGCGCCGTCGCTTCTCTCCTACAGTACGCAGCGACTATGTTTTCAGGGAGGGCGAGAAATATTTTTCGCTTACCCTGCTCAGACGGGATTACCTCCTCACATTTCAGATGGAATACGAGAAAACGGATTTTACTTGTACTAGAAAGAAAATACCGTTTCCATTGTATCTCCAGATTTTATAGTTTCATGGGCTTCCATACTGAATAGAAACATGCTTTGCCGTGGACGCGACTTAGAACAGCATTTGCTGATTTGTTGCATTACCGACAGCACTTTGACCTAAGTAGGACAGGTTGTTCCTCTGACCATAAAGCCAAGGGACACTACCGGACATTACTGACAATCAGACTGATTCAGAAACACTGTGAGCTATACTGACGCTGCTTTACCGTGACTGTGACGAATACGTATCTATATGTTTATGCGCGCAACCAGTCACTTAACATTATTCATTCAAATGCCTTAAAACTCATACAGGTATACCACTAGGTGTTTTGGACTTCCGTACATCATCTGGTGGCTTCCTTGCTTAAGACTAACAAAAAGACTTCTATGTGCTATAACCCATTCTAGCAGACTGTTTGCTGCTCCCGTTATGTTCTTTGTTTAACAGAAGTTGGGCGGCTCCAACTGATGCTGCGAATTCTTCAACGACAATGAGGCCATATTTAAACCAATATTGGTAAATTCGGTCAGGAAAAGTGCACCCACTACCGATCATGTGGACGTAGCGCCTGACGCATTGTTTACTATTTTGTTGCGTGATGTCGTAGCATTACACACTTTTTTTGAGTCGCTTGCACTTTTTCCGTAGACTTTAATAGTAAATTAAAACTTTGTAAACACTTCTTGTTTCCGCATGTACACACTCTTCTGACCATTTTATTTATGTTTTTGTCCGGAGACATACACTTTTCTAAGCTATGGCTGTCAAAGATATGACGTTTGAAGGTTTGACTCAGGTCTTCTTTTCTTTCATGATTTTTTAAAAACTAGTTTTTGTGAGGAAGAGAAAAATATTTCAATTGAGAATTCTATGCACTGCATAAAAACTAGTCTGGATTTATGTTTACTAGTAAGGTCTTTGCAATTTATGAAGAAATTACAGCTACAGGGGCTGGCCGTCTCATTCGTGATTTTCTCACAGTAATACTCAAGATGAGAAAATAATACTCAAAAAGAGAAAGTGAGTTTAAATGCGATACGGTTCCCAAATGCAATTAGCAATGAAGAAAATTTGCACTTTCTATACTGGTATGTGTAGTACTCCAACATCTTACGTCCAGTTTTTAGAGATACAGTAATTAGAATCAAACGAGGTAAGGTGTTCGAATAAGTAGCAGTTACTATCTGTTGTTCCATTGTGGACGTGAGACAGCGGCTGGTCAAACATTTAACAAACAGATTCGCCAAACATCCGTGCAAATTGAGAAGTTATTTTATTTTATTTTCACTACCAGTTACGGCAATTCAATATGCAATCTTCAGGCTCGTACATAATAAAAAGAGTATATATGTAGTGTATATCAAAATGTACTACAGCAAACATTGCAGATAGTGACGGGTAATAACAGAAGTACTTAAAAACTTCAAAATGCAAGTAGAAGCGTTAAGGCAAATCCCTGTGTGCATACAGCATGACAAAATAGAATGTTTGTCCAGACTGGTCAGCAATGAAACTACTTTAACATCACAGAGCTATAAGAAAACATACCAAACATCAAACAGACCAAAAATAGACAATATACAAACAAAACTCGTCAATTTTTTACTATAAAAAACCAACATAATTCTTCAAGATGAGAGAGACCCTAGTTCATATGAGGACTTATCCTCATTCAAAGTGAAATGTCGCACCATAATCTAAGAAGAACGCAGTAGTGTGCATATCTACAGTATAAGTATTATTACTACTGCTGATATATCATAATAAGATGTCACAGTGAGAGGTTACTACCGTTGTCTTTTACGACCGCAACTCTACCACCTGTTGCATCTAGCAGTCAGGCCTACTAGTTGTGTGGCCTGCCAAGCGAGTGGTTCAAATGGCTCTGAGCACTATGGGACTCAACTGCTGAGGTCATTAGTCCCCTAGAACTTAGAACTAGTTAAACCTAACTAACCTAAGGACATCACAAACATCCATGCCCGAGGCTGGACTCGAACCTGCGACCGTAGCGGTCTTGCGGTTCCAGACTGCAGCGCCTTTAACCGCACGGCCACTTCGGCCGGCCCAAGCGAGTGCTTTGAATATTTGTGCATCGGAAATGTTGATATGACTTATCGTAGCCGCTGCTACTATACATTGACAGCAAAGCCCTATCATCCAAATGTTTTGCTATATTTTTTTCTTTTTAATTATCTCAAGGCAACGGAATTAAACGCATCTGACTAATAAATTTAAATATGGCGCTGTCTGTAAACATTTCCGATGGACTCACTCCACCTTGGCAAGACCGCATTCCCATTCTATTGCATTCATTTTAATCGGAGTTTGGCTATTCTGGTAATAGGGAGCTTATGGAAAAAATGTCACAACAAAATGGCTAACCTCTACTGAATGATCATGACCACCATTTTGCTTCATATCTCCTCTTTTATTTTCTGAGATTCTACAACCGCAATGATACAAAATGTCCTCCCATACATACATTTAAACATAAAAGAAAACAAGAAATTCTCTGCCCAATAGGCATGATATTACGTACACATTCCATATCCTATGGTCTCTTAATATTTTTCCTTATTACTATAGTGCCCTTTCTGGATTGCTAGGATATCCACTACTTCTCTCTCTCTCACACTCTCATAAGTTCATTCATTAATAACCTAGAGAATTTACTAGCGGTCAGGCTATTCAAAGGAAATTCTTGCTTTTTGGTACAGTACGTGTAACTAAGTCGCCACATTCAAGTTATACAGGTTAAACATGTAAAATAAGACAGAACAACCGACTTTAGCCGGTATGTATCAAATTTTCTCCACAACAAAATTTCAACCCAGATTAACAAGCCGCAGACCTTCGGATTAAATTTCACACGTAACCTTTCCTACGGCCCTACCACATACTCTGGAGGATTTATGCTCATCTCCCACTGCAATGTAACCCCCATTGTGTTGATGGGCAGATGGCTAACTCACCTTTTCCTCCCTCAGAGTACAAAAGTTTCTAACTTTCTTCACACGAATGTAAGTAATAACGGTAGTTTTGGTATCGTGATTACTTAATTATCTCACACGGATCCTCAACTGGAAGTATGCACCAGCACTTTTGTTTTTCATTGTCTCTTGGTCAGACTGAGACAAAGTCAGTACTCACCATGTGGAAGTGCTTGTTCCTAATTCAAATTCTGCTCCCGCAGTTCTTAAATATTCTCAGCTTAAATTTACACACGCAAGTATCTCAGCTTAAAATTACCACACGTGGTTTCATTGTGACCGTTGGTAACTACCAGAGAATCCTAAGTTCCCTATGAGTTTTACCTGCCTACCTGTACACGAATCTCCCACCAAAAAGTTTTCTTCTCGTCGGTATTCTTGCTACTCTTAAATATTCCACATGCTTACCATTCCCATATTCTTTAGTTTTACCGAGCACACTGAAGATAGGTGTTTCAACTTCAGGAACCAGCGACAGAGTGTCGGAGCATGGCCGTTCACCAGGCCATCCCACGCTTCCTCAGAAGTGAGGGAGGATCCTGTTACCGTATTGGGCAGCCACACTCCAGGCCCTCTAGTGCTCTGGAATACTTCCGTTCTGTGGTTCTGCAAAGGTGACCAAAGGACTGTCTCAAAGATAATTACAGATTCTACATCCACTCTTTGTGGTCAGCAGACAACAAACCATTCACTCATTTCTCAAACATCACAAACTGGATATAGGGATCTATTTTTGAAGGAAGTGGACATATGAATAATTAAATATCCTTCTTTTCTGCATCAGTATCCGGTCTCAGTGTATTGAATGAAATTGAGTTACCATAAAACCGCTGTTGACAAGAACAAGGAAGTATGTTGTTATACAACAGGTATTACTGTACCCAATGGGGCAAATCTTTTCTATGTCGGATAGTACTGTACCCTTTCAACAGCATAAAAAATGCAACCTGACGTAAAACCCAAAGACACACTACGTATGAAGTGAAAAACGGAATGCAAAGGACACGCGAAGAATACTCAAAAAATGCCTTGAGATCATACGTTATACACCAAATCAAAGTAAAACGATATGACTGCCATGCCTTACATCACTTAACAAGCGAGCAATGCAAGAGTGGAAACAAACAAAGACCTCAAATCCACATTAACTAAGGTGAGTCCTCCAAAATTCCAGCTGCCAACGTCGTACTGTTTCCCTGCGAGTGTAAGGTATCACACTAACGACCCATCTATAAAACGACGAACCCACCCAAACAGGAACTAACACATAGCAAGTTGTATCGCGACAGGTAACGCGGGGAGGGATAAAGCTAAAAGATAGGTAAGTGTGCGAAGACCAACAAAATCCCAAGGTATAAGCCCATTAATTAACATACTTGCGCACAAAAGGGGGACAACAATAGCGAGCGAAAAAGGAATTATTAAATGGCATCATACTATAAACTAATCATGGAGTACAATAATACTGCTCAAAATATTGCAAGTGACTGAGGACCCCAAGGCGATAAAAGATGTGTTGGTACAAGCCCAAATATGTCGGAGTCTCAAGCCGCTTGTGGCCCTCAATAGTAGCCCACAAACTCAAAATTCCTAACTATCGTCAGGTCGACATCAGTCAGAAATCCATAAACACCATAACACGCGTATCAGGTAAGAACACCATAACATTCCCCAAAAGTGGTATGGTGAAGTAAAGGACAAACCTGATACAATGATACACTAACCGAAATCTACTCACGAGATGCGGTCAAGAAGTACCGAATATCCCATACACGAACTGGAGAATGTATCAATTTGGGTCTTAAAAGGTAATTGGCTAAAAAGTGGTATGCAGACGAATAGATAACGTCAAATCACACCATAAGGAAACTGTGAAAACTGCATGTCTTTTTACATGTGGTGCTCTGTCCTTGAAACTATACTACCGATTTCGGTTGGCTATAATAACTCACGATAATTTTTTGCACATTAGAGTCAGGACATTATGTGCCATTTTTGGGTTTTATTTTAGCAAATTTTGTACTGTTACTTCGTTGTTTTCTTTCCCTCAAAGGTGTTACCTTGGTTCACGTATATTTGTCTATCTCCTTATTAATTCTAGTTTTTATGTTTTTGACCATTATATTTCTACCAATCTACAGTTTTCTCTACGTCTAATCTTGTGTCTACGATTCTTAGTATGCAAGCACGTCTTAACCTGTACAATTACGCTTTGTTTTGTTTGGCTGTGACATGCGGTAGATCCCCTCACTATGAGTATTGGATTAGCTCGTAGGTCTTGGTTGTTTTAGCAGCTCTTTATATCTCACTTTGTAGCACTCTAGTATTTTGGTATGTAGCGCTTTTTTATTGACCATTTTTTTTTTGTTGTTGTTTGTAAGCTATACGCTTCTATGAATTGATTTTCCTTAGGACAGTGAGGTCTTTCTTGATAATTAGGACGATGCAGTTTTTACTGTTTCCTTATGGTGTGATTTGGTGTTATCTATTCGTCTGCATACCACTTTTTAGCCAGTTACATTTTTAGACCCAAAATGACACATTCCATAGTTCATGTGTGAGATATTCGGTACTTCTTGATTGCATCTTGTGCGTAGGTTTCGGTTAGTTTATCATTATATCAGCTTTGTCCTTTATTTCAACATACAGCTTTTGGGGAATGTTATGATGTTCTTACCAACTTCAATAAGTAATCGTCACCTAACTGATGTAGATCATTTCTGTTCCGTGATTCTCACGTTCTCATTCTACAAACTCAGATTTGATTGTGGTAGTGTCAAATGCAACCACATAGTTTATACAGATTGGTAACTGATATTCTTTTCTTATTTCTATAAGTTTGTTGTCAACCTGTAGATGATCCATAGTGCGATTTTATTCGGCAAGCCAGTTTATCCTTTTCCCTAACTAAAGGCTAAAGTTTTTTCTACACAATTTGTAAGAATTTTTGTAGTAATTATGTATGTCATAACAAAAGCCTAAAAGATGAATGTTTAACGGATTTCTCGCTACATCAAATTTGTTGAAAAACTCAACCCTTCAACGGTTTCTCCTGTCTTAAAGGGCAGGAGTTCTCATACTAACAGGCTGTGTGGTTCTGTCGTATGTAATTTGCCAAATCTAGCAGCCCTCCTATGAACTGCTTCGATGTCTTCCTTCAATCCGACCTGGTACGGATCCCAAATGCTCGAGCAGTACTCAAGAATAGATCCCACCAATGTCATATACGCGGTCTCATTTACAGCTGAACCACTCTTTCTTAAAATTTTCGCAATAAACCGAAGTCGATCATTCGTCTCCACAGTTCTCACGGTATCGTTCCATTTCATATCGTTTTGCAATGTTACACCCAGATAGTTAAACGATTTGACTGTGTCAACCGGAACACTATTAATACTGTAACCGAACATTACAAACGAGTTCTTCCTACTCATCCGCATTAACTAACATTTTTCCACATTTAGAGGTAGCTGCCATTCATCGCACCAACTAAAAATTTTGTCTAAGTCGTCTTGTATCTTCCTACAGTCACTCAGCTTCGACACCTTACCGTACACCACTGCACCGTCAGCGAACAATCGCAAACTGCTGCCCATCCTGTTCACCAAATCATTTATGTATACAGAGAGCAACAGCGGTCCTCTCACTCTTCTCCTGGGCACTTCTGACGATACCCTTGTCTCTGAGGAACATTCACCGTCGAGGACAACAAAGTGGTTTCTATTACTTAAGAAATGTTCGAGCCAGTCACACATCTGTGAATTATTCCATATGCTCACACCTTCGTTAACAGGCTGCAATGGTTCACCGTATCAAATGCTTTCCACAAATCTAGAAATGTGGAATCTACCGGTTGCCCTTCATCCATAGTTCGCAGAATATCATGTGAGAAAAGGGGCAATGAGTTTCGCACAAGAGAGGCTTTCTAAAACCATGCTGATTCGTGGACATAAGCTTCTCATCGCACAAGCGATGCTTTCTAAAACCATGCTGATTCGTGGACATAAGCTTCTCAGTCTGAAGAAAGTTTATTTTATTCGAACAGAGAATATATTCAAGGATTCTGCAGCAAAATGATGTTAGGGATGTTAGTCTGCAATTTTGCGGGTCCGTTATTTTAGCTTTTTAATGTACTGGAGTGACCAGCGCTTTTTTCCAGTAGTTTGTGACTTCGTCCTCGGCAAGAGATTCACAATAAATGCAGCCTAGGTAAGCGACTATTGCCGTAGAGTACTCTTTGTAAAATCGAACTGGGATTCCATCCGGACCTGGTGACTTATTTGCTTTCAAATCTTTCAGTTGTTTCTCTACGCCAGGGATGCTTATTACCATGTAGTCCATACAGGAGTCTGCCCGATGGTCAAATGACGGTATGTTTGTCAGACTCTGCGGTGTGAACGATTTCTTGAACGTGAAATTTAAGACATCGGTTTTCGGTTTGCTGTCTTCAACTGGCACGCTAGACTGGTCAACAAAGGAGTGAATGGATGCCTTAGGCCAGCTTCGGGATTTTACATATGACCATAATTTTCTAGGGCTCTCTGCCATATCTTTTGCTAAGGTGTGACGGTGGTGGGTGGTGTATGTTGCGCGCACAGATCTTTTCACAGAAGCACGACTCTCTAGTAACCTTTGCTTGTGTCGTTTTTGCCTTCTCTTTTGAACGGAGAGTGCATCTTTCGAATTTCGTTATTAAACCATGCTGGGTCTTTTCCATCCTTTATTCACGTATTAGGCACATAACATTCAAGACTACGACTTACATTCTGCTTAAACTTTGCCCACAATTCCTCTACACCTATTTTATTGGAGCTGAATGATGTCAGCTCACTGTCTAAGTGAGATGCCTACAACTGTTTATCTGTTGGTAGAAACACTATCCTAGCCGTCTTGACTGATTTACTAACTTTCGTAACATGACATCACGATCGTTAATCTCCGTTTCGATAGTGACATTGTCGATAAGGTCCGGCCTTTCTGTAGCTACAAGATCGAAGATATTTCCATTGCGTGAGGGCTGCCGAGAAAACTGCTCAAGATAGTTTTCAGAAAACATGTTTAAAAGTATTTCGCATGACTGTCTGTCTGTACCTCCCACAATGAATCCATAGATATCCTAGTCTAAACTCTGTTGTTCAAAGTCGCCTTCAGCTAGTAATGCATTATCTTGGTATTTCTGCGCTACTGACCGTAGACATTGTTTGAATCACTCTAGAACTGTCACAGCAGAGTCGGGTGGCAGGTAAAAAATCCAACAATTAACTTGGTTTCACCTTCACCTGTGATTCACGACCAGGTAACTTCGCGAACTAGTGCCAGCTGCTCCTGCATCCGTACACAGCATGCATTCCTCCTAGCCATCCTAGTGAGACTAACTAAAGAAGTGAACTACAAAGGCAGACAGAATCCTAGATATGCAACTTGGCGCCGTCCTGATGTGTCACCAATGGATGCCGATGCGTTAATGACCTATGTAGGCGGCTGTTCAGTGAGCAACTATTTCGCTACAGTCTGAAAGAATTTACTCTTACAAAAACGCGAGAGTAAATCTCTCAAACAGAAAAACACGCACGAAATGTATTAAATAAAGTTAAACTTTAAAACCACTGTAGAAATAACACCACTGGTCAGAATGACATCAAATTGCAGCGGAATATCATCGGAGAAGGGGGAAAACGTATGGCAGAAGAAAAATAAATAATTAAAAAATGTAGAAATAGATGTCACTGTAAGCATCACAATTTAATAGTTGTCGACTACAAATGACTAATGAATCATATAACAATACGTAAGGTGTACATTTGACATTAAACAAACTGTAAAACTCAGTGCGCATGGGTGTATAGGTGTAATACGGTTAGTTACGTAACCCCATCCACCACAGCAAGGTCGCACCACATTGGGTGGGAAAAATCGGTTTTTAATTATCTTGAGGTCAGAAACCACATAAAAAGCCTCAATCACATCGGTTTTTAATTGTCCTGAGGCCAAAAACCGCAT
Source organism: Schistocerca serialis cubense (assembly GCF_023864345.2). NCBI lineage: Eukaryota > Metazoa > Arthropoda > Insecta > Orthoptera > Acrididae > Schistocerca > Schistocerca serialis. The sequence continues at coordinate 573,010,006 of NC_064640.1, read as the reverse complement.
AAAAAGCATCAATCAAAATCAAATAGGATTATTCATTTCCGTGTGACTGGCGCAAAACATGTTCAGTATGCTGTCCACCGTTTTCTGCAACAAGTTGAAACCGAGAAACAGCATGTTCCACAACTGATCGAAGTGTTTCCGGGGCCACGTTCAGAAGGTGGTGCGCAGTGCTTGCCTTCGGTCAGCTAAGTCTGCAGTCGGAACACTGAACACAACGTCGTTCAGACAGCCCCACAGCCAGAAGTCACACGGATTAAGATCAGGTCATCGCGACGGCCAGGCTGTAGGGAAATGGCCGCTGATAATTCTAGCATTTCCGAAATGGCGCTTCAGCAGCTGCTTAACTGGATTTTCAGTGTCCGGAGGGACACCGTCTTGCATAAAAATGATTCCATCCACACAGCCACGCTGTTGGAGAACTGGAATTACTTAGTTGCGCAAAAGACGCTCATAGCCCTTACCAGTGACGGTACAGGTAACAGGGCCGGAAGCAAGTGCCTCTTCGAAAAAATATGAACGTATGATAAATGATGCCATAAACCCGCACCACACAGTGACTTTTCAGGATGAAGTGGTACTGGTTGATTTTCGTATGGATTTTCCGTTGCCAATATTCGACAATTCTGTGTATTAACATATCCTGTCAGATGGAAGTGGGCTTCGTCTGTCCCCAAAATCTTCCAGGGCCAATCATTGTCCACTTCCATGCGAGCAAGAAATTCTAAAGCAAAGGTCGCTCTTGTTGGCACATCAACAGGAAGCAACTCGTGTACATAGGTTATTTTGAATCGATAGCAAAGAAGGATGTTTCGTAGGATTTTACACACCGTGCTCATGGGTATGTCCTATGTTCGGGTAATTCTCCGTGCACTACACGTTTGCACACCACCACTCGTCTCCTCCTGCATTTCTGTGGCCAGTGCTTCCACTGACGTAGAATCAATTCGTTACCTCCATCTACCAGGTTGCACACCAAAAGAACCCGTCTTTTCAGATTTCAGAATCATTTTCTCCAGACATACGGCAGTCAACAGACCAATGCCTTTTTTCAAACCCGTCAGTGTCCGGAACTTCTGCAGAGCGACGTCTGCACACTCATCATTCTTGTAATACAGCTTTACAAGCAGAGCGCGATCCAGCATTGAGACAGTCCCGGGGAACGTCGCAGACGCGAAAAGAGGAAAAGCCTTGTACCCGGCGTCTTTATACCAACTTCAGTGGGTGGTGTGCATGACAGGTGTCTTCATTTACGTATTCTGACACATACAGCGCCATCTATTGGCCAATTTTTAGACTATTTTTTTCCTTTGCTGTACGTTTTCCCCCTCCTCCGATAGTATTCCGTTTCAATTGACGTCATTCTGGCCAGTGGTGTTATTTCTATGCGTTTTGAAAGTTTAATTTTAATTACAATCTCCCTTTACTACGAGAAAAACTCAGAAAAAGATAAACACTTAATTTTCCGCTCTGTAGATGTGTATTAGCCGAGAACTGGAGCAAAAGTAAGCAGTGTGGAACACTTCATTTCAGTCTCAGTCACTCATAAAGTCAGAATACGTAACTTTGTTGGCTCCACTGCATTTCATCTACTTCTACAGGGTGACAATTATTCAACTGTGTGAAGTAAAATGGTCATAATTTCTGCATCTTTTACGTTCGGACGTTCAAACCTCACGGTTGGCTGCGGGGCATGATGGGAATTAGTATGCGCATGCATGGTTTGGCTTAGCGCCGAATCCAACTTTCATTTGGATAGTTTCGTCAATAAGCAAAATTGACGCATTTGGGGGACTTAAAATCAGCATTTCGCGATTCAGAAGTCTCTTCACCCTCAATGGGTGACTGTGTGGTGTGCAGTCCAGTCGCGGACTAATCGGTGCGGTACTTCTTGATGGTACAGTGACTACCGAACGGTAAGTGAAGGTTTTGGAACATGATTACATTCCCATTTTTCAAATTGACACTGTTTTTGACAAGATGTGGTTCATGCAAGACGGAGTTCGATCCCATCGAGGCAGGAGAGTGTTTGATGTCCTGGAAGAGCACTTTGTGGCCCGCGTTTTGGCTCTGGGGTACCCAGGCCACTGCCATGGGCCTCGATTGGCCGCCATATTCTCCGGATTTGAACACATACGACTCCTATTTGTGGGGCTATATTAAAAAGAAGGTGTACACCAATAACCCCAAAACTATTGCTGAACTGAAAACAGTCACTCAGGAGATCATCGATATCATCGATGTTCCGACGCTTCAGCAGTCCAGTGGAAGACTCTGCAGGAGAGACGCTCAGTAGCTCGGTACGGGCTTTTGTCAAAGTTTCGAGAACTTACCTTCACCGAAGAGTCGAGCAGTATATTGCTCCCTCCTACGTATATCTCGCGAAGAGACCATGAGGATAAAATCAGAGAGATTAGAGCCCACACAGAGGCATACCGACAATCCTCCTTTCCACGACAATACGAGAATGGAATAGAAGGGAGAACCGATAGAGGTACTCAAGGTACCCTCCGCCACACACCGTCAGGTGGCTTGCGGAGTATGGATGTAGATGTAGATGTAGATAGATCATGCAGAATTTCGCTATTCGTCTGGGCCATACCACCGCTAATGATGGCAGGCATATCGAACATGTCGTAACCTAAATCCAAATATCTGTAGTGACGTTTACAGGTTGAATAAAGTGAGTGTGCAACGTAGTTTCTAACTAATTTACATTTTTTTCAGATAGTTCAATAATTGTTACCCTGTACATCTACATGATTTGCTCTGCACTACACAGTTAAGTTCCTGGAAACGGTTCATCGAACCTCGCGCTGGACGGCGCGCTGGAAAAACGAACACACAAATCTTTCTGTGCGAGTTTCGATTTCTCTTATTTTATCATGACGATAATTTAGGTTGATGCAGCAAACAGAATATTTTCGGATTCAGTAGAGGAGAAACTTAGTGATTGAATTTTCACGAGAAGATTCTGCCACGACGAAAAACGCCTTTGTTTTAACGATTGCCACCCCAGTTCACGTATCATGTCCGTAGCACTATCTCCCTGTTTGGCAATAATACAAATCCGTCCACCGCAGAGGCGTCAAAATAAGGGGTTAAATGTGGGTAAGAGGGGCTGTGACGACATTCGCACCCTTTAACACGTCCGCAGTGGTGTTGGGCAGAATTGTGGTGGCAATGTGACACCATTACCCCACCTTACACCTCACATGAACTTCTGAGCTCTGGCCTTTTTTCGCATTTGCCGACACCTTGCTCTCTGAAGCGTCACTGAGCCCGAGGGTGACATCGCAGGACGCCACGCTTTTGTACCGTTACAGAAGTAGATTGTAGTCACATTTTGAGCCAAATTTCAAATTTCTGCGCTGCAATGGGAGACAATTACGGGTTTTCAAGAAAAACTGACCCTTTAATTGCGCTGTGTCGTGTTATTTCATAACTTTTTCTCCTACTCCAAGGAGTAATAAAGGGTACATGTTCAATACAGATCTGCGTACTTAAATTGATGTATTTCATTTAAATCAGCATTTACTTAGAATAACATTGAATTTCACTTGATTGCTTGAATTTCTTTGATTGTTCATCGTTTCAGAACATTTCGAGGTAAGCTCAAGCAGTAGTTACTGCCACAAAGAAAAAAGTGGCTCACCACTATGGGACTTAACTTCTGAGGTCATCAGTCCCCTAGAACTACTTAAACCTAACTAACCTAAGGACATCACACACATCCATGCCCGAGGCAGGATTCGAACCTGCGACCGTAGCGGTCGCGCGGTTCCAGACTGTAGCTCCAAGAACCGCGCGGCTACCCCGGCCGGCAGTTACTGCCACATTTTTTTCACAATTACCCATGTATGAAACAAGCAGATTAAACATAGTTGTTAACCAACATACATGAATACTATGTCTCTTCATGCAACACAACTGAACCGTCAAAACTCCTGCAAAACCTCCAAAGTCAGGGGATCCTTAGGTACTGATAGTCAACCTCCTGCAGCCAAGTCACTGCAGTCTTACATAGATCGATCGACTGAAAAAACTACAACTATATCACAAGTGCCACGAGAGTATGCTCTGAGTCGGTTGCTTTTCTTCATATACATCAATTACAGGCCACTAAACGTGGTAAGTGGTTCAAAAATTCTTCTCTTTCTCCTCATAACTGAATGTCATATACATCACGTACGCACCCTGGCATGTGGGGCTGCGCAGGGAGAGATGCACCCTCGCTTAGTACTCCCCACTCACCGCTGCCTCCACGGAGTTGGTGGTACACGGAGAGTTTGGGGGAGGGGGGGGGGGGGGGCACTGCGCAGTTTCTCTGTTTACAGCTCTTGCGAGCTGCCGGAGGCCACTAACCTTTGTTTGCACAGCCACCACCAGCTACTGTGCAGCACTCGCTATGGTCCGCAACAGCGGCAGAGACGTCAAAATCAAATGATACGTCCAATCGTCATTGAGTGTGTGCATTGCTAAGAGTGTTGTGTAGAAAGTTAATACGTCATTACGCATGTGTCTGTTTCAGCTGATTGTTCACGAACTTTTATTTCTGTGTGTCAAAAATATTTTCAATTTTAAATACCAAATTTTTTACCTGTCTTTCGTTCCCACTCAAGAACAAAAATGGTTCAAATGGCTCTGAGCACTATGGGACTTAACATCTATGGTCATCAGTCCCCTAGAACTTAGAACTACTTAAACCTAACTAACCTAAGGACATCACACACATCCATGCCCGAGGCAGGATTCGAACCTGCGACCGTAGCGGTCGCTCGGTTCCAGACTGGAGCGCCTAGAACCGCACGGCCACTCCGGCAGGCCTGAAGAACAAAGTTTTATCTGACTCTTTATGCCATGACAATATGCTCAATGTGAGATCATGTTGTTTGACATAGTAGAAATTCTTCTTTTCTTCTATTCCAATCTGATTATTCTCTAATTGAAGTGTAGTTTTAACATGCTCTACCATGTTAGGTAACCAGTTTGTAACTAATTATGTTCCACTTTAATGAAAATTTTCATTTTCCTGATTTCTTCTACATACTGATAACAGTTTATGTATGACAATATTCCTTTTGCATAGGCTGATCAATGTTTGAATACAAGTGACAACTGAGGTATAACAAATGCTGAGATTATAAAAACATGTTTCAAGGAGGTAAAAAACCATACACCATTACCTCAGAAGGTATTTTCAGTGATCAGTGATGCTGAACTAAAAAATTTACACTTTTTAGAGATTAACAGTTGATGATTTGCTAATGATACTTTTTTATATGCAAAGTGTGCACGTAACTTGTGTAGATTTGTATGAAGATGCGTTAACAATAGCAAAACATGATGTTTCTCATAGGAAAAGTTAAGAATTAGGATGTGCTCTACGCTAAACAAATTTAAATGTACTGCGTTATGTACGTTTTTGGCACTATTTTTATGGACATCTATCCAGAAACTTTAGATTTTTTTTTGCTATTTAACTTAATTATACGATTAATTTGATTGCTATGTATGTTCAGTGCCTGCTTCTCACATACCAGGTGGTTATAATTAAAATACAGCTGCTCACAGAGGTCCAGTGTGGCTGTAACCATTGTATGGCAGCATAACTTGGTATATATGCTGATTTGTTAATGTGGAACCGATTTATACTGGAAAAAAATTATTTCCAGTTTCGGCCACCAGATGCAAATTTGGCGCTGTACAGCACCTCATTGATGTCTCCAGTGCTCATATTGAACCAACTGCGTAAGCAGTATTTAATAATAAAATTAACATTATCCTTTTACCATTTGTTTGATCTTGTATGACCAGACCCCATTCCTTATCCACTACATAAGGAAACGGGTCGGGTTGACATAGGAGATATGGAAGGTCCAAAGAAGAGCGGCGCGTTTCGTCACAGGGTTATTTGATGAGCGTGATAGCGTTACGGAGATGTTTAGCAAACTCAAGTGGCAGACCCGGCAAGAGAGGCACTCTGCATCGCGGTGTAGCTTGCTGTCCAGGTTTCGAGTTGGTGCGTGTCAGGATGAGGTATAGATTATATTACTTCTCCCTGCTTATACGTCCCGAGGAGATCACGAATGTAAAATTAGAGAGATTCGAGCGCGCACGGAGGCTTTCTGGCAGTCGTTCTTACCGCGAACCATACGCGACTGGAACAGGAAAGGGAGGTAATGACAGTGGCACATAAAGTGCCCTCCGCCACACACCGTTGGGTGGCTTGTGGAGTATAAATGTAGATGTAGATGTAGGTTTCTATATGTCTTTCTTGGATTCACAGTGTCATATTCGAACCTGGTGGCCAAAACTGGAAGTAAATTTTTCGAGCATAAATCGTTTCCACATTAAGACATTAGAATATATACCAAGTTTCGCAGTAATGCGATAATTACAGCCCATACTGGACCTGTGTGTGTAACTAAACTTTAATTATAACCACACAGTATAGAAATAAAAATGTAAAAATTGTAATTTTTGGCGTAGGGGCGAGAGAGTTTCATTTACATATGATACTTCTGTTGTAATACAGTATAACAACTCAGGAGGGAACCATTTCTGGGTTGTTCATCGGTTATTTGTTTCAATGGGTATCTTGCTGATGAGTCAAAATTTCTATGGGATTTCTATTTTTTGTTTGTGCATTCTCAAAAAAAAAAATTTTCACACTTTTGGAAATATTGTGCTGGGGAGATGTGAGGAGTGCTGCTGTCTTTGATGTTGTAATGTAGCTGTATTGTACTCCTTACTTATCGCTAACTTGTGGAAGCCGGGATAACCTTTTATATGAGGGTGCATTGTCTTCCTGTATAGTGGCAACAATGTCCCAGCAGTACTGGTCACGTGCTGTCTTGCTGTGGGAAAGAGAGAGCCGGCCGCGGTGGTCTCGCGGTTCTAGGCGCGCAGTCCGGAACCGCGCGACTGCTACGGTTGTAGGTTCGAATCCTGCCTCGGGCATGGATATGTGTGCTGTCCTTAGGTTGGTTAGGTTTAAGTAGTTCTAAGTTCTAGGGGACTGATGACCGCAGCTGTTAAGTCCCATAGTGCTCAGAGCCATTTTTTTGTGGGAAAGAGAGTCGTTGTTGAGCTTCCGCCCAGAGCGGACGCTCGCAGCTGTGTCGTGGATAAATCAATATGAAGAATTGGATAGAAAGTATTATTAATAGCTGAAGGTATTAGGTCGGTTCGTAGGAGAAAAATGTTTGAGAAATTTAGTTATTCTGTGGAAAGTCACACGGGATTAGTTATGAGGTTTAAGGTTGGAACAGTGTCACGTTTGTGATTCAAAAATTTTCTTGGAGGAACACGCTGAAAGAAGACCGTAATATGAAAAGGCTATCGTCATCAGTGATTCCCTGTTTAAATAGTGTGTAAACGCAACGTAGCGGTGGTTACTTCGGTATGAATGAGTACGAGCGTAATTATACCACAAGACTGGATGAGTTTAAACACTGTTAGGTAAGTGTGTTATGTGCTAAATGACATTAAGAGGAAATTATTTGACTTGTACTGTTATTATTTCGAAGTGATATTTTCCATTCTTCAGCTGAATAACTTTAATATTTGAAGAGTATGAGACCCGTGTTCGTATTATGCACATGGTCAGTGTTATTTGGTAAAGTAGCGTGTTCTCTATGTCCTATGTTTAGAGTCCGATGGCTGCAAAAGTTAACCCGAAAATAAACGGAGCAAAACATTACCAGAACTTCACGCAATGCAGTTAACAATAGAACTCCGTCATCTGCAGTATACAACTACAATTATCTATATAGATAATAATAATTTCGTGTGACTCAGTGTCCTGGTGCAAGTCTTTCTATTGGACGCTACTTCAGTGAGTTGCGAGCCCAAACCTACCCAATTTATGTGACGGGACAAGGGATACATACAGTTTAACGCGGAAACCGAACTACGTCTTGCTTTTGGCCACTCCTCACATAGTTAAGGGGCGAAGGCTAGGTTACATCGAAGACTGAAAAATTCGTGATCCTACCGAAATTCGATCCGCGTCCTCTCGGTTTCGAGGCACACGCTTTTCCGCGAGATCACCAGGCTCCACGTGTGTGTATGAAGTTAATCTACACTTTTTGATGAGAGAGACTTTGAGTATCAGTAATTGGTTGACATAGAAGCTTCCATTTTTTTGTACTGTCAAGGGCCCATAGACTCTAGTACACATTTCAACGTAATACCTATAGAAGTTCCTGGGAAAAAGGAGCCTTAACAGTCAGACAGACGGACAGATGGATTAAGTGATACTACAAGGGTTCTGTTCTTACTGGCGGAGGTACAGAAGCCTAAAAAGTACAAAAAATATATTCCAAAAAACTGCTGAAACTCGAAACACAACGAAGTCAATCAGCATTTCATGAAAAAGATCCCACACGGAAGGTTAAGGTCCCAGTCATGAAAGCAATAGAAATCAACTTAGAAAATGATGAAATCTGTCTTCTTGCGAAAGGCTTCAGTCACAACATTAGGCACAAGTAAGTCAAAAAACAAAAATCTCATAATCAGTTACATTAGAAAAATTGAAAAGTTTGGAAGAAAAGATCCCTCAGAAGAGGTAGTAGTGACTCATAGGGCCAGCCTAGCATTACAGGAAGACCAAGAGCAAAAATATGTCATATTTAAAGAGAGATACAGCCATTAATATGAATCAAAATCTGAAAGAAAATTAAGCCATAGCTATCAAATCTTATAAGGTAAATGCGATTGTCATAATGAAATTAAATGTCTACGTAAAAAGTAAAAAAAAAAGGTTCTCTTCAAGAACAACACCAAAGAAATTAGGGGAGACCCCACTCACTGTTTCCAGAGATAGCTCAACGAACCAATGAGGAACAGCAATTTCCTCTTCATAGTTGTAGAAACTAAAGACATAAGCATACTGGCTCGTCAAACACCTCTCTTGAGAGCCTAACAGAAAGCCCACAAAGTAGTTGGCCTGGACAGGCCTGTTGTTAACTCTAAAAAGAGCCCAGCATTCCAGCTAAAAAAGAACTTATTCAACATCTTAAGTAAGACACACGCCTTTGAAAACAGCAGATTCATCATGAACAATAGGGAATTCACTCATGCCGTCATGGAGTTGCAGGTACCCAGTGAAGCTAGACTCTAAACATCTACACAAACGTTCCAATCAAGCCAACATTAGACACCATTAATAACATTTTAGATAAATATAAGGCAAATTCAGCAACAGAAATTAATCAGCTTATGGACCTTCCTGAACATTTGCTCAGATTTATTTACTTTTAGTTTAACAACAAATTTGATCAACAGCCACATGAGTTATCCAAGGGGCAAGTCTCTCTGTCTTGTTAGTTGACATTTATAATGATCAGTTATAAATCAGATCCTTTGCTCTCATTATGCATTCTCTAGTAAAGTAATTTCTATTACAGATAAATTAACGATAAATTGTACAGAAACCAGATGGCAGTTATAAGAGTCGAGGGACATGAAAGGGAAGCAGTGGTTGGGAAGGGAGTAAGGCAGGGTTGTAGCCTCTCCCCGATGTTGTTCAATCTGTATATTGAGCAAGCAGTAAAGGAAACAAAAGAAAAATTCGGAGTAGGTATTAAAATTCATGGAGAAGAAATAAAAACCTTGAGGTTCGCCGATGACATTGTAATTCTGTCAGAGACAGCAAAGGACTTGGAAGAGCAGTTGAATGGAATGGACAGTGTCTTGAAAGGAGGATATAAGATGAACATCAACAAAAGCAAAACAAGGATAATGGAATGTAGTCTAATTAAGTCGGGTGATGCTGAGGGAATTAGATTAGGAAATGAGGCACTTAAAGTAGTAAAGGAGTTTTGCTATTTGGGGAGCAAAATAACTGATGATGGTCGAAGTAGAGAGGACATAAAATGTAGGCTGGCAATGGCAAGGAAAGCGTTTCTGAAGAAGAGAAATTTGTTAACATCCAGTATTGATTTAAGTGTCAGGACGTCATTTCTGAAAGTATTCGTATGGAGTGTAGCCATGTATGGAAGTGAAACATGGACGATAAATAGTTTGGACAAGAAGAGAATAGAAGCTTTCGAAATGTGGTGCTACAGAAGAATGCTGAAGATTAGATGGGTAGATCACGTAACTAATGAGGAAGTATTGAATAGGATTGGGGAGAAGAGAAGTTTGTGGCACAACTTGACCAGAAGAAGGGATCGGTTGGTAGGACATGTTCTGAGGCATCAAGGGATCACCAATTTAGTATTGGAGGGCAGCGTGGAGGGTAAAGATCGTAGAGGGAGACCAAGAGATGAATACACTAAGCAGATTCAGAAGGATGTAGGTTGCTGTAGGTACTGGGAGATGAAAAAGCTTGCACAGGATAGAGTAGCATGGAGAGCTGCATCAAACCAGTCTCAGGACTGAAGACCACAACAACAACAACAAATTAACGACATATCACATTTTTCCAGTGCAACAATACTGATATCGTACAGTTACGTAACTTTTCAGCCAGGTCCACCCCAACATTAAATACACCATCATACGTGAGGAGAAGATACGTTAAGTTTGTTAGACCAAAGTATTTACATAAAACACAACCAGCTACATATAGAACTATTCACAGCTGCTCCTTCCATACCTCCACTCAAAAATTAACAGCATACCGAATATTATTAATAGATCAGTGAATATATCAATTGCACAACATTACCTTGTTGAGAAATTGCATTAATCAAACAAATAACCGCCAATAAGGGATATTCACCATCCATAATTGATCACCTCGTTAACTGTATGAAAAATAAATAAAATAGTTAGGAAGCAACACGCAGGTTACCAACTGATACAAAAACCATGAAATACTCCAGTATCCCATTCATTGGAAGAGCCTCTTATAAAATTGTCACTCAGTTCAAAATGTATGGCTACAAAATGGGCTATTACTCATCTAATTAAATAAACCACGTCCTGCTTCATAGTTGCAACAAACCTGACAAACATAAACAACCATGTGTATACAGTATCATAAGCCCAGTCCGTTTTTCAGTGGTAATACAGGCAGATAATTTGCCATATGATATAAGAAATACATGTGAGCACTTCGATTAGATGTACATCATAAATCATGACAACAAACACAACATTCCAGACATTAGTAAAGATCTCACAATCTGTTATAGACAACTTTCAGGAAATAGTGAATACAACACGTAATTTTCTGTATAGCAGTTACCTATGTCTTCTGTATTCAGTTTACTGTCTCCTAATACAAAAGTGTCACAAGAAGCAACGATCACGATTTCCTTATCCCTGGCTCAGAAATAAATGCACCGTATCAGATCTGTCTCATTCCATCTAGACTGGACCCCCGCCCCCCCCCTCTCTCTCTCTCTCTCTCTCTCTCTCTCTCTCTCTCTCTCTCTCTCTCCACTCCCCTACCTCTCTGGCCTTCCCGCAAGAGGCCCAGCAAGTACTCACCGCCACTTTTAGGCAATTTCATTGGTGCATAACTAAAATAATGTGCAGTTACCATCACAGAGACTATAAATTGCGTACTTAGCAACAGAAGCAGTAAATTGAAGTGATTATTAAGACTTTTTAATGTAAATAAAAATGTCGAATTTGGCGTTGAATATGCAAGCGTGTATAGCTAAAATTCTTAACTCTCACTCTTCTAAGTATTTGTTTAATTTGTTATTTTATTTTGCCAACTATAGAAATGAACATACTAGAGAATCTAATACTCCATCACATCACTGAAACGCATATTGAACATGCACCATTTGAGCTATGTAGTACTATAATCAATATCTTAAGTAGTTTCAGAATGTAAGTGCAGATGTGGAAGATTTTCATCAATTCAGAAAACGAAAATCATGTGGTCAAACCAACGTAATATGGTACTAGCCTTTATTTCACTCATTTCTCTATTTTCACCTTTTTAATCTTGTTAAATCTAGTAACTGTGTCATTCTGTCATTTTCAGGTGAAAAACTCAAGCAGATATAATCCCAGTATACCCATAAAGCCCTTGAAAATTGAGTTTTAGCTCCGAAACACGTTGGACAGCAATTATAATATAAAATTTGTCACTGATGACAGAATATTATTAATAAATACGTAAAAAATATTACAAATTTATTCGTGTCATTTACTATCTTCACTTATTCCGTTACTCCATCTTTCCAATTGTTGTACTAACTGTTTTGCTATTAAAGTGCTATAAAGTCCTACCTCTAGCGAGATCACTAATTGTGGAGGAGATGGTTGAAGTGGTCACTGTAACAAATATCTAATAATACCAGTGTTGCTGGCCCTTGTTTTGATCACAAGCGAGATAGATTATTCCTACACGCTGATCAGGGGTCTGAAGATGGCGTAGTAAAACGCTGGAACTGGTTGCCCAATAAAATAAGGTTAACAGTTGACGGTTGGAAAGTGTAATTTAGTTTGACATCCTCTAACAGCCAAGTCCCGCAACCATCGCTAAAAAGATGGGTATACAGTCATTAATTGTTGGTTAATTTTGGGGGGCGGGTACCAAACATCGAGATCTTCGGACCCATCAGATTAGGGAAGGATTGGGAAGGAAGCTAGCCGTGCCCTTTCAAAGGAACTATCCCGCATTTGCCTGGAGTGATTCAGAGAAATTACGGAAAACCTAATCAGGATGGCCGGACGCGGGTTGAACCGTCGTCCTTACGAATGCGATTCCAGTGTGCTAACCACTGCGCCACCTCGCTGGGTGTCATTACTAACATCTTCACTGTAAACTGTTGAAACAGATATGAGACGATTTGAATAATGCTTTGGGGCAGAACGCGAGTTTCTGCAGATAAATTATTTGTTAACGAATCCAAGGAAAATAAGGATACTAAAACAAAAAAATCGAATTTACATTTTTATATGTAGCGCCCTTGTTTAACCGAATCACCTCTACTGACTTTCATAAGAATACTAGACCAACTCTGAAGACTCTAGACTGCATAGATTATTAAGGAATTCTTCCTTGTGACGTATTAGTGCGCCACTGTTTTTTTTTTTTTACTTTGAGGAACTCTGAAATTTCATACGAATCGATGAACTCAGAGGCTGCAGACCAAAAGTATACTACAGATAAGTTCTCGTGCTCTAAAAGGAAGACATAAAACGGCGGAGCTCTTATGCAACCCGACAGGAAAGGACACGCATAAAAACTTGTTGCTTCCAAAGCGATGGCATTTGCGGATGCTAGCTGTGAGATTTTTTTGCTATCTAGAATAAATGTTGTTTTGTTACTTTCCTTTCACACTTTCATTGTTTTAATTTATTTGCTATAGTGTCCGAAGGAACTACGGCTTTATCTTCAGACGTTTTAGCACTGTGATACATGTTCACTTCACTAGTGGATATATGAGGGTGTGCTGAAAAGTGATGCCTCTATTTTTTAATGAAAACTCCTAAAGTTTTTTAATAAAACAAATGTTATTAACATTCTACATCTTTATTCTTCATAGCTACATATTGCTCTCAAGATAGCCACCCTGACGGTGAACACATTTCTACCTACGAGAGATTAGTTTGTTGGTACCGTCACTGTAGAATGATTGACTATGTTGACAGAGCCACAACTTCACCTCTGCTTGCACCGCTTCATCACTATCAAAGTGAAGTCCTCGACGGTGTCCTTCAAGTTTTGGAAACAGATGAAAATCAGACGTTGTCAAGTCAGGAATGTATGGAGGATGATAGAAGACACTGAAACCAAGGCATAGGAGTGTTGCAGATGTCACAGCGCTCTTGTGTGGTCTGGCATTGTCATACTGAAGGAGAGGTGCTCCATGTGTGGACGAACTCTTCTCCGAATTCGAGCTTCCAGTCCTCTGAGGCCTTGCAAAGCTTATGGTGATGCCTTTAGGCATGGGTTCAAAGTTCACCACACCTTGAGCATCCCAGAACACCATGAGCATGACTTTGGCTGCTGATGACTTGGCCTTGAACTTTTTTGGCGTCTGTGAACCATTATTTTGGGACTCCATTGCTGCTTTCTCGGTTCCAGGGTCAAGATGATGAACCCAGCTTCATTACGAGAACAAACAACCCAGCACCACACATTATTGATGTTGATACAACCATCACTGTACACAGCTTTCATTCTTCTAAGGATTTCAATTGCATGTACGTTTTCTGCGGCGAGAAACTCAATTACAGCACACTGTTTCTCATACATCGCCATTGCTACGTTACACACCTCTGTTTGTAACGCTACAGTTAGAAGCCCTCTAGCCACAGAGGGTTGCAACATGCGTCAGCGAAGCGTAAAGTCGACCGAGTAATATGGATGACATGTAATGCCTCATCCGATATTGAAAACAGAATAAAAAAATTCGGGTGCATTACTTTTCAGCACGCTCTCATAACTGAGGTGGTATAGCGAACCAATCACAGTGCTAAAGCGCCCAAATGTGAAGCCGGAGTCGTTGCGTAATCGATAACTAATAGTTTAAAACAATGAATACTGTTGATTGGAGGAAAACTAGTAAGATAATAGTCTTAATTCTTCATAACAAGACTTGCTAAAATGTACGGAGCAGTGAAGCGAACGAATGCATATGTTTGTGGACTCAGATGGTTTCTCTATTGAAGACGCTCACCACTAATTGTACATATTCACTAAGCACAATAGGTTGTTGCTTTAGCTCTTATGATTCTGTGTCAGACAATTTTGGAAGAAACGTCATGACAGATCAGTTCTTCCACTGTCAGTGATGTGATCAATATTATTTTGAAACTAGTCACAGCTGTAGAACGCAGTTCAAGGGTGAAATAAAGTTGTGCACAAATTCGCAATCACAAATAGTTCCTCTCGTTTCGATGTAGTACACTGGCCAGTTGGTAGAAAAGCGGTAAACAGATTTATTCGGAAAAAATTGCTCTTGTGAAATGTCCTCTGTGAACTCATTTCTACAGTCTGTGCTGACCGCAATATATTAATCAAAACAGTGAAGCGAGGACACCAATTATAGCACGTGTGGAAAGTACTGATGCGGTAATTAAATCCGCAGGGCGCATTTTCCCACTTACAGCACTCAAAAGGTAATTAATTTGATAACGTTGTGCGGGACTTGGGCAGTGGGGGGGGGGGGGGGGGAGGGGGGGGGGATGCAGAGTGGGTCTTTTGATTTCCAAACGCTGTATTACTTTGTGCGGAGTTATCACCGGGTTTAATAGCTGAAGACTCAGATCAGTATGACGTCCCTGGGAAAACAATTTAGTTTATGAGGCTATCATTTCTCAGACAGGAGCTCTTATATGTTGCGACACTTATTCAGATTAGTTTTTGATGTCTTAGAGGATTTCCTGGTAAATAACTTTGATCGTAATCCATGTTTCTCTAATATTTGTCAGTGGGGATTACCTACATTATACATCATTTATATCTCGTCATCCATGTGAGTGGCACATCAGATGTAGAAAGAGTAGAAGTCTACCTCATATATACACAGAACTTCAAAACTGTAGTACAATTCAAAGATGAGAGCATAATTCCTGTATAGGATGTATAAAGCTTCATCATGACACATTTTTGCTACAAATGTGTTCGCGAAACTCAATTAAGAAAGATCTGACATTGAAGTTAAAATTTACAAATAGGCGATAAACCCAGAAAGCGTCTTCCACAAAAATAAATCTGTTAACATTGGACATGATTCCTCTGTCTGACAAGCATGATTGGCACCTCTACGAATAATTCAAGAGCCTACTTTGCTTATTTTCGTTCTCTTATGTTGTATGGTATTATATTTTGGGGTAACTCTTCCCATTCCTGTTCCTTATTTATATAAATGATATGCCCTGTAGTATTACGGGTAACTCTTAAATATTTCTGTTTGCTGATGACACTAGCTGGCTAGTAAAGGATGTTGCGTGCAACATTGACCTGGTTTCAAATAGTGTAGTTCATGACCTAAGTTCGTGGTTTGTAGAAAATAAACTAACGCTAAATCACAGTAAGACACAGTTTTTACAGTTTCTGACACACAATTCAACAAAACATGACGTTTTAATTTCACAAAATGGGCATATGATTAGTGAAACTGAGCAATTCAAATTTCTAGGTGTTCAGATAGATAGCAAACTGTCGTGGGAAGCCCACGTTCAGGATCTTGTTCAAAGACTTAATGCTGCCATTTTTACTATACGAACGGTATCTGAAGTGAGTGATCGTTCGACACGAATATTAGTCTACTTCGCTTATTTTCATTCACTTATTTCGTGTGGTATTATATTTTGGGGAAAATCTTCCCATTCTAAAAGGATATTTTTGGCTCAGAAACGTGCGGTTCGGGCAATAAGTGGTGTAAGTTCACGAACCTCTTGTCGACCCCTGTTCACGAGTCTGGGTATTTTGACATTGGCCTCTCAATATATATATTCCTTACTGTCATTTCTTGTAAACAATATTAGCTTATTCCCAAGAATAAGCAGCTTTTACTCGGTTAATACTCGACAGAAATCAAACCTGCATTTGGATCGGACTTCCTTAACTCTTGTGCAGAAAGGTGTGCAGTATACTGCTGCATCCATTTTCAATAAGCTACCGCTCGAATTCAAAAATCTTAGCAGCAATCCACGCGCTTTCAAATCGAAACTGGAGAGTTTCCTCATGGGCCACTCCTCCTATTCTGTCGAGGACTTCCTTGAAAAATTAAGCTGATTCTTATTGTATTGTTGATTGCGTTTACTTAAACTTATGAACCGACTTTGTTCGAGTTCATTAACATTTTATTTTTATCTGTTATTACTTTTATGTTGTAAATTCATGTAGTGGCATGTTCCATGACCTTGGAGATTTGCTCCTTAATTTAGTCCTACGGAACTTGACGCGTAAATAAATAAGAAAAGAATATAACTCGTCTGTTCAAAGCGACCTAGAAAACGACTATCCAGCCGTTGTGTCTGCTAGAGAGACATTCTCGGCACTAGCCACCATGAAAACAAGACAGTGCAGTCATCTGAACGTGGAGAGTGACCTTACATGTGCTCCAGCTAGTTTAGAACCAAAAATTCAGGCGCTGCTTATAGAAAATCAATGTGAACTGTACACTGACCGTTCTGAATTTTTCATGTAACTCGAATCACATAAAATAGTTACATGTGAAAAGTGTTGCTCAAGTGAAAACAATATCATTAGATATTTAGGTAAGTCATAAATACATTTCTGTTTCAGCTACCAAGTCCTTTGAAATGCTATAGTTTTGAATTAGTCTACGTTTGCTAATCCACTGTTAGTATAGTGTGGGTTCTTGCCAAATAAATTTTTTTTCAAAATACGTAAAAGAATTAATAAGTAAGTAAATAAAATAAAGAAATATATGAAGCCACAAGGTATTCTGGCATTGCAAAGGGGCGCACCAAGTGAAGTAAGTTGGGAAGTGCTGGTGTAGAGGGGGAAGGGGGTAGGGGAGAATTGAGGGGTGGGGACCAATAGGAGATCTAGAGAAGTGAGGGAAGGGGAATAAATTTGGCAGTCAAGCAGGCCGCTCATTTCCACAGCCAGTAGGACAACACCCCTTTGATTTTCCTACCATTTACTAGCCACACAGTCGCCTGAATAGAGTGGAGAATGGAGGGGTGAGGGAGAGGAAGAAGGAATTCTGGTCATTCAGAGGAGCACTGGTCCACTACTAGTGGGGTAAGGAGGTTCGATGGACAGACACAATGAAATTGCCGCAAAGCGCTATCATCTCTGGACATGCACTTGGCCACTCTGTGAACGAAGTTACATGAATTGTTACTGTGTTAATGTGAACTGCACACTGCGCCTAAAACGTAAGCAGTACCACTCACAGCAATGTAAACAGGTGTAAGGATTGTAAAGATGTCATAAAAAAGTCTAACCGGCAGTTTCACTTCCCGTCAATGAGAATTGGTTTCAAATGAGACAGGAACTGCTGCTGACAGTGAATGTAGGTCCAGCTCAACCAGTGTGCGAACGAAAATTGTGAAGAGACCTAAATAAAATGTACATTTGGAGTTGGACATCTTGCAAAATATCATTGCTCTTAGCAACACATAAATCTGCACATCTCTTATGGGTCCCACAATATGGTAACTGGACAGTAGCTGTGTAGTGTAAAAAGGTGTTAATGATCATTAAACTAATATATCCTGGGAGGATTCGGCAAATAAATGGTTACCGTTAGGACAAAATTATATTCTAGCTGCGTCATTCAGATAAAAAGGATTCTACTGCTACTGCGGATTATTTATATTAATCCTGGGAAAAGGAGACACACAAATGCCCCTGTATTCTAGAAATTTAGGCAGATGTTATGATAATAAACGCATCTTCCTTGCAGCCTCACTATAAAACAAACTGTTACTTTAACTTCACTAAGTCTTCTTTTTATTTCTTGTTCGATTTACTAGCCCACATATCGTGACTGGATTCTGTCTGTACCGCTCGTGAAAATACAATTGGTAAATTTGTTTCACTTGAATCATGAAACAAAAGGGTCCGTGCATAACATCTAATTTTACGCATAAGAAGATGATCTTATCACTTCAGGAATCAATTAAGCATTCGATGGGACTGTGATATATAAATCTTTGGTCTCCTTTTAAAATTCCATACAAACGATTTATGAATCAGACATGTCTGATTCGCCCTGAATGTACATTATGAAACTATACTGTGTATGTCCATAAGACAATAGATATGCATTACCGACCATTGGTTCTTTATCTCAGAATAATCGGTTGTATATCTACTATCACTTATTTCAATTTGAGCCAACAGGTTTCGGACGTCCTGTATACGTTTCATTGTGAAACGAAGGGTTGCAGTTTTGCCGCTTTTCAACAGATACAAGGCACTGAGAACAACGGCAGTTCAAGGAGGCATTGAACCTTCAGTGTGTGGAGGGTGTACTAAACGTTGAAGAAGTTTCTGTGATATTATTTGCTACTACTTAAACTCTCTAAAATATGAGCACAGACTAATTAGGTCACTGACCTATAGTAATTCTTACAGCAGGTTCTTTGTGACTGTCAGTTACTAGACACTGCTTCCAAGAACTTTTCTATTCATTCCAAAAAACCAGGGAGATTTTAATGTTTAGTGGTAAATGATTTAACACAAAAAGAGTTGATTAAATGTATTCAGGTTGTAAAGTGTGTAGTTGCATTAGTAACCACATCATAAATGGACGAGGTCGTTCAGATACGTGTTCAATTAACTGATATGATATAACAGGCATTAAACTCATGTTCTACTGAAAACGTGCTATGTGAGATAATTAAAACTCAGTTCCACTATGTTACAGCGAAGTAGAGCTTCACTCAACCGCAACAACAGGATTAATAACTACTTGTTAACCATGTACCTTGCTCTGTTTCGGAAATCAACAGTGGAATCTGTAGATACACTTCATTTTCACATCTTTAATCATATTATCCCTAGTATACATTCAATATCATCGTATCATCTACACATTGTTTAATCGTATTCTCAGCATGCCTCAAATTTATCATCAGAATAAAAATTTGTCTTCGTCCCAATTATCTCTGTTCACATCATATTTACCTCAGTATGAAGTTTCTTTGAGGCAACAGCGGTAAATCCATAAAAGTGTAATTCATCATCATATTAATTTATCACATCATTTGCTTCATGTGCCGTGGCACATTATCAATACGTGTGTTGTGTTCCAGTTTTATTAGGCAACCAACTCTCACAAATAAAAGATGGAAAGGGAGAAAGTAATAAAAACACAAAAGATGGAGGTGAAGAAACTAATCTGTTCTTGCACAGTGGTGCCTATCCTGTACACGACAGCAGTAACATGACTGAGAAATAACTTTTAACTTTATTAGAGTTCAAGAAGAGAAAAAGATATCCAGGGCACAGAAAGTTGAGTGGAGAGAATTTAATCCTTTAGTCCCACAATCTGGTAGGTCATACAGCGGTAAAATGTGGGACCTGTCCGGCCAAGGCTGTGTTCACAGTGGCACTGTGAAGGGTCGTCAGACACCGTCTGCAGAGGTCGCCCGATAACACCGCCGACAGCGTGTTCGTATTGCGTCTGATCTCCTTCGTCAGTTTTTGGCAGGGTCAAGGAGCTTAGGTTAGGTTAGGTTACAATCTATTCTATGTATCAAGTAGATTAGATTTCAACCTCTTACGGTGCGGTGGATACCACGACGCTTCTGTGCTTGGATACGAGTGCCGCATAGCAGCTTCTGCTACTAAAGGGACGCGGAATGCATGTAATGAGCTGTCCCGTCTCGTAAAGAACGTGGCGAGAACTATACACTCTGTCCTCAGTCATCGGAATAATCACACAAGCTTTACGAATACATGAGATGACGGGAGAAACGTTCTGTTATGTACTCGAGATAATTCGTGGTAACCTTAAAAAGCAAATTACAAACACACTGTTTCTCTGTATTTGTGTAATGTTGTGCAGACGTACGTCAGTTAACCTTGAATGATTGTCACTTACCCTACGAGTGAAAAACAAGCATAAAGTGTAGCATAAGGTACACTGAAAACCTAAAGCACTTGAATGTGGAAATACACTCCATACACCACATTTGCAAACCAGTTCATATTAACAGAATCACAAACCTACCGGCATTAAACGTCAGTAAGCAGTGATAATAATTTTTAGGCAACTAATGACAACCTACCACAAAAAAGATCCGGTATGGTAGCTTCAAGCACATATGATACGTCACCCTTTTCACTTGCAAAATAATTTTTTGAGGTAATAATCTACGCCTAAAATTTCAAATAAAGATTTTGCCTATTTGAAGTTTCGAATAAACCTGCGATTTCAGTCCATATATTCCGAACTATATCCTGATTATCAAATTTTCACACTCAGGATGCCACAGACTCACTCTTTCTTGAACTAAACGTATCAGTTTCCCACGCTCATTATTTCGTGTGCGAGAATGTCGGTCGGTTTGACCGAAGAAAGCAAACTGATTTGAATTTCACCGATTGTCTTCAAAAGTCTGTACGTTAGGGAGATAAGATCGGCTGTAGTGTGACCGCGTACGTAGCGGTGTACTGATTTGAAAAGATGGGCCGTCTCCGGCCGATGTCGGTCGTCAGCGGAATCCACCAATATCGGAGCCTTTGTGTCCGCAGCCTAATGCCAGACACTTGGCAGCTCTACGTACAGCAAACATTGTGTATGTGAGTGTTGTGCACGAGCCTACCCATTCTGACTGTCGCGGCTTGCCACACAATACCATTTGTAATTTCTCGATCGTCGCGTCAGTAGGGTTGCCAGGTCCAAAAACAGAAAAGCCGATATCGGTGTTATGTTTAGCTGGACATTTTGTCCCGACAGCAGGTCTCCTATTTTAAATAGAAACAGTCAGTTGGGTATGTTGATCCCTTTACTATTAATCAATTACAGTCAGTTTTACTTGAGATCAACCTTAAACATACCTAAACTAAAAAATACAGCCTTATAATTTGGAAATTATGAAAGTAAAAAAGTGTTCAGTCTTCTTAATTGTTTAGTTTTCTTCCTGAAATAATATTATGTCAAAATAAGTTGAAAGCTCTTCATTAAAGGAAAAAAACAATTTCCTATTCTTCTGGGACAGAAAACGAAAAGATGTTCAATAACTTCCGTTATTTCACTTACACTTGTAAAGGAATAACGGTGATCTGTCGTTAATTATTAATATTTTTGATTTGAACCCTCTTGATCCACAACGTTACTTTTTACAGAATGAAATTTTCACCCTGCGGCGGAATATGCGCTGATATGAAACTTGCTGGCACACTAAAACTGTGTGTCAGACCGAGATTCGAACTCGTGACCTTTGCCTTCCGCTCACAAGTGTTCTACTATCTGAGCCACCCAACCACGACACACAATCTGTAATCTGCCAGGAAGTTTCATATCAGCTCACACTCCGTTGCAGAATGAAAATTTCACTGTGGGAACATCCCCCAGGCTATGACTAAGACATGTCTTCACAATATCCTTGCTTCCAGGAGTGCTAGTTCTGCAAGGTTCGCAGGAGAGCATCTGTGAAATTTGTAAGGTAAGACTTAAAGCTGTGAGGACGGATCGTCGTCGTGCTTGGGTGGCTCAGCTGGTAGAGCACGTGCCTGCGAAAGGCAAGGGTCCCTCGTTCAAATTTCGGTCTGACATGCAGTTTCAGTCTGCCAGGAAGTTTCAACTTTATTTTGCTTCGAAACCATTTCCTGGAACTCTGGAAAGGATAATTTTAAATTACTGAACAACAACATCATCATATTTGTCGGTTAGCAGTTTACATCTACATCTACATCTATACTCCGCGAGCCACCTTACGGTGTGTGGCGGAGGGTACTTATTGTACCACTATCTGATCCCCCTTCCCTGTTCCATTCGCGAATTGTGCGTGGAAAGAACGACTGCTTGTAAGTCTCCGTATTTGCTCTAATTTCTCGGATCTTTTCGTTGTGATCATTACGCGAGATATATGTGGGTGGTAGTAATATGTTGCCCATCTCTTCCCGGAATGTGCTCTCTCGTAATTTCGATAATAAACCTCTCCGTATTGCGTAACGCCTTTCTTGAAGTGTCCGCCACTGGAGCTTGTTCAGCATCTCCGTAACGCTCTCGCGCTGACTAAATGTCCCCATGACGAATCGCGCTGCTTTTCGCTGGATCATGTCTATCTCTTCTATTAATCCAACCTGGTAAGGGTCCCATACTGATGAGCAATACTCAAGAATCGGACGAACAAGCGTTTTGTAAGCTACTTCTTTCGTCGATGAGTCACATTTTCTTAGAATTCTTCCTATGAATCTCAACCTGGCGCCTGCTTTTCCCACTATTTGTTTTATGTGATCATTCCACTTCAGATCGCTCCGGATAGTAACTCCTAAGTATTTTACGGTCGTTACCGCTTCCAATGATTTACCACCTATGGCATAATCGTACTGGAATGGATTTCTGCCCCTATGTATGCGCATTATATTACATTTATCTACGTTTAGGGAAAGCTGCCAGCTGTCGCACCATGCATTAATCCTCTGCAGGTCCTCCTGGAGTACGTACGAGTCTTCTGATGTTGCTACTTTCTTGTAGACAACCGTGTCATCTGCAAATAGCCTCACGGAGCTACCGATGTTGTCAACTAAGTCATTTATGTATATTGTAAACAATAAAGGTCCTATCACGCTTCCCTGCGGTACTCCCGAAATTACCTCTACATCTGCAGATTTTGAACCGTTAAGAATGACATGTTGTGTTCTTTCTTCTAGGAAATCCTGAATCCAATCACAAACCTGGTCCGATATTCCGTAAGCTCGTATTTTTTTCACTAAACGTAAGTGCGGAACCGTATCAAATGCCTTCCTGAAGTCCAGGAATACGGCATCAATCTGCTCGCCAGTGTCTACGGCACTGTGAATTTCTTGGGCAAATAGGGCGAGCTGAGTTTCACATGATCTCTGTTTGCGGAATCCATGTTGGTTATGATGAAGGAGATTTGTATTATCTAAGAACGTCATAATACGAGAACACAAAACATGTTCCATTATTCTACAACAGATTGACGTAAGCGAAATAGGCCTATAATTATTCGCATCTGATTTATGACCCTTCTTGAAAATGGGAACGACCTGCGCTTTCTTCCAGTCGCTAGGTACTTTACGTTCTTCCAGCGATCTACGATAAATTGCTGATAGAAAGGGGGCAAGTTCTTTAGCATAATCACTGTAGAATCTTAAGGGTATCTCGTCTGGTCCGGATGCTTTTCCGCTACTAAGTGATAGCAGTTGTTTTTCAATTCCGATATCGTTTATTTCAATATTTTCCATTTTGGCGTCCGTGCGACGGCTGAAGTCAGGGACCGTGTTACGATTTTCCGCAGTGAAACAGTTTCGGAACACTGAATTCAGTATTTCTGCCTTTCTTCGGTCGTCCTCTGTTTCGGTTCCATCGTGGTCAACGAGTGACTGAATAGGGGATTTAGATCCGCTTACCGATTTTACATATGACCAAAACTTTTTAGGGTTCTTGTTTAGATTGTTTGCCAATGTTTTATGTTCGAATTCGTTGAATGCTTCTCTCATTGCTCTCTTTACGCTCTTTTTCGCTTCGTTCAGCTTTTCCTTATCAGCTATGATTCGACTACTCTTAAACCTATGATGAAGCTTTCTTTGTTTCCGTAGTACCTTTCGTACATGATTGTTATACCACGGTGGATCTTTCCCCTCGCTTTGGACCCTAGTCGGTACGAACTTATCTAAGGCGTACTGGACGATGTTTCTGAATTTTTTCATTTTTGTTCCACATCCTCTTCCTCAGAAATGAACGTTTGATGGTGGTCACTCAGATATTCTGCGATTTGTGCCCTATCACTCTTGTTAAGCAAATATATTTTCCTTCCTTTCTTGGCATTTCTTATTACACTTGTAGTCATTGATGCAACCACTGACTTATGATCACTGATACCCTCTTCTACATTCACGGAGTCGAAAAGTTCCGGTCTATTTGTTGCTATGAGGTCTAAAACGTTAGCTTCACGAGTTGGTTCTCTAACTATCCGCTCGAAGTAATTCTCGGACAAGGCAGTCAGGATAATGTCACAAGAGTCTCTGTCCCTGGCTCCAGTTCTGATTGTGTGACTATCCCATTCTATACCTGGTAGATTGAAGTCTCCCCCTATTACAATAGTATGATCACGAAACTTCTTCACGACGTTCTGCAGGTTCTCTCTGAGGCGCTCAACTACTACGGTTGCTGATGCAGGTGGTCTATAGAAGCATCCGACTATCATATCTGACCCACCTTTGATACTTAACCCAGATTATTTCACATTCGCATTCGCTAATAACTTCACTGGATATTATTGAATTCTTTACTGCTATAAATACTCCTCCACCATTGGCGTTTATCCTATCCTTGCGGTATATATTCCATTCTGTGTCTAGGATTTCGTTACTGTTCACTTCCGGTTTTAACCAACTTTCCGTTCCTAATACTATATGCGCACTATTTCCTTCAATAAGAGATACTAATTCAGGAACCTTGCCCTGGATACTCCTGCAGTTTACCAATATTACGTTAACTTTTCCTGTTTTTGGTCTCTGAGGACGGACATTCTTTATCAACGATGATAATGTCCTCTCTGGTAAGCCGTCAGGTATTTTATCGTTTCGCCCAAGGGGGGGTCCCTCTAACCTAAAAAACCCCCGTGTGCACGCCACACGTACTCTGCTACCCTAGTAGCTGCTTCCGGTGTGTAGTGCACGCCTGACCTGTCTAGGGGGGCCCTACAGTTCTCCACCCAATAACGGAGATCGATGAATTTGCAACCATTATAGTCGCAGAGTCGTCTGAGCCTCTGGTTTAGACCCTCCACACGGCTCCAAACCAGAGAACCGCGATCGACTCTGGGCACTATGCTGCAGATATTAAGCTCAGCTTGCACTCCGCGTGCGATGCTGGTTGTCTTCACCAAATCAGCCAGCCGCCGGAAGGAAGCAAGGATGGCCTCAGAACCCAAGCGGCAGGCGTCATTCGTTCCGACATGTGCTACTATCTGCAGCCGGTCACACCCAGTGCGTTCAATAGCTGCCGGAAGGGCCTCCTCCACATTACGGACGAGACCCCCCGGCAAGCACACCGAGTGCACACTGGCATTCTTCCCCGACCTACCCGCTATTTTCCTGAGGGGCTCCATAACCCGCCTAACGTTGGAGCTCCCTATAACTAATAGGCCCGCCCTCTGTGACTGTCGGGACCTTGCCGGAGAATCGGCCACTGGCCCAACAGGCGAGGCACCCTGTGGTGGCTCGGAAACGATGTCATCACCACTAGGAAGCACCCCGTACCTGTTGGAAAGGGGTAAGGCAGCTGCCACGCGGCCAGATCCCACCTTCGCCTTTCGGCCAGGCACGCGCGAGCCCACCACTGTCCGCCATTCACCCTGGAGTGATGGCTGACCGGTAAGATGCTCACTGCCAGAAGACGCAGCGACATCAGGGGTTCCATGAATTTCCAAGGCCACCGAAGTAGGCATAGGTCTCACCATAGTTGCCCCAACGCCACTACGAGCCGACGCCTGCGCCTCGAGCTCGATGAGCCTAACAGACAAAGCCTCCACCTGCCCCCGAAGAGTGGCCAATTCTCCTTGCGTCCGCTCACAACAACCACAGCCCCTACACATGACTATGTTTACCCTACTCTATACGGTGACAAATTCCCAAGATAATCTTCTGATGAGCTACTCTGATAATCAAGAAACACTCACTGAAATACGAGACGCGAAAACTACGCTAGGTTTTCCCAGAAAAACTATTTAAAAGCTAAGCGCAGCAAATAAGTACAAAAACGCTTTATACAAACAGTACTCGCTGCTGCTGGTGCTGTCGCTCTGGCTGTCACAAGACAACTGCCGATTCAAGTGACTAGTGGCTAACGGCCGCGAAACAAACAAAAGACGGTTTTAGGGCGCTTTCTGTTCTAAACGATCAAGAAAACACTAAGAAATCTAACACGAAAACTACGTAAAGTTTTATCAAGAACTGTTAGTTACTATGCAGAGCAGATAAACACAAATAGAACCCCTTCCTTAGTGGAAGGTCGTAAACAAAATGCAAAATAAACGCTTTATACAAACAGTACTCGCTGCTGCTGGTGCTGTCGCTCTGGCTGTCACAAGACAACTGCCGATTCAAGTGACTAGTGGCTAACGGCCGCGAAACAAACAAAAGACGGTTTTAGGGCGCTTTCTGTTCTAAACGATCAAGAAAACACTAAGAAATCTAACACGAAAACTACGTAAAGTTTTATCAAGAACTGTTAGTTACTATGCAGAGCAGATAAACACAAACAGAACCCCTTCCTTAGTGGAAGGTCGTAAACAAAATGCAAAATAAACGCTTTATACAAACAGTACTCGCTGCTGCTGGTGCTGTCGCTCTGGCTGTCACAAGACAACTGCCGATTCAAGTGACTAGTGGCTAACGGCCGCGAAACAAACAAAAGACGGTTTTAGGGCGCTTTCTGTTCTAAACGATCAAGAAAACACTAAGAAATCTAACACGAAAACTACGTAAAGTTTTATCAAGAACTGTTAGTTACTATGCAGAGCAGATAAACACAAATAGAACCCCTTCCTTAGTGGAAGATCGTAAACAAAAACAAAAACAAAAAAAAAAAAACAAAAAAAAATTATGATTGACGTTTCGATGTAGGCGTTATGACCTCGAATTGCATAGAATTATACTGCCAGTTTCAATAAAATTCTTTATCATGTGTATTTTGAAGCAAACTGCCCACTTTTCATGTGCCGAAAGTTTTTATGAAGCAGAGACGTCTTTTTTTGTTTGTTGCATAAATTTCGTGAAATTTTGCCATTGATCAAAGAATTTACTACCACCGAGCTTCACGTTTTCTCTTGAAAAAACGCCGATAGTTTCTGCAGCTTGTTCCCAGACTAGAGCATAAGCTAATCTCAGCCATCGAAAGTGCTTTAATTGGGTGGTAAATTCACGGGTCCAAGATTTTAAACAGTCTTCGTCAATTATGTACGTACTATTCACGTGTGCTCTAAATTCTTCCACCTGATATGGATGTGTATCTGACAAGTTGTGCGTTACTGCATCTGTTACAAGCCTAACAAAAGCCAGACAAGCCGGAATTGTATACATCTGGCGGGACACGAGCGTAAAATGCCTACCTGCCTGGTCTGCTACTGCTAGCCACGCTGTTCGCGCCGTCGACTACACCTTTGCCACCGCCTCTCTGCGCGGCCCACCTGCCGCTGCCGTCGCCCACTGACTGATGTCCATCGGCGTCACTCATCTGTCGATTACCGCGTACCTGGCCTCCATGCCTTGCTGCCACGCCGCCTGCCTTTGGACAAATCTGTCCGCCTCCTAGCTGCACAACCTACAACGTCCAGCACCATGCCGCCATTGCCTTCCAGTTGGTGGCGCAGCCCATCTGGCGTCGACGCTGGTGTCACACTATGCCTCGCCAGCCTTGTAGCTGCTATCGCTGGGTCCACATTGGGTCGCGGGTGCCACGTGCTGATGGCCCACCAGCCCTCGTGTGCTGTGTATGACGGGCTGCCGTCACGCACTCTCCAACGTGAGTCGCTTCGTACTGCACTTACTGTACGTCGATCAATGACTGGGTAGGTATCCTTGAGCACTCGGCCCAAAAATTATAGTTTTAAATGGACGATGTGCAACTAGAATTTTCTTTCTTTGCCTTTAATTGCAATTTCTTCGAAAAGATTAAAGCGTCCACTAGAATATGGATATAGTAGGATAACCATAACAGATAACATATTGGCACAAAACCTTTTTTTGTGTAGGATTAAAGAGTACTTTGAGTGTTTTGTGTCACTTTCATTAGAGAAAGGTTCATTCTGACCTATTAAGAGTTGTAATTTTGTAGACAGAACTTTTAATGGATAATGTGATGAACACTAGGAAAGACACTGTCTGTGAACAGCGGTATTTACAAATGTATAATTTTAGGTGTTACATTTAAGTTGATTTCTGACATCCTCTTTTCATGTTTAGTTAGCGACTGGGTTGTGGAATATGAGGAAGAATCTGTATATATGTGTTCTTGGGTGTTATTTGTTCAGATAAAATAATCTCTATGACACTGCAGCTGGAAAGATGTGGCCTAGCGACCTCAGCGAGCTCGAGCTATTCGTGATATTTCCTCCATTTTCATTTTAATCTTACTATTCATGCTGTCTTTTTAATCTTTCCTATTAGCACTATTTCCGTGGGCACCCGAGAGAACAGCCTACCCACCCTTTAAACAGGCATGAGGGACTTAGTGCTTGAGCCCCTGTCTTCTCGCTATACAGTCTCCAGAAGAGATGAAAGTCATATGCGTGCCCACACTCTGACCTCTGAACTGTAATGAGAGTGAGTTTTTATTTCAGGGTAAGATACAGGTACAATACTTGCATTTAGGTTCTGAAAGAAAAGCCACATACCATTAAGTTCTTCAATATCGTTTGTGTCTATTGGATTACCAGTGGTACCAGATATCATCAGGCCTGAGGATGCCTAAATCGTTGTTAAACATGACTAACATCTGCTGCTGCCGAAAGCGCTCGGATGCTGTATGACCTACCAGATTGTGGGACTAAGGGATTAAATTCTTTCCACTCTACTTTCTGTGCCCTGGATATCTTTTTCTCTTCTTGAACTCTGATAAAGTTAAAAGTTATTTCTCAGTCATGTTACTGTTGTCGTGTACAAAATGGTTCAAATGGCTCTAAGCACTATGGGACTCAACATCTGAGGTCATCAGTCCCCTAGAACTTATAACTACTTAAACCTAACTAACCTAAGGACGACACACACATCCATGCCCGAGGCAGGATTCGAACCTGCGACCGTAGCGGTCGCGCGGTTCCAGACTGAAGCGCCTATAACCACTCGGCCACTTCGGCCGGCCTGTCGTGTACAGGATAGGCACCACTGTGCGAGAACAGATTAGGTTCTTCCCCTCCATCTTTTATGTTTCTATTACTTTCTCCCTTTTCATCTTTTATTTGTGAGAGTTAGTTGTCTAATAAAACTGGAACACGACACAGCAGCTTTAGACTGTTTGCCGATGATGCTGTAGTCTACAGGAAAGTAGTATCACATTAAAGTTGTGAACAAATCAATGAGGATTAGCAGAAAATAAATGCGTGGTGTAATGACTGGCAGTTATCTCTCAATATTTGTAAGTATAACCCACTGCGTATAACAAGGCGAGAACCCTCATTAGTGTAAGAGTAAAAAATAAATGCCCAGTCTTTGGAAGCGGTAACATGCGTTAAGTACCTGTGTGTGACTATTCGAAATGATCTCAAATGGAATGACCAGATTACACAAGTAACGGGCAAGGTGCGGTTTATTGGTAGAATCCTGAAGCGATGCAGACCTTCAACAAAGGAAATTGCTTACAAAACGTTGGTTCGTCCAATCGTAGAGTACTGTTCATCTCTATGGAACCCTTACCAGTTGGGTCTGATTCAAGAGACTGAGAAGGTCTAAAGAAGAGCGGCAAGATTCGTGACTGGTACATTTAGCCATCATGAGAGCGTTACAAGTCTCACAGAAAGTTTGAAGTGGGACACACTTGCAGATAGATGAAGCGCTAAACGGAAGGGGCTGCTCACTAAATTCCGAAATTCGATCTTCGCCGAGGATGTAGAGCATATATTATTACCACCAACTTTCAAATTGCGCAATGATCACCATTCAAAGATAAGGGAAATTAGAGCTCGTACTGAGGCGTTCAGACAGTCGTTTTTCCCTTGCGCAATCCATGAGTGGAACAGGGGGGAGGGGGGGGATATGACTTTGGCGCGAATTGTGCCCTCTGCCACACACCGCTTGGTGGCTAGCGAAGTACATAAGTAGATGTAGATGTAGATGTAGACAGGTTGGGAAGGGGGCTCAGGGATGGGTTGGAGGGGGAGGTGTCACTGGGCAGGTCATCCCTGAGGAGCAGGTGATACAGGGGGTGGGGGCGTGGGTGTGGCAGAGACTGTGGCGTGGTGGACTAGGATTCGTGCTGGCTGGGAGCCTGACATAGGTGGACAAGAGAGTCGTGGGAATTCCGAAGATGGTGATGGGGTGACAGCTAAGGGTGAGGGAGACCAAAAATGGTTCAAATGGCTCTGAGCACTATGGGACTTAACAGCTGTGGTCATCGGTCCCCTAGAACTTAGAAATACTTAAACCTAACTAACCTAAGGACATCACACACACCCATGCCCGAGGCAGGATTCGAACCTGCGACCGTAGCAGTCGTGCGGTTCCGGACTGCGCGCCTAGAACCGCGAGACCACCGCGGCCGGCAAGGGTGAGGGAGAGTCGGGGGAAGTGATGGCTGAAAATGGCACAGGAGTGGGGCAGACAGCAGGGAAGGGAGAATGCGGATGAAGTCTGCTGGTGAGCTCCATGTGATGGTGCTTGGAGCAGTGAACAGGGAAGTGAAAATGATGGAGGTGGTAGGGTGGGCCATGGTGGTGGTGAGCAAGTGGGGAGGGGGGGGGCTGAAGATGGTGACGGTGGTGACGGCGACAGCGGCGGGGACAGCGAGGACAGTGGCGGCGGCGAAGGACTGCGGCGATGTCGGTAGCAGCAGCGTCACGATGGTGCCCTCAGCGTGGGGAGAGGGGGGTAGAGGCGACTCGACCAGGGCGGGGCGGCAGCCCCTCCGGCAGGCGGTGAAGGTGGTCCGGCGAATCCCTCCGGGCAGTGGCTGGACGATGACTGCAGCAGGGGTGGCTCGGTACTCCCCACTGGGGAGCACCGGGCGGTGGAGGTGGCGACGGCTGACGGACGGCGAGTTGCAATTTTGCCTCTTTTAAAACGGTGCACCGGCGGTTCAGTGAGGCGTTTCACCCTTTTAATACCAGCGGTTGCTGCCTGAAGCCACCATTTTGTTATAGCTATAATTATTTTTTAAGTATCAGTGCCTTACGCATGAAACCACCGAGCTGTTTGCATGACAGAGGCATCTAATGGTACACTGAGGTACTTCTACGAATGTAGTGAACTGTAGCAATCACTTAACTGCGTCCAAAGCAACAGTCGAATTGATTAATACTGTTGTACCCTACCACACCTCAATCGACCCATACAGTACTCTATTGTACCCATAGAAAGTATGTGAAACTATTTGGGACAGCAGGTGAAACTTATCAGTCAACATCCCGCTGTTTTGTAGCTCTAATGGATCTCATCTTTAATGTGTGGCTTCATTTGGATATGGCATACCTTACGAGACTTGTGGACTGCCTTCCTTGCCAAAAGGGGACATTATCAATGATAGAGATGGTATTAAGCTGTATTTGTGTGATGTCTCCTAAAAGTAGCTGATTTTTTGCTCTGTGTGCTTATGGATCTGCCGGCCGCGGTGGTCTAGCGGTTCTAGGCGCAGGTTCGAATCCTGCCTCGGGCATGGATGTGTGTGATGTCCCTAGGTTAGTTAGGTTTAAGTAGTTCTAAGTTCTAGGGGACTTATGACCACAGATGTTGAATCCTATAGTGCTCAGAGCCATTTGAACCATTTTTGCTTATGGATCTAACACACCATACTATTCACTGAGATGACAAAGATCATGGATACCTCCTAATAACATGTCGGACCTCCTTTCGTCCGGCGTGGTGCAGCAACTCAAAGTGACATGAACTCAACAAGTCATTGGAAATCCCCTGCAGAAATATTGAGCCAAGCTGCCTCTATAGCCGTCTATAACTGCGAAAGTGTTACTGGCGTAGGATTTTGTACACGAACAGACCACTCGATTATGTACCATAAATCTCATATGGTACTCATGTCGGGCAATCTGGGTGGCCAAATAATTCGCTGGAATTGTTCAGAAAGTTCTTCAAATCAGTCATGAACAATTGTGGCCTGGTGACATGGCGCATAGTTATCCATTACATTTCCATAGCTTCCTGGGAACGTGAAGTCCATGAATGGCTGCAAATAATCTCCAAGCAGCTGCACATAACCATTTACAGTCAATGATCGGTCCACTCCATGTAAACACAGCCCACATTAGGAAGCCACCACCGGCTTTGGTCCATGGCTTTGTGGGGTCTGCACCACACTCTGACTGTACCGTCATCTCTTACCAACTGAATTCGGGACGACCAGGTCACGGTTTTCCAGTCGCCTAGGTCCAAACGATATGGTCACGAGCCGAGGAGAGGCACTGCAGATAATGTCGTGCTGTTAGCAAAGGCATTCACGTCGGTCGTCAGCTGTCATAGCCCTTTAACGCCAAATTCCGTCGCACTTTCCCAACCGATAAGTTCGTCGAACGTCCCACATTGATTTCTGCGGTTATTTCACTCTGTGTTGCTTGTCTGTTACCGCTGAAAACTATAAGCAAACGCCACTGCTCTTAGTAGCTAAGTGAAGACCGTCGGCCGCTGTGTTGTCCATGGTGAGATGTAATGCCTGAAATCTGGTATTCTCGGCACACATCTGTCACTATGGATCTCGAAATATCGAATTCCATAACGATTTCTAAAATGGAATGTGTCATGCGTCTAGCTCCAACTACTACTCCGCGAGCGAAGTCTCTTGCTTCCCGTCGTGCGACAAAATCGTCGGAAACCTTTCCACGTGAGTCACCTGTGTAGAAATGGTAGCTCCGCCAATACACTCCCCGTTTGTACCTTGTGTACGCAATACTACTGCCATTGTATATGTGCATATCCGTATCCCATAACTTTTGTCACCTCAGTGTACAGCGGAAGAAATGTGGGCGAAAGAAGAATGCTTTCAATAAGGCGAACTGAAAACCTTTCATGTTCTACAATACTACATGAATTTAGCTTGTCTTTATGTTACAAATTTGGAACAACCTGGGGTCACTGTGAATTTTTAGGGGCATGAAGCGTAATCATAGACGTTTAAACGCCCAAAACACTGTTGCATACCCAGACAGTAATTGCTTACGTTTGGGAATTCGGGTTAACGAGTACTACATCAGATGCAGAAGCCTAGATGGCCTCCCGCCTTTGACAGCGGTACGTGAGAATCGCGTTAAACTCCAATTTTGTGCTTGGTGACCAATTCTTACATCGTGAGATGCTGTGTATTTCGAGGATGAATCCTAATCGATGAAAGCTAATTATTCTGGTAGTTCCGGAGTGCTGTGATTCCGTACCATGCAGTCACTTCTTGTCGAGTATGAAGCCGCCAGAAGCAAATGGCTCCGCGGTGTTTTCTTTTTTTCCGTAGCCACCCGGCTGTCAGAAGCCGTGCGTGTCATCTCAGTATTCATTCAGGCAACCGTAACGGCCCTCGTTTGTCGTAGCACGGGCGAATGGCCTCGACCCATATAAATAACCCGCACCAGGAGGGTTGCTGCAATAGACATTTATGCTTTCCACTCTAGTCACTCCAGCACAGGGAAGAAAGACAAACTCCTGTTGCCGCTCTCTGCCGCTCTCCACACAGGCCCGCTCATCTGCAACGCTACGCGGTTCCAGCAGTTTCGCAGTGAAAAAAAAAAAAAAAAAAGCCTCAGGACTT
Source organism: Schistocerca serialis cubense (assembly GCF_023864345.2). NCBI lineage: Eukaryota > Metazoa > Arthropoda > Insecta > Orthoptera > Acrididae > Schistocerca > Schistocerca serialis. The sequence goes on along the minus strand of NC_064640.1, from coordinate 572,976,005 downwards.
TTACTATCAACTGCATAGTTTCATTTAGCTTTTCAGCACAACTTACTTTCCTCGAGATTCTGCATTCATTGAAAGAATTCTACACACTTGGAATTAGCACACCGGTGGCCATTAAAATCGCGATACTATGAAGGCTGCATGCAACAAACGTGAAACTGTCACGAAGTACATTACATGATTGGATATGGAAGTGATCATCATTTCAGCACAACCGAGCAAATTAGGTAGAAATAACGCTATCTACATTCTCTATAAAGGGTGTTCGGAAATTCCCGTTACAAAATTCTATGACTTGGAGAGGGGAGCGGGTACATAATACTTTGAACAGGAACCCGGGATGCCACTTAACGTCCGCCTTGCTGCGAGACCTACTCAATGCGTGTGCGTCTCCGATACAGTAAACATGGTTCGGTACACGTGTACACGTTTTCGGAATACACAGACATACTCCTTGTGTATGACGAAGCTTGAAGTAATGGAAGAAGTGCTAGTCGACTCTATCACAGTCGTTTCCGAAACCTAGCACGCCATCGCACAAACTTTTTACCCGGGCAGCTTCACCGTGAGTAGATAGGACTGTGATGCTCAACGGCAAGAACGAATTTGAAGAAGATGTACCGCATCGCGTTGAAGAAAACCGTCAACGTGTACTCGAACAGTTGCTCGTGCAGTAGACGTTAGTCACAGTATCGTCTGGAACGTTCTGCGTGAGCAACAATTACATCCGTACCAGTTATAAAGGGTACAGGCTGTGGGTCCAGCCGATTTTTCACAATGCGTTGGCTACTGCACGTGGTTCCTGCACCGATGCATTGACTAATCCCTGTTTCCACGCCGTGTTCTGTTTACAGATGAATGTAAGTTTACTAGGGACTATGTTCTGAATCGGCGAGACGACCATATCTGGGAAGACGAAAACCCTCGTGCTACGCATGTTCAGGGATTTCAACACCAGCTTGGTATTAACGTGTAGCCAGGTATTCTGGACGGTTATGTGACTGAGCCATACCTCCTTCCGTTCACGCTAACTTGTCCTGCATGCTTGATATTCCTACACGATGGGGCAAATAAGAGCGGCACAGACGAGTGGATACTATTGGACATGAATGTATGCATTTAACTACACCCCGTGAAGCGCACACCATGTGTACGTCTGTCACGTGATCCTCACCAGTTCATAGCGTAATGCGGGCTGTGTCGTGTGAGTGCATCAGTGCAGAAGGGACGATGGTACTCACAGTGGTGCAGCGGGTTTATATTGTGGAAAGGTATGTGACAACAAAGTCGTGGAAATGGTGTAGTCAGTTGTTTGCTAAGAAGTTTAATGGTGTCAAACTGCCAGCAGAAAAGTGCCATGGAACTCTTCGTCCGAAAATGGCCCGAGACAAGTAAAAAAAAAAAAAAAAATTCGAAACGTGCCGGCACACCAGGAAATGCGGCTGCAGTTCACCAGATATTACTTCTCAGTCCTGCAGAATCAACCCGACTCATGTCGCAAGAGACCGGCGTATCACGTCGATCATGTGGACATCGCTACCGATTGCCTGTTGTCTACGCATTAAAAATATAAGATCCTCCTCAACACCTCCAGTTTTGTGAGTGGCTTTTCGCTGAGATGACAATGAATGGCTTTGATATGGGTCTTTTCTTTATATATGATGAAGCCTGGTTTCATCTGAGTGATTGCGTCAGCTCACAGAATCACAGGTTCTGGGCAGCGGAAACACCATTGCATGATCAGAAGTTTGGGGTTTGGTGTTTGATTAGATTACATTAGATTAGATTAATTATTCGTTCCATAGACCCACAAAAGAGGGGATCCACCTGAGTGTGGAACATGTCAGATAAACACATTACAAAAATGTAATTACAAAAACTTGAGTTTCATTAATTTTAATGATCCTCAGTCAATAAACCGTAAAATTATGTACATGAATTAAAATTAAACTTCTAATATTTACAGGTTTAATACTTACATCTGCTTTCATTAAATCCATCACTCACACAGTAGCTAGTTACTTGGCTATTACAAACAAGTAGTGTCAAAAATTAAAGTAAATTATTTATTTCAACGATCCTCAGTTAAGAACAGTCAAATTATTATTTAATTTAAAATTAAACTTTCACTATTTACAGACTTAAGACTGACATGTGCTTTCCATACATCCATCATTCATACAGTAGGTGGTTACTTGGCTGTTACAACCAAGTATTGTCAAAAATTTGGGTATAATGAATTTTCATTAAAATGGTGTACTGCACTTGTTGAGAAATTCATGGATGGAATAGAAGGAGTTGGCCACTAAAAGTTCTTTTATATTATGTTCAAATTGTGTCTTGTCTGAAACTAAACTCTTAATGGTTGCTGGTAACTTATTGAAAATATGCGTTGCTGAATACTGGACTCCTTTCTGGGCAAGAGTAAGTGATTTTAAATCTTTATATATATTGTTCTTATTCCTACACTCCTGGAAATTGAAATAAGAACACCGTGAATTCATTGTCCCATGAAGGGGAAACTTTATTGACACATTCCTGGGGTCAGATACATCACAAGATCACACTGACAGAACCACAGGCACATAGACACAGGCAACAGAGCATGCACAATGTAGGCACTAGTACAGTGTATATCCACCTTTGGCAGCAATGCAGGCTGCTATTCTCCAATGGAGACGATCGTAGAGATGCTGGATGTAGTCCTGTGGAACGGCTTGCCATGCCACTTCCACCTGGCGCCTCAGTTGGACCAGCGTTCGTGCTGGACGTGCAGACCGCGTGAGATGACGCTTCATCCAGTCCCAAACATGCTCAATGGGGGACAGATCCGGAGATCTTGCTGGCCAGGATAGTTGACTTACACCTTCTAGAGCACGTTGGGTGGCACGGGATACATGCGGACGTGCATTGTCCTGTTGGAACAGCAAGTTCCCTTGCCGGTCTAGGAATGGTAGAACGATGGGTTCGATGACGGTTTGGATGTACCGTGCACTATTCAGTGTCCCCTCGACGATCACCAGTGGTGTACGGCCAGTGTAGGAGATCGCTCCCCACACCATGATGCCAGGTGTTGGCCCTGTGTGCCTCGGTCGTATGCAGTCCTGATTGTGGCGCTCACCTGCACGGCGCCAAACACGCATACGACCATCATTGGCACCAAGGCAGAAGCGACTCTCATCGCTGAAGACGACACGTCTCCATTCGTCCCTCCATTCACGCCTGTCGCGACACCACTGGAGGCGGGCTGCGCGATGTTGGGGCGTGAGCGGAAGACGGCCTAACGGTGTGCGGGACCGTAGCCCAGCTTCATGGAGACGGTTGCGAATGGTCCTCGCCGATACCCCAGGAGCAACAGTGTCCCTAATTTGCTGGGAAGTGGCGGTGCGGTCCCCTACGGCACTGCGTAGGATCCTACGGTCTTGGCGTGCATCCGTGCGTCACTGCGGTCCGGTCCCAGGTCGACGGGCACGTGCACCTTCCGCCGACCACTGGCGACAACATCGATGTACTGAGGAGACCTCACGCCCCACGTGTTGAGCAATTCGGCGGTACGTCCACCCGGCCTCCCGCATGCCCACTACACGCCCTCGCTCAAAGTCCGTCAACTGCACATACGGTTCACGTCCACGCTGTCGCGGCATGCTACCAGTGTTAAAGACTGCGATGGAGCTCCGTATGCCACGGCAAATTGGCTGACACTGACGGCGGCGGTGCACAAATGCTGCGCAGCTAGCGCCATTCGACGGCCAACACCGCGGTTCCTGGTGTGTCCGCTGTGCAGTGCGTGTGATCATTGCTTGTACAGCCCTCTCGCAGTGTCCGGAGCAAGTATGGTGGGTCTGACACACCGGTGTCAATGTGTTCTTTTTTCCATTTCCAGGAGTGTAGTATTGATACTGTGTACTAAGCAGTTAGTTTGAAAAAGAGATGTATTATTTACAACAAACTTCATTAAGGAATAAACATAGTGTGAGGCTGTGGTTAGTATGCCCAATTCTTTGAATAGGTTTCGACATGATATTCTTGGATCTACACTACACATTACTCTTATTATACACTTCTGTACTCTAAAAATTTTTTCTCTGTTTGTGGAGTTACCCCAAAATATGATACCATATGACATAATGGAGTGAAAATAAGCAAAATATGCCCTTTTTTATATCTATACCTCCTATGTCTGACATCATTCGCATTGCAAACACAGACTTGTTTAGGCGCTTTAGCATTTCGTTAGTATGTCGCTCCCAGCTGAATTTATTATCAAGTTGTAATCCCAAGAATTTTACACTCTCGACTTCTCATATTTCCATGTCATCATGTATTATACACACACTAGAAGGAAATGTCTTGGAAGTTCTGAACTGCATATAGTGGGTCTTTTCAAAGTTTAATGAGAGTGAATTGGTTACAAACCACTTACTAATGTCATTAGCAATTTGATTGGCTGCTCTTTCTAAATTTATATTTGATTTACTATTTATTGTAATGTTTGTATCATCTGCAAATAAGACAAACTTGGCATCTGGTTGTTGTTGTTGTGGTCTTCAGTCCTGAGACTGGTTTGATGCAGCTCTCCATGCTACTCTATCCTGTGCAAGCTTTTTCATCTCCCAGTACCTACTGCAACCTACATCCTTCTGAATCTGCTTAGTGTATTCATCTCTTGGTCTCCCTCTACGATTTTTACCCTCCACGCTGCCCTCCAATACTAAATTGGTGATCCCTTGATGCCTCAGAACATGTCCTACCAACCGATCCCTTCTTCTGGTCAAGTTGTGCCACAAACTTCTCTTCTCCCCAATCCTATTCAATACTTCCTCATTAGTTATGTGATCTACCCATCTAATCTTCAGCATTCTTCTGTAGCACCACATTTCGAAAGCTTCTATTCTCTTCTTGTCCAAACTATTTATCGTCCATGTTTCACTTCCATACATGGCTACACTCCATACGAATACTTTCAGAAATGACTTCCTGACACTTAAATCAATACTGGATGTTAACAAATTTCTCTTCTTCAGAAACACTTTCCTTGCCATTGCCAGCCTACATTTGATATCCTCTCTACTTCGACCATCATCAGTTATTTTGCTCCCCAAATAGCAAAACTCCTTTACTACTTTAAGTGCCTCATTTCCTAATCTAATTCCCTCAGCATCACCCGACTTAATTAGACTACATTCCATTATCCTTGTTTTGCTTTTGTTGATGTTCATCTTATATCCTCCTTTCAAGACACTGTCCATTCCATTCAACTGCTCTTCCAAGTCCTTTGCTGTCTCTGACAGAATTACAATGTCATCGGCGAACCTCAAAGTTTTTATTTCTTCTCCATGAATTTTAATACCTACTCCGAATTTTTCTTTTGTTTCCTTTACTGCTTGCTCAATATACACATTGAACAACATCGGGGAGAGGCTAAAACCCTGTCTTACTCCCTTCCCAACCACTGCTTCCCTTTCATGTCCCTCGACTCTTATAACTGCCATCTGGTTTCTGTACAAATTGTAAATAGCCTTTCGCTCCCTGTATTTTACCCCTGCCACCTTTAGAATTTGAAAGAGAGTATTCCAGTCAACATTGTCAAAAGCTTTCTCTAAGTCTAAAAATGCTAGAAACGTAGGTTTGCCTTTCCTTAATCTGTCTTCTAAGATAAGTCGTAAGGGCAGTATTGCCTCACGTGTTCCAGTGTTTCTACGGAATCCAAACTGATCTTCCCCGAGGTTGGCTTCTACTAGTTTTTCCATTCGTCTGTAAAGAATTCGTGTTAGTATTTTGCAGCTGTGACTTATTAAGCTGATAGTTCGGTAATTTTCACATCTGTCAACACCTGCTTTCTTTGGGATTGGGATTATTATATTCTTCTTGAAGTCTGAGGGTATTTCGCCTGTTTCATACATCTTGCTCACCAGATGGTAGAGTTTTGTCAGGACTGGCTCTCCCACGGCCGTCAGTAGTTCCAATGGAATATTGTCTACTCCGGGGGCCTTGTTTCGACTCAGGTCTTTCAGTGCTCTGTCAAACTCTTCACGCAGTATCATATCTCCCATTTCATCTTCATCTACATCCTCTTCCATTTCCATAATATTGTCCTCAAGTACATCGCCCTTGTATAGACCCTCTATATACTCCTTCCACCTTTCTGCTTTCCCTTCTTTGCTTAGAACTGGGTTTCCATCTGAGCTCTTGATATTCATACAAGTCGTTCTCTTATCTCCAAAGGTCTCTTTAATTTTCCTGTAGGCGGTATCTATCTTACCCCTAGTGAGATAGGCCTCTACATCCTTACATTTGTCCTCTAGCCATCCCTGCTTAGCCATTTTGCACTTCCTGTCGATCTCATTTTTGAGACGTTTGTATTCCTTTTTGCCTGTTTCACTTACTGCATTTTTATATTTTCTCCTTTCATCAATTAAATTCAATATTTCTTCTGTTACCCAAGGATTTCTACTAGCCCTCGTCTTTTTACCTACTTGATCCTCTGCTGCCTTCACTACTTCATCCCTCAAAGCTACCCATTCTTCTTCTACTGTATTTATTTCCCCCATTCCTGTCAATTGCTCCCTTATGCTCTCCCTGAATCTCTGTACAATCTCTGGTTCTTTCAGTTTATCCAGGTCCCATCTCCTTAAATTCCCACCTTTTTGCAGTTTCTTCAGTTTTAATCTACAGGTCATAACCAATAGATTGTGGTCAGAGTCCACATCTGCCCCTGGAAATGTCTTACAATTTAAAACCTGGTTCCTAAATCTCTGTCTTACCATTATATAATCTATCTGATACCTTTTAGTATCTCCAGGGTTCTTCCATGTATACAACCTTCTTTCATGATTCTTAAACCAAGTGTTAGTTATGATTATGTTGTGCTCTGCGCAAAATTCTACCAGGCGGCTTCCTCTTTCATTTCTGTCCCCCAATCCACATTCACCTACTATGTTTCCTTCTCTCCTTTTTCCTACACTCGAATTCCAGTCACCCATGACTATTAAATTTTCGTCTCCCTTCACAATCTGAATAATTTCTTTTATTTCATCATACATTTCTTCAATTTCTTCGTCATCTGCAGAGCTAGTTGGCATATAAACTTGTACTACTGTAGTAGGTGTGGGCTTCGTATCTATCTTGGCCACAATAATGCGTTCACTATGCTGTTTGTAGTAGCTTACCCGCATTCCTATTTTCCTATTCATTATTAAACCTACTCCTGCATTACCCCTATTTGATTTTGTGTTTATAACCCTGTAGTCACCTGACCAGAAGTCTTGTTCCTCCTGCCACCGAACTTCACTAATTCCCACTATATCTAACTTCAACCTATCCATTTCCCTTTTTAAATTTTCTAACCTACCTGCCCGATTAAGGGATCTGACATTCCACGCTCCGATCCGTAGGACGCCAGTTTTCTTTCTCCTGATAACGACATCCTCTTGAGTAGTCCCCGCCCGGAGATCCGAATGGGGGACTATTTTACCTCCGGAATATTTTACCCAAGAGGACGCCATCATCATGTAATCATACAGTAAAGCTGCATGCCCTCGGGAAAAATTACGGCTGTAGTTTCCCCTTGCTTTCAGCCGTTCGCAGTACCAGCACAGCAAGGCCGTTTTGGTTATTGTTACAAGGCCAGATCAGTCAATCATCCAGACTGTTGCCCTTGCAGCTACTGAAAAGGCTGCTGCCCCTCTTCAGGAACCACATGTTTGTCTGGCCTCTCAACAGATACCCCTCCGTTGTGGTTGCACCTACGGTACGGCTATCTGTATCGCTGAGGCACGCAAGCCTCCCCACCAACGGCAAGGTCCATGGTTCATGGGGGGTGGCATCTGGTAATGTAACAGATAACAGGTCATTAATATACACATAAAAAAGTAGTGTACATTATATGGAACCTTGGGGAACATCACATGTAATTTCTTTCCAGTCAGATGATGTCTGATTGCCTACTGCTGAAGTGTTACGTAATGACATCCTTTGTTCCCTATTAATAAGATATGACTGAAGCCACTTGGAGCACTACCAGTGATGCCATAATATTTTAATTTACTTAAAAGAATGCTGTGATTCACACAGTCAAAAGGCTTTGACAGGTCACAGAAAATGCCAGTTGCCTCTAATTTGTTGTCTAATGAATTAAGGACATTTTCACTATAAGTGTAAATAGCAGCCGGCTGGTGTGGCCGAGCGGTTCTAGGCGCTACAGTCTGGAACCCCGCGACCGCTACGGTCGCAGGTTCGAATCCTGCCTAGGGTATGGATGTGTGTGATGTCCTTAGGTTAGTTAGGTTTAAGTAGTTCTAAGTTATAGGGACTGATGATCTCAGAAGTTAAGTCCCATAGTGCTCAGAGCCATTTGAACCATTTTTGTAAACAGCCTTCTCAATATCAGAACCTTTAAGAAACCCCAACTGTGACTTTGACAATATGTTATTTTCACTAAGGTGCTTAAATAGACGCTTGAACATAACGTTTTCAAAGAGTTTTGAAAAGGCTGACAAAAGCGAGATCGGTCGGTAATTTGACGGCATTTCTTTGCCCCTTTCTTGTGGAGAGGCATAACTTCAGCATATTTAAGCCAGTCCAGGAATGTTCCTGTGATAAGTGATTGATTACACAAATTACTTAAGATGTGACTAAGCTCACATGAATACTCTTTTATTAACTTTGTTCATATGTAATCATAACCACTAGAATGCTTTGATTTCAAGGGTTATATGATGGGTTCTATTTCTTTGGGTGAAGTAAGTGTCAATTCCATTTTACTGAGATTGCTTGTACGCACTGGTCTCAGATATTCAATTTCATTATTTATTGAAGCTGGCAACTCCATTCTATCAGTAACAGAAATAAAATACTTGTTTAAATGGTTTGCAACACAAAATGCCTTTGTTACCAGGGTTTCATTTATTTTTAGAGCTATTTGTTCCTCCTCATTTCTGGTCCTACCTGTCTCTGACTTAACTATATCCCATATTGTTTTTATTTTATTGCTGGATGTATTTATCTTCTTCTCATAATGCAGGTGTTTAGATTTTTGGATAACCTTCTTCAATATTTTGCAGTAATTTTTGTAATGAGCTATAATGCTAGTATCAAAGGTGTCCCTACATATCAGATAGAGTTTCCTTTTTGTCTCACACTATATCTTTACCCCTTGTGTGATCCATGGTTTCTCATCAGACTTCTGCTTAATTTGAGTTACCTTCAGGGGAAAAAAAATTTCAAATAAGGTGCTAACTTTATGTCTGCAGTGTCTGCACGCCGCATTATTGGTCTCATCTTCTTTTAGCAGACTGAGTCACCGCGGTACATTGTCAAAATTTTTAAACCTTATGCGGCAGCAATAACGGAGGAGGAAAACACCTGCAGTTACTTGCAACAGGATGGAGCAACTGGCCATAAGGCCGGCAGAACTTCGGAGCACATTTACACAATCTCCACGCCTGACAGTTGTTTGCAGAGGTCGCAGTCCTAGCTGGCAGCCCAGGTCAGATGATCTGTCACCATGCCATTACTTTGTGTGGGGAGCCCTCAAGTCTAAGGTGTATCGTAACAATCCTCGTAGTCTTCAAGAACTGCGGCAAAACATTTCGGATGTGAGAGCAGCAATTCCAGCAGTCTAGCTTCGATCCGCCTTCAGCAATTTGCTGACCAGGGCCCAAAAGTGCCAAGAGATGAATGGTGGTCCCTTTCAACATCTGCTATATCAGGTTAATACCGAATTTCCTTTCCTCTGCTGTGTTTTTTTGTACCCTGGAACTTTGTTTCTTGGAAGCTGTGCCATTGAATTTCCACCTGGAAATGTGGTTTCAGCATGATGGTGCATCACCTCACTTCTCAAGTTCGGTTTGGAGACATATGATGAAAGATGGATAGGCCGAGGTGGTCCAGCCGTGTGGCCTCTGTGATCGACGGGTTTACCTCCCATGGACTACTTCTTGTTGCGTCGTATGGGAAGTTTAATTTACGAGACACGTGAAGAGACAGGAAGATCTGCTGGTACGAGATCTGGCTGCTGCACTTGAAATTAAAGAGACACCGAGTGGAATGGAGAGTGTGTACCATAACATGTCTGTAGCAACGTTAGTGGTCGCCACATCCAGCCTCGTAGTCCACCGGTATTGTTCTTTACGTATAGTATGCTGGGTTCTTTTTTGTTCTGGAATAATGTAATACAAACAAATGTGCTTAGGTGATCAATGGATGTTTCGTTATGTTTCCTTTCGAATTGTTACCTAAGAACTGTATCACGTCACGCCTAATTCAGTTCCTCAAGCAGAGGTAGATGAGTGAAACATATCTATTGAAACCGACACAGAATGGAAACGGTACGTTTCGGTAGATCGGTTCCCATTGAAAATATTATGTACTCACTTCCTTCAACTTTGTAGCGGAAATTTCCGAATACCCTGTATAAGAAAAGAACAAGCAGTGGGTTTCTCACTTGAATATTGGTTATCTGTGTTATATCGGGTTATGCCTTGTGTAAGAAGGAGAAACCTCTACCATATCGTCCCGGAAATCTACAGCGGCAGTATCGTGGCTTGTAGAATCTGGAGACTATCGTTCTGTCATACTGCTGATCGTGTTATACAGTATTCCACGAGTGTCGTGCGAGTATGGAACCGGTAGGTTCAGGGGAGTCATGCTCGATGTCATGCAGGATCTCTGTAGCCCCATGTGGTTACCACCCGAGAGGACAGACGTGTTCGCTTGACTATGCGAAAGCTTACAGCCATGTCCCATATCTTGAGTCATAAAATGGACTTGTTTGCAGCAAGACAAGTATGCACGCCACAGCGCCGTCAGCACAGCGACCACTGTTGCGGCTTCCCTCGACAGGGAAGGAGAGCAAGGCGCACTGTCAATGGTGTACCCAACGACATCACCTGGACACATGAGAGGGAACCTTGCCGTCACTCCAGACATGTCCCGGCTCTTTGTACAGCATAACGACGGACGTTACCTGTGTTCGGAGGTTTCGAGGCGAACGAACATTGCCAGATTGCATTCGGCATTGTGATACATGACCAGCACCTGGTGTGATGGTATGGGGTGCTATTGGTTACACATCACTAACACTTCTGGTTCGCATATCCGGTGACTTGGACGGTTCTAGGTCTCAGTGGCATCGTCTTTTATCAAGAAAATGCAAATCGCATGTTGACCTGTTGTTCGGACGTGAGTCTAGCTCGCTCATCCACTGAAAATATCAGGTCATACTGGAACGATGCCTATCGTCCGGTGGGGAACTTTATCATAGAGTGGCAGTGGGACAGAAGACCTTGCCTTATCTGTCATCCAAGCCCAGCGCGAGTCAAGGCCCAACCAGGTTAGAACCATTGTTTAGACCATAGGTGACAGCTCTATGTTGTATATTTTGGACACTATGTACCCCTAAATCACCTAGAAATTTAATGATGTATTCTTCCCACTATAATGTGTTGACACAGTAGCTAACTTTCGTTATTTGCCAACCTTCTAGGAGGTGCCATTTTAGTGGCCATCACGTTCTATAAGGGTCACTCCAAAAGAAATGCACACTATTTTTTTTAATCCATCTTTTATTCTACATGTTTGAAAGTTTTAGTGTGTAGATACATCCTTCAGGAACAATATTTTCATTTCTCCACATAATTTCCATCCCTCTCAACTGCCTTACGCCATCTTGGAACCAGCGGCTGTATACACGGTAAAATTCTGAACCGACCTGTTGGAGCCACTGTTTGGCAGTGTGCACAAGGGGGTCATCATCTTCAAACCTTGTTCCACGAAGAGAGTCTTTCAGTTTCTCAAAGAGATGATAGTCACATGGAGCCGGGTCAGGACTGTAAGGCGAGTGTTTCAGTGCTGTCCATCCGAGTTTTGTGATCGTTTCCATGGTTTTTTGACTGACATGTGGCCGTGCATTGTCGTGCAACAGCAAAACATCCTGCTTTTGCCGATGTGATCAAACACGACTGAGTCGAGCTTCAAGTTTCTTCAGTGTCGTCACATATGCATCAGAATTTCTGGTGGTTCCACTTGGCATGATGTCCACAAGCAAGATTCCTTCGGAATCGAAAAACACCGTAGCCATAACTTTTCCAGCAGAAGGTGTGGTTTTGAATTTTTTTTTCTTGGGTGAATTTGCATGATGCCACTCCATTGATTGCCTCTTCGTCTCTGGTGAAATATTATGGAGCCATGTTTCATCACCTGTCACAATTCTTCTAAGAAATTCATCTCCACCATTCTCGCACTGTTCCAAAAGTTCGCTGCATACCGTTTTTCTTGTTTCTTTCTGAGCCACTGTCAACATCCTGGAAACCCACCTGACACAAACCCTTTTTAACGCCAACACTTTCAGTATTCTGCAAACACTTCCTTCCCCTATCCCAAAGTAGCGCGACAGTTCGTTCACAGCACAGGAATTCTATGACAGCACGTTGCATCTAACGAACGTCAAGTGTAGTAGCCATCTTGAAGACATGTTGTGACGGCGCCACTCACGGGAACAGGTTGAACTAAATTTGAAAACAAGCGAAAAGGCTGTATCCACACACTGTAAAACTTTCACGTATGCAGAATGAAAACTGTATTTTTACATAAATAGTCCATTTCTTTTGGAGTGACCCTCGTAGCCTGCGTTCTGTAGATGAAATTTATTTTTTTCATTTTTCGGAAGCATCGGAGTGTTCTTCGCTCGTAGGTTGTTTCCTGTCAGCTGGACAGTTGACCACGGGTTAAGAAAAATGTTTTTTGACCTTGTATTGCATTTATTTTCACAACATGGGACAGTAGACGCGAACGTGCTTGGTTTCTTCACTGTACTTCTTTGTTTTATACTCTTGTCGTTTCTACAACCAATCAGATTTATAATTTTAAATTCGTCTGTCATTTCCAGCTGTGTCTCTGATCTCATTAGCACGTAAAATTTATGTCATGTGATGAAGTTATTAGTGTTGTGTGCCTATGTTGGGGATTACATGAAACTTTATCGGCATCTGTAGATGGTCAGACCCGATTTACTCTAGTAGTATTTATCAGCTAATATGTAGCGCCGAATTGACTAATGAGAAGCTGGAGTCTACAAAATTGCTTTGCTGATCAGATCTGTTACTTCTTGTTGGTGTTCCGTAATTTAGTATTACTAGTATGTCTGCCTCTATTTCGTCTGTGATTTCTGATTTCTCTTCCATCCCTGCCATCAACGTTTAGATACCAAACGGAATAACGGGCAGTCTCGTCCCAACTGTTTCATTGGTTGCTTGACTCCATAATTTATTCTCTTGTTATGTTCTGTTCATACTATCCCTGGAAACGTGATACATTCCCCTGGTTGTATTCACATTTCTGAAATGGCAAGGGATATATTTAACGTTTTAACAGTTTTAAATAGACAGTGTTTGACTGAATTTAAGGAATGAGCATTTCATAGCATAGTACTATAGCACTCCCAGTGCAGGGAGGGATGGGTGTGAGCCAGAATTGTGTGAGCAGTTGGTGGAGGCGAGGTGGCAGCCCAGGAGGCTCCAGAGAAAGGCATCTGCAAATGCATTGAGCAACTGTACTGCGTAGGTCACCACATCAGTGACTGGCTGGCCGCTGAGTTGTGCTCAACTGGCTGTCTGCACGCCCCACAATGCTGATGCAAGATGCGGTTTCTCCAGCTACCGCCGACGGCCTCGGTACGTACGCCGGCACCGCTGTTTCCGCGCCAGCGGCACGTGTACTCGTCAATGGTATGTCTGCTACGGATCTGGGTGGCGCCCGGATGCGTCACGACAGGGATTGCCCACCTCATGCGATGGTGGATGACAGTTCGGGTGCACTGCGAGTGACTCACTGCTCCCTGCTCAATAGTCAGCTATGCTGCTGGAGTTGACCTGAGATGACCTGCTGTGCTGTAGCACTTAGTCTGGGAGGGGCTTAGTGTGTAGAGCTATCGCCCATGCTGTGGCCTCAAAAAGGTGACCTGCTGGCAGATCCATGTGGCGACCTCATTTGGCATATTCCTGCTAGAGCTGTGAAACTAAAAATAGTTTTGTTACAAAATGTCCAGTACCTATGGTCACCATAGATGCGCTTGTTGTGCATATGCGCCACTAGCAGTTATGTATGCTAAACACCACTGCTACTGGCAGTGTGGAAATCGCCCTTGTGCCTTGCTGCACGAGTCTGTGTGGTACCACTGAGTTTACTGTTTCAGCAAGCTAACTCGTCTTCCAACAATATTTCGGCCTTTTTGAATTACTACAGTGACAACAGTCGGCACTCACCTGCTGTTAGCCCTGCTGCAATACATTCTCCAGACTCACATTATCATGCCTCTGTATGGCCCCACATAACGGTACCACAGATGAATCCCCTCATTAGTACTGATGGTTGCTATTAGTGAATTCATGACTACATATTTTATAGTACTACACTTATATGGTGATTATAGCTGTGTAGCTGGGTTTCCTTGCTGTTAGCAAATTTATATCATTACTTTGTTCTCCTTCGTATATATGGTGTATTTGCGCCAGGTATGTTGTTGATGGCCTCATCGCAGTGGTAACACCGGTTCCCGTCAGATCACCGAAGTTAAGCACTGTTGGGCTGGATTATCACTTGGATGGGTCGCCATCCGGACCGCCAAGCGCTGTTGGCAAGCAGAATGCACTCAGCCCTTGTGAGGCAAACTAAGGAGTTACTTGACTGAGAAGTAGCGGTTCCAGTCTCTTTAACTGACATACGGCCAGGAGAGCGGTGGGCTGACCATACCTTCAACCAGTGATGCTTGTGGGCTGAGGGTGACACGGCGGCTGGTCGGTACCGTTGGGCCTTCCAAGGCCTGTTCGGACAGAGTTTAGTTAAGTTTATGTTGTTGCTGACTGGAGTGATGTTATGTTGGTGTGGTACCAGGAATTTCTTACACATCCTGTACTGTGCAGATGTGGAAACATTCACTCTCTGAATGTAGGTGATGTGCAGTAGAGATTGGCGATCCACTCCTAAGCTGATTCAAAGAGCTAGTTCCTTTCACAGAATGAGCAGTTGGTAACCTAGACAAAGGAGTGGTAGCTCTTCAGAGCTGAAATGTCTCTACAGTGACATCAATGTGTGGAACAAACATTCTAGGATAGGTTGCTGGAATAGTGTCCTGCCCAGAACGCTAAATTAGCTACTATGATATAGACTATGCTGCAAAAAAGTGTGCTATATACAATGTGTTAAGTACAAATTTATATACCTTGCTCTTGAGAATAGCTTTTGTCAGCAATGAACAGAATAGAAAGCAAGTTAAGGTCACTGCCTCAGAACACTTCATTAATGCAGAAAACGCTTTCTCATGTTTTATTTCTGCCTTTGATTTGATAAGAGAGCTTGCAAGGAACTGCTATGTTCGTCCATTTGATGCTTCACTGCTAGAGATGATGCTCTGTGAAGCAGACTCGCTTGGATCCCCTACCAGTTCTGACTCATTACAGAGCAGAACACAGGTGACTCATAAGTCACTGCACTCTTGGATCTCAGCTCCCAGCCCCTGGATCCCAGCCTCCAGTTCCCAGTAGTGTGTCACAGCCCCTGACTCCATGTGGAGTGGATCGCAAGATGACTCAAGAGTCACCATGCTCTTTGCGTTCTTGGCTCACTCTGTGATTCAGCTCCCAGCACTGTTGGCTTGTTTGCTGAATCATCTTGCAGTTAGACTTGAATCTCTCGCTCACTGCCCTCCATTTGAATTCAGCTTGATGTGGATATTGTTCACTGAAAGAATTATGGTATTTATATTACATCATTAAATTTTGCAGGGTGAGTTTTTTATCTTCAGACAGCGAAATATCTCAAAAACTACACATAAGACTAAAAAACTGAAAAATAAATGTTCAGTATTTTTAAAAGTTCTATCTGGTGATACCAATTTTAAGTCCCCTGCCACATCCCCAGTGGGTGGTGGGGTGGGGGCAACTTTGAAATCTTAAATAGGAACACCCCATTTCTATTGCAGAATCTGATTCTATAGGAAAAAATATGTAACTTTCTTGTCATTGCACAATAGCTGACGCTATAATCGGCAAATAGCACAGTTGAGTTCCCAGGTGAAATTATCTCGAGAAAAATATATTTAATCAAAAAAGAAAAGAAAAGAAAATCAGACGTGTTCAGCAATTGTGAAAAATGCTTGTATAGGGTATGTCCTCTCAGCCCTCAACAACAGGGTGCTCATTTCACTCATTTCAGGTGAGACCTCACACCTCTCACTAACAGAGTGCTTGTTTGTACAGATTTATAGTAAGCGCTTAGTAACATCGCCGCCAACTTCTATGTACTTATTTATGTGCAGATGGAATGATTTGACATAACTAATAGTGTTTCCAATGAAATGCTAAATTATGTTATCACTGTTGCTGGCATTCACTCTTCAAGTAAACCCACAAAAAAAAGGCAGGCGAAGGAAGACCTAACGATCTTGCAGGGCAACAAACTGGACTGCCTCTTCAGATCCTCTGCCGATTGAACACGCAATGTAATACTTTTCGAGTTGCTACAGAATAACTACATTATCTGTCGTAAGTCGAAAAAATGGTCTGCGTGCAGTACTGGAGGATAGTCCTCCAAGAATGTTCGATATTTATCGCCATTTAAGACGCCATCAATAAAGATGCACCAATGAGTCGTTCACCAAATATTCCACACCAAACATCCACATTCCATGGACGCTGATGTTCAACTTGGCGTAAGCAATGTAGGTTTTTCATATTCAAGTAATGCATGTTGTTTCGATTGAGCGTCTTGTGGTTGAAGGTGACTCGTCAGAGAACAACACTGGAGCAAAGAAACGGGGATCTCTCTGTATTTGATGAAGAGATCACTGGCAAAATGTTACTGGGTAATGTAAATCACAGACATGACGTTCATAATGGAGGGAAACAGGAAACGGATGATGATTTCTACTTTTCCAAGACCGCTACGGTCGCAGGTTCGAATCCTGCCTCGGGCATGGATGTTTGTGATGTCCTTAGGTTAGTTAGGTTTAACTAGTTCTAAGTTCTAGGGGACTAATGACCTCAGCAGTTTAGTCCCATAGTGCTCAGAGACATTTGAACCATTTTTTTCTACTTTTCAAAACTCGGCAAACAGTACCCCGACTAAGTCCCGATTCACGACTTAATTGCCGAGTGCTAACGTAGAAGATGCGGTTCACTGCAGCTGATACCAAAATTTCATTATTATCTACATAAATTGTTCTTCGACAGTTCCTTTTTCGTGCCTGTACAGTTCACCTAATGGTGAACTGCCGGATAAGCCGACGAAAACAAGGGCGTGATCGCACCCTGTTTGGGAAACCTTGATCACAAAAGGATATAGCATATCGACATTCCTGTCACTTTCTCCACAAATCTAAACCATCTCAGTTTTCTCTTCTACCATCCTAGTTTCTCCTCATGTCTGCGGAACGTAGCGCCTGAAGTGCCTTGTGTGACCAGAAAGAAAAAACCATTTGGTCTCAACTCGTGAACCCTTGGAACTGTCCCCTCAATTCCTCTATATTCCGCATTCTAACTAACAACACAGCCAGGTTATGAAGAAACGTATTTAAGAAATGAGGGACGACGTGCACGCAATTCGATCATGTCAATTAACTAATATTTCAATACAGCTATACAGAGAAAACTGTAAAACACTCCGTCATTAGCTACACACGTCTTTTCTTATATTTTGGATCCAGTGACTTTTTTCTCGAGATAATACAGTTTCAGACCTCAGCAATGTCATTTGTCGATCACAGTGTTACATAAAAAAGTCTCGTGTTTTTTGCCGTGTAATCCGATTATACAATAACAAAACGATTTTACCATTTACGATTTCGAAGTTTCCCCTTCGCCCCATCCTTTGGGGTTGGGACAGGAAGCAAAACGTTTCTATCGCTGGATAGCATTTTTAAAAATATTAGATACGTATTTTCTTTTTTCTAAGTCATTAAAATATTTCTTTATCTCAAAACAAAAAACTCACCCTGCGCGCATTTTTGTTCTCATTTTCAGTTTTTACTAATTAAAAAGTGTATTTAAATTTTTCCACGAACGTATTTACAAAGCTGCAGGCCGTAAGTCAACCACGACGCCGTCCAATACAAGAGTTTCTAGTGAAATTTGGTATCATTTTACAAAACTAGATAAAAAAATAAAATTCCGTTACTATCAGCAATAGCTTCCCGTTCTCGTGGCTCCTCATCAAACTTGAAGAGACGTCTAAAGTTCAAGTAGACTACAGTACATCTGGGATGGTGTGGATCAGAAAGTCCATCAAGATCACCTTCAACCGATAATTCTTCTGCAGAATTCAAGACATTGTTTTTCACGAATCATCTTCAGATGAAGCCCTCAGTCCAGGAAATTAAAACGATTCTCAATATGTTTCCAGCCTGCCACTGTCATTTGACTGCCGAACAGAACCGACTTTTGTTTGCAATAACATGTAAGTAAATTTGTCGATGCTATAAAGCCAATCACATAAAATAAAATTATTAATTTCTTGTACTATGGGCCAAGATCTTCCACAACATTTTTAAATGGCGTTCTATTTTTGCTATTACAGTGTTTATTTCACTACTGCAGTTTCTATATTCGTGTAATTTTCAAGCATCTACAAACATAAGACAACGTAATGAGAAAAATATGAATTCCACAGCCTGTACAACCAGTTTTTGCAGTTTGTTATCACTCATATACTTACAAGATTTGATATCTTGTCATATAAATAGATTAAAAACATTATTGGAGGACTTCGTTACTTTTGATGGTAATGTACTCATTGGTTCTTATTAATGACAATGATTTGTTATCGATGGACAACCACAGGTGGACAACCATTAATAATATTAGTTTGTGTCCATCCATGGCACATTTTGTAGATGATAAGATTCAATTGAAGTTTTAGTTTAGTTTGGTCCCTTAGCAATTCACACACACAATGTACTAGTTTCTAGAGTGCATCTAAACTGAAGAAAGGCACATCGCAGAAAATATTTCAAATTGGGTAAAGGTTGTTGAGACCCAATGTAATTTCGAGTTTAAAATCACCGTCATAATAACGGACGATACTTTCAAGCACGGAGTCAGCTGCCATGCTTTTGAACCTTCCCCATGTCCCATGTTTTTTCACATTCCTTGCATCAAATTGTGCAACACACATTATGAAAGTCAATAGAGAAAATTGTTGAGGAGATCAAAAAAGCAGTTACGTTTTTCGGTAAGACCTCTTTTGCTTTAAGAAAAGTTTTTGAAATACAATGAAATTAAAAGAAAGATCAGTCGCAAATCAATTATCGCAATAAAGGCTGAGAATTGTTCAATTTGGAAGATGTTCGATGATACCATCAGTCAGCTCCTAGGAAGCCATGACCTGCGACCTGCAGCGATTTTCAAACCAGACATATATTGTGACAAATGACAAATGTAGGTAATTTTAGGAAGTAGAAACTTCGTTTCAATTATATTTCGGGTTTTAAATGGCATATTTCCTTAATAAGATTATGCAAACGTTACTAGAATGAGCTACTTTATAATTTCCCAAACGCTTATTTTGAATTGTGTTGTTATATTTTTAGTTTTCAGTGAGGGAGAAAACTTAAGACTTTCTGAATACCTTAAAACTACAAGGCATGCAACGAAAAACTATTAGTCCTCTTTCTATATTATTACAAAATATGTTAAAATAAGCTAAAAATAAAGGTGGTGGCATCTCGTCAAAATACCTGTCCGTGTAACATGCCCAGAATCATGTGACATTGGTTTGAGGGGGGTGATAGTGAACTCACGTTGATGTCGTGAACACCAAATTCGCTTAATCTGAATCAGTTAGAACACATCTTGGACGTTGTCTGGCGCCAGCTCCGCGCTCGCAAACAACCGGCCCGTAATTTACAGGAATTGCGCGAATTGAAGGTAGATATCTGGTGTCACAAGCCTCCGATGTGGGTAGTGTTATTCTATGGCAGACATTCACTGTTTACAGGACCTGTGGTAATGACTGAAAACTCCATGGCAGCAGCCGGCCGAAGTGGGCGAGCAGTTATAGGTGCTACAGTCTGGAACCTCGCGACCGCCACGGTCGCAGGTTCGAATCCTGCCTCGGGCATGGATGTGTGTGATGTCCTTAGATTAGTTAGGTTTAAGTAGTTCTAAGTTCTAGGGGACTGATGATCTCAAAAGTTAAGTCCCATAGTGCTCAGAGCCATTTTTTCCATGGCAGCTTATTGCGGACGACCTGCACCCTTACTGACACGCCCGCTAAACAGAACAGGTGATTAGGATTGTGGAAAGGGCCAAATAAGGTGTCGGCAAATTTCACTTCAGAATTGTAATTTATTGTAATTTAATAACACCTTTAAACCAAAACGGCACCAACGCAAAAGTGGCTAGAACAAACATATACAAGGTGCAATACAAAGGGCTGAAGGCCACAATTAAATTTCAAAATTTTGAAGAATATTACCATAATCTTTTAAGACAGAAGGCCGCAATGTTTTAGCTTAAGGGGAGAGTTTGAGAATAAGGCTTTAGCGGCTGTAGGCCCACAGCTGATTTTCCAAAAATTCAAAAATAGCTTAACCTCTAAGTTTTTAATGGCCAAACGCACACTAAATGAAAAAGCAACGCAACGACAATAACTAAATTTAAGAATAAGGTTTTAAGGGCTGAAGGCCCACAATTGATGTACACAAACTGATTTACATAAAACACAATAAAAAAATTTAACCACCCATGAAGAGGACGGTATAGACAATGGCATTCAGACGCCTAATGCAGGGGGGGGGGGGGGGGGGAGGGTGGTGAGCCTGCCCTCGAAATATTAACGTTCACTTAGGTGAGACAGGTGGTGGGCCCCAACTACACTTGATACGTCGGTAACCTACCCAAGAGACAGTCACGGACCGACCGACCAAACGACTTGCTTGCCACCAATCGGTACATAAAAATTCAAAGACGAAACTGTTAAAGACGTGATTATCCACAATGAAACATGTATTAAGCTGTCAAAACTACACACTATGTTGGACAGCGACAACAGGTGAGGAAAGGACGCTGACTGCAATTACGTTAGTGGCCGGGGCAGGTAACCGGAACACTAACGGCCACAAGGAAGAAAATTCCGCTGGTGCAATTGAATTGTAGTGAACCAATATAGTTAATTCCACCGCACGGCAGCTTGATTTCACCACAACAAACACTCGGTGTTGCTCACAGGAAAAGCTCCCCAACAGCGAACCACCGAAACAAACAATACAACATGAACGGACGTAGCTTGGGTACTTAACACACCACTCAACTTTGACGTCCTGTGTCGGTGAGCCACGCAGCTCGTAGCGATCGGACAGCTCCAAACACGCTCCGACACGACGCAGGGACCGCCAGCGGACTCAGCCGACTGCACCGCACGGAGATATCCTCCCTGGTCCGCACCAACCGACCGACTGCCCGCAGACCCCCTAGCCGGAAGCTATATGCACAAGACCAAAGATGGTACACGGTGCAAATATCGATACACAACGCTACTGCCACACGTAGAAGGAGGAAGAACCACGGCATAACCGCAACAACGGCGGGAAACCAAACACAGATAGACAGCCTAGTTCAAGAAAACGCATAGTTCGATATGAGCACGGCTCAATTCCTGCTCGATGTCTTCTGCGGCGACGATGGCATCTTCCAACAGGAGAACTATTGGTGTCACAGAACCAGAATAGTGCTACTGTGGTTTCAGAAGCATCATAGTAAGCTCCAGTTGATGTCTTGGCCACCAAATTCGACTGATCTGAATCTGGTGGAAAGCATCTGGATTGCTGTAGGATACCAGCTTCACACCCACAAACCATTGGTCCGTAGTTTACGGGAGCTGGGCATCAGGCGCCACGTACCTCCAAGAAACTGCCGAGGCCTAGCGAATGCATGCCATGAAGAATCACTGCTGTATAGCTTTGCATAGATGAACCAAAATTCTATTAATCTGGTTCTCAAAATCTTTTGGTTTTTTACAACAAGGGAACATTCTGATCCAAAATCCATGTTTATGGAGTTTTCCAAACTACAGGTTATTTCTGTAGTGATGGAGAAGGGAACGAGTCTGAGTTTCATGTGAAAACCTTGGCACTTGAGCAAGAAGACAAACGTCGTTTGTGCCATGTAATAAATCTATTGATTATGGAAATAGTTGTTAATACTGAAGGGTAGGCAAACTTGAATAACGTTTAAGCATACTGCATGATGGGTGTAGACTTTAAACTTCACTAATGAACTGCAGACGTTGTTCTGTATACACTGTAATACCCACTCCTGATGTTCATGTCTGAAAGCAAGATTCTGTGATTACACGTGTGAAAATATACCAAGTTAGTTCTAGTTAAACAGCGTTCTAGCCAGTTTGATGCTGGCTGACATGGTTGTCATCTACGGACAAACAAATCGAAACTGTGATGAAGCTAATAGGTTTCATTGGAACAGGTGCTCGCCTATGATATCTCCCACTCTTGATATTTCCAAAGCTGTTTCAGCACTTAATGGAAACTTGGAAGTTGCAGTACGATATGACAAAGGCGAATAGTGAACTGGTGAATAAAAGTAGGTGGTTAAATTTCATGATCGAATCATTCACTTGTAGTTATTGCTACCTGTTACATTCTTCCAAGCTGGAAGACGCAGCCGTCCTCAGAGACAACGAAAAATTAACCAGACAAATATACGAATACATCAAGCCATATGAGAGACATTCATACATAATTACAGCATGACTGTGAAACATACCAGTCACAATAACAACAAATAGCGCAAGAAGTTGTAACGCAAACAAACACACCAGCAAAGACAAGCATACAAAACAACACAGTATCATCAACAACTCAACTCGAATACGTCACTACAAAGTGCAAATTGTACATAAAACCATCACGCTTTGTTCGTGGCGGAAGTCACGACTCAAACAGACAAGACCCTGAGACTTAAACAACACAAACAGACAAACGGGAATGCGACGCTACAGAGACACAAGCTAACAAAGACAACATATCGAAAACATACATATAAGAGATAAAGCAAAAACTCACGCACGGCATACCCATCAGCAAGCAACAAAGACAAACAAAACTGCTAAAAAAACACCGATAGCAAACACAGACAACAAATATGACCTATTACAAGACACAAACAACAGAGATCAAATAACAAAGGAAAACACGACTACCACGGAAGCACTAACTACAAACACAAATGAGTAAGCCAACAAATCACAAGATTCGAACAATAAACACAAACACTATAAAGGAACAACAACTGATTACAGGGACCCTGGGGAGAATCTACGCTTAAGCAGGCTAGTAACAGAGATGTATTTCAAACTGCCCTACGGTTAGTAACACGTCTTAATCACCCAGAAGGATATGAAATACTTTATCCAACTACGGAACAGATTGATAGCACGATCCTAACAGCAGAAAACCTCCCAACTGACAGACGAATGTAGACTACTGGGGGTGGTATTCACACGGAGGACTTAGTGAGAGCACACTGGCGCCTATACCTTGAATTTAAAGAAACTGGACCCAAGAGATATACATACAAAAGATGCTACCCGCCTTGAAGATCGTACAATTGAACTGTATGACGAATAGAATGGCTAGTACAGAAGTAAGCAAGTTGGTGGACGAAGTACATACGTATGTCACTTGTTTACAGGAACCCAACACAATATATGACAATTATAAGGGTAAATGACGCTAAAGCAGCTATCTTGGTAACAAACATACGAATTAAGGTGACAAAATAACACAAGTATGCACTGAACACCCTATAACAGCAGAAATTACAGTGGCAACGGAATCATGGATAGTCGCATAGTTATACGCCTAGTACTCATGTGACATTGAACCCTTTGCAGCCTCACTTAGGAAATAGCAAGTTTCTGCAGGGGCAAAAGACTACTCATCGTCGCAAACATTAACGCATGCTCAGCACTGTGGCATACTGATAGGACAGATGCCAAAGGACAAGTACTAATGGACGTCATAAATGAGTGCAGCCTTCTTGTGCTCAATAAGGTAGGCAAGCCCCGAATACCTTGGAAATGACGGAGGTTTCAGTAACATAGACATTTCATTAGCAATCGGAACATCTGTAACACAGGTCACTGACTGACAAGTACGTGAAAGAGCAACACACAGCTATCACAATGTAATAACTATACACACTGCTACACACACAAACGCAAACACATTCACTCAACAACAACTGCGATTGCTGCTGAACAGGGCAAACTGGGAAATACTAAAAGATACTGTAGAAGTATTCTCCCTGCACACCACCCGAGGAAGTATTGATTACAGACCACACGTACTAACTGACCTACTGCAGAGAGTTTAAATCGCTGCAATCCCACAAATCAATGAGATACGTATACAGTGGTCGACATTATTAACAAAAACAAGGAAGGACTCACTACATAAAAGACGGTACTATTAACAAGCGTAGACAACGCAAGGTAAAGAAGCCAGGCTGCAACATTACCTTGAAGCCAAACGACTTTACAAAGACGAATTACAAAACACAAGGCAGGACTCTTGGGACAGTTTCACCAAGATCAAGTTGCCGAACAACATATGAGAGAGCCCTTCAAAACAGAAACTGAAAGAATAACACCAACAGAAATGTCAACATTAAAGTAACAAAACGGTACAATGACGCAAGGCTAAAGATGTTCGACAGAGTACCTGCTAAACAAGCTACTACCAGACGATGATCTTTCACACGATCAACACCATCACATAAACCTTCGCAGACAAATGGACATTAAGTACGTAAGTGGTAGAATTACTGCTCTTTTCGCTCATGAGGAGATTGCAGTGGCAATAACGAAACTTAAAGTGCGAAAAGCTCTGGGCCCAGATTGAGTTCGCTCAGAAGCCATTGAAACTGCTGCGTCACAGATCGTCCCCTACGTGACGGATTTACTTAATGACTCTTTAGAGCAAGGGAGAAAACCCGCTCGTTGGGAAACGACCAATGCAGTGATCATAAAAAAATCAGAGGACAAGGACTCAACAGATCCCGAAATTACGGAAACCGATCTGTCTACTGAATGTACTAGGCAAGATCCAGGAGAGGCTGCTGTGTGACAGTCTAGCAGTGCGCCTTTGAATTGCTTCGGTGTCTTCCTTCAATCCGATCTGTTACGGATCCCAAACACATGAGCAGTACACAAGAGTAGGTCATACCAGCGCACTATATGCAGTCTCCTTTACAGGTGAACCACTCTTTCAAAAGTTCTTCCAATAAACCGAAATAGACCATTCGCCTTCCCTACGCACAATTCTCACAGGCTCATTCCACCTCATATCACTTTCACTATTACGCTTAGATATTTAAACGACTTGAATTTGTCAAGCAGGACACTAGTAATGCTGTATGCGAACATTACAGGTTTGATCTTCCTACTCATCCGCATTAACTTACATTTTTCCACATTTAGGGCTAGCTGCCATTCATCACACCAATGGAAATTTTGTCTAAGTCGTCTTGCATCTTCCTACACTCAACTTCGACAACTTACGGAACACCACAGCATCATCAGTAAATAATCGCAAATTGCTGTCCATTCTGTCCGCCAAATCATTTATGTATACAGAGAATAACAGCGGTGCTATCACACTTCCCTGGGGCACTCCCGACGATACACTTGTTTCTGATGAACACTCGCCGTCGAGGGCAACATGCTGGGTTCTAATATTTAAGAAGTCTTCTAGTCTTCGCGTATCTGTGAACATATTCCGTTCGCCCGTACCTTCGTTAACAGCCTGCAATAGGATACCTACATCTACATCTACATTTATACCGTGTCTAATGCTTTCCGGAAATCTAGAAATATGGGATCTGCCTGTTGCCCTTCGTTCATAGTTAGCAATATGTCATGTGAGAAAACGGCACGCTGAGTTTCGTACGAGTGATGCTTTCTAAAAGCATTCTGATTCGTGGATATAAGAGTCTGAGTCTCAAGAAAATTTATTGTATTCGAACTTAGATTATGTTCAAGGAATCTGCAGCAAGCGGGGTTATGCCTAACCCATCCTTCGCTTTAGAGCGGTAAATGTAATGTTTCTCTTAAATAACGTTTTCTGGTTTTCTTTGTCTTTGGTCTTATCTGTTATTAATTAATCAGATGTCAGTAGCATTTAGTTTATTGTGTCCAGACTGCATTCTTCTCTTGAGAATTTCATGGCAAACGTTTGTCTGTAGAGACTAAAGTGCTTATCGCGGGCTCCGGTTGCTTCTTGTGATAAACTACCTGTGGGTAATCGGGCATGTTCAATGACAGCTGGGCTATACACCAAACTCTTGTGTACAGTGGGACACATAGGATGCCATGGACATAAATCAACATACAGTCTTGCTATTTCAACTGTATAAGCAGAACATTTATCTATGTCTACCTTACATTCACTGAAAATAGCTTCTAGAATAAACCTGAATCGATATATGAGTTGTCGATATACACCTGTTATTTCTGCTAATGTTTTAGGATCTGCAAAGAATCTTCTACTGGTATTTCCATCTTTGTTTTTTCCATAGCCTTGTTTGGAAACGTCTACATTTAAAACCAGTCGATATCTAAACATTTCTTGTTTGACTTTTTCCCCTCTTGAACAAGTTTCTTTTCCTCTTTTAAACGGATTTTCCATTTCTTGATGTTTATTTTGTAGAATAAGTGCAACAGAAATGCGAGAAATCTAATGCGGGCATGGGGTATAGGCAGGCCGAAGTGAAGAGCTTCTGTATTTACTACTTTGGTTTTTGACAGGTATTTGAAGTCTTCTGAGGTAGCATTGAAAATGTAGCATCTCATTGTAGATGCTGTCTCTGTTACTGTAGTGCAGTCCTTTGCATCTACTATAGTCATCAGCAATGTGTATTTTATGGGTAAGTCACCCTCTGCAACTTTTCTTTCTTTTGATGTTTCAATTTGCCTGTTGATATAAGCATTTTTTTTCATTAGTAACATCAGCTGTTTCATGAATAAATCTAATTCTTATTGGTCTGTAATAGCGAGGAGATGGTGCTGTAGCATTTTTCCAAACAGTTAGGTCTTTATCTGTGCGACTAATAAGATGGACAGACATTAAGATGACTGAAATACGCAGTATTTGTATCAGGATCACGGTTATTTTCAAATTTTTGTTTAGACTGAATTTGCTGTGAACTATCACAACCGCATTTGTAGATAAATTCCAATGCATTTATCTCATCATTTAGAAGATTATTTAAAACCTCTCCCTGTTATATTAATCACTCATATGTATGATTAAGTAAGGCTTGAAGTTGAATCTCCTCACATGTGGCAGTCACCTGTTAGGATTTAATCACAGGGTAGCACTGATTTTCAGCCTCTTTAAGGACACTGTAGCAGCGGTAGTCATTCTTATCAGTTGCTCGAATTATTTCGTATTGTTTCCTTGTCAGCGAGGTTTCCACAAAGATTGACAAGGCTTAGATATGTGAAAGTCGTTTTCTGTTTTTGCTTGTAAGTCTCTACGACTCCGATCTAATGCTTGTCTGTGCAGCTCCTCGGGTAGGAGACGAAGTAATATCTTTAACCACTTTAGGACCCTCAACATTTCCAAATTCTCAGAGATTCATTTGATTAGGATACATTAATTCTATGGCTCTAAAATTTTTTCTCAATATCTGTGTCTTACGCCTTTTATTGTGTTCACTTAACTGTACGAATAACTTCGGGTCACCTAACAGCTATAAAACAGCGCGCTCCAGTGACGGCCTGCCAACTTGAGTTTTGCAATATGGAATTTTAATGGCACTTTGCAGCAAGTTATTCTTATTTTTTATTCAGATACTTTCAAGCTTGTGAAGCAAGCCATCGTTTCTTAATTGTGAGGATCTGATAACATAAAGTCCAACCTTTTTGCAAAGTCATTTTCAGAACATCTCTTTATAAGGTCATGGAGGTCTTTTCTTTCCATAATTTTGACTTTTAAAGGGTCTAGGATAAAAACCAAGTGTTTTCAGAATTCATTTCATAGATGACATACTTTTTTAACTGAATACTCATTAATATATTGTAATAGTACAAAACGAAATTGCGGCATTCAGTGGCTACTTGTTTAAATTTCCAGTAGAGGAATGATTTTTCTTATCACACTCTATTGACAAATATGCATGGAAACGAATGAAATGAATGATTACTAATAAAAGTAGCAAATAATATGAATAAAAATAATTATAAATATCGGGATACACGTGGATCTTCGGAATCCATACTGCTTTTCACCAAACTTCAAATAAAAACACACTTTCACACATTCACAAACGCAGAGAGATTTCAGGCCAGTAGAGAAGCTTCAGATGCACGACAAATGAGACGTAAATAAAGACGAGCTCTACCCTGTATTAGTGGACAATAAGCAAATAACATACTACCTCAGCAATGTCCCATTCATCAGACTATTGCAGGATGTTATGCATTCCGGGAATTATTCGCATTTTAAAAGCGGACTTTTTACAGGTATTTAGGATAAAATACTCGTACGTGCGCCACGCAGAAGAGCATTGTTCTGTAGTTGCTGGGGTTGTAACGTAACAAGTGATTACGAGATAACATTCATTGCAGTAAAGCATGCAGCCGTGTAGCCCGGTGGCTGCAAGATAGTGTCTTCGCTATGACCCATAGCGCAGGTGATGCTATTAGCCGTGAGAACTGTCTCAAGTAACATCCAGTAAGAACGTAAATTCATACCCCCTACGAATCTAAATAAACTATAGTAAATATCATCCGATTTTGGCTCCAACTTGGTATATCATCTTTTGTTATTAAGTAAAGGATCCTGTAAAATTTTCAGACATTTATCTCTGATAGTTCAGGAGATTGAGAAAATTACTTAAATGTCCAAAAACCGACACTTATGTTTCAAAACTCAGTTAGGAACAATAGCAGTTTGTCTTTTATTATCATCTATAGTCATAATCAGAGTTCTTAGTGTATAAAATCACTTAATTGGAATTTTTCTTTTCAATACTTTAATTACTCTGCAATTTCGTAGTTTCAAAATCATTCAAAATCATTATCTGCTTATTATTTTGTTGTGTATATACATGGGAACGAATGAGAGAGAGTCTGTTGGACATACGTAAAAACTTAATACTATTTTATGTAAATCTTATTAAATTGAACCGTGGGAAAATAGTGTTGTAACCACGAAGCTGATGACGTATGTCGATGTGTGCTTGCTTTTGTAAGAGAGCAGCCAGAATATAAGTCGGAAGTGGAATAAATTTCTAAATTAATCTCTGTGTGGTAGGTATTAGGTCATGGTTTCGTCAACGCTGCTTTACACGGCCTAGTGAATATCTACTGCTGCAGAGTGAAGGGACGTCGTAAGGAAGCCGTACTGAGGTAGGTGGACAATGAATGAGAGAGACTGTACGAACGAGTAACGACGACACAAAACCCAGAAACAAACCGAGTCATTCCGTCGACGCTGGACCTCGTTTAGAAAACGTGACGAGCAGAATTTGTTTGAGCCGACAACAGCTACACATTGCAAAAACGTAACTATAGCTATCTGCCGAAACACCAGAGGAAATGCGCCTAGCGACCTATAAGAGACAAACGTGGTGTATTCATAGAACGTGGTAAATACCATCATCCAACGACAATTACACTGTACAATATTTTAAAAGTAGAGGACTATTTCTCTCTTAGGGTAACTCTTGGTTCCACGAATAGGTCCGTTGTCAAATTTATTTGCCTTTCCATTCGTGTCTATGAAAGAGAACTTTAAGATATGAGGATGTCTTCAATATTTATGTACATATCTAACTCGGGAATCCGTACCACCTCTTATCCTAAATGGAACAAATATTAACTTCTCTCCCTCAGCAAAGAGTTTGGGAGTAATAATAGATGAAAATCTAAATTGGACAGAGCACGTAACCGCAGTGTGCAAAAAAGCATCAGCATCCCTTCATGTCCTACAAAAATATAAAAAACTCTTCCCTTTCGATCTGAAAAAGAAATTAGTAAAAACGCTTATACTCCCAATCATTGACTACAGCGATATTATCCTACAAGGCCTCTCTCAGGAAAACTCGCGACGTCTAGAACTGGTCAGGAATGCCTGCATCCGATATATCTGTGACGTTCGACTTTTTGATCACATTTCACCAGCATATGCAAAGTTGTCCTGGCTGCGTGCAGACAAACGCAGAGATTTCCATACACTCTGTCTCATCTACTGCCTTATAAATGTACACTGTCCCTCATATCTCTCCTCGTCCCTAACGCTCATGTCGGAACAACATGACAGAAACACACGTTCCCATTATAATACAATCCTCTCCGTTCCACTGAATCGCTCAGTCACCTTCTCCAAGTCCTTTACAGTAGCGGGAACTCGACTCTGGGATAACCTCCCTCGTTATGTTAGAGAACTTAAAAACATGTCCGGCTTCAGAAAATAGCTAATGACGTATCTACTTAAGCAACAGTAATTCCTTCCTCTGTACATGAATGCACTTCACCTCATAACTTCCTTCTTTCCCCCTCCTTAAATCTCCCTTCCCCAAAACTCGCTATACTAGTAAACATCTACTTTACAAACCAAGATATTAATGTACATCTGCACAAATCTTCATTACTACTGCCAATTTTTCTCATGTTTGTCATTATTATTTGTTTTTTTACTGTTATTATTATTGCTTTTATCATAATCTGTATGTATAGCACATGTTGTAAAAATACTGCCGCATTTACTTTATTAGGTCTTAGGCACTACTCTTTATTCATATTGTCACTAGAGTAATCTAATTTTCTCATTTAAACTATTTTCATGATGTAACTCTGATGTGTGAAATGCTGCATGTGTGGAACACTGGTCCGATGTAAGAGAGGGCCTGATGGCCCTAATCTGATCAGGTTAAATAAATAATTAAATAACTGGATTTTATGATAAAATTTCATGGCTTTTATCGTAATGTTGCAGCAAGACTAATGTAGGTTCTACTTTGTTGACTCCTCATCTCGTTTAATTACGTTCTATATTTTGTAATAATATCAGACCAACGTCCTTTTCGCATCATTATCTGCAATAATTGTATCGGGTGAAATGAGCTCTTTCTGAAACCAAATAAAATAAAATTACGTGGACCATACGTGGCTGGGAGAAAACGAAGAAAGAAAAGGAGAGAGAGAAACAACGAGCATATATGACGAGTGCAGCGTATTCGGCGTATTTACACTTTTTCCGGGCGGTACGGGGGAGCGAGGCTAATTGGCGCATCACATGGGGAGCCAGCTAATTGGCGGCTGGGTCAGCGCTGGCGTCAGCGCGGCGGCGCGGCGGTGCGTGCTGCCGGACCCGCATCTCACCTGCTGGCTCAAAACACAGACAGCGTTCCCTCCATTAACCGTCTTCTGTGCCGACAATTCATACCACACACACACACACACACACACACCATTTTACACCATACGTTTTATTTTTATTATTATTAATTTTTTTTTAGAAAAACTCCGCTATTTGACTGTGTAGTGTACATTTCTGTATATTTCCTGTGTATGTTCTATATTTCGGCTTTCACGCCATTATAGAGTGCAGTTTTCTTAGACCATCAACTGCATACAAAATTAACGTGTTATGATGTGAACTAATATATCACCCCGCGCAGTACACAGAAAAATACGTTAATGGTCTAAGATCGTTGTACTCGATCATGGTGTGAAAGCCGAAATCTAGATTGTACACGGGAAATATACAGAAATATACAGTCAGTACTTCAAACAAAACTATATGTCAGAGGCTCAGCACCATCGAAAACTCTTTACTCCTTTTTTGTTAGCAAACACTCTTGAAAGGTGGCTTATAAATTGTACTGAGAATTGTGTCAGCCAAGCAGGTATTTTTTTTTTTTAGAGAATCATCTTCTACCACAAGTGATGAAATAAAACTAAATTATAATTATGCTCTAAAGCCGGCCGCTGTGGCTGAGCGGTTCTAGGCGCTTCAGTCGGGAACCGTGCTGCTGCTACGGTCGCAGTATCGAATCCTGCCTCGGGCATGGATTTGTGTGATGTCCTTAGGCTAGTTAGGTTTAAGTAGTTCTAAGTCTAGAGGACTGATGACCACCGATGTTAAGTCCCATAGTGCTTAGAGCAATTTGATCCATTTTTTTATGTTCTAAAATTAGCGCAGTACAATGCCCAGTCACTTCCAAACAAACTTGGTGAACTCTATGTTCTCCTTACCGGTGACTGGAGAGATGTTTGTTTTATATATGTGTTAACACTGCCTATACAATGACTATCTATGAAACTTAAAAACTGAGACTTTAAACATACTCGTATCTTTTGTTGGCTTATTTCTAAACATGGAGGCAATTGTATACACATCAAAAAACACCTAGATAGACTCTGCTTGTAAATTAGTAGAAATTTTGTGTATTTTAGATCACAATGCAACAATGTTAACGATTTTTCAATTATCTTGATCTTGCTCTAAGTAAACTCAAAGGTTACGAAAGAATTATAGTATTGTATGATGATTCTAATATTAATTTTGCAAATAGTAGTACCGAAAGAGAGAAATATGTTAACTCTTAACTCACGAAGTAACTTTTCTGTGACGTATATTACAAGGTGGGGTCATCGGACCCCTACGTTTAACCCGAGATTTAAGGCGTAAATCGTCTGAAATTTTTAATTTGAGCAACGTAAGAATTGTTGTTACAATTATGTAAGTGTTGCTTAAATACTCGTTGTGGATTTTATTCCACTAAATAATGCCTGCAGTATCTTACTTTTTATCGCACGAAGTTACATACTTTTGTGCGCTTTTTTAAATATCAGACATAAAAAACTGTCAGAGAACTGAATTTTACATTGCGACAAATTGTACTATCACTGTAGAAGTAAATGTTCAAATAAAATTAAATTTGAGGGTTTCAACTTGCACGTAAAAATAGCACTCGATAGGTTCAAAAAGAAAGTCTGAAAAATTAATTTTCAGTGCTGGGAGCTACATTTTCCTTTGTCACCACTCAGAAGATACTTGATTTTAACTAACACTTTAAGTACTTTATTGCAGAAACAGAATGTTCTTCATCACATTTGCCTTAGGTTCTTCCTCATAATGATCATCCCGTTCACTAGTAGAATTGTCTATTGTAAAATCGTCTTCTTTTTAGTCTATTTCTTGATCTATATCACTGACATCCTATATCCATCGACTACTAATTTCGTCAAACTTATGACCGTTAAAACTGACACGTTCCTGCGAACACATTTAGTACTATACCATAGAAAAAAGGCACGTAGTTCACGAGGCGCGGTTTATGAGACCCCCAACATGTGTCAGTAACATTTGTCAACAACAAACAAAGAAGGCGATAATGTAACCGACAACAAAACATTATAGGGTTGCCGATTTAAGGAGAGTGGGGGGATTATAGAAGCATACCATTAGAATTTACTTTGGAGAGAGAGTTTAGCAGGAAGAGAGCTTTATTTAAACTTTAAAAAGGAAACCATGATCCAGAGTTCCTAAATTCTTTCAAAAGGTATGAATTAGTTCTGAAGCAGCTCATAAAAGATCCAAAAATTTATATAAATGACCGATATATCAGGGAATTATCACACAAGACTAAGGCATTGTGGATATCCTTGCATAAACTTAATGGGAAGAAGAAAGGTATAATAGTATTGTTCTATCCCATGATGGCAGCCTTATTATTGTTGATGGCAAATCTGTTCAGTTTGTACTTTGTCACAATTGCAAAGAATTTAGCGACAGAAAAATTTAGAAAATTCGGTTTGAAAGACACCCAGGAACTTGCAAATCTTGAAGTAAAAAAAAATACTATACTCCTCTGTCCTGTTTGGGAAGATACCAAAAATCATACGCTCATTAAAAAGTAGTTATTCAACCGGTGTTGATGAGACCCCTGATTAAACTTTATTCTCACACCATTTTAGACATGTCCAATTCCCATTTTCCCAGATCATCTAAAATCTGCTAAAGTTGTACCTCTATATAAGAAAGGAGACTCTCAGGAAATGTCAAATTATAGAGCTGTAACACTGTCATCCGGCTTTTCAAAAATTATTGAACAACTCTTTCCAGCTCGCCAAACATTTTTCAGTCGGGATAGCAGCGTTGGATGCTGTCGACATGCTTCTGATAATGTTAAAAATTGCGGCGGCATCATGGCGTTGAGGACGAGATCTGCGTCATGTATGGTACTTTTGAAATCCGCTGGAGACCCGAATGTCGCTACACCTTCATCTACGTCTACATAGATACTCCGCAAGCCACCGTACGGTGCGTGGCGGAGGGTGCCCTGTACCACTACTTGTCATTTCCCTTCGCGGTCCTCTGATTTCGAGCAGATTGGAAGGTCTAAACCAGAGGCACAGACAACTCTGCAACGGTATCGGGTGCGAATTTCTCGACCTCCGCTACCGGGTACTGAACTGTAGGATTCCTCTTAATAGGTCAGGCGCGGACTAGACGCTGGAAGCGGCTATTAGGGTAGCGGAGTACGCGTGGAGTGTACATGGGACTTTTTTAGGTTAGAGAAACCCTCCCTTGGGATCAAAGACGATTTGACTAATAAATTAGCCACAATATCCTCAGAGAACTTCATCGTTGCAGATCAGAGCTAGAAAAGGTTCATGTGATTTCAGTAAACTGCAGGAGCACCCAAGGAAAGGTCCCAGAATTAGTATCGCTTAATTAGTACCCCTTACTGATGATTATAAAGCGCAGATAGTATTAGGAACAGAAAGTTGGATGAAACCAGAAACTAATGACAATGAAAGCAGACTGGAATATTTATCATAAGGATAGATTAGTTGCCAATGGTGGCCGCTCGTTTATTGCAGTAAAGAATTCGAAAAAATCTAGCGAGGTTGTCACGGATTCCGATTGTGAATTAATGTAGGTGAAGTTAAGTATCAAAGATCGGTCAAAAATGGTAATTGGATGCTTTTATAGACCGCCTGGGTCAGGAGCTTTAGTGGTAGAACGCTTCAGATAGAACTTACAGAATAACGTTAATAATTTTCCTGAGCATGCCGTTGTGATAGGAGGTAACTTCAACTTGCCAGGTATATCTTTGGAGTGTCGTGCTATCAAAACTGGTGCCAGACAGTGTTCTGGATGTCTTGTCAGAGAATTACATTGAGCAGATAGAGAACCAATTAGTGAAGGTAACGTCTTAGACCTCTTGGCAACAAACAGACCTGAACTTATCGAATCAGTTAACGTAGAGAAAAGTAACAGTAATCATAAAGCTGTGATAGCATCTATGACTACGGGGATAACAAATAATGTTAAGAAAGGTGTAAGACGTCACGGTCTCCTGACCTTCATTGCTTACATGTTCCGCCCTCACAATCATATTCCGCACATCAAGACGCTTCATTCGAACCCAAACTCGATAAGACAAAGTCAACATTGTATGAATTCATGTAAACGATATGCAATTGACAAGTGAGCGCACCGTGGTTGAAATACTCGAGGCTGGCGTGCACACATACATTCCAGACACGACGGTCACAGAGGCTTTTAGTGCAGAAGAGAGGCCGCACAACGGGACGCCAGGCAGACGATATTTCTGACGCCTTGAGCTGAAGGAATAATGGAAGAGACCGAAAGATATACCCCTTCACGACCGGCGTGGAGAGGCGCCGTTCCGTTGTCGCTCTTGGAGTGAGAACACATAACGAGAGCGTGCGCGCTCGTACGTGTACTCAAAAGAGCGAGGAACAAGTCTCTCCTCAGTACTTCTCTGGGAGAGCACCTCTGTCGAGAGCGAATCAAAGGGCGACTCTATATTGAGTTCTTGCGATTAAGCTTTGTTCACTGTGTTGGCCGACACACTTATTGTGTGGTGTGAACGGACAGAGTTATAGTTAAATGCCTTCGAGCGAATTTTGAGTGGCATTGCGGTGGACTGGTTATCTGACCGGTGTACCACGCCAATAGTTAGACTAGGGGCGAATAGGAATCCTTGACTTCATCAAGGCATAGGGAGAGTTTGATTGGCGAAGGTCAATCCAGATAGAACGAGAGTTATCTTATTTGTCAGCAGCGAGCGGCGCAGACAGCAGTCATCGCAGCTTACGGTATTGTGCGCTATAGCTATTGCGAGATGCATATTTCCTCCACAACAGTACACTTCACTGTATTTCACACGCGAGAGCCTCGACTGTACCTAACAACATTCTAAAGGATAATTATTCAAGTTGAGTAGGCGCGCCTTTCAGCCATTCTGCCAAGGCAACAAGCATCTTAAACTCTGTGTAGAAATTTCATTAGCGAATCCTATCCTTGAAAGATAACTTCACATTCCGAAAAGAACCAGGATATAACTTGTTCAATTCATAACTAAAAGTGTCATTATCATTTCTCAGAATTTTTGCAAAATAAATAATAACTTTCGTTAGTTTCATGTTTTTCTTACACTAACTAGCACTGCTCCAGTACCCAAGTATCCCACTAGTTACGTAAGAAATTTTGTGAATTTTTGTGTCATTTCCTTACAGCGGACGACTCCAGAAGATATTTATTGCTGAAAGTTTTTCAGGCATTTCTCTTTAGAATGTTAGGAGCGTCTGTCTGACTTCTGTAGTAGTGTGGGGGTGGAAATTGCATCTTGCAGGAGCCACAAGGTAAAGGGTACATCTCAGATTAATCCGTTGCGCAGAATAACAGAATAATAGATCAACCCCACACACCTCAGAAAGGTGGGAAGATATTTTTGATTAGCAAGAGTGACAGTATACAAATTTCAGAGTATCTGAGCAGTCAACATCAGATATTCGGTGATGAGGACGAAGGTGTGGCGAACAAATCGAAAAAATTCAAAGGAATCGTGCAACACGCCCTAGACAAATATGTTCCGTATAGGTTTTAAGCGATGGGAAGACCCACCTTGGTATAATAGCCGTGTTAGAAAACTGCTACGTAAACAAAGAGAACACCTCATACTCAAGAGAAGTAAAAACCTAGCTGGCAAACAAGAACTGAAAGAAGCGAAAATGAGCGTAAGGAGAGCAATGAGAGAGAGAAGCGCTCAATGACTTTGAAAGTAAATCTTTGTAGACCGATCTGAGTAAAAACCCTAAGAGGTTTTGATCGTATGTAAAATCAGTACTTGGGTCAAAATCATCCAGTCATTCACTTAGTGACCCTGCTGGCACCGAAACGGAAGATGACAGATAGGAGGCCAAAATACTAAATTCGGTCTTCCAAAATTATTTCACCGCGGAAGATCGTAACACATCCCTCCTTTCAGTTGTCGTACGAACGTAAAAATGGCAGATATTCAGATCGCGAAATATAAAAACAACTACAGTCGCTTAGAAGAGGAAAGGCGTCAGGACCAGATGAGATACCTATACGATTCTACGAAGATTGTGTGAAAAAAACTTGCTCCCCTTATAGCAGCAATTTATCGTAGATCGCTTGAGTAACGAAGGGTACCTAGCGACTGGAAGAAAGCACAGGTCATTTCCATTTTTAAGAAGGACCGTGGGACAGATGCACACAATTATAGACATACACTACTGGCCATTAAAATTGCTACACCGCGAAGATGACGTGCTACAAACGCGAAATTTAACTGACAGGAAGAAGATGCTGTGATATGCAAATGATTAGCTTTTCAGAGCATTCACACAAGGTTGGCGCCGGTGGCGACACCTACAACGTGCTGACATGAGGAAAGTTTCCAACCGATTTCTCGTACACAAACAGCAGTTGACCGGCGTTGCCTGGTGAAACGTTGTTGTGATGCCTCGTGTAAGGAGGAGAAATGCGTACCATCATGTTTCCGACTTTGATAAAGGTCAGATTGTAGCCTATCGCGATTGCGGTTTATCGTATCGCGACATTGCTGCTCGCGTTGGTCGAGATCCAATGACTGTTAGCAGAATATGGAATCGGTGGGTTCAGGAGGGTAATACGGAACGCCGAACTGGATACCAACGGCCTCGTATCACTAGTAGTCGAGATGACAGGCATCTTATCCGCATGGCTGTAACGGATAGTGCAGCCACGTCTCGATCCAGAGTCAACAGATGGGGACGTTTGCAAGACAACAACCATCTGCACGAACAGTTCGACGACGCTTGCAGCAGCATGGACTATCAGCTCGGAGACCATGGCTGCAGTTACCCTTGACGCTGCATCAGAGACAGGAGCGATTGCGATGGTGTACTCAACGACGAACCTGGGTGCACGAATGGCAAAACGTCATTTTTTCGGATGAATCCAGGTTCTGTTTACAGTATCATGATGGTCGCATCCGTATTTGGCGACATCGCGGTGAACGCACATTGGAAGCGTGATGGTATGGGGTGCCATTGGTTACACGTCTCGGTCACCTCTTGTTCGCATTGACGGCGCTTTGAACAGTGGACGTTACATTTCAGATGTGTTACGATCCTTGGCTCTATCCTTCATTCTATCCCTGCGAAACCCTACATTTCAGCATGATAATGCACGACCACATGTTGCAGGTCCTTTACGGGCCTTTCTGGATAAAGAAAATGTTCGACTGCTGCCTTGGCCAGCACATTCTCCAGATATCTCACCAACTGAAAACGTCTGGCAATGGTGGCCGAGCAACTGGCTCGTCACAATACGCCAGTCACTACTCTTAATGAACTGTGATATCGTGTTGAAGCTGCATTGGCAGCTGTACCTGTACACGCCATCCAAGCTCTGTTTGACTCAATGCCCAGGCGTATCAAGGCCGTTATTACGGCCAGAGGTGGTTGTTCTGTGTACTGATTTCTCAGGATCTATTCACCCAAATTGCGTGAAAATGTAATCACATGTCAGTGCTAGTATAATATATATGTCCAATGAATACCCGTTTATCATCTGCATTTCTTCTTGGTGTAGCAATTTGAATGGCCAGTAGTGTATATCGTTGACGTCAAACAGTTGTAGAATTATGAAACATGGTTTACGCTCAAGAATTATGACGTTCTTGGAGAGTAAAATCTCTTTTATAAAAATCAACTTGAACTCCGAAAGAGAGATCCTGCGAAACTCAGCTCGCTCTGTTCTTCCATGAGATCCATAGTGCCCCAGACAATGGCGCTCAGGTTGTAGCCGCGTTCCTTGACTTCAGAAAAGCATTTGACACAGTCCCGCACTGCCGGTTGGTGAAAAAATACGACTTTATCGAGTATCGGAGCAGGTTAGTGACTGGATTCAAGACTTCTTTGCAGACAGAACTCAACACGTCGCTCTTAACGGAACGAAATCGACAGATGTAAAGGTAATTGCCGCTGTACCCCAATGAAGTGTAATAGGACCTTTACTGATTACAATATATATAAATTATCTAGGAAAAAGGGTCGGATGCTCTCTAAGGCTGCTCGCAAATGATCCTGTTGTCTATAACAAAGTAACAACGCCAGATTATAGTAATGATTTGTAGAATGACCTTCGGGGAATTGATGAATAGTGCAGGATCTAGCAGTTGACTAGGACCGTAAATATATGTTACATATTGCGCACACATAGGAAAAGAAATCCACTGTTGTATAGCTAGACTACTGATGGCAAACCACTGGAAACAGTTCAGATCAGATAAATTCGCAACTGCGAATAATGACTATCATCAGCTGTAGAATGGAGTGACGACAATGAAAATTTGTGCCGGACCGGGACACGAACTTGGATTTCCCGCTTATGGCGAGCGGTCGCCTTACCATTTTTTTTTAATTTTATTCGTAATTGTTCGTTGTATTTGGTCGTAGCGGATGTTCGATGACATCTGTTGAAGTTTGTTGCTGATTCCTTCACTCAGTTTCTTTATTACAGAGGCCAGCCAGCTCTCTGACCGAACACGCTGAGCTATCGTGCCGGCGCCTATTTGGCTAGCAGTGTACGGCTCACGCTCAGATCCAAACTTCCATATGACGTCATTCATACGTCTATTCGCAATTGCGGATTCATCTGATGTGTTTAATAACGGCTGTGATCGCCGCCGTGCATCGTCATTGCAATATCGTACTGGACTCAGTATCTACCGTAAAATATCTAGGAGTAACTATCCGGAGCGACCTTAAGAGGAATGACAATATAAAACAAACAGTGGGAAAAGCAGATGCCAGACTCAGAGTCATCGGAAGAATCTTAAGGAAAGGTAACTCGCCCGCTAAGGAAGTGGCTTATAAGGCGCTTGTTCGACCCATTCTTGAGTATTGTTCGTATGACTGGGATCCCTATCATATAGGACTGATAGAGGAGATAGAGAAGATCCGACGAGGCGCGTCACGTTTCGTCACGGGATCGTTTAGTCGGCAAGAGAGCATTACGGAGAAGCTCAACAAACTCCATTGGCAGATGTTACACGAGAGGTGTTGTGCATCACGGAGACATTTACTATTGAAATTTCGAGAGAGCACTTTTCGGAAAAAGCCGGACAACGTATTCCTTCCCCCTACATACATCTCGCATAATGACCATGAGGAGAAAATTCGATAAATTAGAGCTAATACAGAGGCTTACCGACAATCATTCTTCCCACGCGCTATTCGCGAGTGAAACAGGTTTGGTGGGCTCACTTAGTGGTATAAAAAGTACCCTCCACCACACACCATTAGGTGGGTTGCGGAGTATGATGCAGATGATGTAGATTTCTTTTCCTAGTGTACATTAGTGGCCTCCTCTAACGAGTAAAGGATACAGAAGCAATATTGTTTGCAAATGATGCCAGTCTGCTTACTGAAGTAAAAAAATAGAGAATATCATACCACTACTGCAGGTGTCATCACAGATAAAGTTTCCCAGTTGCTCTATAGAAAAAGTCTTATCTTAAACCAAAAAAAAACTGTTACTTTACAAATTCTGTCCCAGCAAAATAAAAATTCAGAAAAGGCAGTAATTCACAAGAACAATTGTGAAATTCAAAATATCACTGAGACGACGTTTCTAGGCCTTGGCCTACGAGAAACTTAAAATGAAACTCTCACATATCTTCCTTAAACTCATAACTCCCTAAGTTAACGTATCCAGCAATGCAACTCACTAAATTGTAACAACTTTGTATTTTTCTCAGATACCCTCGATGTTAAGATATGATGTTATCTTTTGAAGTGTTCTCCCCATGCCTTTGCAACATTCAGGAAGCAAAAGAGAATAATCAGAATAATAAAAAAGCAAACAATAGAAATAATTTTTTTTTTTTAGATTCAAGTTCCCTGCATCCACATTTTAGAAACTGTACTGCCTGTACATGAAGAAGGACAAAGTCTTTATCCCAAACGCTCCTTATGCATGAGCACCATACTAAATTATGAAGACATATTCATGTAAAAGGTTCGAGCACAAGTGTGTGTCAAAAGAGCGCTTATCATTCAGCTATAGCATCATAAAATAAGCTGCCAGAACTTATAAAATGCACCACTCAAGTAAAAGAGTTCGAAAAATATGTCAAATCCTTTTTATTAAAGAAATTGTTTTACACTGTATTTGATTATATGGGTAACAAACTAGAATAATTGATTAATATTACTATACTCTAAAGTGCTGTCGAACATGTGCCTTCTCCTGTAATTTTTGTAATCCCAGCTTCCTCTAATACCACAGGAGTTATTTCCTGGTGTCTTTAAACATGTCCTATCATCCTGCTACTTCTTCGGGTTAGTGAGTTTCACATAATCTCACCAGACAAAAACGTTATCACCCTTTTAAGGGGGAACACCGACCTCCTTACAGCACTGCAATGTCACAGTTTTAATTCATTGTTTAAAATCCGCATCTTCATACGCACATGTAAAAGTATCACAATGTTATCCCCCCCCCCCACACACACACACACACATAGCCATCAAAACCGATGTGTAAAACACAAGTGTGGCCACTAGAATCAAATTTCCCAGTGCTGTTTCCACGTCTAAATTGTTACAAATCACATGTTTCTCAAAAATAACATCCTAAGAATTTTTGGGAGTAAATGAGTCAATGTGCCAAATCAGCTTGATCAAGCCTATAAACATCCAAACACTTGTTGGCTAAAATACTATGCTAAACTGACAAGCATACAAATAAAAAGGCAGTCTGAATAACTCTGATTTACTAGAAGAACGCAATTAATTTCATTTTTAGGCCTACAGTTGGTATAAGACATAATGGACTCTCATATTAAATATTTCCGCATCTAAAACGTTCTCTGATGGTTTTGAAATGTCACAATATTCATCCAGTGTCTAAAACGCAAAAAATATCAGCCACTCAATATTTATGTAAGTTTTATTTCTTCATCTTGTAAAAACTGCTCCATCAGCACACACAATGTTCATGTCTCAGCCCGCTGATCACTGCCTACTGCACACCACGAAAGTGAATGCAGCTTGCTGGTGTTGAAGGCACGTGAAGCTGTAAGAAAAGCGTATAAAAAAGAGGAGCAGAGCTTAATGGAAAATCACTCTAGGGACGAGATAGGTAGCAAATGCAGAAATCCACTGACACAAGTGACTTTGACAACGCACGGATATTTATGGTCTGTCGCCTGGGAAGGAGTCTCTCGGAAACGGTGAAGCTGTGTGGCTGTCATAGGCTATTGTCGTGAGCATCTACGGAAACTGAATGAAGGAGGCGGAATCACGAGTAGATGACAAAGTATTGGACGTCCACGCCTCATCACAGGAAGTGAAGGTCAGAGGCTTGCTCAACCTGCAAAGCAGAATAGGCGGCAATCTCTTGCAGATCAGATGACAGAATACAATGCTGAGGTAAGCACAAGTACTCTGAAGCACACGGTTCAGCACACGTTGCTGAACTAGTAGCCATAATTTTAGGCTCGTCCTTGTAGACTGAATCTTTATGTCTGTGCGGGAGGTTGGGCTACTAGAAAAATTATTAAAATGCATAGTAGGCCCATACCGAATCCTACGTCGCTTGTCAGGGGCCACCTACAAAGTCACAGATGATGATCCTGCATCGAGAAGACGTCCACGTTCTTTACATCAAGCCCTATCGCAATCTTGAGATGTAAATCACGATAGGGGATTCCAATACAAGGAATATAGGAGACCTGTGCGAAGATCTCAGTGCCTCGACGGAGGTAACTCCATCTGACTGTCCCCGTCCGACGATTGCAATGCCTTGATGGAGCTAACTCCATTTTAAAGTCATAGTGATCGTGAGGATGGAATAACACGACCAGGACGCGAGGATCCACCAACGTCATCATACTAAGGACCACTGACTAAATACACGTTTGGCAAGCTACAGTTCACTCCAAAACAGTGTGTCACTGTTCTGCGAAGAGAGGGTGCAATGGCCCGAGCTATGCGTCATCTGCCGTCGTGGTTCGACTATAGTCTCTGAGTGACGACTTGCGGGTCACCGGTTTAGTTCCCATCTCGTGAAATCATACTTTTCGGTGTCAGCCCCGATAGCTGTACTCGCTTCGGCGGTACATATACTAAAATTGAAACGAGATAGAGAAAATTAGCATGGCCCCTGCGCAAGGATGACACCCAAAATCGTGAAGATGCCGGCACGGTAGCTCAGCGTTTTCGGTCAGCGGGTTAGCTGCCCTCTGTACTAACAAAACTGAGTTAATGGATCAACGATCAACTTGAACAAGCGTCATAGGACGTCCGCACCGAAGAAATACAACGAACAAAATCGAACAAAATGATATCAACAATATAAAATAAAAAAGGATAGCGGAATGGTCAGTGTGACGGACTGCCGTCCTATGTCGGGGATTTTCTCCATTCAGGGGCTGGGTGTTATGTTGTCTTCATCATCATTTCATCCCCATCTGGCGCGCAGGTCGCCCAATGTGGCGTCGAATGTAATGAGACCTGCACCAAGGCGGCCGGACCTGCCCCGTAAGGGGCCTCCCGGCCAATGACGCCAAACGCTCATTCCCATTCCCATACTTTTGGGTATCACGCGCCAGGTACACAACAAATACGCGAGAGGTCAGCTGCAAGGAGATGCATAGAAATTCCGTCACACGCTCACCTAGATTCCATTTCCACACTTTTTGGTACCACACACGAGGTACACAACAAATACGTGAGAGGTCAGCCGCGAGGAGATGCATAGAAATTCCGTCCCACGCTCACCTAGATTAACCTCTTCCTGTTACTTTGGATTCTATCTGTCTTCCGCTCTCTGAAAACTGAAAACCTCATTCATTAGGCGCTTTTTGTTTTTATTCCGGCAGCATCACCAGCAGTTATATTGTAATCACTATGAATAAATGATAATTTTCGTTCATTTGGTTTTTGTAGACTTAGTTTCAATTAGGAATGGCATATTAGAGAGTTTACTGTCAGGTTTTTGTCTTCATTGTACAATATTCTCATCACATCTGCTTCCCTTTTCATGTTATTAGAAGTTGGAATCGAACATGGACTCCACTCATTCACCTGTTTCATTTCCTTAATGAGCCGCATTTTTCGGTTATTGTGCAACATTTCTTAGCACAGTTTCCTTTTCTTACTTAAAACTGTGTGTTTTCCACAGCTTATAATATTTCTTCATGGATGTTCATGTTTTGTAATTAGCGTTGTCTGTTCATTTGTGCTATTATGTGTTAGGAATGGTGACAATGAAAGCATTCTCAAGGAAAACCGTTTTTACATGGATAATATTAAAAGGAATGTTATTTACCCTTAATTTTACAGAGTCAGTAGATGCCAAAAAATCGCTTCCAGTGAATGGGGTTTTTATTATGCTGAACGCTTAGAACAGAAAGACAGAAATAGCTGTGAAGGCTGCTGAATAGGACGGACCTCAAAATAATTCCCCTTGCTCTGTATTTATGATGTCTGAGTCGTAGTTTGTGCATTTGA
Organism: Schistocerca serialis cubense; assembly: GCF_023864345.2. Classification (NCBI taxonomy): domain Eukaryota; kingdom Metazoa; phylum Arthropoda; class Insecta; order Orthoptera; family Acrididae; genus Schistocerca; species Schistocerca serialis. The sequence continues at coordinate 572,931,146 of NC_064640.1, read as the reverse complement.
CTATTATACGTAACTACAATTTATACTCAAATCATATTTACAGAAATGCGAATAAGACTAATTGGCCTACACATTAGGTTTTTCGGCTATCAGTTAACGTGACAAGTGCCGACTCATCGCCTAAGTGCGAGCTTTCCCAGTGTTACTAGCCAGCTCAAGAAACACATTCGCTGCACTAACGGGTCTGTCTAGTGAAGAACTGGCAACATTGTAGAATATGTTTGGCAGCAACGCGACCATCGATCAACATCCTAGAGTTGTTCAGAAATTTTCTGCTAAATTCATTTGGTATTTTCTTCTCATTTCCAATAAATAATCTTCTTTAGGTTATCCGATCTATGATATGATTCCAGGAATTTCGTTCCACGCCCACTGTGCAACTATTCTTAAATTTTATGTTGTGAATTGTCTCCTCTATCTACGGCTACATCTATATGACTTCTCTGCAGTTCACAAGTAAGTATCTGGCAGATGGTTAAGTGGACCACCTTTAAGCTGTTTCTTTAACGTTCTACTCTCTGATTATAAGAAAATGATCATTTCTCCAGACTAGGTAGCGCCAACAAAATATTTTCACATTCAGAGGATAAATTTGGTGACTGAAATTTCGTGAAGACATCCGTCTACGACGAAAAAGTCATAGTTTTAATGACTGACATCCCAACTCGCTTATCACACCTGCGACACTCTTTCTCCTGTTTAGCGATAATGCAAAAGGAGTTCTTCTTTGTACATTTTCGCTGTACACTATCACTTCTATCAAATGTATATTCCACACAGTGCAGCTATACTCCAGAAGAGGATAAGAGGATCGAAAAGCGTAGAGTAGGCAGAGTCTTCGGTGTGCCGTTGCAGTCTTTGATTAGCTTACCGCACAACATCATCTATGTGATTGTTCCATTATAAATTATCCGTAATTGTAATCCAAAAGTATTTAGTTGAATCCGCATCATTTATATTTGTGTGATTTATCGTGTAAGCGAAATTTTGTGGATTGCTTTTAGTACCCGTGTGGATGACTTCACAGTTTTCATTATTTAGAGTCAATTGCTACTTCTCACACCAAACAGATACCTCGTCTAAATCATTTGCGATTGTTTTTCATCATCTGATGACTTTAAGACATGGTAAATGACAGCATCATCTGCAAACAATCTAAGAGGGCTGCTCAGATTGTCTCCTAAATCGTTTCCATAGCTTGGGAACAGCAGAGGACCTATAACACTTTCCAGACATCACTTTTGTTTAACTCGATGACTTCCCGTCAGTTACTGCAAATTGTGACCTTTCTGACAGGAAATCACGAATCCAGTCGCACAATTGAGATGGTACGCCATAGGCACGCAATTTGATTAGAAGTCGCTTGTGAGGAACAGTGACAAAAGCCTTCCGGAAATCGACAAATATCTAATCAGTTTGAGATCTCCTGTCGATAGCAATCATCACTTCTTGTGAATAAAGAGCTAGCTGTGCTTCACAATATACATATTTTCAAATTCGTGCTGACTATTTCTCAATAAATCGGTTTATTCGAGGTAAATCATAATGTTCGAACTGTTGCACCCCGAAATAGTGCTAAAGGCAAACACTAAAAATTTGTTAAAGTTCTCCACTGGCGGGACCGAAAGTAAGCCGCCTGAGTCAGTGACCAGTGCCAAAGACCGCAGACGAAGCACAATGACGTCATGGCAACAGGCAGATATATCGTTGTACTGGTGACAGGACAGAGTGTGCAGGAAAACCCAGTTATGACTGAACAGTAACTATTCATCCACTAATGCAGCAAAGAAGAGAAAGATTACACGTGATGTCAGTGCTATTCCCACCGCAGCAGAGCGCACGGAAACTGCCAGCATAAATACGACGCCTTTTTTTATTCTCACTCGCAGCTGCACTAGTCCCGTGATGTAGAGGTGGCTATGTCAGTCAACCCACTGTGAACCTAATCGTCTACAGTCATCTATGGAGTCGCAAGCAGCAGCGTCAATTTCCGAATCATCACAGATGGGGTGCACAGACCGCCATCATCCTGCTAACTTACTGGATGCTTGATCAGCAGGGCCGAGAAACTGTACGCTATCTCCCATCGTGAAGGGTAGACACTGTTGCTGCTCGCCACAGTCCTGCAGCCAACAATGATGCTGCCAGCCTCTGTCTCCTACATGGAGGCTGCGGGTCGAACTCTGCACGACAGCGAGTATCAGTGGTTGAATCGGATGGCGAGTCTCAACGAGAGCACTTCGTAGATCACCCTGCAGGCACTGCTGGCCTGACTGAACTGCCAACGCTTGGGGAAAACAATCCGTATTTCTGATTAATACACTACTGGCCATTAAAATTGCTACACCAAGAAGAATTGCAGATGATAAACAGGTAATCATTGGACGAATGTATTATACTAGAACTGACATGTGATTACATTTTCACGCAATTTGGGTGAATAGATCCTGAGAAATCAGTACCCAGAACAACCGCCTCTGGCCGTAACAACGGCCTTGATACCCCTGGGCATACAGTCAAACAGAGCTTGGATGGCGTGTGCAGGTACAGCTGCCCATGGAGCTTCAACACGATACCACAGTTCATCAAGAGTAGTGACTGGCGTATTGTGATGAGCCAGTTGCTCGGCCACCATTGACCAGACGTTTTCAATTGGTGAGAGATCTGGAGGTGCTGGCCAGGACAGCAGTCGAACATTTTCTTTATCCAGAAAGGCCCGTACAGGACCTGCAACATGCGATGGTGCATTATCCTGCTGAAATGTATGGTTTAGCAGGGATAGAATGAAGGGTAGAGCCACGGGTCGTAACACATCTGAAATGTAACGTCCATTGTTCAAAGTGCCGTCAATGCGGACAAGAGGTGACCAAGACCTGTAACAAATGGCACCCCATACCATGGCGCCGGGTGATACGCCAGTATGGCGATCACGAATACACGCTTCCAATATGCGTTCACCGCGATGTCGCCAAACTCGGATGCGACCATCATGATACTGTAAACAGAACCTGGATTCATCCAAAAAAATGACGTTTTGCCATTTGTGCACCCAGGTTCGTCGTCGAGTACACCATCGCAGGCGCTCCTGTCTGTGATGCAGCGTCAAGGGTAACCGCAGCCATGGTCTCCGAGCTGACAGTCCATGCTGCTGCAAACGTCATCGAACTGTTCGTGCAGATGGTTGTTCTCCTGCAAACGTCCCCATCTGTTGACTCAGGGATCGAGACGTGGCTGCACTATCCGTTACAGCCATGCTGATAAGATGCCTGTCATCTCGACTGCTAGTGATACGAGGCCGTTGGGATCCAGCACGGCGTTCTGTATTACCCTCCTGAACCCACCGATTCCATATTCTGCTAACAGTCATTGGATCTCGACCAACGCGAGCAGCAATGTCGCGATACGATAAACCGCAATCGCGATAGGCTACAATCCGACCTTTATCAAAGTCGGAAACGTGATGGTACGCATTTCTCCTCCTTACACGAGGCATCACAACAACGTTTCACCAGGCAACGCCGGTCAACTGCCGTTTGTGCATGAGAAATCGGTTGGAAACTTTCCTCATGTCAGCACGTTGTAGATATCGCCACCGGCGCCAACCTTCGTGAATGCTCTGAAAAGCTTAGCTATCATTTGCATATCACAGCATCTTCTTCCTGTCGGTTAAATTTCGCGTCTGTAGCACGTCATCTTCGGGATGTAGCAATTTTAATGGCCAGTAGTGTAAATGTTTCACTCTGAATAATTGTTTCTTGACGCTCTCAGTGTGAACAGATCTTCCTCATCATACTCAGCTTGACACAATCGTGACCACCGTAGGGACCTTGGACTGGTCCTGTAGATCGTTATCTATCACTATAATCATTTTAATGAGGAGAACATATTGTATGCTGTACTGGCACAATAGCTAAGTGATAACGTGGCCGCTTTGTGATGGGGAAGAAGCAATAGTTCTTTCTCTCACCCTCACTGGTGAGCTAGAAAATTTTTCATATTTTTACTTCTTCTTTTTCTGAGCTACAAGCTTCCGGATCGATAATTGCTGAGGAAAACTTAACTTAACAATGTTAAGTCTTATCGCAACCTTGACTTAGTACCCGCAAGATCTAGGGAGAAAAAATGTAAGAAATTGCGGAATTCCACCCTAGTTAAAATTCATATTTTCTGCTTAAACTGATATAATTTTCAGTTTTTTGTGAATACATAATTTGATTGATTTATGTGTGGCACTTAGTCTCTTTTCGGATCCACACTCACTGTCAGATTTACATATTTTTCCGGTAGACCCTAAACGTTTTTTGGGTAGTACACAGGACTCACGTTGTGAAATATCTTAATGTGTTTAGTTTTGTTCGGGCTCGTATTATGTACAATATTTGTTTCATTAAATTAGATTTTCGTTGTACGGTTACCATGGTAAGTTGTAAATCATTTGCATTAGAACATTGCATTGTTTTACCACTCCTCGTTGGTTTATTGAATATAGCAGAAAAATATAAGAGAGATATGAATCATCAACAATATATTCTCTCACATTAACGAAAACAGTCTGATGATGATCAGGCAGTTTCTGGATTACACCCCTTTCGAAAGCTACTGGTGCAGAGATAAACATGTCGTCAAACCAAGTTTATACTGAATCAAACGATGGAAAATCCAGGACGGAATGTAACAACATAATGAAAAGGATAGTTGCTACTCACCATATCGCTGAGATGCTGAGTCACAGAAAGGCACAAAAGCCTGTCACAAAATTAGCTTTCGTCCGACAAGGCGATTGTCAAAATTAGACAACACGCAGACACTCACGCAAACGCAACTCACACACACATGACCACAGTCTCTGGCAGCTGGGGCCAGACTACATTTTCGTCAACAAAGAAATCATCTTGATTGTTGTACGCTAATGAGTGAGAAAGGTAAACGCTTGAGGGTGTAAAATGAGGATAAGTATGGCAGTGATGGCTTTCCAACCAAGCCCCTACTTTGTCTCTAATGATCTTGTAGTCTATGGTATGTTTAGCCAAAATCTCCCTTTCTTTCTTTTTTCCCCGACATTGCCCACTGAATGCAAGTGTCTAACGAAGATTAAATTGTCACAGTTCGTACTGTTTGGCAGTAATTAGGTCGAATGACGTGGACTGTAGTGGTAAACCACAAAAAACGTAGATTATCAAAGCTCACTGGTCTTCTTTAATGTGGAAGAATCCTGCTTGGAACAGGAAAGGTATTTCCAGACGTGATTTCTTCGATACATTTACCCCATACACGGCACATATGTTTCATGTTGCCTCCATCCCTCCATTATATCCAAGGAGAAAAAAAGTCACAACCGCTAGACTTTTTTCCGTCTCACGCACTGTTTCCTAATGCTTAAACAACGATCATCACAAGCTTCGAACGTCTAACATTCAATAACTCACCGCAAGAATAATTCTAGAACCTCAAATAAAAAATGGCGTTTGATAAATTTATTTATAGCAATCTACGTGACAAGACACCAAACAAAATCGGCATTAATTCCTGAATTATTCTACATTTTACGAAAATTTTGCCTGCAGTGATAGATTACATCAATGTCCTTCACGTTATATGCTGCATGAGAAATGGTCTCAACGCCGTTGCCTACGTAATTATATGAAAGAAAGTGCAGTTTATTAAGTAAAGAGGTGAATGCGCTGCATATTTTCGAATCCCGGTTAGACTGTCCCATGATTGCCACTTGACCATTAATAAACACAGCGCCAAGGCGGCTACAGTGGAAAGCAGTGGTTCGTGTAGAAATGCCAGCCTCTTACCATGTTTCCAGTTCGTACAAATGGGCGCCATGTGATTTTATATTAGTGAATACAAAATCAATTATAGATTTTACAATATTTTCAATAGGCTGTAATCTGCTTTCATAAAGTCAGAGTTCTCTTCCTGTGTAGAGCGTCCTCCATTACGACAAAATTATAACTAGCTCTAAGTGTAGGGCGATCGTCAGTCGGAATCCTTATGTGCTTTAGGCCTGGGTTCGATTCACATTTAAGGCAACGCCAATTGAATAACGTAGAACTGCACTGTGTCAAGTCCACATTAAACATTATGTCCCTTCAATAACGACTGGAGGTGTGTGGGAGTTGATTGGGCCAAACAGAGGCGGAGGTCGCGGCAAGTAGAAAGTTAACAGTAAGCCTTCGCAAATTTCATCTTATTAGTGAATCAATCCCCCTTTAAGGTGACAGGGCACTCGTTTGTTATAGTATTTGAACTTGATGTGTTGAAAACATTGGTGCTGGACCGAAATTCAAACACAGATACCCACTTTCGCAGGATTGGCTCTTTCGGAAGGTTACTGTTCCATCGTGTCGTTGTTTGCCCTAGATTCCAAACTCTTAGGTGTCCACGAAATCCGCATTCCTGGGTTCGAATCTGGTCTGGCACAAAATTTATATCTTGGCATTTCAAGCTGTAGCATGCGCACACCAAACTACAGTTAAAATTAATGGTGATTTTTAACGTCTCTTCGTGCGTTGTCAACAATAACTACTGCTGCCGGTTTTGACTCCCAGTCAGACATGGATCTTTTTACCATGTTATTTCTAGTTCAAAGATGCGCACATATCGCTACTTGTGAAATAAACTGATACTTAACGTCTATTCGTAGCTAGAAAATAGCGCCGATGGATGTTGGGATCGAATCCTGGTAAGGCAAAGCTTTTTCGTCTCGTCATTTCAGTTTATGTCATCTGAGTTAAGGGTGAAAAAATTCGATGTCTAACGTTTGATTGTGCTTTTCTTTATAATCATATTACGTGCTTTTCTCGAATCCCCGTCCAACACAAACTGCACATAATGTCATTTGAAGTTTAAACACGTGCACATTTTGTTACTTTTGATTGAAATCATATTTAAGACCTTTCTTGCATACTTATCAGGAACGATAGTTCTTTGATAGGAGTTCCATGTCTCGGTCCAGTATAACGGTTACCATTAGGTAATTTCAAGTTGAAACTTACTTTTTATTGAAATAAATTTGAGTTAACAAGCGTTAAAGAATGTGACATTTCTAATAACATGTTTCCTGCTTTTTGCATTGTCATGGTATTAGTATGCATGTAGATTGATAGTCAAACAGAGCAGTATTCTCTAGTGAGTATGCATTGTTTTAGTCAAACGACTGTACCAAAAAGAGATTAGAGGACCTGCAGGAGAGTTACGTTATGTGGTTCGCATACAAATCAGGTCGATCGGACACTTTTGAGCACTAGTTCGGGAAAAGGATTTTTGCAAACGGACAGTGCGTTTATGTCTGAAACTCCACGGACTATCTGCACACGACTATTGTGCGGCTTTCATAGACAGAGCAGCAGTGATGGGCTGTGTACCATGGTGCACTCAACAATACACAGGACTAGCAACGGGTCATCTTTTCTGACGATTCTCTGCTCTGCGCAATACATCGCGATGAACGTATTCATGTATGGACGCTAGAGAGGAACCAATGTTGCCTAAGTGCAGTCATCGTCATACGTATCCAACATCCTGCGTGAGGCTGGGGTGCCATAGTGTATACAGAACAGTCACTTGTGGTTCGCTTAGCCAGTAATTTGGAGAACAGCTGTTACGAATCCCAGATGTAACTGTGTATCATCTTCAAGGTCACCATGAAGTTATCCTGCAACAAGATAACCCCATACAGGGAAGTATTCACAATTGTGAATATAAACCACTATCGGCTGTATATTGGAATGGCGGCAATGAAAATTTGTGCTGGACCAGGAGTCGAACCCAGGTTATCCGGTTTATGCGAGCAGTCTCCTTAGCCGCTTTGGACATTCGTGCTCGAATAAATTTCCTGTATTTCTCGACGGCTGCAGTCTCTGCAGCGCCTGTTCACTCGGAAGGAACATTGCATCGTACTTCTTAATAACACAGGCAATGTTCTTTCGTAAGATAACTCAAGACTATTTGCTTAGCGTGCTGTCCTGACGTTCTACAATTGGTGAGCTCTGGTATACAGCTGTATTAACATGGAATGACGTACCGGTATCTGTCATCATACCCAGTTCGTCTCGACGCCCAACTGCATAAAGCCGTTGTTGCCGCCAAAGGTGGCAGCTCTCTGGACTAAATTTCGCTTCTTGTACCCCCTCAAATTTTCTGAATCGTCTTCTTTCTACTTTATTGCACACGTACAATAAGTAAAATTTCTTATACATGAATGTGTCGTATCTGTTCTTTCAGGTATGTCCGAAAGAGCAGACACCACGCGGAATGCGCAGCTGTGATACATTTTATGTAAATCGAAGGCGAAAGGAGGAGGAAGGAAAGGAAAGGAAGTATTGATGTCAGCTGCATCGGGACTTAGTGCAGAAGCAGCGGCGACGAGTGAAAATGGGTGCTGGGCCGGGATTCGGAGCTAGGATCTCCTGCTTATTAGACAGTTGCGTTAACCACTGCGTCATCTGGACACAGTGTTTATCCCAATTGCTCGCATTAATATGATTCGCCTCGATGGGCAATTAATCTACCACCTTCAGTTCGACCTCATGCGGGAATCACAAAGTAGCAAGCATGAGGGACACGACTGGGACTGCGGATAGGTGACGCTACGTTGGAATGTGGGTCGGCCAGGAGGCGTGCCGAGATGGTCCACACAATTGCGATAAACACTGTCCAGATGGCGCAGTGGTGTCTAGTAAACCGGAGATCCCGGGTTCGAATCCTAGTCCAGCACGTACGAGTGTGAGTCAAATGAAAACCTTAAATATTTTTTTAAAATATTATTTATTGTGCAGAAGTGGTACAAAGCTGTATCACTTTTCAACATAATCTCCCCCACGCTCAATACAAGTCCTCCAGCGCTTACAAAGTGCACAAATTCCTTTCGAAAAAATTCTTTTGGTAGTCCGCGGAACCACTCATGCATCGTGTGGAGTACCTCTTCATCAGAACGGTTAAATTTCTTTCGAAAAAATTCTTTTGGTAGTCCGCGCAACCACTCATGCATCGTGTGGAGTACCTCTTCATCAGAACGGGACTTCTTTCCTCCCACTGCGTCTTTGATTGGTCCAAACATATGGAAATCACTTGATGATGAAGAATGGTGCCATTCCTTACTCGCTCTCTTCGTTTCCGGTTGGTGGAAGTGAACCCAGGTTTCGTCCCCAGTAACGATTCTTGCAAGGAAGCCATAACCTTCTCGTTCAAAGCGCCGAAGAAGTTCTTCACAAGCATCAACACGTCGTTCTCTCATTTCGGGAGTCAGCTGCCGTAGTACCCATCTTGCAGACACTTTGTGAAAATGGAGCACATCATGCACAATGTGGTTTGCTGACCCGTGACTAATCTGTAAACATGCTGCAGTGTCTTTCAGTGTCACTCGGCGGTTTTCCTTCACTATGGCTTCCACTGCTGCAATGTTCTGTGGAGTCACAACTCGTTGTGCCTGACCTGGACGAGGAGCATCTTCCACTGAAGTCACACAATTTGCGAACTTCCTACTCCATTCGTAGACTTGCTGCTGTGACAAACATGCATCACCGTACTGAACCTCCATTCGTCGATGAATTTCAAAAAGTTTCACACCTTCACTACGCAAAAACCGAATAACAGAACGCTGTTCTTCCCTCGTGCAAGTCGCAAGTGGGGCGGCTATCTTTATACCGATACTGTGACTGTATGTGTGCATCTGCACTATGCTGCCACCTACAGGCCATTCTGCACGCTGTTTGTAGCTCACTTACCAACTTACAGGACAACGGCGCGAAATTTCGATTTGTTATTACAAATTTAAGGTTTTAATTTGACTCACCCTCGTATTTTCATTCATCGCCGCTGATTCCGCATAAAGTTCCAATTCAGCTGAAATCAATAGTTCCTTTTCTTTCCTTTCTCCTCCTTCCACATTCAATTTACATAATAAGTAAAATTTCGATTTTGGTGTTCTTCCTGGTACAGGATTAACATGGCCAGTAGTGAATTCTTATCTGTGTTCTAACACAGAAATTTTAGTGTACAACGGGAATGTTAATTTCCAGTACAAGTGATAGGTTTTATCTTCTGTGTAAATGCGAAATCAAACTGTTGCCGGTATTCTCACAAGACGCGACAGAATGAGCTTCACTGGAACCGCTCTCGACGTCTTACCGGCGCACCACTGGTAATGCCACATACAGGCGAGGTAGCACGAACACACAGCATCGTATCAGGCAGCCAACCGCGGAGCTTCGCTAGCTGTAACCTCGACACGCTCTGTATGTGCAGTGCCGCTCTAGAGCGTGACAGTAAACTCTGCGGTCAACGTACTGGCTGCAAGGAGCACGAGTTTCTTTCACAGGTAGATGTGCTCCTACTGAGAACACTACTACTGTTAAACGCTTTGAGTCTGATTGAGTGCAAGCAGGGGAAACAGCGTAGCGTATCACAAACTGTTCTCTGAGCGAGGAGGATACTGCAGGTGTCCGATCAATGAAACAGTTAGTAAGATCTTATTTCCTTTGGCGACCATAAGGAAATTGTGAGAAACTACGCTGAAGTGAACTTTCTGTGAACAGGAAGTGTACTTTGCCGTAGTTAATATCCATCGGAATGCGACATGTTGTAGTTCGATCCGACATTATTGTAACTCCATAGTCATAAGGTGGACTGGAAGAGTAGGATAATATAAAAGAGATTTGAAGGTACTATTTTTAACAAAACTTCCCGGACAGACTTATCAATAGACTCAGAAAGCCTTGAACGGCTAAAACTGTTTAATAATAATCCTAAAGAACAGAAATGTGTCGGTTCTGCCACCAGCTATGGTCATTTATGTGTAAAACTCTGCATCTGCGTACAGTCGATGTTTGCAAGTTAACGAATCTAAAGACCATAGGAGCATATATCGCTGAACAAACAGTACCGCCGAAAAGAAAATTACGACTAGCTGATTCACAAGAGCCGGAAATAACGGATCATTTGGTAAAAAGATACAGATTACCTTAAAACAACATACATGGCGAACCCGAACTCAATCGACAAACTTTTGAAGGCTGTTCAGGGATATTGAGTATTTTGGTATTAGGGAGCCATTGCAAAATCCCTCCCGGGCTTCGCCCTTTTAAATAGAAGCAGACGCTTTGTCCCTAGTAATAACCTTGGTGTTGTATGGCTACACGGAACAAGAACAAGCCACTAACAGAAGCAAGTTGAGTTTACTGCGTTCCTGAATTAACCTCTTGAGTAAGCATTTAGACCTTTCTCTATCTACTCCATGATGCTGTGAAAGGTGGCTACAATGAGCCACAGCGCCAGAGATTGCGCCAAAGAGTATTATTCAGCCGCCTCCACTGGCAGTGCTTGTTGAGAAGTGGTAGTGGAGAGTGCTTGTTCAGAAGTTGCTGTGGGATGTCGATTGCTGTACTAGTTGAGGCCATGTTGTGTGTAGTTGTTTTGATGGGCTAGACACCAGATGTTGTTGGATTGGGGATGTTGTAATGATCAGAGTGTACTTTTCGTCAATATATATGAAGGTAAAGAAAATTTTTTTATTTCAAATGTCTTAAACAATAATGCCTCTTGTTCACAGGTTCAGTCAACAAAGCATCTGGCTTGTGTTCATGTATTAGACTGTAATTCTGGTTTCTATATGCAATTATTGTATTTCTGTTTTTTTTAATTACTTCAGCATAAATGGTGTTTAAAATATCTTGTCTTATTGAGGAAGAACCGTGCCAGATGTGTACGTTGAATCACACTTCCACACACAGAACAGTTACACTTGTGCTTTGTTGTTATGTAGTTTTTGTTGTTTCGTAGCTTTTATAGTTGCTGGGGACTTAATTAATTAATTGTGTTAACGGAAATTTCCTTTCATTCTTTGTTGTTATTCTATGCAGTCAGATTGCGTACTAATACTAGTCAGGGCCAACCGGTTACGAGACTGCGTAACCGGACAGACAGCGACTTAAATTAAAATTATTTGCATTCTAAATAATTAAGCCCCCATGCAGCTGTTCTTCTGGCATTACAGTCAGTAGCGCTATCATGTTGTACACCGATGAAATGTGGCTTCTGAAAGAATGCAGATAGCTGTCATTACTAAATGAAAAATAGAGATGCTCTTACGATGAGTTTATTGAAAATAATCACCGCGAAAGTTACAGAAATACACTTCCGGTAATAACTGATATGATGGAAATTACTAAGACTGTGGTCTACACGGAGATGTCGCGTGCATTGTGTCTAAGCGCCGACAGACTGACTTGATGAGCTACAAAATCTACTATATGACATAATACCGTTTCGTACTTCTTCGTACATTCTCGAGGTGACTTTGTCCCCTTCATTTATTTAACAAAACTCAAAGTTTACTATAAACTAATGCCACAGTTACTCCCAATGGCTGATAGACTTCTCCTTAGTTTCTACAAGTATTTCAGATATGAATTAATTTTATTAATATTTGTATGTATAGTTATTTTCGTTTCGTGCCCATTCTCCCAGTCATCCTGGATCTATTATCTCAGCGGCTAAGATATCTTCCCATGTAACGAGCCGCTCTTCACATCATAAGCACCATATATCACGACACGTGTGCTGCTCAAGCTCCCTCCAGCCGTGGGAAAAGCCTTTTTTTACGATCTTGTAGTTCTAAAGTTAGGGCTCGAGCCAATACTGTAATGTAAGAACTTCAGTAATAATTAGAACATCTAATTAAAGAAAAATAAAGGGTCCCAATTATGGAAACGAACGCCACATAGTCGTCTCTGGTGGCTCGTTATAGAATAATAATGTAATTAAGATGTGTCCGATTTATTACCCCAATTACTTTTGTTCCTGTGAAAATATCTTGTAGAAAAGTGTAATATGCAACCTCAGATATTCGGTGATCTGCACAAGCTTCGATTTTTTAGTGTGTAAACTTTTATGTTCCCAAAAATTATTCGAGATTGCTATTATTATAGTTATTAAATCAATCAAACAATTCTCCGAATAACTACTGCAATCTACATCCTTCTGAATCTCCCTAGGATATTCATCTCTTGCTCTCCCTCTACCATCCCCCCCCCTCCCCGCCCCACTCCCCCCAGAACTAATTTTGTCTTCACTTGGTATATCAGAATGCGTCCTATCAACCGACTCCTTCTTTTAGTCAAGTTGTGCCACAAATTTCTTGTCTCCCCAATTCTGTTCGGTAGCTGGGCTTTACTTATGTGATCTTCCTATCTAGTTTTCAACATTCTTCTGTAGCACCACATTCCAAAACCTTCTATTTTCTTCTTGTGTAAACTGTTTATCGTCCATGTCTCACTTACAAACCTGGCTACACTCCCGACAAATACCTTCAGAAAAGACTTCCCGATACTGAATCTATATCCGATGTTAATAAATTACTATTCCTCAATAATTTACTGTTCTTGCCATTGCCAAAAAAAAAAAATATGTTCAAATGTGTGTGAAATCTTATGGGACCTAACTGCTAAGGTCATCAGTCCCTAAGCTTACACACTACTTAACCTAAATTATCCTAAGGACAAACACAGACACCCATGCCCGAGGGAGGACTCGAACCTCCGCCGGTACCAGCCGCACAGTCCATGACTGCAGCACCTGAGACCGCTCGGCTAATCCCGCGCGGCGCAAGTGCCATTGCCAGCCTACATTTTATATCCTATCTACTTCGGCCATCATCAGTTATTTTGCTGAACAAATCGAAAATTCATCTACTATTTTTCGTGTATCGTTTCATAATCAAATACCCTCAGCCTCACCTGATTTAATTCGACTTCATTTCATTATCCTTGCTTTGCATTTGTTGATGTTAATTTGATACCCTTGATCCAAGACACTGTCCACTCCGTTCAACTGCTCTTCCAAGTCCTTTGCTTTCTCTGACTGAATTACAATGTCATCAACAAACGTAAAAGTTTTTATATCTGCTCCTTGAACTTTATTTCATACTCTTTCATTTCCGTTACTGCTTGCTCGGTGTACAGATGGAATAACTTCGGGGGTGTGCTCCAACACTGTCTCACTCCCTTCTCAACTGTTGCTTATTTTTCATGCCCCTCGATTCTTATAGACGCCGTATGGTTTCTGTACAAGCTGCAAATAACACTTTCCTCCCCGTATTTTGTCCATGCATCCTTCAGAAATTCAAAGAGTATATTCTAATCAACTTTGTCAAAAATTTTCTCTAAGTCTACAAATGCTATTAATGTTGGTCTGTCTTTCCTTAACCTATCTTCTAAGAGTAGTCGTAGCGTCAGTATTGCCTCGCGTTTTCCTACATTTCTCTGGAATCCAAATTGATCTTCATCGCGATTAGCTTCTACCAATTTGTCCATTCTTCTATAGTGAATTTGTGTTAGTATTTTGCAACCATGACTTATTAAACTGATAGATCGGTAATATTCACACATGTCAGCAGTTGGTTTCTTCAAAAATTGAATTATTACATTCTTCTTGATGTCTGTCTCATACATCTTGCACACCAGAAGGAATAGTTTTGTCGTGGCTCGCTCTCCCAGGGCAATTACCAGTTTTGACGGAATGTCGTCTACTCCAGGGGCCTTGTTTCGACTTAAGTCTTTCAGTGCTCCGAAATTCATCTCCTTTATATAAAACCTCTATATACTCCTTCCACCTTTCAAAAATAGTTCTGAGCACTATGGGACTTAACATCTGAGGTCACCAGTCCCCTAGAACTTATAACTACTTAAACCTAACTAACCTAAGGACATCACACACATCCATGCCCGAGGCAGGATTCGAACCTGCGACCGTAGCGGTCACGCGGTTCCAGACTGAAGCGCCTAGAGCCGCTCGGGCACACCGGCCGGCTCCAGCTTTCAGCTTTCCCTCTTTGCTTAGCAGTGGTTTCTCATCTGAGCTCTTGATATTCACACAGCTGCTTGTCGTCTCTCCAAAGGCCTCTTTAATTCTCCTGCAGGCGACATCTGTCTTTCCCCTTGTGATATATACTTCTAAAGCGTTACATTTGTCTCCTAGTCATTTCTGCTTAGCCAATTTGCTCTTCCTGTCAGTCTCATTTTTAGACGTTTCTGTTCCCTTTCGCTTGCTTCCTTTGCCGCACTTTTATATTTTCTTCTCTCGTCAATTAAATTCAGTGTCTCTCGCGATATGCAAGGACTTTTACTAGACCTTGTCTTTTTACCGGTTTGATCCTCTGCTGCCTTCACTGTTTCATCTCTCTAAGCTACAATTCATCTTCTACTGTATTCCTTTGCCCTGTTCTAGTTAATTGTTGCTTAATGCTGCCTCTGAAACTCTCAACAATCTCTAGTTCTTTCAACTTAACCAACTTTTCAAACTCATGTTTTTGATCTGCTCATTTCATATCTGAAATAGTTTTTGCTGCCCATTCTCTGGTTCTCATGCAATTTGAACCTTTCCGTTCCAGACGTTTGCGGTTAGATTAATTACTTACATGCTTATGCTGTCGACATGGTTGCGACATTGTATTTTTTTTTCAGATCTGATGTCACATAATGGCTACGAAGAACCTTCAATGGAAGTCATCCACACAGTTCCTTTTAATTTTTGGATACTACACCCTTATTCGTCAAAGACGCAATGTAACATTCTGTGTGAGGCAAGCTTATAAGGCGTACTTAGGACTTACTTTTGGTGACCAACACATAACTTGGGCCTCGCATACTGTATTTCAGAACTGTGAGGAAATGCTGCATGATTGGACGAAAGAAATGCATAAGGGTTTACCTTTCTGAATCCGTATGTCGTAGTAAGAACCAGTGGATCACACAATCGACTGTCATTTTTGTATCGTTAATACAAAGGGAACTGGTACGAAAAAGAGACATGGAATATCATATCCTGATATCCCCTCAGCAATCAGACCTACTACGCACTCTGATGACGACCACAACCAGTTTTCACAGGATTTACTCCATCTGCAGATGCGAACAGCGACAAAACCCGGAGACAGGTGAAGAAAATGATTCTGACGTGTATTCCTCTAATCCTTAATAGATCTCAACTTCTCATCGGTTTAACCAATCTGAGCTGAATGACATTGCAAGTGATTTCAAACTCTTCAAACTTGCAGTTGAAGTTTTAGCTTCTAGACCGCAAGAAAAAATCTGATGGGTGATACCGTAAAAGTGCCACAACAGGGAAAGCAGGAAAAGGTCTTTCTTCCATATTTTACAGAGAAATAGAAGTTTGTTTATTGCCGTAATGTCCCAGGTCTTCTTCAGGAATTAGGCATTACATTATACAAATCAGATGATTGGCGTTTATTTTTAGAGAGATGGAAATGCAGTCTGAAGTGTGTTCTAGTACCTATTGGAAATGTCTAAGAGTCTGTTCCATTTGGTCACTCTGTGTATTTACGAAAAATCATGATGAAACGAAGCTGTAATTAACCCTCTAAAATACCAGGAGCACAAATATACACTATCCATGGATTTCAAAATGGTTAATTTGCTGCAGGACCAACAGAGAGGATTTACAAAGTACCCACGCTTTCTTTGTCTATGGGCCAGCCGAACACGAGATAGGCACTGTAGTCAGAAGAAGTGCCTCATACGTGAGACTCTATAAGCCGCTATATCAAATGTTTGTCAATGATTACATTTTCAGCCGAGAAAAAAGAATTTTTGCTCTACTCCATATCAAACTAAGTTTTATTAAAGGGTTTGCTAAGCCATTAGACAGAGACGGTGAATGCTTCCAACTTACAGTCAGTGCATTTCCTAATTTATGCCTTGAGATGATTAAGGCAAGCGTGCTTAATGGATCATAGATTTTGAAACTTATGTGTGATAAAGAATTTATCACAAGGATAAACATCAAGGAAAAGGCTGTATGGGTGTTATTCGTGAAGGTAATGGAAAACTTTCTTGGTAGTAAAATACCTGCTAATTATGATGTATTTTACCCAGTAGGATGCCATCACCATTTACCCATACAGTACAGCTACATGCTCTCGGAAAGAATTACGGCTGTAGATTCTTTTACTTTCAACCGTTCGCCGTACCATCACAGCAATACCATTTTTCTTAACGTTACAAAGCCAGAGCAGTCATTCATCCAAACTGTTTTCTTGGAACTACTGAACATTCTGCTGCCCTTCTTAAGGAACGGCACGTTTCTCTGGCCTCTTAACATACACCTTTCCATTGTGGTTGCACTTATAGTACGGCTACTTGTATAGCTGAGGCACGCAAGCCACCCCACCAACGGCGAGGCCAGTGGTTCCTGGGAGGATACACTGCGTTATTTAACAACAAATACACTTCTGCTAACACCTTCTACAAGCACGCTGATGTATGGCCACATCCCTCTAGTGCTGTTTACATTTTTTGTCGATTCTCCCTCAGTATTTCAAAGTTATACATACACTCCTGGAAATGGAAAAAAGAACACATTGACACCGGTGTGTCAGACCCACCATACTTGCTCCGGACACTGCGAGAGGGCTGTACAAGCAATGATCACACGCACGGCACGGCGGACACACCAGGAACCGCGGTGTTGGCCGTCGAATGGCGCTAGCTGCGCAGCATTTGTGCACCGCCGCCGTCAGTGTCAGCCAGTTTGCCGTGGCATACGGAGCTCCATCGCAGTCTTTAACACTGGTAGCATGCCGCGACAGCGTGGACGTGAACCGTATGTGCAGTTGACGGACTTTGAGCGAGGGCGTATAGTGGGCATGCGGGAGGCCGGGTGGACGTACCGCCGAATTGCTCAACACGTGGGGCGTGAGGTCTCCACAGTACATCGATGTTGTCGCCAGTGGTCGGCGGAAGGTGCACGTGCCCGTCGACCTGGGACCGGACCGCAGCGACGCACGGATGCACGCCAAGACCGTAGGATCCTACGCAGTGCCGTAGGGGACCGCACCGCCACTTCCCACCAAATTACGGACACTGTTGCTCCTGGGGTATCGGCGAGGACCATTCGCAACCGTCTCCATGAAGCTGGGCTACGGTCCCGCACACCGTTAGGCCGTCTTCCGCTCACGCCCCAACATCGTGCAGCCCGCCTCCAGTGGTGTCGCGACAGGCGTGAATGGAGGGACGAATGGAGACGTGTCGTCTTCAGTGATGAGAGTCGCTTCTGCCTTGGTGCCAATGATGGTCGTATGCGTGTTTGGCGCCGTGCAGGTGAGCGCCACAACCAGGACTGCATACGATCGAGGCACACAGGGCCAACACCCGGCATCATGGTGTGGGAGCGATCTCCTACACTGGCCGTACACCACTGGTGATCGTCGAGGGGACACTGAATAGTGCACGGTACATGCAAACCGTCATCGAACCCATCGTTCTACCATTCCTAGACCGGCAAGGGAACTTGCTGTTCCAACAGGACAATGCACGTCCGCATGTATCCCGTGCCACCCAACGTGCTCTAGAAGGTGTAAGTCAACTACCCTGGCCAGCAAGATCTCCGGATCTGTCCCCCATTGAGCATGTTTGGGACTGAATGAAGCGTCGTCTCACGCGGTCTGCACGTCCAGCACGAACGCTGGTCCAACTGAGGCGCCAGGTGGAAATGGCATGGCAAGCCGTTCCACAGGACTACATCCAGCATCTCTCCGATCGTCTCCATGGGAGAATAGCAGCCTGCATTGCTGCGAAAGGTGGATATACACTGTACTAGTGCCGACATTGTGTATGCTCTGTTGCCTGTGTCTATGTGCCTGTGGTTCTGTCAGTGTGATCTTGTGATGTATCTGACCCCAGGAATGTGTCATTAAAGTTTCCCCTTCCTGGGACAATGAATTCACGGTGTTCTTATTTCAATTTCCAGGAGTGTATAAGTACCAGACTGAACAGTTACCGCAGCGCGAAATTTAAACGAATTACGTTGATATCTTGCATTAAACATCTAGTACAGTGCGTTAATTTAATAATACACAGCATTCCACGTTAAACGCATAGCACAATACATGAGAAACTCCCCCCTGATTTATTACTTTGTTAAAAACAATGACGTCACTTTAAGGGTGGCTTAGAGACGGATGGAACTACAGGATTTAATATACTTTTAAATAATAAAAACCGAAAAATCCAAGTTTGTACGCCCGTAACACATCTCTAAATCGCACTGTAAATACTTTCCTCACAGACATAGTGTGGGAACAGGATAGACAAGCACTATAGTAATTAACTTCGACAGCTAACGCTTCTATACCTCACGTACATCACCGCCTAGCCCGGGGAAGTATCGCCACGCCTGTATCCGCAGCTGACAGGTCTCAGCCTACAGATAACACCCACGGATTGGCTGCCAGTAACAGACGGAAAACGTTCTATACATACCCGATAAAAGGAGAATCCACTAAACAGAACTGGGAGGGGAAGATTGGTACAGCTGATTCATGAAAGTATAGGGGGTGGATCTTGGGCCACACATGGTCAACTACCTATAGTCATAGACAGGTAAAGTAGGTCTTTTTTAGGCTAAATCCAGACAACAGGTTCCCCTGCCTGAAGAGTGTCTCCAGCAGTTTAAAAAATACCGAAACAATCACTCACAAAACTGATTTTAACACTTCAAATATCACATATACCAGATCTCACAAAGAAAAACAAACCACTGGAAAGAGTAACATGGGGCATTTCACAGACTTATCAATCCTCCATCAAAACATGCAATCAATAAAAAATAAAATACGAGGGCTATCCACAAAGTACATTATGTTTTGGAATTAAAAATAAGTAAAGTATTGGAAATTTTTTTTATTATATACAGATGAAAGCCACACTTAAATACCACTTTTCTACATAGTTGCCCTTTAAATTAAGGCACTTATCGTAGCGATGGACGAGCTTGGAAATTCCTTCGTCGTAAAATTCGGCCGCCTGCCGAATATTCACACGTCAGCAGTTGTTTTCTTTAAAAATTGAATTATTACATTCTTCTTGAAGTCTGAAGTATTTCGTCTGTCTCATACATCTTGCACATCAGAAGGAATAGTTTTGTCGTGGCTCGCTCTCCCAGGGCTATTACTGGTGTTGACGGAATGTCGTCTACTCCAGGGGCCTTGTTTCGACTTAAGTCTTACAGTGCTCCGAAATTCATCTCCCTTATATAAAATCTCTGTATACTCCTTCCACCTTTCAAAAATGGTTCTGTGTACTATGGGACTTAACATCTGAGGTCATCAGTCCCCTAGAATTTAGAACTACTTAAACTTAACTAACCTAAGGGCATCACACACATCCATGCCCGAGGCAGGATTCGAACCTGCAACCGTAGCGGTCGCGTGGTTCCAGACTGAAGCGCCTAGAACTGCTCGGCCACACCGGCCGGCTAAGTTGAATAACAGGGAAACAATAGATTCCTACTGCAAGTAATTAGTTATGAACAACAACATAGTTCGAGAGATATTCACCTCTAAACGCACACTATGTCTTCACTGTAGAAGCCACGGAAATCTCACAAGTGCACAAGTCGGCACTCCGAAGTATTGCTATCTGCCGCGACGACGTGCAAAACGCTCCATACTCTCCAAGCCTCTTCTCCGACCGTGCGTCCGTCGCGCCGTCACGTCCAGCACTCCCCATATCCTGTGCGACTGTCCCGTGCCTCTCGCGCCGCCCTCAGAACCGCCTCGTGTCCTCTCTGGAAAACGATCCTCCTCCCCCACTTCCATACAGTCTCTCCACGAGTCCTTTTTGGAACGGTCGCTGTGATTGGCTAGAGCGCTCCCGCCGTGTCTCCAAGCCAACGTACACTCACGAACATATTGAAACACTTTCGAAATACTGGATTTACATTTAAATAACTTGAAATTAAATAAATATTTCTATGGCTGGACCATAAACACGCTCTAACACACATTATTAAATACATAAACAAATTAAATAAACATAAATCAAAGGAATAGAACCGAAGGTAGGCCAGTAGCCTAATGTCTCTGTGTTTTCTAAAACACAATAAATATTTAACCAATTTCTTCATGAATAGTATATATGGGATACAGACAAAGACATAGACGAATACATATATTTATAAGCATGATGCTACCGTTTTTTCGTGTAACTGTGGAGTACTTACGGCCTGACGCGATCGATAATAATCGGCCACTTTGACCTCCAATAACTCATGTAATGTTCAAGTTACATGCTAGTAATTTATACCAATTTAGGTTTACACTAATAGCTTTCTAAAGACCACTTTGATTGACGGAATCGGATGAACCGTTTACATTTTGGAAATTTGTTGCTGGGTGTTACTTGTATAATTTGCAGTCAGATACTAAACTTTAAACTCGTAAAGATATTGAAAATCTGATTGCACCATCAGAATCATCGTTCAAATAATGTTGATGTACATGTTTCTTTTTGAGGTATCATGATTCATCTGGCTACTGTTAATTTCTAGGCGAACTGTGAAAAGTCTGACATGATAGTTTCACAAAGTCCGCCATCTTTGGCACACTCGGCTTGTCACCATGGAATTCCCAGCCACGCGGCTGGACCACGCGCTGGTGCTACCCCTCATGCGCAGCTAACGTTCGGCACCACGTGGTTGCTGCTGGGCCGCAGCCCGCTGAGAGGCCCCCGTGTGGCCACGCCAACTCCGAACTTCGAATATTTTCAGGGCGCCACAACTCTCTTGTTGCCTCACACCCTGAACCACTACTAGTCATTTGCATATATATTTGGTGTCTGTTCTTTCCGGCGAAATGCCGTGAGTAATTAAATTGTTTGGCAAGAAGCACTACATTAATAGTGTGCGAACAAGTTGAAAATTTTGGTGTGACAGGAGGAGTGCTCCTGTAGTTGGGATGGCCACTGTGTCCGGATGGCTTAATGGCGCAGTCAGCTCATAACCGTGACATGAGGCAGACGTGCTCGGCGCTCCAAAGTAGCGCTCCATGTTATTGTTTACACATTACAGCGTAATGCTACATTGCTATATTCATTTACGTTCTGACCTGCAATAGCGTTATCTTACCGTTGTGCACCTAGCGCAAAACGTGGAACAGCTCATACGTGACGAAATTCAGCCCACACCTCAAGATGTTGTAGGAATTCATTTCACCATCACAAGCGTTGTCGTCTATATCAAACTGCAGTCCTCAGAAATTTGTGCTGATGTTGTGTGACGTTTCACCCAGGAACTGAAATTGTTGATCACACAGTGTTCGACCTCGGCACCCTGTGTGTTTTCTAACTTCCTTTAGAGGTACCGCGAGACATTGTTATATCTGCCTTTCGACCCTATGGAAATGTTGTCAATCACATTGCAGAGAAGTGGCAGATCCTCGAGACCTAGGGGAGCATGTCTTAATTGGCGTGCATCAGCTGAAACTTGAACTGACAAAGCAAGTGCCATCTTATCTGATGATTGGCAGTGTGCACGCCATCATCATGTTCGATGGTCAGCCGCGAACTTGTGTGGGCTGTGGCCAGGAGGGCCATGTCTGGCTGGATTACCTCCACAGACACCTAATTCAAGGAGACGTCGCATCATCCGTGATGCTCCCTGTCGCCTATGCCGCTGTTGCGTTGATGTCGGAAACACCCGCCCAGATTCCTTATGATCTGCCATCGTTGCCGGACACTGACAGAGTGGTGAGTCGTCAAATTCCTTCTCCAACGCCTCTGGCGGAAACGACGCCCTCAGACGTCCGTCAGAACCTGAGAAGCGATGCACATCAATTCGGGCGCCGCACCAACGTCTACTCTCCTTCCAGTTGGGATAGCGTCAGATGACAACCGATCCCACACCAATACGAAACAGCTCATTCGGGATCAGAAGTCACCAAGGAAGTGCAATAAATATATTTGTATGGTATCTGACGATTGTGTCCTCAGGACGATTGCAAGGAATGGCGAACCAGTGTCGAATGGCGTATCGATCTCGGAAGGGCTGCTGTTTAACGTGCCTCCTAACCCATCTACCTCAGCTGTGTGTCCTCCGCAGCCTGTGACCCCTTTCCCTCCGCAACCTGCGCCCTCTAACAAGCCATCTCTGGAAGACACTGACATGCAGTGGCGAACCGATGATTCTATCCTTGGACAACGCATGATACCCCAGTTTTTTCACACATCTCTGTGTTTATGACTTCCTATCTTCTCAACTATGTGTGTAGGATGATATGGTTTTGCAGATACAATCAACGAGATATGTGGATACTGTTCGCGAAATGTGTTACGAATAAAGTCAGTGGAAACGAAGTAATAAATTTTAAAGTCCTGCACTATGCGACAATTTTTTAGGCATCTCAGTGTTTATGAGGTCATATCTACTGAACCAAGTGTCGTACAACGATATAATTTTGCCGGTACATTCAGTGGTATATTTGAACGCTGTCTGCAACATGTGTCACAAATACAGTTAGTAGTAAGGAATTACTAATTTAAAACGTCATGCTTCATGCGGTAGTCTTACTGCATGGCCAACGAAAATGTGGTAAACGATAAACTTTTTTTCCTTTTTAATTTTATCCATATTTTGCAGCTTAAAACGTGACTGTATTCAAAACATTGGAGGTATGAATTAAACAGCGCCTTCAGTCACAACTTTTTCGTGTTTTATTAACTACACGATGCATTTCGGACCCTGTGGGTCCATCGTCAGGTGTACTTTGTCTTAATACCTGTATTATTTCTTCTCCTGAATGAGGTGAAATGCATATTCCTATCACGAAAAGGTTTAATGTTAAGTTATGAACTGTTGTGCAATGACTGATTTTTCGAAATTCTTGAGCCTGAACATATGTTGCAAACTAAACATGTCATCAACAGTCTAGAAAACAATTTGGTAATACTACATAACGAACCCAATGGTTAGACCCTAAGTCTGTTAGGACAACTGGCGATATACCTCCACAAAATCAAAAAACCAGAATCTATGTTAAATGAACAAACAGATTTCGCAAGCCATAGTTATTTCAGTAATTTTAAAGACATATTCTAAAGTTATTCCTTGCATATGTCAATTGTTGATAGTTATAACTTTAGCACTACGAATAAATTCATCTTTGACAACACCATGTACACCTGTGAAGTGTTTATAAACATGTGTGTGCAAACGTATGTGCCGGCACGAATACGCCCGGCGGACTACTTGAATTGGTTCAAATGGCTCTGAGTACTATGAGACTTAACTTGTGAGGTCATCAGTCCCCTAGAACTTAGAACTGCTTAAACCTAAATAACCTGAGGACATCACACACATCCATGCCCGAGGCAGTATTTGGACCTGCGACCGTAGCGGTCGCGCGGTTCCAGACTGAAGCGCCTAGAGCCACTCGGTCACAGCGGCCGGCGGCTTGCTTTTGTATTTCACATTTCTCAGCACATGGATCACAAACAAAACAAGTTTTCGGTATTAACTAATTATTTTTGTCGTGCTAAAGACATAGTTTTTATCTGGTACAAACTGTCAGTATACAGACAGATGCAGACAATTTCACAGTTTCGTACACAAGTTGCCACGTAATGATGATTTATTTAGTTTCATAATGGAGAAAATATCTTTCACACACATATGTCGATTGAAACATTGAAGCACTTCTACAGCCTCATTATGGAGGCTTGGAAAATGTACCTGAGGAAGCAATGTAGGCATCCTGGCAGTTTTAACATAAAAAGATTTGCACAGAAACTGGACTAATCTTGCAGGTCAATCAGTTACGTCTGCACATGTGCAGGGGAGCTCTCAACTGAAATGGCAAACGAACTTGAAAACATCTCGAAAAGAAATTTAAGACTGACAACGTCTTCAAAACCTTTGTAAAATTACCCTTTTAATTTTTGCAAGCCTTCATACCTCGAACTTTCTTTAACTCCAGGGTGCTTAGGCAACTGGATTTTTTCAGAATGTGTCCCTTCTACAACGCGATTTTTTTTAATGCATCCTCATCAAATCAGAAAGAAGCTACCTCGCAATGTTTTACTGTGAGCAGCTTGCGGTCAAGTCCAGTTAAAATGCTAAGTGTGCAATCCATTCCGGAAGTTCTAATTTTCGTTCCTGCACTCCTGTTTCCTTCATATATTGGACAGTAGCGAGTTTTAAATCGAAAAATCGCCCCAAGCATACCCCTTGACC
This sequence comes from Schistocerca serialis cubense, assembly GCF_023864345.2. Lineage (NCBI taxonomy): Eukaryota > Metazoa > Arthropoda > Insecta > Orthoptera > Acrididae > Schistocerca > Schistocerca serialis. Next base: position 572,906,117 of record NC_064640.1, on the reverse strand, counting down.
TAAGCAACGTATTTCCAGAATGAGATTTTCACTCTGCAGCGGAGTGTGTGCTGATATGAAACTTCCTGGCAGATTAAAACTGTGTGCCCGACCGATACTCGAACTCGGGACCTTCGCCTTTCGCGGGCAAGTGCTCTACCATCTGAGTTACCGAAGCACGACTCACGCCCGGTACTCACAGCTTTACTTCTGCCAGTATCTCGTCTCCTACCTTCCAAACTTTACATCCTTTCTTTCAGGAGTGCTAGTTCTGCAAGGTTCGCAGAAGAGCTTCTGTAAAGTTTGGAAGGTAGGAGACGAGATACTGGCAGAAGTAAAGCTGTGAGTAGCGGGCGTGAGTCGTGCTTCGGTAGCTCAGATGGTAGAGCACTTGCCCGCGAAAGGCAAAGGTCCCGAGTTCGAGTCTCGGTCGGGCACACAGTTTTAATCTGCCAGGAAGTTTCTTAAGTAACGTTTTTTGCAGTAATATACTCTTCGTTCATTTCTGCTGAAAATTGTTACACCTGACAATGGAATAATGGGTGCGACTTCGATAATTTTGCTATTTGTACCACCATTTTCTTCAAGTGCTGCATGCTTGCCAATTTAGCACAAAATGCTTCTTGACGTACAGAACAATGAATCCCGTCTGTCGATAGTTGTAACTTTTTGCTCTTTCATTGTCGTCTAAATGTTTAAATTCTCTCTGCATGGTAGTGTAATGTTTCATAGCAAATAAGCAGTACCCGTCGCTTATGCGAACTGGGCATTCTCATCCCTCTCTTCTGTTGCTTGTCACGATAAGTCGCTAGACTGGCTCTTTTTGCACAAACGGCCACTGGACCTGCAAACGTTCTGCATACCACGAACAAGCAGCGAAGGGTATCCAGCGCTGACACGACGATTCAGCCGAACTCAGAGTATTGTGCCGATCGAAAAATACCGTACCGCAATGTTAAAGGAAATTTCGCGTTGGTCCGGGTTCTTCCCAGAAGGACCGAGCAAAGCTGAGTGACAGGCCGGGCCTTGGCCCGCCCGTCCTGCAGTCGATGCACGCATGAAGTATGGCACGCCGTGGCATGCCTTGCCCTCGATATTCTTCCTGCACTGTCGTTGATATCGATTTAGTAGTTATGGGTCGAAACATAGGAGCATGTGCTCTGGCGTCCCTCTCCCTCCACAGGTGCACTTAGCCGCCTGAGGAAGGTATACACACTGCAAAGGCGTCGTATATTGGCCAGTGGCCGGTCAAGAAACAAAACGTGCTCTGGCTGGGCTTTAATACATTCATGCTCGTAAACTAAGGATAATGCAGATACAGGGTGAAACAACGCTCTGGTGGGCGGTTTGCGGGTTTAAATCACCTCTGGGTATGACCATGCGGTGCATTTGACCTGCTGCCGTCGCACGGTGGCGCTGGCAGTAGTCCACATACGCAGAGGTGTGTTGGTGCATGTCAGAGTACGGTGCAGCGAGTAAGTGTGCAGCGTTTTCAGACGTGCTAATGGTGACTGTGTGTTGAAAATGGCTCAAAGAACACATGTTGATGACGTTTTGAGGAGCAGAATACTAGGGCGACTCGAGGCTGGTAAAACGCAACAGGTCGTAGTAGCACGGGCCCTCTGTGTGCCACAAAGTGTGATCTCAAGATTATGGCAACGATTCCAGCAGAAAGGAAACGTGTCCAGGTGTTACAGTACGGGACGCCCACGGTGTAGAACACTACAAGAGGACCGATATCTCACCATCAGTGCCCGCAGACGGTTACGGAGTACTGCAGGTAGCCTTGCTCGGGACCTTACCGCAGCCACTGGAACAGCTGACTCCAGACACACAGTCTACAGACGACTGAACAGACATGGTTTATTCGCCCGGAGATCTGCAAGGTGCATTCCACTGACCCCTGGTCACAGGAGAGCCCGTAAAGCCTGGTGCCAAGAACGCAGTACATGATCATTGGATCAGTGGTCCCAGGTTATGCTCACGGACGAGTCCAGGCACAGTCGGAACAGTGATTCTCGCCGGGTTTTTATTTGGCGTGAACAAGGAACCAGATACCAACCCCTTAATGTCCTTGAAAGGAACCTGTATGGAGGTCGTGGTTTGATGGTATGGGGCGGGATTATGATTGGTGCATGTGCACCCCTACATGTCTTTTACAGAGGAACTATAACAGGTCAGGTGTATCGGGACGTCATTTTGCAACAGGATGTCCACCTTTTCAGGGGTGCAGTTGGTCCCACCTTCCTCCTGATGGATGATAACGCACATCCCCACCGAACTGCCATCGTGGAGGAGTACCTTGAAGCAGAAGATACCAGGCGAATGGAGTGGCCTGCCTGTTCTCCAGACCTAAACCCCATTGAGCACGTCTGGGATGCTCTCGGTCGACGTATCGCTGTACGTTTTCAAACCCCTACGACACTTCAGGAGCTCCGACAGGCACTGTTGCAAGAATGGTGGGCTATACCCCAGCAGCTGCTCGACCACCTGATCCAGAGTATACCAACCCGTTTTGCCGCCTGTGTACGTGCGCATGGTAACCATATCCCATATTAATGTCGGGGTACATGCGCAGGAAACAGTGGCGTTTTGTAGCACATGTGTTTCGGGACGGTCTTCTCAACGTATCACCAATACCGTGGACTTATAGATATGTGTCGTGTGTGTTCCCTATGTGCCTATGCTATTAGCGCCAGTTTTGTGTAGTGCCACGCTGTGTGGCACCACGTTCTACAATTATCCTTAATTTATGAGCATGAGTGTATGTTTCATTCTCAACCGCTACCTCATGTTGCGCAAGAATGCTTATACCGTATGATCCTTTTCGCTGTTGTCGCACTAAGTTTTCGATAAATTCACACTCTACTATATTTTGAACTCTCTCAAGGTCTTTATTTTCTCCCCTAAGATGTCCCTCACTGTCCCCGATCTGTCCGTTTTCAATCATTACGTTTGCTGCGGGATACTTATTAGTTATGTAGGAGCACAGGATTGTAGCTAAGCAGAAGAGAACGAAGTGTAACGATCGTATGGTTACTGCTGGAGAAGGAGCGTGCCCCAGGGAGGTAGCAGCGGTAAACAAGCGAGACGTGGTCGCAGCGTCAGTGACGCACGTGCCAGAGACAGGAATAAACAGGGCGTAGGGCGGAAGGCTTGCCCACAGCCCAGCCGGCGCACAGCTGTTGCTTTGTCGGTTCGCACCTCACTGTACCCAGACCACGGGTTGAGCTCTGAGGCTTCTAGTACCACAACTGCTGCATGCTCGTGGACAAGCCTGCACGCCGTATTTCATCTCATTTACGGAAACGAAAAAGTACATCTGGTTCAGAAAAATGACAAAGCAATTCGTTAGAAAACTTGTTTCTAGTTAGTGAAGTCTGAAGACTTACGAGGCCGTTGTTATTGCATGTAAAGTCACCCAGGTTGTTCGTGTGGGCCGGCCTGGGTGGCCGAGCGGTTCTAGGCGCTACAGACTGGAACCGCGCCACCGTTACGGTCACAGGTTCGAATCCTGCCTCTGGCATGGATGTGTGTGATGTCCTTAGGTTAGTTAGGTTTAAGTAGTTCTAAGTTCTAGGGGACTGATGACCTTAGGCCCACAGTGCTCAGAGCCATTTTTTATTTATTTATTTTGTGTACGTCACGTTTCCTTCTCAAATTTCTTCTTCGCAGTCGACGTTTCGATCCCTCTGCTTGGATCTTCTTCAAAACCTGCTGGTATCCGCGATTAGTTGAACTCTGTCAATGATTATAGTGTCGCGTTTACGTAAAAAAACGCTTTTTTACCGTGCGTGTTTTCAAAAAGTGGTATTATTGAGAGAAATTTGTTCTGGCCGCTGTTGGTGGGCGATAGTCATTAGATAGATAGACAAAGAAAGAGAGGACAAATGTTTGATAGTTGTTCGTATTCCTCGCACACCGTGGCTGGTTACTTACTTTCTTCATGTCGTAAGCGATCAAGGTCGAAGCCTATAACTGTTATCTCTGATGAAATAACTTTCTTTCTTAGATATGTGAACCGCTTCTCGTACTTTCCATCTATAAATTCTACCTTCGAAGAAGACGTCGTCTTTATTTGAGTGCCTGTCAGATAAGCTATTCCTACATCTACGTTATACTCTCTCACCAATCAAATAAGCCTGTGACCATTCGCATCAATATTCATTGTGCACGCACCATGTCCTCTGCTAGTCCAACCTCACTCTGGAACTATACAGGGTAATTACGTTATGATGTTGTAGACTTTCAGATACAGACACTGTATAAACACAGACATTGTAACCATCAATGAAGTATCCATGTCTCGACGGGTTAGAATGATTGTGAAATGTTGGTCTCTCCCTGTACGGGAATCACAAAATGTGCGAGCGTAAGGGTTGTGGACTCCGTGACATATGGAAGTTTGTGTCGATCTTGGAAGTGTGCTCGGATTTTCGAAGTGGTTAAGACGACCGCTTACGATAAGTGAGAAATTCCGGTTCGAATCCTTGTCCGGCACACATTTTCATCTCTCACTAACAGCTGACGTCAATCCTTATTCGCAAAATGCGAATCAGTTTTGTAATATTGTGATTAATTATGTTTTCACAACCTGCCACACATTTTGATCCCCTATACTGAATTAATGGTAGACGTGATGATACAGCTGTCTTTTGCGTTCAACATCGGTTTTGAACTGTTGTAAAAAGTTAGTGTACTCTCTTTCTAGCCCGACAAAATATTACGTATTTTCGTTACTACAGCCTCAATTGTAACTGAATTCGTCGCTACATCTGCTTGCCCTTACATGTTGTCAGTCTGTAACGAACTGAGCAATCATGTAGTGAATATTGTACTGTTCAGCTGAACCTGTAGCGGACAAAATGGCACAGAGGTTAAGACAATACACCAACATTCATCAGGAACGAGGTTCAGATTCCTGTCCAACCATCTGGGTTCCAGTTTTGCGTCTTCGTAGTTTCTCTGAATCTTTTAATGCTAATGCATGAACGGTTCCTGTGAAACGGGCACAGCCGAATTTATTTTCCATTTCGGCACTTCTGAACTTGCCCTCCATCTCCAACGACCTCGTCGCCGATGAGATGTCAAGCTATTTTTTATCTTCTTTGGCCGGCCGCGCTAGTCTAGCGGTTCTAGGCGCTCAGTCCGCAACCGCGCGACTGCTACGGTCGCAGGTTCGAATCCTGCCTCGGGCATGGATGTGTGTGATGTCTTTAGGTTAGTTAGGTTTAAGTAGTTCTAAGTTCTAGGGGACTGATGACAACAGATGTTAAGTCCCATAGTGCTCAGAGTCATTTGAACCATCTCGTTTGCGTTTCGACTAAATTTCAATAGTTGTCTTCACTGCAACGACAAGGCTACCCTGTGGCTCCAAGAAGTCACATGGGCTAAGAGAAACAAAATGTGACATCGGCTGTAAAGAACAGAAAGCCACATAGGCTTTAACAAACAAGAAGTCACAGGGGCTGTAAGAAATAATAGTTCAACATCGGTTTTGAACTGTTGTAAAAAGTTAGTGTACTCTCTTTCTAGCCCGACAAAATATTACGTATTTCGACACGTCTATATTACGTATCTCGACACAGCGACTTAGCCCGCTGTAGAGATTGCAAGTGTACTGCCGCTAGACGGAGCTGTTATAACCAGTGGCGCTAGCATCCCCTCGCTGCGGCACCACACGCCGTTCCGCTGGGCAATTAGGGCTCTCGGCCTCCCTATATGTGCAGCTGCGCTGAAATGCAAATCACATGCATATCCAAGGACGTAGTACACGTTATGCCATTTGACGCAAGCCACCTTACGTTGTGTGGCGGAGGGTACTTTCTCTACTAGCGTAACTTCACCATTTTCTTGTTCGAGTCGCGTATGGTTCGCGTGAAGAACGATTGCTCCGCGTGGGCTCGAATCTCTCTGATTTTACTTTCATGGTCTTTTCGTAAGATATACGTGGCAGGAAGCAATATGCTGGTTGACTCTTCTAGGAATGTACGCTCTCGGAACTTTATGAGTATATCATAACGTGTTGCAGAACGCCACTCTTGCAACGTCTGCCACTGGTGTTGGAGGAGCATCTTCGTGACGCTTTCACGCTTACTAAATGAATGTAACGAAACGTGATTTTCTGCTTTGGATGTTCTGTATTTCCTCTAACAGTCGTATCTGGTAAGGATCCCATATTGACGAGCAGCAGTCAGGTATTTGTCGAACGATTTTTTACAAACTGCTTCCTCTGTTGATGGGCTACATTTCCTGTGGATTCTTCCAATGAATCTCAGTCTGGCACCTAACTCATTCGTGAATAATTTTATGTGGTTCTTCCACTTCAAATCACTCCGTACGCATACCGAGCGAGGTGGCGCAGTGGTTAGACACTGGACTCGCATTCGGAAGGACGACGGTTCAATCCCGCGTCCGGCCATCCTGATTTAGGTTTTCCGTGATTTCCCTAAATCACTCCAGGCAAATGCCGGGATGGTTCCTCTGAAAGGGCACGGCCGACTTCCTTCCCCATCCTTCCCTATTCCGATGAGACCGATGACCACGCTGTCTGGTCTCCTTCCCCAAACCAACCAACAACCGTACGCATACTCCTAGTTATTTTATGGAAGTAACGGCATACAGTAATTGTCGTACAATCGTATAGTAATACAATATAGGTCTTTCTGTCTACATACATGCAACAAGTTACATTTGTTCATGTTGAAGGTCAATTGCTACTCCTGCACCAAGCGTAGATCCTCTCCAGGTCTACCTTCAATTCTCTACAGTTTTATAGCGTCGCGGCTTCTCTCAATACGACGATATCTTCCGCCACAAGCCTCATGGTTATTCCAACGTTACCTAATAGGTCATTTACATGTACTGTTAAAAGTAATGGTCCTCCAACACTCCCCTGCGGCACGCTCGAAGTTACTTTCACGTCTGAAGACTCTTCTCCGTTGAGAATGACTTCTTGTGTTCTGTTTGCTAGAAACTCTGGAAGTTAGCCTGTGCTCGTGTGAGTGTGTCCGTAACTGACATTCAAATGAGGACCAGAGTGAAGCTCTGATGCATACCACAATCATGAGAGCGCACATCAATCACACGAAAGGAAATATGCTGAAATAAAAAAATGGTTCAAATGGCTCTGAGCACTATGGGACTCAACTGCTGAGGTCATTAGTCCCCTAGAACTTAGAACTAGTTAAACCTAACTAACCTAAGGGTTCCAAACTCCACCGTGAAACTCTATTTGTCTGGGTGAGTAGACAGCTAGGACTCTAACAAACTACTCTCTGTTAAAGTACAGAAGAGCAAGTAACGTCAGACTCCTGCGACGATCAGGACGGTTCTCCCTGTGTTTCCTTCATCACCGCTCCGCCAGAGCTTCTGCTTCCTTACGCTGGTATCAGCGAATCGCGATCCAACAACAATTTTTTCGCCAATCATAGCTGTTAAACAAAACCGGCAAATCTCACACTACAAAATTGTCACTGTAGCCACCAATCTCCATGCTAGCAATAGTTATGAGCTGACATAACAGTCAACCTTCCAGTCACAGCCTCCGCGAGATATCTGCACGGGAAGCTCTCTCGAATGTGGGATTATGCTTACATTGCCTACATGGGACGCCGCAGTCACGAACCTCCTCATTGAGACGGCCACCTATTTCCGCGAAGCTGCAGACAGTTTCATAGGCTATAGCGTCTGTCCTCCACACTTTGGACAACGGCGTTCGCTCTCGCGAAACATTGTCCGGGGCGTCCGCTACTCGCTAATTGCTAACATCAGAAGGTAAGTGAGCCACGGGAGACGTCTTAGGCGCCTATCCTACGGCCACTGACCTCGCCCCCCCCCCCCCCCCCCCCTTTATTCAACGCTTGGCCAGCGCAGCTATTGTACAGGCTGGCCGCATGTCTGGTCTGGGAATACATCATCTTTTTTTCTTTTAGCCGACCACGCACAAATCCGAAAGCTGAAAATCCAAGGCGATCGCGGAGTAGGAGAAATAACGGTACAGGTCATCCGAGCCCTGATTTGTACAACTAAGTATGTCCATCAAATATTAAAGGCAATTTGCATATATGCAGAATCAAACATAATAATGGAAGATGGACTGGTGTGCTGGAGGTGTGAAGGGCCAGAAGGCCTCCCATCTTATACTTACCGCCACTCACACTAGAAAAAAAATGGTGCTGTGGCAGAATACGTAGAAAAATCCGCATATTAAACATATTAAGGCAAACCTGACAGAACGGAAACGCAAAGAAAATTTTAAATTTTTCCAGCTCTCAGTCAATAAACACTATGTGATAAAAAGTATCCGGACACCCTCAAAAACATACATTTTTCATATTAGGTGCATTGTGCTACCACCTACTGCCAGGCACTCCATATCAGCGACCTCAGTAGTCATTAGACATTGTAAGAGAGCAGAATGGGGCACTCCGTGAAACTAGCGGCTTCGAACGTCATCATGTGATTGGGTGTGACTTGTGTCATACGTCTGCACGCGAGATTTACACACTGTTTTTGATGTGATAGTGAAGTGGATACGTGAAGGGACACGTACAGCACGAAAGCGTACAGGCCGACCTCGTCTGTTGACTGACAGAAACCGCCGACAGTTGAAGAGGATCGTAATATGTAATAGGCAGACATCTATCCAGACCATCACACAGGAATTTGAAACTGCATCAGGATCCACTGCAAGTACTATGACAGTAACTTGGATTTCATGGTCGAGCGGCTCCTCATAAGCCACACATCACGCCCGTAAATGCCAAACGATGCCTCGCTTGGTGTAAGGAGCGTAAACACAGGACGATTGAACAGTGGAAAAACGTTGTCTGATGAATCACGGTACACAATGTGGCGATCCGATGGTAGGGTGTGGGTATTGCTCATGGCCGGTGAACGTCATCAGGGAGCGTGTGTAGTGCCAACAGTAAAATTCGGAGGTGGTGATGTTATGGTTTGGTCGTGTATTTCATGGGGGGGGGGGGGGGGGGGGGTTTGCACCCCTTGTTGTTTTGCATGACACTATCACAGCACAGGCCTACATTGATGTTTTAAGCACCTTCTTGTTTCGGGGATGGCGATTCCATCTTTCAACATGATGGAGCACCTGTTCATAATGTACGGCCTGTGGCGGATTGCTTACACAACAATAACATCCCTGTAATGGACTGGCGTGCAAAGAGTCCTGACCTGAATCCTATAGAACACCTTTGGAATTCTTTGGAACGCCGACTTCGTGCGGCCTCACCGACTGACATCGATACCTCTCCTCAGTGCAGTACTCCGTGAAGAATGGGCTGCCATTCCCCAAGAAACCTTCCAGCACCTGACTGAACGTATGCCTGCGAGAGTGGAAGCTGTCATCATGACTAAGGATGGGCCAACACCATATTGAATTCCAGAATTACCGGTGGAGGGCACCACGAAATTGCAAGTCATTTTCAGCCATGTGTCCGAATACTTTTGACCACATAGTGTATCTAGCTTTACTGGCAACACGGAGCTATCCTCTGGGTCACCCACAGATATCCACACACTCTCTTACAAATATGCACGAATACTGGGCACCAGGCTGAAGACCAGTTGTATATCACAAGTGCGTATCATTTGATCTTGCGATTCTTATAATGTCTCACACGACAGAATAGAACAACAAAGAACCATCAGTGTGAGCCCAGTGAAACCCCTGATGTTCATAGTATATTGAAAGCCATCTCTTATCAAGATCGTACCTCCAATTGAATGATTTTTCCACACTCATTCTGTGCAGAAATTAATCAATAAATTCTTTGGAGGTGACCTAAGGTCCAAACAACATCATTCATGCTTAGAACTGGTACTTCTATTCCGGAGTCACACACACATTAAGGACAAATGAAACGCAAATATGTGGAATACCTGACAAGTCAATGTAAAAACCGTAACCAATGGTGAACATTTCAGGTAAGGTCGATAGAACCCAATTATGTTAATGGTAGATAGAGTGAGAATCAGAAATTAAGATAATAAATTTTGCAATAATGAAGGAAGGTCACTGTCTTGTGGGTGTGATCACAAAACATGAAATTGCATTTGAAACATTATAAGGAGTGTGTCAGAACTCTACATAAAACAATATATCCAACTTAATGCTATTCTTTGCATTGTGAAATCACTCAGATCTCGATATTAACAATCTGATGGCGAAACATGGGAGCTCGATTGTAAGCATTATTATGAGACGAGGTCTGTCTGCGGCAGTGGAAGTAGTAGTGTCGATCGAGGTCTCGAAGATAGCAGACGTGTCACGCTGCACTCACGTCGGTGATGACAGATCTTACCACACTCAAGGCCTGATTTCATTTATATAGCCAAGAAAAGTTTAGAAGGCTAAACTACGCTTGAATTCCACCTTCATGCGTAGATAAGCCATCTAAATCTCTCCTTCATCCACCACTCCCTTGATGGTGAATTTATGTTCGTTATAAACTCGGTTTTCTCAAATGAAATTTGGAGGCCAGTCTTCTGTGCGTGTACGTTAAGCTCATTAATCTGTCTCTCAGCTGTTTCCATGGAATCAGAAAAAACTGCAAGATCATTTTTAATTCCTTGGTTTTCCAGTTCTTTGCACCACTCACGAATATATATATATATATATATATATATATATATATATATATATATATATATATATATATATATATACGATGGTTGGAACTTAGTGGCAACTATTTATTCTCAACGGATACAAAAGAGTTACCTGTTTGCACCTTTTACTGTCCTTCGTAGTAGTCACCAGCATTGTGTAGAACCCGTCGCCAGAGACGTGGAAGGCGTAGTATACAGTTAGCAGAGCCTGTTCTGTTGATTTGAAAGTAGTAGACTTCCCGACGAGGTCGCGTGAGGCGTACAAGAAAGTGATTGAATGTGCACTCGATAGGATTCAGGTGACGGCCCAGCGTAGAAAGGCGAGAGCTGACAGAAAAGCACGGACACATTGGTGAGAAGGTACTCTAGAAGTCCTTCCGAATTTCCAATAAGGCGAAGAAGAAGTGTCGCAAAAACTTTTTCGTATACAACGGGTCGCTCCGAGAGCGGAACGGCGGATAATATTAGTCGGGCTCCACTACATTTGCCATATAAAACAGTTCCTGGACTAGATATCTCCAGTGGTTTCACTTAGATATAGGATTTCGTTTTTATTCTTTTCCTGTTGTGTGTAGTTGTCTTAAAGAAAGTTATACTTGTGATTGTCTAGGACATTTTTGTTTCTTTCCTTTTTTTGTGTATGACGCTGGTAGAGTGGTACGTACCCATTCATAAAAACACAAGTACTGGCGTCTGTAGGGTCATGGTCTACTATATGTGTCGTTTTTCTCAACACACTGCTACGTGTGTATGGCCTCCTTCGAGGTTCCTGTGGGTAATCGCTTTTAACAATGACATGTGTTGGGTTTGGTCTCGTGTTTTGTTGGGACTGTGCGGTGTGAGGGCGAGAGAGTACCTCATCGAGCATGGAGCACGCCTTGACAGTGCTCGAATCAGTTCGATCATCGATTAAATACGTACACTAATTTTGTGCGAGGGACCGTTTCCGTGGTAATCGTTGTTGTGCTAAGATGGCCACCGTGCCCACCTTCGACATCGTTGCGAGGGGTCATCTGCGTGGGATTTCCTTTTGTGAACGACAGACAAGGGCAATACAAAATTAAGCGAGTTAAAAAGTTTAAATATCTCAAAGAATGGATAACAGCCACCTGGAAATGGCATTCCATTTAACCAAAAACAGCTACAACAAAAGATCAATATCGTTCAACGCAAAGTTAAGGCATTACTGCAGTGTTAACCGTCCCGTGGTCTTGTACGCTTCTGGATGCCTAGTAATGAACAAAAAAGGCCTAATCGAAAAACTGGAGGCCAAGGAAAGGAAGATATTCAGAAAGATCTTAGGTCCCATCAAAGGTCCCATGAAAGAGAATGGAGAATATAGAAGACGTCATAATCATGAACTGTATTCCCACATAGCGAAGATAACCGATACCATCCGGAAAAGAAGGATTATGTTTTATGGACATATGACCCGAATGAGCCCTGGAAATCTCACTAATCGTATGATCACCTACTTTCAGGAGAAGAAAACAAAATGGGCCTGGTTCACAGAGGTGAAGAAAGGTCTTAAAGAAGTGGGGATCACCCATGATGACATCTTGGAGCGTGTCCCACTCAGGGTTTCCAAGAAAAGCCAAAACTAAAAACAGGAAAGGCTTGGACCCAGGAGATGAAGGAGCAACACCGAGAAGGAATGCAGGAGCACTGGGCAAACATCGGAACACGTAAAGCAAGACAGTTGAAATAACGTGGTCCAAAGATGGCCTATACGGAATGAATGAATGAATGAATGAATGAACCTGCCACATATGAAAATTATTTCCCTTAGATGGTGGTAAAGAGCATCCAACCACTGATTTGTATAACACAGTATGCCCATCGGATATTAAGGGCAATATACATATATACAGACTCAAACATAATAATGAAAGATGGACTGGCGTGATGGGTCTTACTGCCACGTCAAATCGCTGCCGGCAGAGCCTCCTCCACATCTCAGATGAAACCCCTGACAGGCAGAGTGGACACTCGCCTTCTTCCCCGACCAGACCTGCCCGCAATCTTCCTGGGGGTTTCCATCACACGTCTAGCTTCCAATGACAAGCATTCCTATCCTCAGTACTTGTTCAGACGTCTCAGGAATATTGGCCCCAGACTCAGCAGAAGAGGCATCCCGTGATGGCTCAGATGTACTTTCAGCAGTAGGCAATGCGTCAAACCTGTTTTTAAGACGTAATGGGAGATCCGTGCAGCTGGTATCGGCTTTCTCCTTCCACCCAAATAATCCTGACCCAGGCATGGTTCGTCAATCACTGTCAGGCAACTATCGACAGGTCAGGACGTGAGAATCAGGAGGCGCAGCGGCATCATAGATCCCAGACAACACTATGGGTTTCGGAGGAGCCGCAGCCCAGGGCAGCAGCCGGAATCCTGTCGGCTGTGCCCGACACAGCTTCCAGCTGTTTGCAGACAGTGGCCAATTCCCGCTGGATCCGTACACAACGGATTCAGTCCGTATCCATCTTCAGTTAACAAACAAGAAACCAAAAACAAGCTCTCGCGTCTTTTAGATGTCGCTGGGGACGATAATAATGATCACAGCCATAAAATGAAAAGCGTGAGCTGCTGTATGACCACTAGCTCACTGAACAATAGTGCACAGTACAAGCTAGGCTATTTCTTGGAAGATTCCTCTAAACGGGACACAGGTGATCCCCTTTCCTATACCGGCCTGTAGCATCGCGTCACAAGATCTACTTTCTGTAAGCCATGCCACATACAACCTGTGTCTGGACATTGATTTAAAAATATGTTATTAGTCTTGTGACCTTCTTGGGGGCTGTGGACATTGCGAATTAATCCCGGAGGGGAATTGAAATGTCCCCATAAGCTACCAACTTCCTGGGGGGGGGAGAGGGGAGAAGGGGGGGGGGGGGAAGGCGTGATGCTAGTTCTGGGGAACCTAGACGAGCATACGTTTGCAGATGTACCAAGGAAACTGTATCATTTGTGTACATCTTGAAACGGACGTTTTCCCCTAATTGTAAGAAACTATTGCTTGAAGCTCATTGCATTGTCGGATGTGAGAGACTGGATCTGATCGTCCTGGCGCTTAGTGGTAGTCTGGTTGGAGGTGCCCATCTCTTAGACAATGGCTACAATATGCACAGCGAATTGGACATAGTACATGTGTGTGCACTGTGAAGCAGTCTGGGCATGATGAAATCCCCAGTACCCACACCGATGGTGTACTACTGGCTGTTCAGAGGCCATTCATGCATCTCATACAGACGGAATTCGAATCGCCATGTAACTACATAGAATTTTTGCAAATAAAATTCGAATGTAAAATGCATATTTCCTCGAATATGATGGCGGCTGAATTCGCGAGGGAACTCAGCTTCTTGCGTAAAAAAACCGCCTCTGGGGAAGACCAAGACAGGAAGAGCGACTGTTTGAGACTGTCACTAGTGACCTGAAAGGCAGTGTAGTGCTGTTTCAGCTGCTGTAAATATATGCCCAATCCTCTGGGACATCATTAAATATCGGAAACGTGGGTGGGTGGCTCTCCTACTGGAAAGTGACCACTGCCTGTATTGAGTGGGTATCCTGTATCTGCAGTTTATCCTTCAGAACCTAAATTTCTTGATGGAGCAACTCACTATGTTGCTGATCTTCTTGTTGCTATTGTTCAAAGTGCTATTGGAACTGCTGTTGCAATCGCTGATGCAGATACAGCTGTTGCTGTTCCAAGAGTTTCAGCAGTTTTGCTTCCATGGTATTTTTCTAATGTATCTCATCACCATTTACTCTGACCGATATTCGACCAGATGTTGTGAACGACTGAAACGAAACTCAATGAGTTTTGAGCGACAGGTATCGAGCCGTCAACATAGAGCGCCGTGTGGGAACAGAAAAGAAAAACAACGACGAAACGAAGATGCGACACTATATATAAACAAAGTCCAAAGAGTATTCTGGAAAGAGAAAGCCTGAGACCTAGTGAAAGCGGAGACCAAAAACGAATGGAGTGTTACGACAGCGAGACGCTAGTGATACGAATACATTGCTGATTGACATTAAGAGTACACGACGATCTTGTCAACTGGGCTCTCGGTTTCCATCTGAGACCCACATGGGATATGGCGCTAACAAAAATACGTCAGTAACGCTCTTATAGGGAAGCAGTGGAGGCAGTGGACGGAATAGACAGGCAGCGCTAAAAGTCGTGAGAACGCTCGTGGACGTGGAGCTTGTGACGTCACAGCGTGAACTCTACGTTGCACTACACCGCGGTGCGTGAAACGAAGAATCTGGCAAGTCAGATTTTTGCCCCGTGGAGAGGGACGTGGCCAACGAGATGCGACATCTTTTTCACATCCCAAGCAGAACTTAAAGAGCCTCAACGTTGTACTGATAACTGAATGGTCCAATCCGACATGCCAAAACCTACACTGAAATTTTTCACGCTGGAAGAATACGCCGAGAAAAATGCCCTGTCTAATTTTTAGCTGCTAGGGCGCTCTGAATGTATTTTTATTTAATGTTAGGGTTACTCATTTATGCCGCACGAAGAGCCTTTTATAACAGCGGTTTTTACAACCTGTGTTGCACAGCTCGCGAATCGGCGAATAAGCAGGCATAGCGCCGCGTAGCGCGAAGTCCAAAGTGCAGACACGTGAATTTTTAAGTGTTTAAACCATACCAAAAAGGCTCAAATCAGTGTTTTTTGAATAACTTGCAGTTCTTACCTACAGAAAAACTGTTGCAGTAGAGGAAAAAAAATCAAGGCAATGTGTGATGTTACATTACAGACTACTTCCATCAATCAGGATTTTAATTTGCTGGCATTAAATATATTAAAACAAATACTGTAACAAAAGTCTGACGATAATTTTTCAATAATGTTTATTTTACAAGCAATGAAACAGTTCCTTGTTTATTCCTAGGAGTCATCACCAAAATGCGAAGTATGTGTTGGATGACGAAAACAAATATTTTCCTTGTAAATAGATAAAACTTCGACCAGTCACTTGTTTTGAAAATAGATATTTTTATTCCATTAACCAGTTGTCTAATCTTTTCAGGCTCATCTTCAGATGATTTTCCGGAAGTTACATATCTGTGTCAAGCGTAAGGCTGGCTACTAGCTCTGTAACAAGAAGATGGAACATGCTTTAATGTATCGCCACGACTATTGTTTACACGTCGATATGGATCCAGAATTTAGTTTTGTACTTACTGCGGCAGTATGGGCGGATTTTTTTCTTTTTTGTTAGTATCCATCTGCCTGCTTCTACTGTGATTGCCACTCGGCATCATATCACACACTTTTACACAATATGTATGCCTATACTCTGTGATGGCAAAACTTTGCCAGCACCCAGCACGTGCTATACAACTGTCACTTGTTACAAAGATCTTGATACGAAACTATGATATAGGCCTGCTTTGCTTAGATACATTATTTGTTTTTTTTTTTTTTTGCATCTATTAATGTGAATACATGGGCAAATAATTTAATCAAAATTGGCGTTAGCATGCGAGCTCAAAATCAATAAATAAATAATTAAATTACTACAAGAACAAACTTCAATACATCTGATGCCTTATTTCTGTTCGTATATTAACGTATAATACAATCAATTTATGAGCAAATACTTTAATCGAGACTGGCAGTAACATGAATGCCCAGGAATAAAATAATACAGAGTTATAGTATTTGCAATGAACTGCAACTGTTTGTATGACCATGACCTTTACATTTAAATTTATAACAGAAACAAGCCAGCTGGAATGGCCGAGCGGTTCTAGGCGCTTCAGTCTGGAACCGCGCCACCGCTACGGTCGCGGGTTCGAATCCTGTTTCGGGCAGGGATGTGTGTGTTGTCCTTAGGCTGGTTAGGTTTAAGTATTTCTAAGTTCTAGGGGACTGATGACCTCAGATGTTAAGTACCATAGTGCTCAGAGCCATTTGAACCATTTGAACAGAAACAAAACTTCAAATAAACTGCTGACTTATTTCTGATCTTAGATTAATATTACGTGGAATATTAGTAAACGTAGATTCTGCTTATTTCAGGTACAGGTAATATGCATAAAAATTATAGAATTTGTAATTAACTAAAGCTGTTTGTATGACATTGAACTTCATATTTAAAAACAACAACGAAACTTCATTTGAACTGATGTATTTCTGTTCTTACATTAACAGGACCAGGAATATCAGTGAAGGCAGATTATTTCAGCTGGAGGCAATATACATAAATGTTATACACACATCAAAAAAAGTTTTGCATCGCCTCGGTTCTGAGAGTTCCGCAACCTGTACCGAAAATTGGAATAGAGATCAACATAAACATCATTGCCACCATTTTTATTGCTCATGAAAACCGCATATTGCATATTGTACCATCATACAGCGAGAACTTCAGAGGAGGTAGTCCAGATTGCTGTACACACCGGTACCTCTAATACCCATTAGCACGTCCTCTTGCATTGGCACCGAGCGAGGTGGCGCAGTGGTTAGACACTGGACTCGCATTCGGGAGGACGACAGTTCAATCCCGCGTCCGGCCATCCTGATTTAGGTTTTCCGTGATTTCCCTAAATCGCTCCAGGCAAATTCCGGGATGGTTCCTTTCAAAGGGCACGGCCGACTTCCTTCCCCTCCTTCCCTAATCCGATGAGACCGATGACCTCGCTGTCTGGTCTCCTTCCCCACACAGCCCAACCTTGCATTGGCGCATGCCTGTATTCGTCGTGGCATACTATCCACATGTCCATCAAGGCATTGTTGGAACAGATTGTCCCACTCCTCAACGGCGATTAAACGTGGATCCCTTAGAGTGGTTGCTGGGACACGTCGTCCATAAACAGCCCTTTTCAATATATCCCAGGCTTGTGCGATAGGATTCATGTCGGGAGAACATGCTGGCCACTCTAGTAGAGCGATGTCGTTATGCTGAAAGAAGTCATTCACAAGATGTGCACGACGAGGCGCAAATTGTCGTCCATGAAGACGAATACGTCGCCAATATGCTGTCGATATCGTTGCACTATAGGTTGGAGGATGGCATTCACATATCGTACAGCATTTACGGCGCCTTCATGTCCACCAGCGGCGTACATCTGCCCCACATAACGCCATCCCAAAACAGCAGGGAACCTCCACCTTGCTGCACTCGCTGAACAGTGTGTCTAAGACGTTCAGCCTGATCGGGTTGCCTCCAAACACGTCTCTGACGATTGTCTGGTTGATGGCATATGCGACACTCATCGGTGAAGAGAAAGCGATGCAAATCCTGAGCAGTCCATCTGGCATGTTGTTGGACCCATCTGTACTGCGCTGCTTGGTGTCGTGGTTGCAAAGATGGACCTCGCCACGGACGTCGGGAGTGAAGTTGCGCAACATGTACCGTATTGCACCCAGTTTGTGTCGTAACACGACGTCCTGTGGCTGCACGGAAAGCATTATTCAACATGGTGACGTTGCTGTAAGGTTTCCTCAGAGCCATAATCCGTATGTAACGATCATCCACTGCAGTAGTAACCCTTGGGCGGCCTGAGCGAGGCATGTCATCGACAATTCCTGCCTCTCTGTACCTCCTCCATGTCCGAACAACATCGCTTTGGTTCACTCCGAGACGCCTGGACACTTCCCTTGTTGAGAGCCCTTCCTGGCACAAAGTAACAGTGCGGACGCGATCGAACCGCGGTATTGACCGTCTAGACATGGTTGAACTACAGAAAACACGATACGTGTACCTCCTTCGTGGTGGAATGACTGGAACTGATCGGCTGTCGGACCCCTTCCGTCTAATAGGCGCTGCTCATACATGGTTGTTTACAGGTTTGGGCGGGTTTAGCGACATCTCTGAACAGCGGAAGGGACTGTGTCTGTGTTACAGTTTGTTGTTGTTGTGGTCTTCAGTCCTGAGACTGGTTTGATGCAGCTCTCCATGCTACTCTATCCTGTACAAGCTTCTTCATCTCCCAATACGTACTGCAGCCTACAACCTTCTGAATCTGTTTAGTGTATTCTTCTCTTGGTCTCCCTCTACGATTTTTACCCTCCACGCTGCCCTCCAATACTAAATTTGTGATCCCTTGATGCCTCAGAACATGTCCTACCAACCGATCCCTTCTTCTTGTCAAGTAGTGCCACTCTTCTCCCCAATACTATTCAATACTTCCTCATTAGTTACGTGATCTACCCATCTAATCTTCAGCATTCTTCTGTAGCACCACATTTCAGAGGCTTCTATTCTCTTCTTGTCCAAACTATTTGTGTTACAGTATCCACAGTCAATGTCCATCTTCAGGAGTTCTGGGAACTGGGGTGATGCAAAACTTTTTTTGATGTATGTAGTATTTGTAATGGACTGCAGCTGTTTATATGACCATCAAGTTCATATTTAAACCATGAACACAATTTGAAATGAACAGCTGACTTATTTCTTTTCCTACATGAATATGTATGTGATATTTTAGATAAAGTTAATATATATATAAGCACTGATTTATGTTAACAGTAGAGGGCTTCGACATTTAGAAATGTAACACAGAATTTATTCTGTTGTAGGATATTTACGTTGACGCAAGTGCAGTTAGGATGTAAACAGAGGGATAAAGGTGGAATGGGCGGGGGTGTTTGGGAGGAGTGTAGGGTTGGTTAATAGCTACCTATTTGAACTAATAAATCTACGAAATTTTGATGGAAAAATTTGTTTCTCAGTTCAGTTTGATCATTGAGTAAGTAGCCGCGCATACTGCCGCAGTAGGTACAAAACTAAATTCTGAATCGAAAGCGACAGAAAACAATACTCATGGCGATGTATTAAAGTATGTTCCATCTTATTGTCACAGAGCCAACACTCTGAATTCTGCTTAAAATAGATACGTAACTTCCGGAAAATCATCTGAAGATGAGCTTCAAAAGGTTCAAAAACCAGTTGCAAAAATAATAAATATTTCAGAAAAAGTGACTGGTTGCAGTTTTATGCATTAACAGTGAATAAACAGTCATCCCTAATGGATAAGCTTAAACTTTTTTCTTACACCAGACACAACTTATAAAAGAAAAATTAGTGCATTCTGTCATTTCACAGTAATTAGTAATTTACTTAGACATAACATGGATGGAGGCAGAAATGGTCGTAGCCGTCGTTCTGCACATTGTGCTGTGTACCAAATTCATAAAACGTGGTGATGCATACATACAATGCAAAAATGTCTGAAGTTTAACAGTACTGTTTCGCTGATAAACCTGAAATGACAAAGAGCTATAGAAATTATGTTGTCCAACAATTTTCTTAAAAATGCTTTAGACTGTAGAAAAGTTTCTTTATCGAGAGGCTAAAGCACACTATTAGTTCCTGTTCGTATACGAATTATATTAACAGTCTTTCCGTCGTCTTTCTGAAGAAAGAGGTGTTGTTATGTCCAGACCAAGATTCCAACATGGCAATGAATTATTTCCTGCAACTAATAAGAAGACATTTATGACATAATATTGAAACTTGTTCTCTCCCATTCTCCCAGATTTTGCTATGTCGATAATAAGACTTTTGCAACCAAACAATCGTTATTTAAATTTTTTGCCCTAATTTGCGTTGAGATTCCTGAAGAAAGATATAAAGTTGCGGAAACAGTAAACCATTGATACAGTAGTTATCACAGGGATTGTTGTATGCGAATGTCCCATAGTATTTATCAACTGCAAAGTGGCTGGTATCTTTTTCCGCTCGAAATGGAAAAAAAATGCTGCCTGCGTACCTTTCTTCGACGGAGCATGATTGGTTGGCCTTATAAGCCCTACAACATCATTTTAGGGGCTAACAAGAAGCTTCGCGTTACGTCAGTTACGAATTTCTGTGTACTATTCCTCATTAATAATATCTCCTCTGTTCGTTTGCTTCAAGTAAGCTTCTTAATTCTGTATCTCCTTTACCACATAATTTTCGGAATCTGTTTAGCTAGGTCGAAGAAGCCTGGAAATCAGTAATGTTCGTCTCAATTGCTATCCAGTGGACCGTGTCTCGTAAATCTCTCTCGATTGGAGTTGGTCAGTCAGGAATTGCTTTAAGGCCACAAAGACGCCATTATCAGCACCTCGCTGAGCTTCTGAGCTTGAAAGAGGTTTTGTAATAGGGCTACGAGAAACGGAATATTTCTTCTTTGATATTGCACAAAGACTTGGCAGGAATGTAGCCACAGTGTATGACTGCTGGCAGCGGTGGTCAAGAGAATATACGGTCACAAGAAGACCAGGCTCCGGACGGTGTATGGCTCTGTCGTATCTTAAAGCATCTGCAGCAGTAATCTGTACAGTAGTTGGCACCACAGCGAAACAACGAACTGTTGTAAATTTATTACTTCAAGGACAGTTCCGAGCCACTCGCCTTGTTGCGTGCATTACACTGATCCCAAACCACCGCCATCTGCGACTTCAGTGGTATCAAGTGAGAGCTCACTGGATAGCAGGGTGGAGTCTGTTGTGTCTACTTTTGAAAGCTGGTTCTGCGTCAGTGCCAGTCATGGCTGTGTGTCGGTTAGAAGTAGGCCAGTTGAGGGGCTGCAACCAACTTGTCTGCGTGCTAGGAACACTAAACCTACACCTGGAGTTAACGTCTGGGATTCGATTTCGTATGACAGCAGGAGCACTCTCGTATTATACCACGCACTCTCACTGCGAATTTGTATGCCAATCTGGTGATTCGACTTGTTATGCTTATTCATTAAGAGCACTCCAGGAGGTGTTTCCAACTGGATGACGCTCGCCCACATAGCGTTGTTGTAACCCACCATGCTTTACAGAGTATTGACATGTTTCCTTGGCCTGCTCGAACGCGAGATGTGTTTCCAATCGAGCGGATGTGGGACAGCGTCGGACGACAGCTCCAGCGTCCTCCACAACAAGCATTAACCGTCGCTGTATTGACCGACCGAGTGCGACAGACATGGGGCTCCATCCCACAAACTGACATCCGGCACCTGTACAACACAGTGCAAGTACATTTGCATGCTTACATTCAACATTCTGCCCATTACACTAGCATTTCACATTCGCAATGGCTTATCTCACACTTACGTTAACCTGTGATCTGGCAATGTTAATCACTTAAATATATTACCTAGACTAATGTTTTCCCGAAATTTCTTCGCTCTACATTAATTATTTTTCGGTGTTTCGATTTTTTTTCCGTCAGTGTATTTGCTACTGAGATGTTAGTGTTTGATTTTGTTTCCGCTCTGTTGTGTGGTGCTGAGTGCCCCTGTTAACTATCTATAGGTTGTTCGTGTGTATATTGTCATTAACGTAGCGTCCTCATGTATCTGTTCATGACGAGGGCAATATTGCGTTGATATCTGCAGTGATGATTAACTTTTGATGTCGTGCGTGTTGTGCAATTTTCCGTATCGAATCTCCGTAGGGATAGATCTTATCAGAAAACTGAGAATAAATAGACGAAATTACCCATCAATCATTCCCTTTACATATTTCTACCGTAACTACGTGGGCAGAATATAGATGTGACATTATTTAACAGTCCACTGCTTGCTGACTAATACGACGGCAACTTTAGCATCGGTGCCCCCAGTAATCACTGTTGCGTTCTTTGCGAGACAATGAGTCTTCCGTTCCTTGTGCATGGTTCCTGCGGGCACACCACGTTCTCGCACTCCCCGTCCACGTCCTTTCCCAGTTACACTTTCACGACAGTACTCCGCATAGTGTTTAGTTGGCTGGCTCTGGGCACTGTGGTACTTAACATCTGAGCTCATCAGTTTCCTAGAACTTAGAACTACTTAAACCTAACTAAACTAAGGACATCACACACATCGATGCCCGAGGCAGGATGCCAACCTGCGGTCCCAGACTGAAGCGCTAGAACCGCTCGGCCACTGCGGCCGGCAGTGTTTAGTTGGAAGAGCTGCACGGGTGGTTGGTAAAAACAAAGCATTTCAAGGCTGACCTAGTCGGACCGAAGACTACGCGACCGTGCGTCCTCATAGGGTCCTGTACGCTTGGTCTGGATTGAACCCTTCCAATCTTGGCGCATCCGCTCTCCATACTAGTTCAAGCAGTACGCGTGAATCAATCGGGAGATTTTCCACCTTTGTGATAATCCGGTCTGATTGTTCCCTAGAAGGAGAGCATATTGTGTGCCTTTTACATGTTACGAAACGGAGGGCGGTTTGAAAGATATCTCACTGTTCCACTCTGTTAATCCGCAAGGTCTCCTCTAGGTTCTCATAGTCAAAGTAGTAGTTTTGTTGGATTGTATGTCTCCTTCCCCTGTTTCCAAGTTTTATAGTTTTTGGTCAGTTTCTTCTTTGTTTCTGTTTTCTGTACGTTTGGTTTTGTATATGCCATTTTTTGTCTACTGCATCTTGCTCGGTGCATTGGTTTGCGTGCTGTTATCGTTCTCGGGTGTTCGCAGACCACATATTTTGTTGGGTGCCGTTGCTGTTACTGGCGATGTTGTTATTGTTGTGTTATGGAAACTGATGTCTGACGTATGGTGGTTGTTGTGAGCATCTGTGTAGCCGCCTGATAGCCGCTTGGCATATCGATTACTTCTCATCGCGTAATATTCCTTTTTTCTAGTGTGCCTGTCGCTATTTTCACAGTCTGACTTCTCTCTCTCTCTCCCCCTCTCTGTCAGCCCGAACAGGTTGTAAGACCCAACGATACCGACGGACTGCCGCGTCATGCTCAGACGATAGGAGTCACATGAGGCAGATATGGAGGGAAATGTGATCTGCAAACCGCTCTCCGGCCGTTTTCAGTTTTCGTGGTCAGAGCCGCTACTTCTCAATCAAGTAGCTCCTCAAGTGACCTCACAAGGGCTGATTGCCCTCCGCTTGCCAAAAGCTCTCCGCAAACCCAGACGCTGACCCATCCAAGTGCTAGCCAAGACAAACAGCGCTTAACTTCGGTGATGTGACGGAAACTGGTGTTATCACTGCCTGTTCTCTCAGCTAGTCAGTTTTTCTGACAAGTTGATGCTTCGCGTTTTCATTTGTGTGTCTGGTCTTTGTGATGGTCTGAGATTTGAGATGGGGCTGATTTGCGTCATTCTGTTGGTGCTCTTCTGGATCCAATGTTTTAACGTAGGATGGGCTTGGTTGTGCACTTTGTGTTCGTCGTTTCCCTGACAAGGGAACCTCCCCATCGCACCCCCCTCAGATTTAGTTATAAGTTGGCACAGTGGATAGGCCTTGATAAACTGAACACAGATCAATTGAGAAAACAGGAAGAAGTTGTGTGGAACTGTGAAAAAATAAGCAAAATATACAAACTGAGTAGTCCATGGGCGACATAGGCAACATCATGGACACTGTGAGCTCACGAGCGCCGTGGTCCCGTGGTAGCGTGAGCAGCTGCAGAATGAGATGTCCTTGGTTCAAGTCTTCCCTCGAGTGAAAATTTTACTTTCTTCATTTTTGCATAGTTATTATCTGTCCGTTCGTTCATTGATGTCTCTGTTCACTGTAATAAGTTTAGTGTCTGTGTTTTGCGACGGCATCGCAAAACCGTGCGATTAGTAGACGAAAGGACGTGCCTCTCCAATGGGAACCGAAAACATTTGATCGCAAGGTCATAGGGCAACCGATTCCTCCACAGGAAAACACATCTGATATATTCTATACGACACTGGTGACGGCATGTGCGTCACATGACAGGAATATGTTGTCGACCCACCTAACTTGTACACTTGGTAAATGGGTAAAAAGATTCTTCTACCTTGCCCGATTTAGGTTTTCTTGTGGATGTGATAATCACTCCCAAAAAAGTGATGAAAACATAAGAGTTTGTCACATAAACTGAAAATAAAAAATTAAACTTTTCACTCGATGGAAGATTTGAACCAAGGACCTTTCGTTCCGCAGCTACTCACGTTACCACGAGACCACAGCGCTCCTGCGGTTCTAGTGTCCTTGATGTTGCCTATCTTCCCATGAACTACTCAGTTTGTATACTTTGCTTATTTTTTCACAGTTCCACACAACTTCTTCCTGTTTTCTCAATTGATCTGTGTTCAGTTTTTCAAGGCCTATCCACTGTGCCAACTTATAACTAAATCTGAGGGGGGTGCGATGGGGAGGTTCCCTTGTGAGATACACCCACACACTTCCTTGCCATTTATACATTCTCTGTTGATGATATGTTGGGTACAGCTAACACTGTTTGAGTAAATGTACTTTAGTATAGATCATGTTTCAATCACCTATCTACGTTCTAATCCATTACAATGTCGTGTAATAGTCTAACGTAATAATGTACATGTAATGCAATTCATTCAATTGTGTAGGAGGCAAGGAGCGATGTTTGCATGTTGACTTCGATTATGAAACCCATTTTTAGCTGCCCTGCAACCACGCAAGGCCAGACACGTATTCTGGTAGAGGGCGATTTGTACTCTTCCTCACTGTGTTGGGACTACTTACGACTTAGCTGGTGCAGTTATGTACTTCTTCTGTACATACGTGCACACTGTGGGGTGTCAGTTGTGCTGTTTAGCATACTCCTAGATGCTATAGTTCAAACTCTGGTGACCTACACAGAAGGGAAGCACCCATATCATCACGTAAATTAATTTAAAGGAAACGAAAATATCGCACAAATGTAAATGTCTTACTGAAATGACAATTAATAGTAGCGGCCCAATCAAGCGTGAAAATATGGGTACCACACCAGGCACATAGATGTGGTAATGATAGCAGGAACCATCTACAACAGAAAGAAGCGGTAGCTCAAATGTGTGTGAAATCTTATGGGACTTAACTGCTAAGGTCATCAGTCCCTAAGCTTACACACTACTTAACCTAAATTATCCTAAGGACAAACACACACGCCCATGCCCGAGGGAGGACTCGAACCTCCACCGGGACCAGCCGCACAGTCCATGACTGCAGCGCCCTAGACCGCTCGGCTAATACCGCGCGGAGAAGCGGTAGCTATAAGAGTCAGGTTTATTATTGTAAACATTAACGTATGAGCTACCCACTGACATAGGCTACTTGAATGAACGTTGGTAACTGTACTCGGGATTATAATTGTAAAATCTAATCTTGACACAGGTGGTGGACATGGAGTTATGAGAGTGTTTCGTGGATACGACCTGTGACTACAAGAGTGGTTAATACATTACAGAAAGAAACGCAAAAATAGGTAGAAACACTAGAAAGCTCATCAACATGCGTAATAACTATCGTTATTGTTGACAACACATGAAGTGGCAATAAAAATGAAAATTATTTACCACTAATAGTCCGGTGAACATACGGTAGGGATTGAAGTGAAATCATGGATATTTTTATCCTGGGCCAGTATACGAAACCACAAATGTCCCTTTCGTGAAGACCTAGAGCAGTTTGCAACCTTCGGGAGAACAACGAAATGATCGAACTATATCGTTCCATGTGTATCAGAGTCCACGAAAGAGGAGATTCGAATTCGAGTCCCAGTCCAGAACCAAATTTTTCAGCGTCTCAAGTTCAAATAAAAGAAGAACCCTTTGATCTTAAATGACCATTGGCTGATTAAATCAAATAAAGTTTCTAGTGTAAGGAAGCTCACTGGCGACAGACATTCTGTCTGCCGCGACTTCTGCCTCTGGTATGACTCTGCCCCACTTGCTAGCGACGTGATGTGATGTTTATAATACGGATATTGAACTACGATGCAGTCTGGCGTCCTTCACTTGGCATTACTGGAGATGAAGAAGATCTATTCGTGTGTGTTTAAAATACTTAGCGGAAGTGGGAATCGAACATTTACACTATGTGATCAAAAGTATCCGGACACATGGCTGAAAATGACTTGCAAGTTCGTGGCGCCCTCCATCGGTAATTCTGGAATTCAATATAGTGTTGGCCCCCCTTAGCCTTGATGACAGTTCCCACTCTAGCAGGCATACGTTCAATCAGGTGCTGCAAGGTTTCTTGTCAAATGGTAGCCCATTCTTCACGGAGTGCTGCACTGAGGAGAGGTATCGATGTCAGTCTGTGAGACCGCACGAAGTCGGCGTTCCAAAACATCCCAAAGGCGTGCTATCGGATTCAGGTAGGGACTCCGTGCAGGTCAGTCCATTACAGGGATGCTATTGTCGTGTAACCACTCCCCCACAGGCCGTTCGTTATGAACAGGTGCTCGATCGTGTTGAAAGATGCAAACGCCATCCCCGAACTGCTCTGTAACAGTGGTGTTGTGTACATAGTTCCGCGTAGTCAGCGCGTACACAACTTTTCCACTAGAGCGCGCCCCGCTAAGCACAACAGCGCAGGCGCCGCGCTCGTCCGTCTCCGCACTACGAGATGGCGCTGCCATAGAGACGGACCAAATTCTGCTTCCGCCGATCCGCGTATTAATATGTAACGCAGCCAATGAGATTGCTGCTAACGTAGAACCTTTTCTCCTCTCTGATCACACTCGCGCAGTGATACATGAACGCGCAAGGTATAACAACGAGTGTACAGACCTCCGATTAGTCAGTCTGCATTAGTCTGTACCAGTCTGCATATGTCTGCACCAGTCTATAGTCAAGTTTCAGTCTGCACCTAATAAGGTTACCATATTCCTGTACATAGCCATGAAGATAAATGTATAGACACTTTTGTCAAGTATCAGAGATATATGTGAGAATCAGATTAACGTACCAATACCGAAGGAATTTCAGATTGTCAATTGTAAATAGCATCCAAAACCAAGTTAAGTAATTTTTATGCTTGTTATTATTTCAATAAATGTGTGTGAAAATTAATCAAGTTCTGTTTAAAGTTGGTCACCGTCAATCTGCTACTCTAAGCGTGCAAGTGGCATTTCTATCATCTTACCTAATGGCAGAAGATAAGCACACCACGATAAGACCACGAGACATATTGCTGACACTCGCCTACTTCGTTACAGTGACAAGTCAAATAATCTGTTGGTGTGTGTACTGAAGCTCTTACAGTACGCACATCACAAGTGGGAAGCAAGAAGCTGCTTAAAATTTCATTTTAGCCTGTGCTGTGATAGTGCCACGCAAAACAACAAGGGGTGCAAACCCCCTCCATGAAAAACACTACCACACCATAATACCACCGCCTCCGAATGTTACTGTTGGCACTACACACTCTAGCAAATGACGTTCACCGGGCATTCGCCACAGCCACAGGCTGCAATTGGATCGCCACATTGAGTACCGTGTTTTCCACTGTTCAATCGTCCAATGTTTACTCTCCTTACACCAAGCGAGGTGTCGTTTGGCATTTACCAGCGTTCAAATGGTTCAAATGGCTCTGAGCACTATGGGACTTAACATTGTGGTCATCAGTTCCCTAGAACTTAGAACTACTTAAACCTAACTAAACTAAGGACATCACACACATCCATGCCCGAGGCAGGATTCGAACCTGCGACCGTAGCGGTCACGCGGTTCCAGACTGAAGCGCCTAGAACCGCACGGCCACAACGGCCTGCTTATCAGCGTGTGCGTGGCTTATGAGCAGCCACTCGACCATGAAATCCAACTTTTCTCATCTCCCGCCTAACTGGCATAGTACTTGCAGTGGATCCTGATACAGTTTGGAATCCCTGTGTGATGGTCTGGATACATGTCTGCCTATCACATATTACGACCCTCTTCAACTGTCGGCGGTCTCTGTCAGTCAACAGATGAGGTCGGCCTCTACGCTTTTGTGATGTGCGTGACCCTTCACGTTTCCACTTCACTATCACATCGGAAACAGTGGACCTAGGGATGTTTAGGAGTGTGGAAATCTCGCGTACAGACGTATGACACAATCACCTGACCACGTTCGAAGCCGTGAGTTCCGCGGAGCGCCCCATTCTGCTCTCTCACGATGTCTAATGACTGCTGAGGTCACTGATATGGAGTACCTGGCAGTAGGTGGCGGCACAATGCACCTAATATGAAAAACGTATGTTTTTGGGGGTGGATACTTTTGACCACAAAGTGTACCTCAAAATTAATGAACTATATTCAAACAACCAGACCATCGAAGCGTAGAGTACGATGCACTTAACTACAAACTGGACGCGGTGAAAAATTTCAGTTTTCTGTTGACTGGTTAATCAGTAGCTGGCTTCAGAAACGGAAATTATACTACTATCACGTCAGCGGGATGTAAAGACGCTTTTAGCCATCACAGCCTTGATCCGAAATCTACTGCCATTATTGCTACAAACTCCTTCTTTCTGCTGCTGTTAGACTGTGCCAGAAGGAAGTATTTAATGTTTCTCCTGTCCATACAGCGAACGGTGTAAAACACTTGTTTCAAATTACAGGAGACGTTGAGCTGTTGGACTGGCCTCCCAAAGCTGCTTACCACAGTCCCATAGAGCATGTATTGGCAGAGACGGAGAAAGCTGTTATTCGGAAACTTGTTGCCTCTACTCCCGGGCGACTAAATGCAGATGTAGAGGAGGACTGAAGATGGACGTTGTACTTAATTATTGTGTTGTTAGGGAGAGACTGTTTATGACAAATGAACGTTTCGTTCACTCGCGGAAAAGAGAAATATTCGTTTGTATTTTCTCTTTTTTATTTCGTTTTAATTTAATTTTTTTAAGGAAGAGGAGCTGATTACACATAAAAACTAGACTGTCTCTTTCAGTCTTTCAACAGTATCTTGATTTTTAAATTATTATAGGACTTTTGATCAAAAATACTGAGGCAAACATAAAACTAATTACTTTTGTCGCATGGCGCATGACGTGAAGGCATCAAAGAGAGGGTACTTAGTATTATTACGCCCAGAAACAGCTTCAAAATAAATTGTTTCCTTTTTTATATGTACGCATGCAGGACACCAATACCGACGAAAGCACAAAGGAGATATGATTTTCTTTTAATGCCAAACAGAAAGCACAGTACATACGCTCCAGAGAAAAAGTGGTGCAAGATGGGCTGTCTTGGCGCAATACATTAAAATTATGAATACTTAATAATTATCATCGTCTTCCTAAACTAATAAACCTTACCTCTAATTAAAATTCATGGAAGTGACAGAATTCGAAACCCCAACCTGTATATTAGAAACTGACCGCCTTGAACACTATGCCAATCAACCAACGGTGTAAGCTAACCTTACGAAATGTTATGATATGGTCTGTAATGTCACAGATATTAACGAGTGAAAGCGGCGCAGAGCGTGTTCGACGGAAATGCAGACAGCCCATCTGGCTGAATTCCATGAATGGAGTTCTGAAGAACATAAGCTAATTGAAAGCACCACAGTAAGCATTCTGTTAGGTTTTATTAAATCTGCTTATTTTGGAGATTCCATGTTTAGGGGTATCTGAGAAATTAAGATCTGCTAACACAAGTGTCATAAAATTTCAACACAGTGGTGGCAAAGTTACTCGTGTGGCAATCGCTCGTGCAGAAAATGGCTTTAGAATGTTGCAGCATATATTATATCACCATGATGGAAATGTGTCAGAAAATTCAGTTGAATTATATACTGATCTTATGTATCGTATGATGAAAGATTGATGTAATGAAGGAAAACTGTTTGCTTCAGTCACAGCTGTCAACTGATTCAAGTATGTCGCACAGTAATCAAAATGCATATTTACAAGGAAAAAGTATCACTTCTGGTGCAGATAACAAGAGGAAAGATATGAAAAAGCATCCAATTCTGCTATTCAAGACACTTCCACCTTCAGATTTAGTTCAGTATGTTCATTTGTCTCGGCTGATGATTCCCTAAATGACAAACAACTCACGCGTTGCTGTCACTAACGGCCCCTTGGAGCCTCTTCTGAGCCTTTCTTGTGAAGTAACTCAGTAATTCTAAAACAGATACTTCTGCTCAGTCCTACAGTTTACTGAAAGGAGGCTGTGAGACCGTTCATGATGCAGAGCTTGTCTAATGATTTAGTCACTCAATTTCGTTGTGACCGTTTGCAGATCGAATAAAGAAAACAAGAAAAAGACTTACAAACCACAGTGTTTCTCCAGCGAAATAGAAACCACCTTGTTTATGGCCGGCCGAAGTGGCCGCGCGGTTCTGGCGCTGCAGTCTGGAACCGCGAGACCGCTACGGTCGCAGGTTCGAATCCTGCCTCGGGCATGGATGTGTGTGATGTCCTTAGGTTAGTTAGGTTTAACTAGTTCTAAGTTCTAGGGGACTAATGACCTCAGCAGTTGAGTCCCATAGTGCTCAGAGCCAGCCAGCCACCTTGTTTATGAATCTGTACAGTGAAAATCCAGTGCGCTACCACCAAGCAAACATGACACTGTTGCGATATACTTTTTTTCATTACGTCCATATTTTCTAATGTAGATTACTCTGAATGTGGTATCTGAAAACCATCTCAGATTAGGTACCAAACGTTGAATCTGGATTCCAACAATGAATTTTACTTATTGTCACATTTTAAACGGAAGCCATTCAGAAAATTTGATCGAGATGACAAGAAAGTACAGTATTAGACATAAAACCTGGACGCCAGTAGTCCGTCTCAGAGATGAAATCTGAGCCTTTCAATTAAGGCGGCCAATATTCCCGGGCGCCCCTCAGATTTCTTCGTCCAGTCGTACGCAGGATTTGCGGAAGTGTATGGAGGAAGTTCTGTCAGTCTCCTCGAGATGTTGCAGAAACATATCCGCCTGTGGTGTAGTGGTAAGCTTCCTGCTCTGTAAACGTAAAGTCACGCATTCGAGTCTGCTCCATTCCATAGTTTCTTTAAATCACATGTCGAATATCCGCTAAAGTTATAAATCTGATGGAACCTCAGACATAATTTGTTTCATTTTCTAATCCACCTGCAATAGCAAAAAATTTCAGGAACATTTCCGCCATACAGCTTGTGGGTGTGTGACGATCAGAACAGTTTATGCTCGAGAGTTTCCTCGCCCCACAGCAGCTACCGGCAAACATCCATACGCCGCCCGCCGCCGCCGTCAGAGGTGTCCGAATAGGTGAACGTGGCACGGAGTTGTGAGTGTATTTATGAACAGTCATTTTCTTATTTGAAATTATCGTATTTATCTAGCAGTTATGATTTGGATTTCACATGACTGAAACTTATGAGCGTTGTTCAAGTATGATTAAGTATACTCGCAAGTGGAAAGAGGTCTAACATTTGCGACATATTTTTCGCTATGGGTTTAATAGGGGGGTGAAAGCAACAGAGCAGCTCTGAACCTTTGTACTCTTTAAGGGGCGAGAGCTTTTGAGCGCCGGCCGGAGTGGCCGTGCGGTTCTAGGCGCTACAGTCTGGAGCCGAGCAACCGCTACGGTCGCAGGTTCGAATCCTGCCTCGGGCATGGATGTGTGTGATGTCCTTAGGTTAGTTAGGTTTAATTAGTTCTAAGTTCTAGGCGACTGATGACCTCAGAAGTTTAGTCGCATAGTGCTCACTGCCATTTGAACCACATGAACCAAGCTTTTGAGCAAAACACGTCAGAAAAGGACTTTTATGCTTCAAGAAACATCGTTCTGGCATGGATGATTTTGAACATTCAGAAAGCCTCAACGACAGACGTACGTGAAAAAATGTGATTACTTAAGCATCGTGCAACATTCAGTGACTGAATCATTAGACAAGATCTGCATCATGAGCCATCTCACAGCCTCCATTCAATAAGTTGTAGGACTAAGCAGAAGCGTCTGTTACTTCACAAGAAAGGCACAGAAAAGACTCCAAGAGGACATTAATTACAGCAACTTGAGTGTTGCTTGTCATTTAGGGAATCATAACCCGAGGTAAATGAACATACAGAGGTAAATCTTGAGGTGAAAAACGTCTTGAATAACAAACTGGATCCTTTTTTATATCTTTCCTCTTGTATCTGCATTAAAAGGGATACATTTTCCTTTTAAATATATATTTTAATTACTGTGTGACATACTTGAATAAATTCACAACTGTGACTGAAACTAACAGATTTCCTTAATTACATCAAACTTTCCTCGTAGGACACATAAGATCAGTATATAATTCAACTGCATTTTCTGGTGCATTTCCCTCGTGGTGATATACGCGCAATATATGCTTCAAACATTCTTAAGCCATTTTCTATACGAGCGATTGCCACATGAGTAACTTCGCCATCACTGTGTTGAAATTTTATGACACTTGTGTTAGCAGCTTTTAATTTCTCACATACCCTCACACATGGCATTTCCGAAATAAGTAAATCTAATGAAACCTAGCAGAATACTTACGGTGGCACTTTCAATTAGCTTATGTTTTTTCAGAAGTCCGCTCGTGGAATTCAGTCAGATGGACTGTTTGCATTTCCGTCGAAGATGTTCTCCGCCGCTTTCACTCGTTATATCACTTCTTTTTCATGCAAAAGGTGTGGCATTACAGACCATATCATAACATTTCGTAAGCTTAGGCGTACACCTTTGGTAGACTGGTGTAGTGGTCTAACAACCTGCATGGTGTCTGTTTGTTCTAAGTCGCGTCTCCCTACCACTTTCGCACAACGACGCTCTGAGCGTGTTTTTTAGGGAATTGACTAGTTTGAACCTGGGGCCTGTTGCTGGTAAGGAGACGCCAGACCACATACGACATGTAGAGTTCAGAAGAGATCAGTGAGACTAGCGATGATATAATCAAATACTTAATGATGTCAGCGTCAGCTCCACTGCACTCCCTGTAAAAGAATCTTAATACTAACTAAATTTAGTGGAAGGGGTTCAAGGATTTCTTATTTTTAGTTAGCTGGTAAAATAACGTCGAAAAAGCAGTTAAGTTTACCATTGGAATTTTTATTCTACTCACAAAACATTGTTTATAAATTGCACTATTGATAAAAGGAAATATTTTAATACAGGATGATAAAAACTAACTGTGTTCAACAAAAATGTGAACGAATATTCCCTGAATGGGTTTCCAAGTTCTATAATGGATCAAAGGATGACCTATGCCATATGACATCTATAATCTAGGCTTAAATTAAGTTGGATTTGCCTGACACCTTACAGTGGTCAAGGCGGTCAGTTTCTAATCTGAATTCAGGGGTTTCGAATTGTCCCTTCCATGAACTTTAATTGGTGGTAAGATTTATTTGTTTAGGAGGATAATGAGAATTATTAGCTATTCATAATTCGCCCGTCTTGCACCACTTTTTGTCTGTATGTGCTGTGATTGCTGCTTGGCTTTAAAGGAGAATCGTATTTCTTTCATGGTTTCGTCTGTATTGACGTCCTGCATGCATGTGTAGAATGAGAACTCAAATTAATATGAAGCTGTTTCTGGACGTAAGAAATCTAAATACCCTCTCTTTGAGGCCTTCATCTGCATTGAAGTCATGAGCCATGTGACAAAAAAATTAGTTTCACATTTGTCTCAGTCATTTTGAACAAATGTCGTAAAATAATTGAAAATCAGGACTCTGTTGAAAGACTGAAAAGAGTGAAATAGACAGCATAACTTTTACGTGTAATATGCTCCTCTTCCTTAAAAAACAAAAAAATGAAAATAAAATGCAATAAAAAAGAGAAAATACAAACGAATCTTTCTCTTCTCCGTGGGTGAACAAAATGTTCATTTGTCATAAACAGTTTCTCCCTAACAACACAATAATTAAGTACCATATTCAGTTTCTGTTCTCCTCTACACCTGCATTTAGCGGCCGTGGATTAGAGGCCAAAAGTTTCCCGGTTGAATGTTTTTTTTGCAGCTCTTCCCATGCGTCATCAACTGTTTCAGACAAAGCAGTTTTGGATGTCGATGCCGGTATTCTACTCCTAACAATTTTCTACGTGCCCTATGGAACAGAGGACAGCATCTTTGGGAAGCCAGTCCAACAGCTCAACGTCTCCTTTCATTTGAAAGAAGTATTTTTCACTGTTCACTGTATGGTCATGTTGGAAGATTAGTCTGCCTCCCGAAAATCTCTGACGAACACAGAATTTCACAGTATTAATACTTGGAAAAGGATGCTCCAGTTGTCACAGAAAACCGCAACCATTTACTGCGAACTACCAGTAATCAATAAATTTTGTTTTTAATGCCTCTTCATGTGTTGTTAACAACAATGATAGTTGCCGTTATCTCTACACAAACATACACACGTCTCACTACTGGTGAGCAAACATTTCCTCATTAGAAATCAACGCAGTAGATGCTGGGTTCGATTCCCAGTCAGGCAAAAAAAATTGAATCCTCAATTCAAATTACACCATCTTCTTGATGGTGAAAACTTTTGAGAGCTATCATCTGATTTTACTTTGTTAACAATCGGATTACGCGGTAGGTTCGAGTCCCCATCACTAAACTTTACATCATGGCACTTCGTTTTAAACACGTGCGAACTTTGTCACTTAAAATTATATTAAATGTTTCTTGTGGATAGTTAATAGGAAGATAAGGGTCTTGATAGGATTCCAGGCAGAGCACAAAAATTTTCAAGTTCATTTTGCTAACAGATACTGGTGAAAACTTCGATAGTTGTCGACTCTTTACGCCTAGTCACCAATGATGAACGTTACTATGATCGAGTCTCGGTCAGACACGAAAGCTTCGCTTACTTACAATGGCTAAGGGTGCTTGATCTCAATACAGATCTAGAACAAAAAAGTTTGCCACGCCGTTTAAAGTGCAGACATGTGCACAGATAATTGCTCAGTCATTGGTACAGAGAAATTACTGGTGAGACGATGTAAATTTTGAAGTTTCCGTAGAGCGCTTGCCGCTGTTAATCACATTGCCTTTAACTGGTTAGTTCAACATCCAGTTTATGACAAACTATTCGTATCAGGAACGACGGTTCACAGGTGTGCGAAATCCTTTTAAAGAACAAAAATGCTTCAAATTGCCATAGAACTTTAGGAGTCCCATGTCTAATGACGCATATCTAAGTATTTATGATATCACTGTGTTGATTTACATCTGTTCTTATTACCTTACAGAACAGTGTTCTCTAGTGATCTCTTGTGTTGTCCCTTTTGTATAGTCAAACGACTAAAAAGCGACCGATGACCTCGCTGTTTGGCCTCTTCCCCCAAAAAACAACAACAAGCCTAAAAAGCAAAGGGATTAGAGGACCTACAAAATATCTAAGTTATGTGGGCTGCATTCAAATCAGGTGGAACGCGTTTCAGGTCGTCTGGATACTTTTGGGTACTATAGTACGTTGTCATATTCGGTGTGTGCAGTCTGTCTATCATACAGCTGTCTGTATGTCAAACACTCTGGTCTCCCTGCCTTGTCGCAGTTCCTTCACAGCCACTAACATGACATGCACCCAACGCTCTGAGATTCGCTACAGTGTTATTTTGTGGTCTGGTTTCCCACGCTTGGCACAGTTTACTTCCCATTTTCTGTATTTGTTTGCTGTACGATCTAAGCTGCAACACTTAAAGCGCCGTAGGATGTGCAAGAAATTTTTGT
This sequence comes from Schistocerca serialis cubense, assembly GCF_023864345.2. Taxonomy (NCBI): domain Eukaryota; kingdom Metazoa; phylum Arthropoda; class Insecta; order Orthoptera; family Acrididae; genus Schistocerca; species Schistocerca serialis. The sequence goes on along the minus strand of NC_064640.1, from coordinate 572,870,179 downwards.
TTCACAGTGCCTCAAACTGAACGTATACCGTCCCTCATTGGAGGAGAAAGTATTAAACTCACGAGCTGACTTCAGTGATATTGTTTGCAACCCGTTTGCCCCTTACCCCTGTTTCGAATTGTAACTTGGCCTCTCTCGTGACCTCTTCTTTATCTAGGTCATCACTTAGGTTGATTTCGTACAACTCATCGAGAAAGTCCTCATCAGAAAGTGGTGTCTACATTTGATAAATCTCCAAGGGCAACCACCTACTTCTCGTCGCTTTGAACCTAATGTCCCTTAGAAGTATAGTTTGTTCTTTATCTTCTTGCTGCCCACTTGTGACACGGTTTCTATTACCATCATACTGCCTGTGGAGCTGATGCCATTTATCTTAATTTTGTATTGTCGGGGATTGATTGTCTTCATCAAAGTTTCCCTAATAGTGAGCGTATCTTGATTATTGGTTGCTTTGAAAAAGACACCATTTGCTCGCTTCATTTGTGTCCGTTCTATCCTAGCTTTTACCTTACGTTTAGCTTGCTGGCTGTGATAGCCGCAACGACCGCTGCAAAGGATTTGGGAAGTGGTCTTCTAAGTTGTATTTCTTCTTGCCTTACATTCTTTATTTATGCCTCTAATCTTTTGATCTTGTCCTTCACGTCCGTGTACTATCTGTTGCCAATACGCGGCGCAGGCATCCGTTTTCTACGCGTTAACTCTTCATTCTGGCCCTCCAGTGTTGCCTGTGTGAATGAAAACACCCAGATTTTGTTTCTAGCTTGAGCTGTGATTGTTGTAGACGATCTTGTTTGTTTCAGTTTGGTTTGTATTTCACTCAGAATCTTATCAACTGCAGCGATTTCCTTCGTTGTCGATGGTGCTCTAAATTGCTCCCTTTCCAGCCTTGAGAACTGAATTAGTTCTCTTAATATCACCTATCTTCCTAGTCGATGGTGTCACATTTCTTCTCATCTCCGATGTCACAGTTACCATTAACTTTGGTGTGCCATCTCCCTCGTTATTTGAAGTAGAGGGAGCTGCCACCACCGAAGACTACGTAGTATTCTACAGTGTCCGCGCTTACAGCGGGCGTGTAACCATACAGGACAAAAAGCTGAACGTCCACGTCGCAAAAACTTCACGTAGCTGAGGTGCCTGGAGCCTCTGCCGACTACAAGTGCTACATGATAGCCAATTATTAATTAGACAGTGAAGTACTAAAAGTTACGACAGAAGTTGTGGGACTGAGTCAGGACACAGCACAAGTCACGCCTTTGAGATTACCTACCTACAGAACAGCCTCTTCCAAGCTACTCCTCGACGTAGCACTGTAGACGTCATCTACTGAGTCGCCCGCAGCTGTCACAGATAGCTGGGCAGCTAACAGCTGGGAACACTTGTCAGCGTTGAAGCTCACACGTTGCATCCTTGGTTCAGCTGATGCGCGACGCATCGACGTAGCAGGAACCGGCTCACGCTAATCGCCGCAAAAGGGCGACGATCCCTTCACGCTGGCAATGACCGATCGCACTACAACATTTTCATCACTCGAACTGTCTTATTCGTACCTTAAGCCTCTTTCAAATAACGTGCACCAAGACAAATGTCACTTCTGGCTCTCCTGTGAGCGAACACCAGCTGATAACTACTACTTTTACCAAGCCGAAACGTCATCTGAGCGCGGAGTCGATGTCACGCCACAGCCGTTCCGGTGGCTATGTTGCTCCTTGCTCCTTACTTTACGAACAGGGCTACGACGCTGACAGTGATAACGATAGCCACAGGAGCGGCGTCACGCCGTCTTTTGAGACGTATTCTGGTTCTGTGTACAGCATAACGATGGACGTACCCCTATGTGGAGGCTCCGAGCAGAACGAACGTTGCCAACCAGCATTCGTCATTATCATATAGGCACAACATCTTGCTGATGGTTTGAAGTGCCACTGGATGCACAGCGGGATCACCTCCTGTTTCAATAACTAGAAATTCTTAAATCAGAGGTGACATGTGCGATGTGTTAAAATCGATCTAAGTTGGAGGTCTTCATAACCTTATCCTTCAATAAGATAACGAATGACCGCATGTTACCCCTGCCGTCTTGATCCACTTCTATACAGTAGGTGCCGGCCTGTGTGGCCGAGTGGTTCTAGGCGCTTCAGTCTGGAACCGCGCGACCGCTACGGTCGCAGGTTCGAATCCTGAATCGGGCATGGATGTGTGTGATGTCCTTAGGTTAGTTAGGTTTAAGTAGTTCTAAGTTGTATAGCACTGATGACCTCAGATGTTAAGTCCCATAGTGCTCAGAGCCATTTGATTTTTTTTTATACAGTAGGTGTTCGACTGATTCCCTAGCCAGCATGTTTGGCAGTTCTCTCACTCACTGAAAACATTTAATTATGGGACACCATAGTTTGCCAACCACTTCGATTGATAAACTCTGGGGTAGAGATAAAGCAACAGGGACTGAAGTCTGCCATCAAACTTCTGTTCGGTTTGATGGCCATCCAGGGTTGAGCTATTTTTGCTGCTATTGGTGGCAGGTCTGTGTAACAAATCATACTAAATCTCCTACAGTTTTAATCATATGTTCCTCCTGTTACAGTGTATATGGCTGTAATTAAAATTTATTTATTTGCTATTGTTTGTGGTGTTGCAGTTTCAATAACCAGCGGCACATGAGGATCCTAAATCTGGATGATCAGACAGGGTTTCGAACCGACATCCTCATGAATGAAATTTCACTGGTTTACCACTGCGACATCATGCTCAGTAGATAATAAACCTGTATTACTTTTGGGAAAAAACGAAGGGTTGTAACAAGTAATCACCAAAACTACACGTCTAGATATCTAGAGATAAAATTTGTTGTTAAGATGAAGGTTTGGTTGCAAGGAGATATGTGCCCGATCACACGCGCTTGTTAGGATAACTCTAGATTCCGTCAAGCTGAATATCGCTCATTCCGGAACCAAAAAAAAAAACAGCTATGAAGTTAGACGTTATTGTTGCAGGTACCGGACAATTCGCAAGAGATAAAGCGCGGTTTCCTGCATATGATATGGATGCAGCACTTTTTCTTGTACCAATCTACAGATGCGTATTCGTCTGCAGGTCTAATCTCCATTTACTCACTCCAAGAGGTCCTTGGGCGTTCATCTGGTATACACTCGAAAAAGCTTCGTTCGAAAAGGAGGCGACCAGTTCCTTTAAATGTGTTATGGTCTGGATGTCGGCGCTTCTGAATGCGTTCCTAAAACACGTCACTCGCTTTCAAACCACTTATGAGTCACCGAACCATGCATGATATATTAACACACCAGACAATACCTTAGTCACCACGCTAATATCGCATGTAGCCTCGATAATAGCCTCAATACGACAAGGAAGAGACTCCACAACTTTCTTCAGGTATCTCAAATCAAGTGCTGCCACTCATTAATAATTACGTCCAGTAGTGCTACGAAACTCTAGGGATGTTACAGCCACGTTTAGGCCGCTGTTCCAAATGGTCCCAAACATTTTCTAAGAGATTAAGATCGGGTGATACAACGGGCCAGTCGAGGTACAATAAGGTGCAGAAATGTTCGTAAAACCATGAATGTATACGTGCGGCCCCGTGAGATTTTGTCATCATGAAACGCTGGAGTTCCCACAGCTGTAGAAGAAAGGGCACACCATGGTCACCGAGAATGTTGGAATATACACCCTGGTCCATGTTCACAGAGACTGAATAAGTGGGTGCAAGTCATGGTGGGAAAAAACGTCGCATTACGATCCCCGGCCTGAATTACGTCCTCCACACACTGTGGGTTACACGCCTAGTTGGGACTTCGGTACATCATTTGAAAAGAAGCAAAATCGAGACTCGTCGGAGCGCACTACACGCCTCCATTCAGCTACTGCCCTGTTCCTGTGTAATTCGCCCAGTAAATATCTGCTTCTTCATGTTCCGCTCTGAGCAATGGTCTCTTGCTAGGTGTCTAACTCTAAATGACCATTGCATGCAGTTCCCTTGGCAGCGTTTGTTGAGTAATTGGTTGGGATGAACGTGCAGTCACTCACAGCAGCACTGACACTGGCAAGGCGTGACTCTCGCTGTCTCTTTATACGAACCGTCCTCTTACAACGCGACAGATGGTTCCTAGTGGTAAACCATTCCATATAGACACGTTCAACAGTCCGCGTTACGTCCAGCGATAAGTCGAACCACTGCATGTATAGTGCGGTCATACGCAAGTCCAAACATGATAGTTCCTTCACTAACTGGACTTAAGTCAACGGCAGTGTGTCACATGACCTTCTGCTATTAGTTTTGCGCCGTCTGGAGCATTCTAAAGCGACCAGCGTGCTCTTCTAAACGAGAGACTAATATTTTATCTAATGAAGTATTTCTAGTAACCGCATTCTTGTGGGTAAAAGCGACTGATAGTCACAGTATACTTGGCATACTGAAAACAAGTGTTTACAGGTAAACGGTTAGGACGAAACTCCCTTCACGTCTTTCGCATGCTGGCTGTCCTTACAGCTCAGTTGAACTTACTTTTCAGACTCTCCATAATTATATTATGAAGTGTGACTGCAGTAGTGACTTATCCCTGTGTTCCTAAAACGACGAATTAAACGTGTTTGAAATGTACGTTGTTGTCAATGGTTCAAATGGCTCTGAGCACTGTGGGACTTAACATCTGAGATCATCAGTCCCCTAGAACTTAGAACTACTTATACCTAACTAACCTAAGGATACCACACACATCAATGCCCGAGGCAGGATTCGAACCTGCGACCGTAGCGGTCGCGCGGTTCCAGACTTTAGCGCCTAGAACCGCTCGGCCACTCCGAACATTGTTGTCAAATTGAGTGAAATAATAAACGTATAGTGCATTGTTACGGAGAAACTGATATAATGTGTGATGTTTCTTAGAGCGTTGCTATCTGCCACATGGGACGTTCTCATCAAAATTCCTCGAGAAGAAAAAAATGACTCTAAGCACTATGGGACTTAACATCTGAGGTCATCAGTCCCCTAAACTTAAAACTACTTAAAACTAAGTAACCTAAGACATCACACTCATCCATTCCCGAGGCAGGATTCGAACCTGCGACCGCAGCAGCAGCGCGGTTCCGGACTGAAGCGCCTAGAACCGCTCGGCCACATCGGCCGGCTCCTAGAGAAGATATAATTTTATATGGACAACAAACATACGAAATTGATGTCACAGCGACGTACAATAGAATGTGAACGTTTTGTTTTATAACAATGCATTTCGTCTACATATCATTCAATTTACAGCCTTAAGTATTGAGAAGTATGTTCGAAAAATCTCAGGTATAGTTCGTGTAGTTCTTCAAGTCGAATGGTATAAAAACAGACATTAAAAAAAATTGGCAAAATGACAGCGAAACAATCAATTGGTCGCTCAGCGGGGACGGGAACCATGCTTGTCGTACGCTGTAACGGCACTCTGCTGATGAATGGGCGAGTCAAGGAGACCTGGCAAGGAAGTGTGCTAACGACTGATGAGCCATGACTAGCCTTGCACAAATTTTTCGCTCCTTTTCATGCCTCCAGAAGTCTGTGCGAGCTTCATCACAGACTTTTTCTCGAACAGTGACCTATATAACCAAGTGCAAGATTCAAAAACATGAGGCAAAATTAAATTGCCGCTACTTAATACATCGGACTTGAAAAAAAATTTAGATTAATGTATGTGCACTTTTTAGTTATAAGTACAAAAATAGAGTATTTTTTTTATTATGAATTTGGCCAGCTATGGACCGCATGCAACTTAAGACTTATGCTGTTTCTTTTTCTTCCGTTCTTCCCAGTACTTCTTCATTTTCTCGCCAACTGCTCGTCTCCTCATCTGTCCACACTCTCTTGGGTCGAGGTTTTGGCGCATCTTCTTCATAGTTTGCGTTTTCTATAAGTAGCCTAAAGTTATTCCTGTCACGTATTATTTCTTCTGTAACACCTATTTTGTTGGCGTCTTTCTTTACTGCTTCTATCCATCCTACAGTGTTTTTCAGCTTACTAACGTAATTAAAAATTTTCTTCGTAATTCGTGTTTCTTCCATTCTTTTTAAATGTCCATAAAATTTTAGCCGTCTCTTCCTCATTGTATCTGTGATCTTTCCTGTATTTTTGTATAGGTCTTCATTTCTCCTTTTAATCCACCTATTTTCCTTGTTTTTCTCAGGACCTAGGATTTTTCTTAATATTTTTCTATCTCTTTTTTCTAGTTCTCTTAATTCGCCTTTCTTATTCAATGTTAGGCACTCTGATCCATATGTTGCTTGTGTCCTAATAACTGAATAATAATGTTTAATCTTTGCTTGTATGGATATTGATTTCTTATTGTAGTAGTTTTGTGTTAATTTATATGCAAATTCCAACTTTTTTATTCTATCGTTATTTGTTGTGTTATCCAGTCCATTGGCTTGGATCCACTCCCCCAGGTATTTGAATCTATCAACTCTTTTAATTTTTCCATACTTTGTTTTCATAAACTTTTCTGTATTATGTTTGTGTTCTATATACTCGGTTTTTTCGTAGGATATTTTTAGCCCAGTCTTTTCAGCAATCTCGTGTAACATATCAAGCATAACTGTTGCGTCTGTTCGGTTTTCAGTTATCAATGCCATATCATCCGCAAAGGCTAAGCATTTTACTTCAAATTTGTTTTTTCCTTGGCCCATGCTTATACCCTTTGTGCCTCTGTTTTTAATGTGTTTTCCCATGTTTTTACTACTTTATCTAAAACCAAGTTAAAGAGAATTGGGGACAGTCCGTCACCTTGTCGAACTCCTGTTTTGATTTTGAATGGTTCAGAAATTTCGCCTTGAAACGTAAATCTTGATGTTGTATCTGTGAGCGTTTGTTCAACAAGTCTTCTGGTGTTTTCATCTATCCCTGATTCATAAAGTATCTGGAATAGTGTTTGTCTGTCAACTGAGTCGTAGGTCTTCTTGAAGTCTACGAAAGTAACTACTGTATTTTTATTTTGTATAGCTCTCACCCTCAAAATTGTTTTTAAATTAAGAATCTGTTCTGCACATGATCTACCTTTTCTAAATCCGGCTTGATAATCTCCTATATTAGGTCCTGCTTGTTCCTCTATTCCATTTAAAAGCGCTTTAGAAAGTATTTTGTATGTCACTGGTAACAAGGATATGCCCCTGTAGTTGTTGGTGTCTGTTTTATCTCCTTTTTTATGGAAAGGGTGGATCAATGCTTGTTTCCAGTCACTGGGTATGATTCCTTTTGTCCAAATGTCTTTAATTACTTTGTGAATTTTCTGACATGTGGATAAGCCCCCTAGTTTCCACATTTCTGCCACTATCCCATCCTCACCTGGTGCTTTGTTATTCTTCAATGCTTTGATAATCTTTTCTATTTCTTCTACTGTAGGTGGTTCCGATGGTGGATTTTCATGTTGTGGTTTTTGAAATTGTAACCTGTCATTAGGCTCCTCACAATTTAATAGATTTTCAAAGTATTCAGCTAAGATCTGGCAGTTCTCTTTATTGAATAAAACCGTTTTTCCATTTTTATCTTTAAAATGTGAAATTGGTGACTGGAATACTGTTAAAACTTCCCTGAAAGTCTTATAGAAGTCTCTAGTGTTGTTCCTTTTGAAATCAGAATCCATTTCTTCTAATCTGTCTTTGTCATATTTTCTTTTCACTGATCTGATGATTTTTGCTGTCTTTTTCCTTTCTTCTTTAAACTCTCCCAGTATTCGTGTTTCTTATTACTGTTCCATTTTTTCCATGCCTTTAGTCTTTTGTCAATTGCTTCATCACACAGCTCGTTCCACCATCTGCGTTTTGGTATTCTTCGTGGCTGTCCCATTTCTTTAACTGACTCTATCATTGTTTCTTTAATTTCTTCCCAATTATCCATTTTTCTTGTGTTTAGTATATGGCAGAATTTGTCCTGCTTTTGCAGGAGAAATTTAATGTTTACTCTTGGAAATCTTCTTGGTTTTGGTTTAGGTTTGTTTGGTTGGAACATGGTCTTTATTTCTGTCAGATAATGATCTGAGTCTATGTTTAGGCCCTTCCTCACTCTGACATCCAAGATTTCCTTGTAGTTGCGAGTCGTTATTGCCACATGGTCCAAGTGATATTCACCTTGATTTGGATTAGGTGGTACCCACGTTTTTTTCTTTCTTGCAAGTTTCCTGAAACATGTCGACTTTAATTTTAGATTAAACTGTCTACAAAAATCTATGAGTCTTTCCCCATTTCTGTTGGTTCTTGCATGTGCTGGATAATCTCCAACTACTGATTTAAATTTTATTTCTTTGCCAACTTGTGCATTAAAGTCTCCCACTAAAATTTTTATATGTTCTTTTGGTAATATGGATGTTTCGTGTTCAAGCATTTCCCAAAATTCTTCCACTTTGTCAACATTTATTCTGTTATGTTGGTTAATAGGTGCATGTGCATTTATAACAGTGTAGCGTTTATTGCCTGACTTGAATGTCAGAAATGAAATTCGTTCTGATGGGGAGCTAAAATTAGTTATTGATTCCGTAAGTTGCTGTTTGACCATACATGCGGTCCCTAATATAGTCGTATTATTGGAAATTTTAATGGTTGGTTTTCCTTCGTAGATCCTGTATCCACCTGATTCAAATGCATTTTCATCCAGATACCTTCTTTCTTGAAGAGCTAATATAAGTATGTTGCGTTGATTGAGAGCGTCCGTTAGGTATTTTAGTATTCCAACTTTCATAAGTGTGTTGATATTCAGAGTCCCCAGTAGATGTTTCTTCTTGGGTCTTATCTTTGAAGAAGTACTAGGAAGCTCCGACGCTTCCTTACATGATTTTCTAGGCTCTCCAGAATCCAAAGGCCTAGTTGCACCGCCATGAATAGCGATGGAAGATTGGTTACTTCCTGGAGTAGTTTTCATTTTGAAATTTACCGTCATGTCTTAAGTTAAAGTTTGGTTTGGGGAAAGGTAGTTGAACCTTTCGATGATAAAAATTCAAGCATTTAGCTTAGAATTATAAGTGAGGCCGCCACTAACATGTGGGACAGACGCCTTTTGCAGCTACCCACTGTGGGAACAGACGCTACAGTCTGGTGCTTTTATACAAAAGCCTGCCTCTTCCGCCAGTTCCGCCGTTCTGATGATCTTCATCGCCGCCTTCACTGCCGTTGAGGTCTTCACCGTTTCCCTGGCAAGGGACCCTCACGAAGATCTATCACCCGGGCCAGGTGAACCAAGGTTTTTTAACGAGGTGTTACTCCTCCCCCTCCTCCTTTTTCAACCGGACTTGGGACCGGCTTTGGCGGAGTTCATAGAGTATTATACAGTTCAAAATTAAACTTTTCAAAAGGTTGTAACACCCCTTCCCGAGCTGTGCGTAAAGGCCAAGCGGCTGGGAGTATTGTCGGTACGTGGCGTGGGAAGATGCCACCCTCAAACCGCGCTGTAGGCATGGCTGGTTACTGCTCGTTTCATGACTCGCGCCTACGATGGCGGCATGAGCTGGCTGCCTGCTCATGTGTCGCCTATTTCTCTCTTCCTTGTGCTGACTGATCAACACTCTACGATCTCAGACCCTCTCTGAAGGTTTTTACCGCGTTTAGGTGAATACTTAACTACTGATTCTCTCTCTCGTAATGGTGTAGAAATAGTGCTTGTTCACAATCGCCACCTATGGTTAAAGTTTTTGCATATCTGATGCGGAACAGTGTTAGTGTGTCACTGTGGCACGTGCATCGGTTTTTCAGCAGGGTCGGAATTTCTAAGGAAGCAGTTTGGGAGATGGAAATAAGCTTCGTCCCTCGACGTTGGATCAGTGAAAGAAAGGAACAACCTTTGGCTCGTTCGGGCCTGAAACTCGTCTTGTTATGGGCGCCAAAGTGTCCACACATGTTGGGCAATAGCATGTAAATAGCTTGCCCCAGCCTTCCCAGGCCAAGGGCTACTACTGCAATGGATGACCGCTACCTACGGATTATGGCTCGGAGGAAACCTGACAGCAACGCCACAATGTTGAATAATGCTTTTCGTGCAGCCACAGGACGTCGTGTTACGACTCAAACTGTGCACAATAGGCTACATGTTGCGCAACTTCACTCCCGACGTCCATGGCGAGGTCCACCTTTGCAACCACGACACCATGCAGCGCGGTACAGATGGGGCCAACAACATGCCGAATGGACCGCTCAGGACTGGCATCACGTTCTCTTCACCGATGAGTGTCGCATATGCCTTCAACCAGACAATCGTTGGAGACGTGTTTGGAGGCAACATGGTCAGCCTGAACGCCTTAGACACAAGTAGGGGGGCTAGGAGAGAACAATATCACTCTCCATTGTTGCCAGGTGTATCCAAGATGGAGGTAATGACGGCATCCAAGATGGCGGCCTGTAGACTTGGCAACAGTGCATGACGTCATCCAAGATGACAGGCGTGACGTCGTTCAAGATGGCGGATGGGAAGATAGGTCAATTGGGCTACCTCCACTAGGCTGTACTTTCCATGCAGTCCTTATTTAAACAATATGATGCAGTACAGCCATCCTGTGTATTCACCATGAGGTCCAGAGTCCAACTGACCTAGTATACACTACCACAACCATAAGGTGCTGTCTTCCCTCCCATTACATAATCTAAGATGGCGGCCATAATGTCAGCTGATGACACAAGTGTCATTCTCCAAGATAGCGGATTTTGGCGGGAAACAGTATGTTCACCACGAGGTTTGGACTTAGTACACAGTACTGTCACAGAGGGCACTGTCATCTATGCTGTAACGTAATCGAAGATGATGGTCTGGGGTGGGGGACAGTGGCTGGTACCAATAGGAGCCCTTAATCCAGTCACATGTTAGATTTCAACCAGTAGGATGGCAGTATCTGGTAATGTTATTGGAGGGGATATAGGGGAGGCTCAGCAGCACTGGGACTTCAGTCTTGCTCAGTCATTCATCAGCAGCAGCAGAAGAAGAACCATGAAGTGTCAACAGCAGTCACAATCCAACACGGCCCTGCAGAACAGGAGGAAATGGAAAAGTAAGTATCCCATACCACATCTTTCTCTGTGGTAGCATTATTATTATTATTATTCTCTTTCTTTTCTCAGACGTTATGTCTGGTCAAAAATGGAAAGTGACGCGGACCTTCATCAAGCGTGACTTCCTTTTAACTGTATGGTATATGTTATATTGCATTTTGGAACTTTCGGGTAATTGAACATGTATCAATAATTACGGATTTCTGTAGTTGTATATATAAGTTTGGATGTAGCTGTATTGCGTTGATGTACTGGTGGATATTGTGTGGTATGACTCCTGCAGTTGATAGTATAATTGGTATAATGTCAACTTCATCCTGATGCCACATCTCCTTGACTTCCTCAGCCAGTTGGATGTATTTTTCAATTTTTTCTCCTGTTTTCTTTTGTATATTTGTTGTATTGGGTATGGATATTTCAATTAGTTGTGTTAATTTCTTCTTTTTATTGGTGAGTATGATGTCAGGTTTGTTATGTGGTGTTGTTTTATATGTTATAATAGTTCTGTTCCAGTATAATTTGTATTCATCATTCTCCAGTACATTTTGTGGTGCATACTTGTATGTGGGAACGTGTTGTTTTATAAGTTTATGTTGTAAGGCAAGCTGTTGATGTATTATTTTTGCTACATTGTCATGTCTTCTGGGGTATTCTGTATTTGCTAGTATTGTACATCCGCTTGTGATGTGATCTACTGTTTCTAGTTGTTGTTTGCGAAGTCTGCATTTATCTGTTGCGGATTAGGATCTTTAATAATGTACTTGCTGTAATATCTGGTGTTTATTGTTTGATCCTGTATTGCAATCATGAATCCTTCCGTCTCACTGTATATATTACCTTTTCTTAGCCATGTGTTGGATGCGTCTTGATCGATGTGTGGCTGTGTTAGACGATACGGGTGCTTGCCATGTAGTGTTTTCTTTTTCCAATTTACTTTCTTTGTATCTGTTGATGTTATGTGATCTAAAGGGTTGTAGAGGTGGTTATGAAATTGTAGTGGTGTAGCCGATGTACACTCCTGGAAATTGAAATAAGAACACCGTGAATTCATTGTCCCAGGAAGGGGAAACTTTATTGACACATTCCTGGGGTCAGATACATCACATGATCACACTGACAGAACCACAGGCACATAGACACAGGCAACAGAGCATGCACAATGTCGGCACTAGTACAGTGTATATCCACCTTTCGCAGCAATGCAGGCTGCTATTCTCCCATGGAGACGATCGTAGAGATGCTGGATGTAGTCCTGTGGAACGGCTTGCCATGCCATTTCCACCTGGCGCCTCAGTTGGACCAGCGTTCGTGCTGGACGTGCAGACCGCGTGAGACGACGCTTCATCCAGTCCCAAACATGCTCAATTGGGGACAGATCCGGAGATCTTGCTGGCCAGGGTAGTTGACTTACACCTTCTAGAGCACGTTGGGTGGCACGGGATACATGCGGACGTGCATTGTCCTATTGGAACAGCAAGTTCCCTTGCCGGTCTAGGAATGGTAGAACGATGGGTTCGATGACGGTTTGGATGTACCGTGCACTATTCAGTGTCCCCTCGACGATCACCAGTGGTGTACGGCCAGTGTAGGAGATCGCTCCCCACACCATGATGCCGGGTGTTGGCCCTGTGTGCCTCGGTCGTATGCAGTCCTGATTGTGGCGCTCACCTGCACGGCTCCAAACACGCATACGACCATCATTGGCACCAAGACAGAAACGACTCTCATCGCTGAAGACGACACGTCTCCATTCGTCCCTCCATTCACGCCTGTCGCGACACCACTGGAGGCGGGCTGCACGATGTTGGGGCGTGAGCGGAAGACGGCCTAACGGTGTGCGGGACCGTAGCCCAGCTTCATGGAGACGGTTGCGAATGGTCCTCGGCGATACCCCAGGAGCAACAGTGTCCCTAATTTGCTGGGAAGTGGCGGTGCGGTCCCCTACGGCACTGCGTAGGATCCTACGGTCTTGGCGTGCATCCGTGCGCCGCTGCGGTCCGGTCCCAGGTCGACGGGCACGTGCACCTTCCGCCGACCACTGGCGACAACATCGATGTACTGTGGAGACCTCACGCCCCACGTCCACGCTGTCGCGGCATGCTACCAGTGTTAAAGACTGCGATGGAGCTCCGTATGCCACGGAAAACTGGCTGACACTGACGGCGGCGGTGCACAAATGCTGCGCAGCTAGCGCCATTCGACGGCCAACACCGCGGTTCCTGGTGTGTCCGCTGTGCCGTGCGTGTGATCATTGCTTGTACAGCCCTCTCGCAGTGTCCGGAGCAAGTATGGTGGGTCTGACACACTGGTGTCAATGTGTTCTTTTTTCCATTTCCAGGAGTGTATTTATATGAGTGATTGCTTTGTGTATTTTGCTAGTTTCTGCTCGTTCTAGAAAGAATTTTCTTAAATTGTCTATTATTATTATTATTATTATTATTATTATTAGTATTATTCATTGTTTCCACGCGTTGGTCTTTGTCTAATGCTTCCTCGTCTTTGTTCAGCAGTAGTCCTCAACGCGTTCAGGCCAGCAGTGTCGAGCGCCAACATGCCAATCTCTGCCACGTCCGGACCTGCAGCAACCTAAGCTGCCATCTTGTCGAGACCTGCAGCTGCCTCTAGATCTGTGGCGGCAACAACCTCCAGCACGTCTGAACCAGTAGCGGCCACGTGGGATCTCGTAGCGCGCATAGCCCACTTGCTGGAGCAGAACAAGGAGCCGCTGTTGTCCATCACATTCATCGATTTGTGTGATGAGGAAACGCGATCTGCCCCCGGCACATCGAACGCTGCTGGTGGTCCTAAACAACATCAAGATGGAGGACAGTACTGGCCACCAACATATGACCCATCCCAGCTGAACATTCCTGTGATAGTGCAGCCACAGAGTGCAGATGCTGTGGATAAGAAGGCATCGGGTTTACCTATTCTTTTCACCTCCACATACAATTTAACTCCCAGTGGAACGAAACGTGTAAATGTTGATATAGAAGCACATCATGTCTGGGGCTTGCATGCGAGAATGGAAATTGAAAACGCATCGAGTGTGTTAAAGTGCCAGTTTCCGAGTTCGACTGGGACGAAAAATGTCGTGCAGAGCGCTACATCAATCAACGGATGACTACAGAGTATTATCCAACTCGTTCTCGCCCAGACGTCTGCCTTACTGGTGTGAGACTTTCTATTACAACAGTGTACGATGACTGTACATTATGTATGAAATCGGGTGACAGCACTGTTTATCTAAGGCATGCCTCAGTTATGAAGTTATACAATCTGGATACTGCGCTACGTCTTGCATTGGAGGGACTGGACCGTTAATTGCGGAGCACAGACTCTGCATACAATGATGTTGTAAACTCCCTACGTGTGCATAGTGTACATGTTGATGATTTGAAGCAGCACCTTTGTTTGCACATGAACGCTGAACCTAAGGACAAACAGATTAAATGTGCGTGTGAAAAACCTGAGTACTGTGAGGCATCCATTGGCCTGAGTGAGATACGCGCGGAATTTATTGCATGTCAAAAAGCTTTCTTTGGGAAATACTGTACAGCTGCGAAGAAGAAGATACATAATGAGTGTAATGATTTTCCTGAAGTACTACATCCTATCTATGACATTTAAATAAATAAATAATTATGTATATATAATCTCAAACCGTGTTTGTGTTTTATTTCATATCTCTCTCACTATAGTCAAAGTATCACACTTACTAATTTTTTTCAGTGCTATACCAGTTATTGACATAATGAATGATCAAATTACTCTTCATGGGTAAAATATATAGCTGTTTTCTCTGTGTAGCCAATATACCTCAGTCAGTTAAGTGATGGAGCTATAGTGGTTCAAATGGCTCTGAGCACTATAGTACATAACTTCTGAGGTCATCAGCCCCCTAGAACTTAGAACTAATTAAACCTAAATAACCTAAGGACACCACACACATCCATTCCCGAGGCAGGATTCGAACCTGCGATCGTAGCGGTCATGCAGTTCCAGACTGTAGCGCCTAGAACCGCTCGGCCACCCGGCCAGCAGCTATAGTGGCTACACATACTAGTACTGTCCCATTAAGTGTATCTTTCTATATATGTCAACCATTTGTCAGTACCTGGCGTAGTTAGTATCATGGCAGGGTGGGTGAAACATCCTCATCACAAGGACTTTGTTGTCGGTGACTGGTCCTGTGAAGATGCAAAAGATGACCTGAAGAAGAAGAAGAAGAACAGAATTATTCTTCCTGATAATATACGAGCAATTATTGTAGGTCCATTCAACTGTGGGAAGACTAATGTCCTCATGACGGTGGTAACACATGTAGATGGAGTCCGATTTGAGCATGTTTGTGTATTCTCAAAAACACTGTTTCAACCCAAGTATCAGCTATTGCAGGAGATATTGGGCGGTGTAGATGGTGTTACATACACTACATTCAGTGAAAGCGGTGATATCTCTCCACCTGAAAAAGCAATACCAAACACTGTCTTCATATTTGACGATGTTGCTGTGGAAAACCAAGACCAAATTCGAAAATACTTTTGTTTCGGTCGTCATATGGGTGCTGATGTGTTTTATCTAAGCCAAACATATTCTAGAATCCTGAAACAGTAGGTTAGGGATAATGCAAACCTCATTATATCAATTGGAGACATGAAGTCTGTAATGAGTCCGCAATCATTTTATTTTTGGCACTGTTATTTTCACAACTCTGTCTTGATCATACAGATTTCTTTACACTTTATTACCGGTTTCGTCTTACCACCATCTTCAGATCTGTTGTAAATATAAATATTGTGTAAGCGACCAGGTTCGATTAGTTGAGACTAAATGTATACAGTATTAATGATGCATGAAATATAAAAATATAAATATTTATAGCCACGTATAGCGGCCATGTATACCGTAAAATATTTTGATAAAAAATCATCGTCAAGTTAAACATGTGAATACATGGTACGTGCTGATAATATTCAGAGTGCGTCAGGTATTTATACAAGAATCTAATTGCAGCAGAGGGCGTCAATATAAAGATTAAAATGCAGTATGCACTGTCTTTAGTTAAAATTTTTCTTTGGCTAAATGAGCGTCTGACATTAAAAACATTTGCTGATATACTATATGTGAAATTGGACTCATACTTGAAACCCATAAAAAGCACAAATACTATGCAATACAACCCTTAGCGTGGTTAAGTAACATACAGTCCTTTATGAATGCCAGTATAAAAAGTATAAAGATTAAAATGCAGTATGCACTGTCTTTAGTTAAAAAATTTTCCTTTGGCTAAATGAGCGTCTGACATTAAAAACATACGCTGATATACTATATGTGAAATTGGACTCATACTTGAAATCCATAATAAGCACAAATACAATACGATACAGCCCTTAATCTGGTTAGGTAACATACAA
Organism: Schistocerca serialis cubense; assembly: GCF_023864345.2. NCBI lineage: Eukaryota > Metazoa > Arthropoda > Insecta > Orthoptera > Acrididae > Schistocerca > Schistocerca serialis. Next base: position 572,853,746 of record NC_064640.1, on the reverse strand, counting down.
CCTTTTACGAATGACAGTATAAAAAGTATAAAATAAAAAAAATCACAAAATCTTCTGTCTTAAGAGAACAGTTAAAAGTGAACGTAATCATAATACAATTAATAAAGTAGTGCCCCTTAATTAAAAATAGAAAATCTGTAATGATATTATATTAGAGTACGAAATCGATGGCGAATATGTCATGGCTTCTCTGCATGACTTCCTTGCTTTCCTGTGGCTGAGCTAGCAGAGAACGGCCCAGTCTCCTCATCGCCGGCGGCCGGCACACGACAATCCACTGGGGTGCTCCACGCTATTAAAACTAGTAGGTCTCTGAATATATCAGAGTAAGCATTCAGGTTAAACTCGTTCTGTTCATTCAGCAGTAATTCCCGTTGTTGTTTTCTGTTCACATAAATCTCCATTTCTTCGAGCAGGTTCATTAACTGTCCCTTTGACGCCCTATGTATGTAACATTTTCATATTACTGTCTATATGTTCTACCGAATATCTTTTTCCGTCCAAATGTGCACCGAAAGCGTTCTTATTTTGACTACACGTATGTTCTCTAACACGAGTCTGGAAATTTCTTCCTGTCTGAACGATGTAAAATCTATCACAGTCCTGGCAGCTAATCTTATAAACACCAGATCCCATATATTAATTGCTGTCGTTGCCAACTGTGTGCCGTAGCTTACAACCAGTTGTACCTTTCGTTTGAAGCCTAATTCTTATTTTAGCTTTTTTGAAGGCCTGCGCAATTCTGTCGGAAAACGCACCATTGTATGACATAACCACAAACTTCTTGCCTTCTGGTTCTATTGGCTTCTTCCTGTCACATATTTTTGATTTTAATTTATAATAACGTGTCATTACGTCACGATCTTTATATCGATTTGCCCTGGCTATTTGTTTAATCACACTTAATTCCTCTATCTCGTCATTAGGGGTAAGCGGCAGTTTGCGCATCCTGTTAAACATAGCTCTGAAGTATGCCCATTTATACTTACTGGGGTGACAGGACTTTGCAATTTGATAGTGTCAGTGGCAGTTGTCTTCCTGAATATGATAATTTTGTATCTTCCAACTCTTTTAGTTAAACTGAGATTCAACAAACTTATACTTCCTTCTTCCAATTTCACTGTGTATTTAGTTTTTTCGTGCATCTCACTCATCCTTTCTGCTATCCCGCGTATTTCACTTTCGTCACCTTTGTATAGTAGTATAATATCGTCTACATACCGTCTGTAATAGACAATTTTCTCGCAGACGTCAGGATTTAGTTCAAAAAACTTATTTTCTAGCTCATTTATAAATACCTCGGCTAAAGTACCAGACAAACTGTTGCCCATTTGGAGCCCGTCCTTCTGATAAAAGATCTTATTGTTAAACTTAAAATAACTAAATGACAACACAAGTTCCAAAATTTCCAACAGTTCTGCTATTTCACCCTGGCTAATCTTCCTATGTGTTAGCAAGTTCCTCCTTATAATTTCTACCTTTTCGTTTATTGGGACGTTGGTATATAGGTTAATGGTGTCAAAAGAAGCCAATGTAGCCCCATCTGGGATCGGTACATCTTTAACTTCATTCGCAAGTCCATAACTATTCCTGTCATTGAATCATTTTCTGTAAGTATATGCTGCTCTTAGTCTCTTGTTGAATTCACGGTTCCATTTGTAATTGGGACACGACATATTATTAATAATCGGTCGAATCGGTTTCCCTTTCTTGTGCAACTTAATTTGCGAACGAAGCACAGGAATGGGCGGGTTCATCATTTTTAATCTACGTTTCTCTTTTACATCCGGAAACAAAAATATACAGCTGTCAATTACTTTCTTTATATCTGACTCAAATTTTTTCACAGGATTTCTCTTGATATCAACTATGTTATTACCTGCAAGAAATTTTTCGGTTCTTTGAATGTAATCGCAATTATAAATTATGACAACCGAATTACCTTTGTCAGCTCTTGTAACTATAGCCTTATCCATTTCCAATTTTTGATTTATGCTTTTAAGTGCTTCTACATGCTCTGCATTTTTTCGTTCGTGACTGCCTACTGCAGATATGCATTTATTAGTTTTTACTGCTATGTCAATTTGATCAAATTTATTGAGTTTAGCCACGTCACACGCAACTTTTACCTCCGCAATAGTATTCTTAATTATGCCTGTGCTCAATTTCGGAGTAATACTAAAATGCAAACCCTCATTCAAAAGATCCATTTCACTATTCGTCATTTTTATGTTCGTGAGATTAAATTAATTATAGCCTTCAAACAAGACAATCTGAATTTAAAACACATTTACCAGGCACATGTCGTAACTGACTGTTATTCAATGATTTCGTAAAGATATGCGCTGATTGCTAGAATCATTCACAGTATGGGTTTCTCGTTATTGATAAAACACGAAAACTGAGGGAAGGCGAATCTTTCTAGAGTTTTTGCATAAATCGCACGGTAAGAGAGGTTAGTACCTCAGTATATGCTGCACCATGGACAAATTCGCGCGTATGTCTAGCTCTCAACCCGAGAGAATGGACGTATACAGACAGAACATTCGCCTGTACATGGTTGCGAAAATTCAGGCTATTGTGCGTAAAGTTGGAGGTATGCGCAGGGAACACAGACGTATTACCAGACTCTTCCGAGAATGGTGAATGTGTTAAATGGGTTAGTTAATGAAGTCGGTAAGAAAGTAACCGACTGAACTGAGAAGGTCGAGGCTATTGAGGGGAAAATAGATGCGGAGTTCCTTGTTGAAAAGGGGGAGCAGCTACTTAATAAGAGAAAGAAGAAAATGAGTGGATATTTAAAGCCTCACGCTGCGGAGATTTCGACGAAGCAGAGAGTAACTCAAGCGCGAAAGCAGTTAGTGAGAAATTACGGTTACTGAGGTTAGGGCATATGGATCGACAGCAAACATTAAGAGAGACCTTTAAGCCGGTTACTGAATCTCTCCGACAGCTCTCAGCTAGAACGAAAACACAAGATAACGATGGTGTTGCCATTGACTAATTTATTATCCGTCACACCCATGGTCAGATAGATAGAACATTCGGCGTTAGCAAGGGAAGGCCGTACATTTTGGGTACGCCTCCTATAACTGTAACTGATGACACAATACAGATTGGTGATAGGTGGTTTGAGAGAAAACCTAGCTTAATGAATCTTATTTTCCTAAGACCTACCAAAAAACCTATAAATTATTCCGTTAATGATAGGGAAACGTGAAATACTGCACATGACTCATGTACACTCTTTGACATAAAACTCGAACGGTGGCCGGCCGCTGCAGAGGCTAAGTCCGTGCCGATCGCGACATGGGACAAATAAACTGGCCAACTCGCTAATTCTCTATGTCCGGCTATCCGAACAATCTGGCGACAATGTAGACTGCGGCACTTCCTGGAGGACGTCTTGTCCCATATAAGAGAAGTCATACACTGTTTACAACCGTGGTATAGCGGTACCGTGCGTTGTTTCTGTCTACAATATCTGTGGATCGAAACTAGCTGGCGCAAAAAACTTTTAGAGCCTCTTTCAATTGAATACTGAAGACGTGAATGCAATGGTAATGCAGATTCAATTTATTTCACTTTCTATCACACCGATAACAAACTTTTATCCAGTAGCCATTTTGTGGCACATTTCTTGCAGAGTGTCATTCTCTGCACGCCACATGCGGTAAAGCTCCGGGATCCACTTGCTGGCTACTGGCAGCGGCCGTGGCGACAGCAGCGGCGCTACACTCCCCGTTCTTTATCGAAAGCGCCTGCTACTGCTCATCGCTTTTGATAATTTAAAACGCTTTACTATTACTAAATGTTGCTCCATAGAAGATTTCTACGATTTCCATTCTCGCTCGAAAGCTACAGAGACTGACGCCCTGATTAGTAGATGGGTACTGTATTACATTAATCGGCAAGAGCTGCGTATGGTCCGAAATTAATTTTATAGACTTAGACGAAATTAAACCACCTCGCTAGATTCGATGAATTTATAAATGCTTCATACCTCTTTCTTTTCCTTTCAAAGTCAATTATTTGTGCAACTTTTGGCCAATATTCGGATGTTTCCGTCAAGCCAGAGAGAGCGTCTGTGGTGTAAAGTGTATTATAGTTTTTGTTTCGTTCCATATGGTAAGTCTATGCGATAAACTGTGTGAATACCTTCCAATGCATGCTCTGTAGATGTGCAGGAACACTGCACATTTGGAGTTCCATGTATGGATTCATGAAGTATTTAACGTTGGTCGGAAGTGATAGTTAGGGTCATCTGATATAAACCAGAAAGTTATCGATTTAGAGGTATCATAGAATAGAAAGGAATTGCTAACGCCGGTGTCAGCAAACGTCTACAGTTAAATGCCATTGCAAAATTTAGAAAAGAGGAACTACATTTATCAACATGTTTACTTCATAAACAACCTCCTGACATGTTAGACCCATATGACGAACAAAGCTCAAATTCGAATCGTTGACGGTAGGTTTGAATCTTTTCAGAAACTATTTTGCCGTGAAGCACCTTGGCATTTGCAAAGTAGACATCCATGATATTAACATAATTTACTAAGTCGAAACTGCAAGAAGATTTATGTGTAAAGGCATTCTTCAGGTTTAGCAGTTTGCAACCCCATTAGTTAAAATGGAAAATAAAACGTTGTGTTCAGCGGCCTTCACCGAGATTGGAATTACCATTTCATGTAGCACCAGAATCGCAACGCATAATGGAATCGCTGAGCTAACGACACACTGGAAGCAACAGGCGGACTGTAGTCATTGCGACATTGCCTGAGCCTCAAAACGCAACATTAAACACACAAACAGGTGTTACTTATGTGAAGAATGCCGTTCTTGGAGTCCAGAAATTAAATATACTTTCTAAGTGTCTCATCTTACATTGGGTTATATCGTATGAGTCTTCAATGTGAAAAACAAATTCCAAGTGAATTTAGCGACGTAATGCCGGGCTACACCCGGAAGTAAATGCACTCTCACAGTGTTGACAAATACTTGCCACGACGCTGCCAATTCTCAGCTCTCTTACGAGACAGCTCTTTAGCGAAATGTTTGTCGTGATTGTCCGATACGGTTCTTCTGAGGGGAGACGCGCGCGCACGTTTCGTTTTTATGCGGCGTTGTCCCCTGATAGTTTCCGACGTCGCCTTGTGGGCAATGTATACATTTGAGGCATTCAATTATCATTAATCTAGAATGAATTAAGTTTCAGCTTCCGGCGTGGAAGAAGGCTGTTGACGCCGACATTATATCATTACAACGAAGGGAAAGCAAAACGGATGATTCAGTGTTTCTCATTCAGCATAAAGCATGTTAGATAATTCTTCGTAACGTTCATAATCATCTCCAAATACAAACGAAGTAAAAATACATCGAAAGCCTATTGTAATTGAATATAATGTAAGATATCAAACACTTTGCACCTCGATGTCGAATGTGTCCACGTGCAATCTTTTGCAGCATACATGTAGAATGTCATGATTACCACGAGAATGAAGAAATATGTTGATATGGATGGAAGCAAGAAGAGAAGCAATCAACAAATATTCGATTCCACATGGCATTCATTTCGTTTCAGATTTAAGAGGAGGTAAATCGGGAGATTACTTTCGTTAACACGAAAGATATGCCGCACATATGGACATGTCTTCATAAGTTTCTTCCTTGAAATGTGTATGCTCTATTATATACTAAGTAGCCTGATCATTGTTTACATGATGTTATCCTCTTGCTTGGCCCCTAAACGATGAACAGATTCCAAATGCATGTCTCTGCATGAAAGTAGTTGTTCGAACCCTTCCTGAGATATTTTTTGTGTATTTATGATGGAGACCGCTATGCCCCCCCCCCCCCCCTCGAGGGTTAGGTCTCCAAACTAAACCGTTTTTAATCCACTGGCATGATTTATGCAGACAGCATCAGCACAAAACTATCAAAGCATTCGTTTAATATCTTGCTTAATGACTGTCCTTTCTTTCTTAATAGTGATCCTTGACAAAGCATTTTAACGAAATTTATATTTGTCTGTGACGGATAAGTGAAAAAAGATATTCTTTTATTTTGTCAGTCTTCGCTTCTCCAATGAGTTGTAAATGGTTCTCTTTATAAAACGCTTAGTAGCTTCTAAAGGGCAACTGTCGCAATGCAGTCGCAGTGGAATCGAGAGAGTAGGGTGCGTGTGGATGCACTGATTGAGCATGGGAGCTACTCGGCATCAGAACCTGGAGAGAAGTGTGGAGTACCGGCAAGAACAGCAAGACGCTGGTGGAAAGGATACAAGGAAAGGGGCTATAGGGCGGAAAAGAGGAAGTGTACGGCTCCGTGTGTCTACCGCAGCAGGTGATCAACGTGTTTTGGCGAATATATGTGCTAATCCATTCCTCAGTAGCCGTGTCCTGAAAGAGCTACCTCCGTTTCCCAGCAGCGGAAAGACTGTTACGAGGAGACTGTAAGACGCAGTATTATATTGTCGGAGAGCTGCTATTAAGCAGCAATCAACCGGTTATCAGAGGGCTGACCTCATGGTTTTTTCAGCAGAATAAATCGACTTTGACTGGAGTAGAGTAATCTTTTCGCATGATAAAATATTTTCTTCCTGTTCAAGTGAGACACGAAATGTTCTCCATAAAGTTATCAGTTTATGCTGTTAGTGACTTTACGTTTGTAGTAGGCACAAAATAATAAATATAAACAGTTCCCTACATCATGATTTTAATAGTTCATCCCTCATCTGATAAATAAATGTGACCCTTGAATTTGTGAATATTTGCATTAACACGCAAATGTTTTTAGCGTTTGGTATACCGCCCAGGAGGACAATGCTTCCAGCCTTTACATTTTCTCTTCTTAGGCTTCTCTCCACAGTTAATTCTTATACGAGTCTGCGATTCATTTCTATCTCCTTCTACCTTGTTTTGGTCATTTTCCGCTACATTCTGTATCCTGTGACCTGTAGGTGGACCATACTTTATTTTTTCAGATCCCATCTTTCACTTACAAAGAAAAGATTACTCCACATCATCCATTTTGCAGTGTGTTTCTATAATTCTATCACTTGTATGTTTACTTCAAACAATATTATTCGTAGACATAAATGGTTTGCTATCGCTGTTCTTCGCTTTACTTTTGTTAAGCATTATTTCTCTCTCATTCTGGTCCTGAATTGCTGTACTTTTAATGCCATCAGTTTTTATTGCTGTGTTCATATGTTTATTACTTTTTCTCATTGCCATTACCATTTGTTGTTGTTCTCACATTCCAGTGTTATTCTCTTCTCGATTTTCAGATAATACCTGCAAAATGCTGTTCATTCTGTTTCTAAATCTGGAACTATTAGGAAATTGTTAACAAATGTGATGCAGCGTATCTTTTCACAAGTGAATTTAACTGTTAATGTTTCCTGTTCCGTTGCTTGTATTTCTTCTGTGTTAAGGAAAGTGGTATTCCATACTTTGCGAGTCGGTAGTATGGACTAAAAGAAGACAACCTGCATGTTGTAAGAGCTACACGCACTTCTGCAGTACAAGAGAGGTGTTTTAAGAGAACAACAAATGTGTTTCACAGTAGTAAAGGTGAAGGAGTGCTCAATGTTCTTAAGATATTGATTTCAGACTCATTTCTCTTGTTTAGTGGATATGTTTGTCTTGTTTCTGTCCATCCTATCAGCTCTCGAAATGTGGATTACTTGTTTTTAATACCCTGTATCCGAAGCAGATATGTAGACAAAGGACGTCCATACTCATTTCCAGACTTTATATTCCTATTTTATTCCATTTGTATTTGTTATTGGGCTCTAATGTATTCAAAAATTGGAACCAATCAACTCAGTCCAGGCCAGTTTTTTTATAATATTAAAGTTATACCTTCCATTTCGAACCATTCCTATATCAATGAAGGAATTATTTCTTTATCGGTTCATTTCTTCTCTTTTACCTAGCAGCACATACCGGTAACTGATTTAGTTATTCTTATTTTGTTCCCGAATAGGCCTGCCCCAATAAACCGATCTATATTTCCTTTTCTTAAAATTGTACGATATTCATATGTTTCTTGGAGGCATGCTGTACTTTTCACTGTTGAATGCCTTGGCTGATTTTTCTTTTAAAGTTAAGCATAAGATAAAATATACTTTACAGTACTTTACTAATATTACAGTCGTGATCTATAACATATCCCCCAAGGTATACACTCTTTTTCTCCAGGTCACTTCTCGTAACTTAGAATATAATTGCGCAGTAATGTCCACATGTAAAATTAAAATGTGTTCAACGTTTCGTAAGTGTATTTCCTCGCCTCCTGGCATGGGTGATTGATAACACATCTGTCAAATAGGAGAGGCGAGGTCTGTATCACCTAATCCCAGATCGCTCGCGCTCGTTTATGCCAGCCACTTTGACATGGGAAGTAACTGATGACGGGGCTAGGAATCGGTGAGTGAACGTACTGGTGACGTAGTTTGTGGTTCCTGGTGTTTGAACCTAAAGCCGTTCACCCTAGTGTGCTTTCTGTCAGGGAATATCGTCCTCGGAAAGTGGACAGGATGGTTTTTCTCTTTCTTTGAAATTGTGAGATAGCCGCGTCAGCATGTTTCCAAGATAGTACACAGTTGTTCACGAGATTTGTTTCTCGTAAATCTTTTTCTTTATTCCTCCTTTACATTCAATTTTGATATCAGCTGACAACTGCCTGCATTGCCTTGATTAAAAATTATATGACAAAGAAACAAATTGTTTTCATGTTTAACATTCCGTAGGCGCATGCAAATATATGAATTGGGTTACGATTTACAGATGTTATGATCTTAGTCAGAACAGCAACGCTGCATACACGAATTGTTCTGGAGCATTGAGCATTACATAAAGATATGTACTCGTAGTGGTATTTAGTTCTCACTAATATGAAGGGATGACTTATGTCACTAACATTCATGAAATCAGCTGTTTATCTCAACTGTAGGCGTTTACTCCGAGCGCGGGCCGCGTTGACACGAGATGTGAACAGGCGACGTCAGCGGCCACGGTCTCCTTCAGTAAATGCAACACATTGAGCGAACGAGCACGTGTAACATCCGTAGAAAATATCTCGCTATAAAACAGATTTCTTTCTTCTATATATCTTTGTCAGTGGAATGATAGAAAAAAGAATTGTGTAGTGAAGGCTAGCAATCGTTTTGAATAAACGAAGCAGATAAGCTTTGCAACAGAGTCCAACAGTTAAACAAACTGCTGCAATGTATTGAACAACTTACACCCCACCTCATCATTACCAAAACATAGGAGGACGGCATATTCTGAAATCAGTCCTACCTGCGTCTTATAACTGATGCCTTGAACTATATTCTGATCCCCGTCCCAGCACCCTCCCCTTGTCAATGTAGATTTTTGTCAACAGCTATCAGCAAAGGATTCTTCAATGTGGAATTCTCCGAATAATTTATAAACCTGTAGCTTAGACTACACAGCCAATGCAGTTGTCGAATTTTTTCACAGTATGGAAATCCATAGTATTAGTCAGAAGTATTTAATTTCTAAGTTAATGGATGATAATTTCTCTACAGGACCATAGCCCGATTCATAATAGCAGAGCCGTCCAGAACTGGTTCCAAGGTCAGCAGAGGATAAAACTTCTTCCTTTCGTGCCAAAATCACCAGACGTCAACCCCACTGAAAACACGTGGTTCAAAAATGGCTCTGAGCACTATGGGGCTTAACATCTGAGGTCATCAATACCCTAGAACTTAGAACTACTTAAATCTAACTAACCTAAGGACATAACAAAAATCCATGCCCGAGGCAGGATTCGATCCTGCGACCGTAGCGGTCGCGCGGTTCCAGACTGAAGCGCCTCGAACTGCTCGGTCACAACGGCCGGCGGAAATATGTGGGAGGAGGTTACGAGGTCTTTACCACCTGGGTCAAGGAATTCAGAAACTCTGTGGGAAAATATAGAGAATACGTGGTGGGAGATAAACGATCATCACAATCTCTGGATGTGCTTACAGTTCGTGTATAGCGTGGATAACATGGCAACAAGAATTACTATTATGCTGTTTCCCCATTTTTAATTCAGGAAAGCTATCTCAGTGATTCCCACGTATCTTTCAAATCCCGTTGTTCTAAAAATCAGCTTCACATGTAAATTTCTACTGACTCATTCCACAAAAGATGACTTCTTATTCTTTCATATTAAATTAGCAGCCTTGCCTTTGTCCATGAATTTCAGGAACTCGTCAAATTACAAATTAAAACACACACAAGCTAAAAATGGCTTCTTTGAAAACTAATTCTTTCAGATCAAAATTAAGAGCATTACTTTCTACCATGAATTTCTGTTAGCAGTTTGATTAGTTAAAGCCACGAGATAATACCAGATCAGATTTTGAAACAAACTAACCAGAATCATAAATTTAAATTGACCATTACTAAAAAGAATTATGGTAAATCAACACATTCCTACTTATGAACTAATGGTTCCTAGCACTCAGTCATCCACTCTTCATCATTTTCATCATCAGCCCCATGTGGTGAGTGCCAGGTCTTTAGACTATAATAGCTCGTCACATGTATTCTATTTGTGTCGTACCTGCTTTACAATTGAATTCTAACACTTTACTGTTCACCGAATTACTCAATCGAAATATCAAATTCCATTAACTTTCAAGTTATTCTTCGCGGTCGCGACATAGTATTCTCACATTTGCCTATCTTTTACCTGTCTGTAAACAATTTAGTTCCCTCAAAAATATTATATTAAATTAAATATACTCTGAAAGAGAATGTTACCACGTAAGGTGGAACATTAGAGCCTTAAATAACTCATTTCCTTTCCCTTTGCGGAGAGCATTTTGCTCCGCCACTTCCTCAGTTCATCCGGCTGCTTCAGTCGTCCCCAGGCAAGTGCCTTTCTCTTACCACGCTACCGCTCTCTCCCTGCCTACGACGAAGGTGGTGTGCACCCTGGCTCCAGAATTTCAAGCATTTGAAACTCCTGGCTGTCTTCTTCCCAGCACACAATGAAATCTGTCCGCGCTTTTCTACTCAAAGAGCTTAACGTAAGAATACAGACAAACCTAGCCCCCTTCTCTCCAATGTCAGAGACAGACCTTTACTTCAGAAAACTCTCATGTCACTGCATATCGATACATCATTGCCTTCCCATGATTCTAATAATTTCGTTTCAATATTCACTCCAATTCTATCCACAATGCGTACTATTTACCTTGCTCTCAACCCAATCGTGGACTATTTAGGATAAGTGGGAAAAGTGGGTTCTCATACATTATACCAAAATAATAAACTCATCCAGTTGCTCTAATCAATTTCCTAAACACAGCAGGTTGATTCAATAAAAATCAACAGCTCAGATCGGGCGTCTGATAACAAATACCTGAAACCTGGCGTAGCAAGATATTCTAGCAATTACATGCGGATAGTAATTCCCGTGCGAATAGGCTGATATTTCTGAAGTACAGCGCCTTTGGGCGATCAGGAAGTAAATTCGGAGGAATATGGCCAAATTCAGGGTGCTGCGTTGACGGTGCCCACGCTCGATATGATGAGCCTTCTGCTCTTACTGTTATTTTGTTTCTTTCGTTCTGAGGTGTACCACGAAATAAAGTTCTCATCCGCTAAACGATTTTCGCTTCTATTCGAAAAGCTTCTTGAGTAGTCCCGCAGTGAACATTACCTAGAGATGCTACTTGTAGTTTTTGAAGCAAAGGCATATGTTTAAGGATAACGAACTGTAGTCGAAGTTAAACCAGATGATACTGAAGGAATTAGGCTATGACATGCGACAGCGAGAGTGGTAGCCATTGTTTGCTATGTGGGAAGCAAGAAACCTGAGGCCTTCAGTAGTAAAATGTATGTAAAATTCAATAACAAGAAATCCTGTTTGATGGGGTAAGGATGCTAATATCATATGTATCTGACGATCAGGAAACCTTATCTGAAAGTATATGACAGGCTTCCTGCTATTATGTTATGTCGCTTGCTTTCAGTAGACATATAGATAACCCATGGTAGAGCTTTCTCGTCATCCGAATCACATAAATGAGAATAAGTCAGTGTTGTTACTAAATTGTAGGCACATGGCCACACCACATATCTAAAATTTGGAGAGCAGACACTCTCGCGATAGATTGGATGTCTGGATCCTATCATTAAATATTTAGGCTACGAAAACACGTTCTTCTTGCTGTCAGCGTGGTCCAGACTGCAATGTTGTAGGAATCCTTTGGCAACCCTGTTGGCATAACAATGATTTGCAGTTGTGGGACTGATTTATCCTGTTAAATACGCCTGACATTTTCTTGTCATCTGTATGAAATACTGTGAATATTCCCTCTGATGATATCTTATTGAGTTAGTAATATTTTGTGAGTACAAGGTCATTTCATGCAGAATCTATCCCTTGTCTCATCCTTCACGTTGTGAGTTATCAGTTATCTACTGCATATTTTGTGAGTACAAGGTCATTTCATGCAGAATCTATCCCTTGTCTCATCCTTCACGTTGTGAGTTATCAGTTATCTACTGCAGCCGCGATTATGGCAATGAGAGAGTTTATGCAGGAATTCCTTGGCATCATCGTTGTAAAGTAGTGACTTCATAGAACAGTAGTTGCCTCCGAAAGCAGTTCCAGGTTTGCTGAAAAAGATGTCTTATCAATTCCTTTCTGTAAGTTTTAAATCAGGTGCTACCTGTCACATGTAAGTGTGTCCTAGCAAACTGGCAGGAGTTGCCAAGATCGTAGACCTCGCTAATCTTAAGTCACGTCAAAATTACTGATAAAATTACTGAACAGATTCGAAGCATCTATGAGAGTCACGAATTTTACTTTGTTCATCAACTCGGTCATTGTCCATGTAATTTTTTGCCCTCTTATTTCAGACCGAGTTTGTTAGTATGCATTATCTATGGTAGATCTGGAGGTGAAAACGTTCGAAAATGCACAACTGCACTTTTGCGAACTTGTGTTTTATTTTTGCATCAATATTGTTGTGAACCCACCACCTGGTATCAGCACTTCACATTAGCATCCATGATATCTAATCATTTTGATAGTACACCTGATAATATAGATGAGTAGGGCACAAGACATAACGTAGATAATGTCCGTTTGACGTCAACAGTGTAACATTTTACTTTTTTTGAATAGGACAATCATTTGAAGTTTAGTTAAAATAAACTTACGCTGCAAGAGAATTCTCTTGTATTTTTCAATGTGTGGTCTGTTGTCGGTTTGAAGGCCTTCAATTACATCGGCAACTTAGTGCAGCTCCACCGAGGGCTGTCTGGAGCGGGGTGGAGATAGCAATGTGAAAGTGGCGAGCTGTCGAAGACGATCTTCATATTATTAGTGTGATTGGGACTTCCTATATTCTTGACGACGTTTAGCACCTTCACGGTCAGTCACCCAATTTCAGAATTCATGTTAAGTAATCCTGCTAAATTGTCATAATATTGTTTTTTTATATTGATGAGTCATCTGGTTAGTCGTCACGTTCAAGTGCCATCTACAATGCCAATTTAATATTACGATCCTAGAAACTAATCTGCAATATGTTTTGTATTTCATAATCAGAAATATCTACATTAACCGTCATCAGAACAATGTCAGGGAGCAGAAAGCAGCAGTACCTTGGTAACTACTTGGGGACCTGCTTGAGTCGTGTTCTAAGGAGAGGGTAGTTGCTGGTTCACATTATATTACACTAGCGAGAAGTACAGAATTTTCCTTTTTCTCTACAAACATTCAGTACTAAATTCAGTAACAAAATGCTAAGAAGATATTTGCATTGTGCCAGCTCAGCGATCAACCTATTTTTATAGATTTTTATTTTACAGCTATTCTCGTTCTGCATTGAAATAAACTTCATTCATTACTAGCTTGTTCTTGTTACGATTATTATTGTCACTCTCTCACTCGCGAGAGTTTTCACATCCCCATTTGGTATCGATGCACATGGAGAGTGGCTATGACAGAAGGCAATAATGAATGTTACGTCATGCAAGATACACTCATTTACTTCGACAACGCTTCAGGAGAAGTGAGATACGTGAAGATGTCAATAGGAGGTCAGATAAGCTGGCACAACTCTGCAACTACTCCTGTTGATTTAACAGTGTTACCAGATAAACTGGTGCTGCGAAATCAAAAATTTAGTACAGACTATGCCACAGTAGCAGAGAGCTGCTAATTTCGGACCATGACCAAGAATTACCCTTTGCGTCAGCTGCTGGTTAGAGTGTTGCATCTGCAAATGGAAGGCTTTGTTTGATGTCTTGTGCTGATGCTGTCTGAATATATTATGCCAGCGGATAAAAAACGGTTTAGTTTGGAGACCTAACCCTCGAGTGGGGGGGGGGGGAGGGGGGGGAGGGGGGGGAGAGGGGGGAGGGGGGGAGGGGGGGGAGGGGGGGGAGGCACAGCGGTCTGCATCATGAATACACAAAAAATATCTCAGGAAGGGTTCGAACAACTACTTTCATGCAGAGACATGCATTTGGAATCTGTTCATCGTTTAGGGGCCAAGCAAGAGGATAACATAACGGAAACAATGATCAGGCTACTTAGTATATAATAGAGCATACACATTTCAAGGAGGAAACTTATGAAGACACATGTACATATGTGCGGCATATCTTTCGTGTTAACGTTAGTAATATCCCGCTTTACCTCTTCTTAAATCTGAAACGAAATGAATGCCATGTGGAATCGAATATTTGTTGATTGCTTCTCTTCTTGCTTCCATCCATATCAACATATTTCTTCATTCTCGTGGTAATCATGACATTCTACATGTATGCTGCAAAAGATTGCACGTGGACACATTCGACATCGAGGTGCAAAGTGTTTGATATCTTACATTATATTCAATTACAATAGGCTTTCGATGTATTTTTACTTCGTTTGTATTTGGAGATGATTATGAACGTTACGGAGAATTATCTAACATGCTTTATGCTGAATGAGAAACACTGAATCATCCGTTTTGCTTTCCCTTCGTTGTAATGATATAATGTCAGCGTCAACAGCCTTCTTCCACGCCGGAAGCTGAAACTTAATTCATTCTGAATTGATGATAATTGACTGCCTCAAATGTATACATAGCCCACAAGGCGACGTCGGAAACTATCATGGGAGAACGCCGCATAAAAACGAAACGTGCGCGCGCGTCTCCCCTCAGAAGAACCGTATCGGACAATCACGACAAACATTTCGCTAAAGAGCTGTCTCGTAAGAGAGCTGAGAATTGGTAGCGTCGTAGCAAGTATTTGTCAACACTGTGAGAGTGCATTTACTTCCGGGTGTAGCCCGGCATTACGTCGCTAAATTCACTTAGAATTCGTTTTTCACATTGAAGACTCATACGATATAACCCAATGTAAGATGAGACACTTAGAAAGTATATTTAATTTCTGGACTCCAAGAACGGCATTCTTCACATAAGTAACACCTGTTTGTGTGTTTAATGTTGCGTTTTGAGGCTCAGGCAATATCGCAATGACTATAGTCCGCCTGTTGCTTCCAGTGTGTCGTTAACTCAGCGATTCCATTATGCGTTGCGATGCTGTTGCTATATGAAATGGCAGTTCCAATCTCGGTAAAGGCACCTGAACACAACGTTTTATTTTCCATTTTAACTAATGGGGTTGCAAACTGCTAAACCTGAAGAATGCTTTTACACATAAATCATCTTGCAATTTCGACTTAGTAAATTATGTAAATATCATGGATGTCTGCTCTGCAAATGCCAAGGTGCTTCACGGCAAAATAGTTTCTGAAAAAATTCAAACCTACTGTCAACGATTCGAATTTGAGCTTTGTTCGTCATATGGGTCTAACATGTCAGGAGGTTGTTTATGTAGTGAACATGTTGATAAATATAGTTCCTCTCTTCTAAATTTTGCAATGGCATTTAACTGTAGACGTTTGCTGACACTGGCGTTAGCAATTCCTTTCTATTCTATGAAACCTCTAAATCGATAACTTTTTCTGATTTATATCTGATGACCTTAACTATCACTTCCGACCAACGTTAAATACTTCATGAATCCATACATGGAACTCCAAATGTGCAGTGTTTCTGCACATCTACAGAGCATGCATTGGTAGGTATTCACACAGTTTATCGCATAGACTTACCATAAGGAATGAAACAAAAACTATAATACACTTTACACCACAGACGCTAACTTTGGCTTGACGAAAACATCCGAATATTGGCCAAAAGTTGCACAAATAATTGACTTTGAAAGGAAAAGAAAGAGGTATGAAGCATTTATAATTTCATCGAATCTAGCGAGGTGGTTTAATTTCGTCTAAGTCTATAAAATTAATTTCGGACCATACGCAGCTCTTGCCGATTAATGTAATACAGTACCCATCTACTAATCAGGGCGTCAGTCTCTGTAGCTTTCGAGCGAGAATGGAAATCGTAGAAATCTTCTATGGAGCAACATTTAATAATAATAAAGCGTTTTAAATTATCAAAAGCGACGAGCAGTAGCAGGCGCTTTCGATAAAGAACGGGGAATGCAGCGCCGCTGCTGTCGCCATGGCCGCTGCCAGTAGCCAGCAAGTGGATCCCGGAGCTTCACCGCATTCACGTTTTCCGCATTCAGTTGGAAGAGGCTATAAAAATTTTTTGCGCCAGCTAGTTTCGATCCACAGATATTGTAGACAGGAACAACGCATGGTACCGCTATACCACGGGTGTAAACTGTGTATGGCTTCTCTTATATGGGACAAGACTTCCTCCAGGAAGTGCCGCAGTCTACAGTGTTGCCATATTGTGCAGATAGCTGGACTTAGAGAATTACCGAGTTGGCCAGTTTATTTGTCCCATGTCGCGATCGGCGCGGACTTAGCCTCTGCAGCGGCCGGCCGCCGGTCGAGTTTTATGTCAAAGGGTGTACAGAAGATCGCGAAAAGCCTGAGCAACAAGAAATATGAAACCATTATAAAACCAATACTTGAAGGCGAAAACATCATCAACAACAACAGCTGCAGCAGCGGTGATGGCATTGACACTCAGCATAAAGCAGTTAACAGTTGAATCCCTCAGTATATATATTATGACGACCACAAGGAGCTAATAAATCGACTAAGAGTGCTCATGGCATCAGCTGCTGCAAGTAATACAGGTCATTCGAATGAGGTTGTTTCAATAATCTCTGAGCTTAGAGAGAGAGGTATCATCGAATAAGTCTGGTGACAGTAGTTCGAGAACTGCACAAACCAGCACGCAATACATATCCTCATAGGCATGTTATGAATAAAGATTTGGATGTCTTATGGCAAGATGATCTTGTAAATATGGGGAATATTCACATGAGAATAATGGATTCAAACATATTTTAATGGTTATTGATACATACTCCAAATTTGCTTGGGCAATACCTGTTAAAACAAAACCGGTTAGAAATGTCGCGGAAGTTTTTGAGCGTTTGCTACAGACAGGGACGACCCGATGCCCTGACAACCTCCAAACCGATCACGGCAGACTTTTACAATAGGTATTTCAAGAACGTGATGCACGAAATACATCACTACCCACATTCACTCATCTCAAGGCAAGTATCGTGGAGCATCTGAACAGGACAATAAATGGTCGAATGTGGATGCGTTTCTACCTTCGCGGCTCATACAAATGGACAGATGTCCTCCCAGAAATAATTGCTCAGTATAATCTAACGAAACATACCATAATAAAAATGGGACCAATCGATGTTCGTGATAATGTGCTCATGGATACGGTGTACAATAGCATTAAAATGCTGGATCCACGCAGACAGAAATTTAATGTAGGTGGTTAGGTACGTATCTCAAAACACAAGACGTCATTTGAGAAATCATATCTACCGAATTGGTCAACAGAGACATTTACAGTTTCAAAGGTGCAAATAACGAATCCTAGAACTTTTATATTGAAGGATAGTAAAGGTAAAGAAATTGCAGGCTGCTTCTACACCGAGGAGTTGCAGTAAGGCTCAGAACCGGATGTGTTTCTCGTGGAGAGAGTCATAAGACGTCGTGGAAATAAAGCACTAGTCAAATGGCTTGGTTTTCCTGCTACACAAAACGGTTGGATTGATGCCGACTATTTGCTATTTAATGGGGGCACACAATTCATAACCACAGCAGTAGCGTAATATTCGTGCTAGGAGACGCATTAGAGGAGGTGGTGGTATTCCAAACAAACTGCCGGTGGAATTACACATCCCTGGGTATAACTACTGTGGATCTGGAACAAAGCTTCAGAAACGCTTGGCGCGAGGTGATAAGGGGGTTAATGGCTCTGAGTATTATGGGACTTAACTGCTGAGGTCATCAGTCCCCTAGAACGTAGAACTACTTAAACCTAACTAACCTAAGGACACCACACACATATGGATGTGGCAGGGGCAGGATACGAACCTGCGACCGTAGCGAAGGAGGTTAATCTGCTCGACGAAGCGTGTATGGAACATAACACCGCATACGCTGCAAATAAATATCTATCAAGTTGTCACACTGCAGAGAGGATTTTAGTTGATAAGGCTAAGGCGATACGGGAAAGAAAGGATATTGATTGGTATAGGTCAACGTATCGCAGCATTTGCAGTTGATAAAACCATGTGAGGCAAAATTAAGTTGTATTTATGAGTGATGAATTTCAAGCGAGTTAGGAATGCTGCACATTGTGCACTAAACAAGGAGGAGGACAAGGGCGGGAAGCAGCGCTGCTTGAAGAACTGTAACCTGACAGCGATGTATGCAGCTAAAAATGCACTGAAGCACAAAGATGCGGAAAGAAGACGACGATCGGTTAAGGCACCTCGAGTTCTACCAATACCCAAGACATCTGGTGGTTTTATTCCATTACTCATCCCAGCCCTCTCCGCGCTTTCGGCAGTAGGGTCACTCGCTGTTGGTGCTTCATCTATCGCTCGAACTGTCAGGAACGCGCAAAACTCCCAAGCGCAGTTAGAAGAAGCAAGAAGACATTACTGCACAATGGAAGCCGCAGCCATCGGAAAAGGAGTATACTTGAAACCGTACAGGAAAGGGCTTGGACTATTCATAAATTAAAAATAAAGCCCGTTAGAGGTCCTACCAGACCGACCACTCACAAATACTGATCTTCTTGTTAGAAAACAAATTCAACATACCAAGATTCCGTGATATGTTTATGCGAATACATTACCTAAGACTATTATGGAAAACTGGTGAATGTGACATTGTGAATTTAAATGTTGCTGAAGGCCCCGACTCCCACTGGGTATCATATGTTATGAAAAATCCGGATACCGTCAACTATTTCGATTCATTTGGTGACCTGCAACCACCAGAAGAATTACAACAATTCTTCATTCACAGAAGACGTGTGTTCTACAATTATCGGCGTAAGCTACATGTCACGCATGTCCTGTTAGAATCGCGGGTAATGGAGCTGATTTCCATTGCACAATCTGTGACATCAGTATGCGCATGTGGGCTAGACGCTGTGGTGTCACTATGCACACATGCGCAAGCTAGACATGTCACATGTGTCCCATTAGAATCACGAGCAGTGGAGTAGATTTCTGTTGCATGATCTGTGATGTCAGCATGCATGTGAGGGCTAGACACTGTGACGTCACTATGCACGTGTGTGCGCTAGACACATCACACATGGCCCGTTAGACTCGTGAGAGAGAAAGCGGTCGAACAGATGAGATGGATGACAGTGCTTCCTGGTGGCGGTACTGCGTACTAGACCTGGACTTAGGGTGAACACACTTTTTCCCTCCATTTTCCCCCGCCATGTTTGATTACGTCACGGAACGGAATGGACGACAGTACCTTCTGGTGGCAGTACTGTGTACCAGGACAGTTGGATTCTGGACCTCGTGGCGAACACACTGGATGGTGGTTGTGCCTCAAATTGTTTAAATAAAGACTAGTGCATGATTTCGAGAGTTGAAGATAAGCAAGCAGGTTTGCCGAATCTTTTAGATGGATTATTATTTCTACGATTTATGAGTTGTTCGGCGCTCTGGCCATAAACGTATTTCATTATTTGGGTGGTTTACATGTCTGTAGGCTGTGCAATGCATTATTTTGGCGGTTTAAAATTAGCAAGTGCATCTGCAAAACATTATACATCGGTTATTTGGGTAATTTGAGTTGTTTGAAGATCTATAGGCTGTGTACTGATATTATTTCGGTAATTTACGAGTTGTTTGTTGTGCATTATTTCGGTAATTTATGAATAGTTTACAGGTCTGTAGGCTGCGTGGCGTGACTCCAAGCATGTCAGAGCGTGTTTCTTGTATCAGTGTAATAAATATGCTATCTCTCAAAATCCATCCCTAAATAAATTGTTCCAAAATAAATAAAGTACACTCCTTCCTCTCTCCAGCAACCCAGTGCTGGCTGGAACCTTTCCCCACCAATCCCTTGGAAGAGGTGGCGGTCACATGACTTGCGTTAGTAGAGGTAGCGTAAGTGACCTATTTTCCTGCCATTTTCTTAGGTTACATGAGGTATGTTGCATTGTATTGATGGAATTTGAACTTCCCACCATATTCTGGGGGAGGGGAAGGGTGAGGGGAGGGAGTTACATTAGTGGAGGTAGCCCAACTGACCTATCTACCCGCCACAATCCGCCATCTTGAGTGACGTCACGACCGCCATCTTGGTTGATGTCATTCACTGTTGTCAATTCTACAGGCCGCCATCTTGGATGACGTCATCGCCTCCATCTTGGATACACCTACTGACACACTGTCCAGTGAGTGCAACAAGGTGGAGGTTCCCTGCTGTTTTGGGGTGGCATTATGTGGGGCCGACATATGCTGCTGCTGGTAATGGCAGGCGCCGTAATGGCTTTACGATAAGTGAATGCCATCCTGTGACCGACTGTGCATCCATATCAGTAGCATATTGGCGAGGCATTCGGCTTCATATACGACAATTCAGACCCCATCATGCACATCTTATGAATGACTTCCTTCAGGATAACGACATCGCTCAACTAAAGTGGCCAGCATGTTCTCCAGACATGAATCCTATCGAACATGGCTGGGATAGATTGAAAAGGGCTGTTTATGGACGATGTGACCAAGCAACCACTATGAGGCATCTATGCCCAATCGCCGTTGAGGAGTGGGAAAATCTGGACCAACAGTGCCTTGACGAACTTGTGGATAGTATGCTACGACGAATACATGCATGCATCAATGCAAGAGGACGTGCTACTGGACGTTAGAGGTACCGGCGTGTACAGCAATCTGGACCACCATCTCTGAAGGTCTCGCTATATGGTTGTAGAACATCCAATGTGTGGTTTTCGTGAGCAATAAAAAGGGCGGAAATGAAGTATATGTTGATCTCTATTCCAATTATCTATACAGGTTCCGAAACTCTCGGAACTGGGGTGATGCAAAACTTTTTTTGATGTATATATTAAGAGGACATGGAACGTGGACGGTGGATTCTGCACTAATAAAACATGCCAAAGAATAACAATGAGCTATATTCTATCAGAATTCATTAACACAGTCAAGATAGAATTCACTGATGTTCTAATATTACTTACACACAATGGAGACATAGACACACATCAGCCAACAAATGTACAAATCGGCACATGAAATTACAATCTTCCACAAACACTACTTCCGATCCTAATGTGAGGAAAATAACTGAATGCATATGATAATTCGAACATGACAGAGCGAGATGAACCCATGATATAACGATCGAGATGACAAACAGGAGTTGTGGGATGGGAGCTTACCAGTGCTTCTTACTACATGGCTGAAGATACCGTCTCACTGTAAAGCGGGTGGAAATGGTGACACCTATATGTGAACAACATTACCATATTGTAGTCGAGGTAATGAACAGGTAAACTATAATCTGACTCAAAGCGGAAAGTGCCCAGAGCAGAGTGCATTCATGTCTGAATCGTCTCGCTGCAGCTGTTGATACTAGGAGAAACTGGCAAAACGTGAGGTTGATGTGGCTGGGCTCCAAATGTTCATGACATCAGAGTGTCGACTAAATAGCGAGCTTATCAACTGACGAGAGATGCGGTGACCAATGCCTACCTGCTAAGCCTTGCAGAGTAGACACCGTTTCTCAGTTCGCAAAGGTTTCACATCATATCTTGGCCTCGATCGACTTTTTATCACCGCCCACTACGCCTCCTCGAACAAGATAGATGAACCCTTTAAGTTTTTATCTGTCTTTAATGGCAGCTGTCATCTTCAGAAAATAACTAAATCCTCTCAAAATGAACGCATCCGAAACCAGATTCCAGGATACTGTTCCTCAGTAGATGGGGAAGCTGTGTATTAGTGACTTCTTTCAAAAATGGTTCAGATGACTCTGAGCACTATGAGACTTAACGTCTGAGGTCATCAGTCCCATAGACTTAGAACTACCCTACTGGCCATTAAAATTGCTACACTACGAAGATGGCGAGCTACAGACCTGAAATTTAACCGACAGGAATAAGATGCTGTGATATGCAAATCATTAGCTTTTCACAGCATTCACCCAAGGTTGGCGCCGGTGGCGACACCTACAACGTGCTGACTTGAGGAAAGTTTCCAACCGATTTCTCATACACAAACAGCAGTTGGCCGGCGTTGCCTGGTGAAACGTTGTTGTGATGCCTCGTGTAAGGAGGAGAAATGCGTACCATCACGTTTCCGACTTTGATAAAGGTTGGACTGTAGCCTATCGCGATTGCGGTTTATCATATCGCGACATTACTGCTCGCGTTGGTCGAGATCCAATGACTGTTAGCAGAATATGGAATCGGTGGGTTCAGGAAGGTAATACGGAACGCCGTGCTGGGTCCCAACGGCCTCGTATCACTAGCAGTCGAGATGACAGGCATCTTATCCGCATGGCTGTAACGGATCGTGCAGCCACGTCTCGATCCCTGAGTCAACAGATGGGGACGTTTGCAAGACGACAACAATCTGTACGAACAGTTCGACGACGTTTGCAGCAGCATGGACTATCAGCTCGGAGACCATGGGTGCGGTTACCCTTGACGCTGCATCACAGACAGGAGCGCCTGCGATGGTGTGCTCAACGACGAACCTGGGTGCACGAATGGCAAAACGTCATTTTTTCGGATGAATCCAGATTCTGTTTACAGCATCATGACGGTCGCAAACGTGTTTGGCGACATCGTGGCGAACGCACATTGGAAGCGTGTATTCGTCATCGCCATACTGGCGTTTTATCCGGCGTGATGGTGTGGGGTACCATTGGTTACACGTCTCGGTCACCTCTTGTTCGCATTGACGGCACTTTTAACAGTGGACGTTACATTTCAGATGTGTTACGACCCGTGACTCTACCCTTCATTCGATCCCTGCGAAACCCTACATTTCAGCAGGATAATGCACGACCGCATGTTGCAGCTCCTGTACGGGGCTTTCTGGATACAGAAAATGTTCGACTGCCAACACATTCCCCAGATCTCTCATTAACTGAAAAGTCTGGTCAATGGTGGCCGAGCAACTGGCTCGTCACTATACGCCAGTTACTACTCTTGATGAACTGTGTGGTATCGTGTTGAAGCTGCATGGGCAGGTGTAACAGTACACGCCATCCAAGTTCTGTTTGAGTCAATGCCCAGGCGTATCAAGGCCTTTATTACGGCCAGAGGTGGTTGTTCTGGGTACTGATTTCTCAGGATCTATGCACCCAAATTGCATGAAAATGTAATCACATCTCATTTCTAGTATAATATATATGTCCAATTTTAATAGCCAGCAGTGTACTTAATGCTAACTAACCTAAGAACATCACACACATCCATACCCGAGGCAGGATTCGAACCTGCGACCGTAGCAGCAGCGCGATTCCGGACTGAAGCGCCTAGGACCGCTCGGCCACAACGGCCGGCTGCGAATTCTTTCTCTCGGGTTTTTTAATACGGGGCTAATTTTCATTAAATGAAACAGTGTCTGTGTATTACGGTCCTCTTTCTTTGAATTTTTAATACGAGGCTACTTTTGATTGAATGAAACAGTTTCCTGACCGACTGAGGAACAGTATTCTAGGATCTGATTTCGGATGTGGTCATTGGTGGTATGTTTGGTGGTAAGTTCCTGTGGGACCAAATTGCTGAGGTCATAGGCCCTAGGCTTACACACAACTTAATATAACTTAAACTAACTTACTATAAGGACACCACACACACCCATGCCCTAGGGAAGACTCGAACCTCCGACGGTTGAGCCGCGCGTGGCAAGGCGCCATAGACCACGCGGCTACACCGCGCGATGTTGTTGTCATTCTGAGAGGACTTAGTTATTTGCTCAAGATGCCGGAAACCGTTATATTCATTAAAAAATTCACGCCATGTCAAATATAGTCGCGTACTTACTTAGATTTGAGCTGCAGCCTCGCAAGTCGTACATCGTCTTACTGGCGAGTTTAACAAAAAAAAATGGTTCAAATGGCTCTGAGCACTATGGGACTGAACTTCTGAGGTCATTATTCTCCTAGAACTTAGAACTACTTAAACCTAACTAATCTAAGGACATCACACACATCCATGTCCGAGGCAGGATTCGAACGTGCGACCGTAGCAGTCGCGCGGTTCCTGACTGTAGCGCCTAGAACAGCTCGGCCTCCCCGGCCGGACGAGTTTAACACTTGCGGTGCTGGTCTCGTAGGTGGTTGCCATTTGCTGTGGACTGGCTAAAATATGTGTTTTTTAAGCTATAATTCGTGTGTAAAAATATGTAATTGGAATTTCAGGTTTATTAGACTTTCTACTTTAAACACGCGTATTTTGGTACTGCTAGAGTTAAATCTTGAATACGTAAGGAACTTCAGTTTAACACAGAAAAAAAATTGAAAAGGAATTTTATATTCAAATATGTAGGCAAACACGTGGTCTTTCAATTTATATTTCCCTTACAGCCAATTTATATCTAACTAAATACACAAAACATAAGATCAAACCAAAATTTTGCATTCACAGTGGAATAAAGTGTGATGCAAACAGAAACATGTCAAACAATACATTCCCTGGACTCTTATGCTCATATTCATTTCCTGTTGTATCTAAAAGCAATATTCCATAACAACACAAATTGTGAAAACAGTATGCAGCAACTCATCTTCAAAAAAGTACAGAGTTACTAAAATTATCAGATGACGTGTAATACGAATCGTCATAATATACTTCGTTTCATGGTCTGTAGATTCGTCAAAGGTTTTGTAAACAATTTTCTCCTCTTGACTCCACGTTTTGAACACAAAATCAACAAAAAAGCACGCAAATCGCACTAAACAGAGAGCCCTCTACCGTCACCTAATGCGTACGAAGCAAGAGAGAATAACAAAGTTTCAAAACGGCGAATTCTTCAAGTGATACCCCTACCGTCATCTACGAAGCCCGCAGACCTCACAGATGATTCGGGTGGACGTAAAAGTACATTCGAAACCGCGGGAAAGCATCGCAACTGGTGTGATGTAATATTACGTTCGCCGTAACTCTCATTTCCAGCAAGCGCCGAAGTACTGCGCCAGCCGCACGCGAAGTGTTACCCTGCAGCTGTGCTGCCCTGCCAGCCGCTGGGATCCGCGCCAGGCGAGGATTAGGTTACGGCAAAAGCAGCCGAACAACAAAACTCGAATTCCCATTGTATTTGATACGTAAAACGTCATCCAGACAATGTAATTTCAAATTCGTATTAGTACTATTCGTCAGCATAATGAAATAATGTACAGCAAAACTTAGTAATAGGCTACACACGCGATCAGACGGATAGCTAAACGAAGAGGAAAACACGTCAGAAACATGGGCTTTTGTGTGTCGTCCATTTTAGTCTAGCGAAATATGTAGAGTCGTGGGAAAAAGAGGCACGAGACCTAATTTCTGACTACCAAAGAAGATAAGGGATATGCTGCGGACGGTGTGGCTCTCAGGGTTCCCGGAATTTATAAGATACCTTGTGATGGCAGAACCAGCTACATCGGCCACTGTATCTGGACTATAACCTGCCGCTGTGCATAACATCAAAGGCATATTAAAAGTCGGGAACTTAACAAGTCACAGTTTCTGAGCACAGTCTCACAGCTAGACACAGAATATTTTATGTAATATCCTGTCCCACGCTGTGCATAACATCAAAGGCATATTAAAAGTCGGGAACTTAACAAACCACAGTTTCTGAGCACAGTCTCACAGCTAGACACAGAATATTTTATGTAATATCCTGTCCCACGCTGTGCATAACATCAAAGGCATATTAAAAGTCGGGAACTTAACAAACCACAGTTTCTGAGCACAGTCTCACAGCTAGACACAGCATATTTTATGTAATATCCTGTCCCACGCTGTGCATAACATCAAAGGCATATTAAAAGTCGGGAACTTAACAAACCACAGTTTCTGAGCACAGTCTCACAGCTAGACACAGAATATTTTATGTAATATCCTGTCCCACGCTGTGCATAACATCAAAGGCATATTAAAAGTCGGGAACTTAACAAACCACAGTTTCTGAGCACAGTCTCACAGCTAGACACAGAATATTTTATGTAATATCCTGTCCCACGCTGTGCATAACATCAAAGGCATATTAAAAGTCGGGAACTTAACAAACCACAGTTTCTGAGCACAGTCTCACAGCTAGACACAGAATATTTTATGTAATATCCTGTCCCACGCTGTGCATAACATCAAAGGCATATTAAAAGTCGGGAACTTAACAAACCACAGTTTCTGAGCACAGTCTCACAGCTAGACACAGAATATTTTATGTAATATCCTGTCCCACGCTGTGCATAACATCAAAGGCATATTAAAAGTCGGGAACTTAACAAACCACAGTTTCTGAGCACAGTCTCACAGCTAGACACAGAATATTTTATGTAATATCCTGTCCCACGCTGTGCATAACATCAAAGGCATATTAAAAGTCGGGAACTTAACAAATCACAGTTTCTGAGCACAGTCTCACAGCTAGACACAGAATATTTTATGTAATATCCTGTCCCACGCTGACACACATTTTTTTCTTTATTGTTATATCAACCCCCTCGAACTCCATATGGGCAGAGGGGGGAGGGGGAGGGCTGTCAGTGATACATGCAACCCTCTCTTCAGCTAGTTTTTTGACAACAAAAAGTTAAATAGGACGAAAAAAACAAGGAAAAGAAACGGAGATATTTACACAGAATTTAAAATGTTTTGAAGGTGAAAAATAAAATTCAAGTTTTTAGATATACGATGAATGACTTCTTACACTGGTAGTTAAAAACAGTAATAAAAACAGTTAAAATGAAACACAATAAGTGCACATTTAAAATATGTTGCCGAAATGCTATTTAAAAGAAGCACTTTTCTGTCACTAGAAACTGGAAGTACTTGACGTGGGACAAGGAATCAGTTGTTAAAGGGCAAAAAGTTGGCCATTGGGGAGGGTAGCAACGTGGTGGTATAAGGATGGAGAGCTGGTACATAGTAGCGATGGAGTAGAAGTGGCTGTTGGGACAGAAGAAGGGATGGACTAGAGAAGGTAATTAGAGACACTAATAGTTGTTGGGGAAAAAGGGGTGGGGAAGGAGAGGCAGATGGGGAAAGAAGGAAGAAAGGAAATGTGGCGAGGATGGGAAGAGCAAACTCTAATAAGGTGGATTGGGTGAGGTGGATCTACAGGGTGTTACAAAAAGGTACGGCCAAACTTTCAGGAAACATTCCTCACACACAAAGAAAGAAAATATGTTATGTGGACATATGTCCGGAAACGCTTACTTTCCATGTTAGAGCTCATTTTATTACTTCTCTTCAAATCACATTAATCATGGAATGGAAACACACAGCAACAGAACGTACCAGCGTGACTTCAAACACTTTGTTACAAGAAATGTTCAAAATGTCCTCCGTTAGCGAGGATACATGCATCCACCCTCCGTCACATGGAATCCCTGATGCGCTGATGCAGCCCTGGAGAATGGCGTATTGTATCACAGCCGTCCACAATACGAGCACGAAGAGTCTCTACATTTGGTACCGGGGTTGCGTAGAGAAGAGCTTTCAAATGCCCTCATAAATGAAAGTCAAGAGGGTTGAGGTCAGGAGAGCGTGGAGGCCATGGAATTGGTCCGCCTCTACCAATCCATCGGTCACCGAATCTGTTGTTGAGAAGCGTACGAACACTTCGCCTGAAATGTGCAGGAGCTCCATTGTGCATGAACCACATGTTGTGTCGTACTTGTAAAGGCACATATTCTAGCAGCACAGGTA
Source organism: Schistocerca serialis cubense (assembly GCF_023864345.2). Classification (NCBI taxonomy): domain Eukaryota; kingdom Metazoa; phylum Arthropoda; class Insecta; order Orthoptera; family Acrididae; genus Schistocerca; species Schistocerca serialis. Next base: position 572,825,479 of record NC_064640.1, on the reverse strand, counting down.
GAGAGTATCCCGTATGAAATCATGATAACGTGCTCCATTGAGCGTAGGTGGAAGAACATACTGACGAAACTAAAATGAGCTCTAACATGGAAATTAAGCGTTTCCGGACACATGTCCACATAACATCTTTTCTTTATTTGTGTGTGAGGAATGTTCCCTGAAAGTTTGGCCGTACCTTTTTTTAATGCCCTGTATACTTGGTAGGATGGGTAAATGTCAGGGCAGAGTTCGTGATCTGGGAGGAGAAGATGTGTCAAGTTTCTTTCAGAGAGCACGTAGAGGGTGTGCAGATGGAGGGTTGGTGGGATGTGGTGGTAAAAGCGTGGCACCATATGAGGACTGGAAAGTAAAGGGGGAGTCGAGTTTGGGGATGGTGTATATTGTTTGGAGGTGTTCAATGTGAATCAGGAGAGCGTGGAATTTGATGGATTGGTAAAGGATCCTTGCGTGGAATGTGAACGTCTGCAGAAAGCGAGGCAGAGTGCATGGCATTCCAGGATCTGGAGTGAGTGATAGAGCTTGGGTTGGGCGGCAGTCCATGCAGCATTTGCATGGCAAAGATGGAGCTGATCAGTGATATGTATGTTCGAAGAACAGTCTCAATATTCGTCCAGTTAGTAGTTTTAGTCTACTGTGGGCTTTCTGTGGGATGGTTAGTAGGTGAGGTTTCCACTTTAGCTGCCGGTCGAGTGTTATTCCAAGATATTTTAGTGTAGTAGTTACCTGGATAAGACGGTCATACATGGTAAGTTAGAAGTCATGGAGATGGAAAGCGCGGGTGGTGCGTCCTATAATTATTTCCGGGATTTTGAAGGGTCTGATATTGAGGAGCCATTTGTTACGCCAGTCAGTGAACTGATTGAGGTGGATTTGGAGGGAGCGTTCTGATTTCGGGAGTGTATGAGAGAACGAGGAATGCTGTGTCATCAGCATCCTGAAGGAGGTGAACTGCTGGAGGTGGTTTGGGCATATCAGTCGTGTAGAGAAGACAGAGGAGAGGAGAGATTCATAAATGGTTCAAATGGCTCTGAGCACTATGGGACGTAGCATCTTAGGTCATCAGTCCCCTATAACTTAGAACTACTTAAACCTAACTAACCTAAGGAAATCACACACATCCATGTCCGAGGCAGGATTCGAACCTGCGACCGTAGAGGTCACGCGGTTCCAGACTGAAGTGCCTAGAACCGTTCGGCCACTTCAGCCGGCGAGAGGAGAGAGGATGGTGCCTTGTGAAACGCCTGCAGTGGGATGGAAGCTGTGGGAGTTGGCGTTGTTGATGGTGACAAAGGATGGAAGATTAGGGAATAAGGATGCAATAAGGCGAACATAATTACCTGGAAGGGCGTAAGTCAGTAGTTTCAGAAGGAGACCGGAATGCCATACACGTTCGTAGGCTTTCTCTAGGTCGAGAGAGACAAAAATAGCGGATTTACGGATATTGAGCTAGTGGGATAGGAGATGGGTGAGGTGCAGCAACTAGTCATCCGAAGAGAAAGTGGGACGGAAGCCACACTACGTAATTGGAAGGGGGTGTTGATGGATACGTCGACAGAGGATGGAATTTCGTTGTTAAAGGAGAAGTAGAACTTATAATGCACGAAAGCAATTTCAACAGGGACAGTTGGTGCTGCGAACACTGCTCGGCATGTCATCTTGCGGTGCGTGGAAGTGAGCTAACAGGAGAGAGAAATAGGCTGAATTGTTTGCGTTCCTACAAGATCGTTGGCACCTCCTGTGCAGACATGGACACAATCTCTGGCATTACGACTTAATGATTATGTTCGCCGACCAATCACAAACACACTGCTGGCTATAAATGGTCACCACAGCAGCAGCTACGACGATGATTTGTCCCTGTCAAAGATAACAGAGGATTTCGTCGAAAGCATGAGATTTTACTGGGATGTGAAGCGGCAAGAAAAGTGAGAATGTTTTCACAAGGATATCGTTGAAAGAAACTTCATTCTCAACGACGTAACTGATACATAATTAAGTCCCATATCCAGTGGGGTCACAACAGGCGTTTTATATGTGCTGTGCCCGATGACTAGTCGCTGAGCGTTCTAGATACTGTTCGTTTACGTAGGTGTTGAACTTACAATGAACAGTGATGAAAATATAGAAAGAGGGGTACAGTGGAGACACTATAGAGAACTGCGTCGTAACCGAATTTCAAATACGTGATTTCTGTAGGAGACCGAATCTTTGAAAAGTGACTTTCTCTCTTCGTGGAAAGAGGTGTGGTTTGGTGGATGCGTGCAGACAATACTTGTCAAGACAACGTTTCATCTTTGGAGCTGGAAATCACAACTAAGTTAAATGTGCAGTGTCTGAGCACTGATGTAGAAACACTAAATAAGGCCCATGAACGCTGCATGGTCTGGCACTATGCAGGGCCCTGCGACGCTCGACACTGCTTAAGGATACCGTCTCTACTGACCTCGCCGCAAAACCGAATCTTCCTTTGTTTCTGTTTTTTTCCTAAGGACATTTAGTCTTTATTGTCCTAGGTCCATCTAAAATGCGAAATTCCTGGTGAATTAAGAGTCATTATTTTTTAAATGTTAATCGTCTATTTTTGTGTCTGAAAACCAGCGTTATAACACAATATACATTCTCGAACTGTACACGGGTGTACTGCCGATCCATAGTGTCCAACGGGCACAATATTTCGGTGATCAGACATGTCGCCTTCGTCAGGTGCGCTGACGAACTGAGCTCTTAAGAGCGGGCGGCCGTCTTAAATCCCCTCCCCTCACGAGGCGTTCTCTCCGTGGTCCACGCCCGCGCGTCAGCGGTCGGTGAGACGCTCGCGTCGGCGTCTGTGGTGGCGTCGGTGTAATTGCCTCGTCCGCCCTAGTCGCCCATTCGTTTCCTTTGCTGAGCGTCTTTTTAATTAGACTCAATGCTGGTTCCCATGCCCTGCTGAGGTTGTTGCCGCAATCTCGGTTGATGAGTCCGTCCCTGATACGAATTTCGATAGCCTCTCTAATGACACTGTCCCAGTATTTCGATGTCTGTGCCAAGACCCTGGTATGTTGATAGTAGTACTTCTGGTACAACTATCTTTTGGCCCCCTTTCCCTTTCCACTTGCGAATGATGCCTATGATGAACGACTGTTGGTAGAGCTCTGTGTAAGCTCTTATTTCTCTGATTTTCTCGTCGTGGTCATTTTACGAAACGTATCTGGGAGGAAGTAAGCCGGCCGGGGTGGCCGAGCGGTTCTAGGCGCTACAGTCTGGAAGCGCGCGGCCGCTACGGTCGCAGGTTCGAATCCTGCCTTGGGCATGGATGTGTGTGATGTCCTTAGGTTAGTTAGGTTTAAGTAGTTCTAAGTTCTAGGGGACTGATGACCTCAGATGTTAAGTACCGTTGTGCTCAGAGCCATTTTAATCATTTTTTGAGGAAGTAAGACGTAGTCCGAAGCTTCTTGGAACGCATGCCCTCGAAATTTCAATAGTAAATTTCTCCGTAGTGCGCAGTGCCTCTCTTTTAGCGACTGCCACTCCAGTTTGTTGAGCATCTACGGAGTGCTCCATCGTCGAGTAAACGCTCTCGTGACGAAACACGTCGCTCTTCCATTGTATCTTCTCTATCTCTTCTATTAGTCCTAGTCGATAAGGGTTTCGAACTGATGAACAACATTTAGGAATCGGTCGAAAGTGCGTTTTGGAAGCGACTTTGCACATGAGTTAAATTCTTCTAATGAATCTCACAAGGGAATGGTCCAATAAGATATCACGAAACCTAAGCTGAAATTTTTTACACAGGAAGAAGACAACGAAAGAAATGCACTGCCAAGATATTAACTGCTAAGAGACAATGCAAGTATTTTGTAAAGAATGTTGAAGTTACACATTTTTGCAGCGGGAAGAACAGCTATAACAGCGGTTTGTACAGCCCTGCCCGCCTTGTGCGCGACTCGGCGAATCACTTACGCAGCGCTGCGTAGCGGAATTATCCGGAGTCCACAGACACCAATTTTAAGCACCTAAATCCTAGTTTACAATGGAACGAATGGAAGTAAAGAGAACACAAGGTAGCGAACATTGCCTGTGAACGCTGTGTTATTAGTTTTTAGTTATTGGAGTTAATATTCGACATACAGGATACAACTCTATCTTGTTATACCCACAGTGCGAAACTCTGCTATTCAGTGAGGATTGTTTTGCATGGCGAGCGCACTATTCTTGGCGGATTATGCAAAATGGCACAGGGAAGGAAGAATTAAAGTGTCTCAATTTGTATGAAAGCGTAACATGCACATGCGTGGAGATCGTGCACCTTACACGGAATTGCATATACATCTCTCCTTAGCACTGGTAAAAAATTTTCCTTGTATGTCAGCTTACATTTTTCCCTAGCTTTTCATTATAATTAAGGGGAAATTTATAAACAGAACACTGATTGCCGACGTCGAGCATCATCTCAAGAGGTGACACAACTAGCGTTTCCACCACGCGTGTGAGGTCTAATGGTCTTTTTTTTTTTTTTTTTTTTTTTTTTTTGTTAAGAAAAGTGATCTATTGGAAAACCGAGCGCATCGTGATCCGGAGAGTGCGGGATCAAATCCCCTTCAGACCGCAATTTTTCCACTATGATTTTCAACCGAGCATTTACTTCTCACAGATGTTGGAGTGGCCACGAAAGGCATGTGGTTCGGATTCCACGTTAAACTGCAGGTCTCCATTTTCCGATTCGGTAACTGGGCAAGGTTAGGGCACGTAAGTAGCTGCGGTGGCGTCCAGTTGAAAGACCTGCAAGAGGCCTACCGGGTACGCCAGATAGAATTCTCATTTACTCGTGCTTGTTAGCTTGTTTACCCCAGTGAAAACCTAGCTTAAACTATACAAACATTTTTTTTGAATAACTTCATATCGTCAGTTCAATTCTTGCACATGTAATTCTGATACAAGTGGCTAGCAGAGAAAATGAAATCGTAGTGTTTGATGTCACAGACGACTATCATCAATGAGGAATTGTAATTTGTTTAAATGAAATGTGTCTTGCAGTACTACATTTTGTGAATGTTAGCGGTAGTTAAAAACCTTTACGTAGTCGTCACAAAAATGCGAAGTGTCTATCAAATGACAAAAACAAACATTTTTCTTGCACCAAGCACACCGTACAAAGAAAAAATTGATGCAGCCAGGCATTTCGTAGTAACCACTAGTTTCATTTAGACAGAACAGGGATGGAGTCAGAAATGGCCTCGGCCGTCGTTCTGCATATTGCGCTGCATACCAGGCATACTTGATCAAATTCGTAAAGCGTGGCGAATAAAACTGGTAATGCACAAATAATTGGAGCTTAAAAATACCGTTCCGCTGAAAAATCTGAAATAGTGAGAGGTATCGGAAATTATGTTGCCTGATAATTGCCTGAAAAATGTTTTCCACTGTCGAAAAAATTATTTATCGAGAGGTTGAATCGTACTAGTAGTTCCAGGCGGAATCCGAATTACATTTACAGATTTTTCGTCGTCCTCCACAGAAACAGAGGCATCGTTATGTCCAGACCATGAATCCAACAAAAGCAATGAATTAATTTCTGCGGGTGGTAGGAATACGTTTTGGGCGCTGATGACCCCGCTGTTTTGCGCCCGTAAACCTCAAACACACACACACACACACACACACACAGGAATACGTTTCGAACGAAATGTTGACAATTATTCTTTCCCATTTTTCCAGATTTTGATACATCGATTACAATATTTTTTGCAACTAAGCAGTCCATTTCTTATTTTTGGTCCTAATTTGCCTTGCGGTTCTTGGAGACAGATATACAGCTGCGGAAACAGTAAACTACTCATACTTATCACTGGCTTTATCGTGTATGAATGTGTCACTGCATTCATTGATTGGGCAACCGACTCCGCCTTTTTTTCACCCCGAAATGATAATGAGCGGTGTGTACGCAGTTCTTTTACGAAACGTGCCTGATCAGCGTTATGAATAACGGGTGCAATTATAACAGTAAGTTTCGTCTTCAAGTCAGCTATTAATTTCTCTGTAGCATTGTCTATCGCTGGCAGCTTCTCTACATGTTTACGTGACGTAAACTTCGTAATTTTGCGACTTCCGATTCTGTATGATTTCTTGAACCTGTATAGAAGAAACCTGGAAATTAGCAATGTTCGTGTCAGATGCAATTCAGATGGCCCAGTCTCGTAGATCTCCATCGGTAACGGTGCATAGCCTCTCATGAGCAGTTCTAAATCTTTCGAGCAGTTTTTCATTCAGATGGCTTCGTGTTTCCGTTTAGCACATATTTATTTCTTCGTGTAATTCGCTGAAAGGTGTTGAAGTACGTGTTTTTTTTTTTTTGGGGGGGGGGGGGGGGGAGGGTTGTATTCTTCTTCAGAACTGTTATTAGTACAACTGAGGTCATCCGAACCACAATTCATGGAATCGTCATAGTTATTTCCTATTTCTTCTAACGTATCCACAATTTCAAACGAAATGTCGATATCATTCGAGTGACTGTCAAGGAAATCAACTAACATACGCACGTCCTCAGGAGAAGTAGGTGATTTAGGCTGGAAACCACATTCTTCATATTTCGTCATTACTAAATAGAGAACATTAACTGGATTCCACATTACTGTGAAACTGGAAGAAAAAAAGGTACTATTAACAGGCATGCCTTGCGAAAGCACAGTAAATATTAATTCAGCTTTATCTGTATTGCCAATACTTACCAACACTGCAAAAAGCAACTGATAATTTGTAATGGATGTTACTTGAGTGGCTAATTCGAGAGAATAGTAACTGTGTACTGTTGTCAGAGAAACAAACAAACACCGTCCGATCACGCCTTGAAGGCCCAACGGTACCGACTGGCCACCTTATCGTCCTCAGCCCTAAGGTGTCACCGGATGCGGATTCGGAGGGGCATGTGGTCAGCACACCGCTCTCCCGGGAGATGGCAGTTTTCGTGACCGGTGCCACTACTTTTCAATCTGGTAACTCCTCAATTGGCCCATCAAGGGCTGAGTGAACACCGCCTGCCGACAGCATACGGCAGACCCAGACGGTGACCCATCCAAGTGTTAGCCAAGCCCGACAGCGCTTAACGTTGGTGATCTGACGGGAATCGGTATTACCGCTGCGGCAAGGCCTTTGGCGATACGCCGCCAATAGCATAGAGAAACAACAGTCGACCTCTCGGCCTCCTTATGAGCAATACGTCATATTTATGTACGTTTAGGATCAACTGCCAGTCACTGAACCAATCGTTGATCTTCAATATGTCTTCGTGCATTTTGCTACAGTCTTCTGATGCTGCAGGCTTCCAATAGGCAACCGCATCGTCCTCATAGCCTCACGGAGCCTCCGTTATACGTTAGATCAGTGGTGGGTAAACAGCGCCCGTAGACGACATGCGGTTCGATCAGGATTTTTGAGTGACCTGCCACGACATTCAGAAAAATCCGCCTTGAGCCGAGATTTCCTTCCCGCGACGACAGAGGATTTCCAATAAGATGACTACGTTAATTCGCACGTGCGGTGGCTGATGTGAGCGACCATAAAGGCATTTGCCATTCACTTATTGATATGCAGTCAGATCACACTGTGAAAGAAATGTTTATTGCTGTGAAATTAGTTGACTTTTACAAATCTTTGTCTACTGAAAAACTTCCATGTATGAACAAACTTACTATGAAAATTTTCTTTGTATTTAAATTGTGAACACGATATTTTTTTTTTTTTTTTTTTTTTTTTTTTTTTTCTTGAAGATCAACAGGAGAAAATATAGGACTATAGATGCTCTTTCACACACATTTGCTTCCAGGCTGCGAGGAGAATATCAACAAGCACTCTCATTCCTGATTCCAAAAAAGTTGTAGAAAATGGTGATAGGATGCATTTGTCTTATTAAACTGACGCTGAAATGAAATGTGCTTGCAGATACAGATGATAAGAAGTTAGTACAATAAATAAATTAAGACTACCACTGTTTCTTTAAAACGATGTTTATTGATTTTTTAGGTATAACTTATATTTTGTGAAATGCATAGTTAACTAATGACTGCAGTAATTTTAAAAGTTGCTACCCTCCAGTAACCTCCGGCCACAGAAAATGGCCCCCGAAACTAAGAAATTGCCCACGCTTGTAATAGATCAGTAATATAAATTTTTGTCGGTAACTGCTCCATCACATACCCTTGGGGTACTCCCAAAATTACCTTTACATATGTCGATTTTGTTCCGTTAAGAATGACGTGTTGACTTAAATCAGCAAGGAAGTCTTGTATCCAGGTACAAATATGATCCGACTGATATAATTAAATCTACAAAAATTTTTCCCTCATTGTATGAACATATTATTATGTTCATAAACAGCGTATAACTGCACAAATAAGAGAATAAGATTTAATTAGAAACATTGCTTCATGGTGTTCATTATTCTTACTCCAGTCACGTAAAAGTGCACCTCATCAATCGCCAAAATATCAGACGTTACCGCGGTTACGTAAAATGTTAAGAGTTACGGTACTTAACAGTTTGCTCTCAAAATTCATTTCAAGTTGCAGCCCTTAACAGTTATCTCTCTGAATTCATTTCACTTAGTGGAGTAAATGTTAACAAAATAGTTGCGTGTAATTAATAACTTCAGTCATCCTAAAAGTAACATCTGCGCAGGAGTTGTCAGTGTTCGTTTAAGGTTCCGAAGCCTTTCTGAGAAAAAAAAATGCTGTGGACTCCGTTCATAAAATGATGAGCTGTATTAACTTACCACTGTATTTTGTATTTCAGGATATGAACACTTTTAAGTACGCTTATAAGTATGAATTTCAGTATCGAGCAAAAGGTTTTTGTCGTCTCGAGAGACGCGTCTCTCGAAAGCTCACCGTTGCTACAGCAGTGCAGCATCCCGGTTTACCGACGCTGGGAGAGTCGGACCCATTTATATTGTTTAGAAAGGCTCTTGCCGTAATCCGGCGGGAATGAAGGGGATTCTGGCGACGGAACGAGGGCAGTTCACACCTGAGCGAGCGGTCACGGCCGCAACGCAAACACTGGCCCGTACTTCTCGTGTGGGAATGTACTGCACCTACCTCTCTACTAGAAGATACATACACCAAAGGCAAACTAGGTTCTTCTGCTTCCACTTCCACTACTTACTTATTATTGAAGCTACATACAGGGCGAAGATAAATACACGCTATTGGACTTCACAGCGTGATTCGTTCCACACAAGCAGCACAAAAATGTGTGTAACAGAATGTCATCCTGTGCGTATTTTCAATAGAAAATATAAGAGATAGTCATGAAGTTGTAATTACCATCTCGAAAAATGAAGTTACGTAATTAATGTTCGTTTCTGGAAGTAAGTGTGTGCAACAAGTGGTAGATACTGAAAGTCTCGCATAACGGAACCATAATACGACCCTAGTGAAGGCACAACAAAATGGTGCTGGCCTCTGATGTACTGTACTACGTAAGTGGGTACACATAAAGTTTTATTTGTCACATCGAAGAAATATTAAGTTGCGTAATTAATATTTTGTTTGTTACTGGAATACATATAGACGCTAAACAACGCTAATTCGGTGACTGGTAATCACTTGTACAAGTATCTTCAGTCGCTGCGTTAACACAGTGCTATCTTAACCTTGTAAGAACAGTGTTCGGTTGGAATACTCCACTTGCAGGATTACATTCCAGTTATAGGCACATTTGTTTTAAATTTCCTAGTTTTAGCTTGCGGTGTATGGTATCGGGCTTTTCAATCGTCACGCAGCAATTACAGCAACTCCTATGCAAAACACTTGCGATTACACAATATTAACACAGAAAGAAAAGTAAACCTTTTTATTCCACAACTTGTGTTGATAAAGTGCCAGACTACGGATCCAAAGATCTCTGGGTCGATCCCTGGTCAGTTCTATGACCTTCATCTGTCACTTTTAACTTCCCTAACCTCTGGCAATGTTAATTAATGTGAAAAACGCCGAGGTGCACCGTAGTTCAGAATCAACGTTAAACTGTAATTCCCCCTATAACTGGTTGGATAAGACAGTTCAGAGGAAGGAGGAAGGCAGCGGCATACCTTCATTAATGAGATCATGCCTAATCAAGTACTGTGGCGTTCAAATCAACCCTTGGGTTGATCACAGCCTTTTCTTTTGCCTTCAAGCATTCACTGTTTCATCATTACACACTATTTTCCAATTGGTTTTCAACATTACGTTCCCAATATTCTGTCTTCCCAGTTCATCAAAAGGTGAAAAGAAAGACAAAAGAAACAAAACCATCGCTCCACATTTATTCCTTCTGGACTAGCCTTGCTTTCTTATACTCCAGCACTGAATTTATACTTTTCTTAGGTAGGCACCCTGCAACAACAAAATATAGCGGCCGCTTTTAACTGTATTGTTTCACACCACTTCTAGTACATTCGAACTCAGATTTCGATTTGTCTTGAAAGAAGATATTTGTCTGGCACTTGACTAAGGTAGTGCCAGATTTACATTCTGTGATGGTTACTTTCCACCGAAAAGATCCACACAAAGAAATGTTTTTACAGATATTTTTGCATCTTTAATATACAAGGAATAGAGCTGTGAAGTCTTACGCGTTGCACAGCACTCTGGTACAATGACACAGCTTTGAATAGTCCATACCCTTGAGGTTATTGTAGACTGTGTATTTCTAAATAGACAGTTAAATTACAGCTCATGGTGTCTTCTCTGTGTTTACTTGCTTAACGTTCTCTGTTCAGTTAGAAGACTTGCTCCGCGATTCTCAAAAACCAAATCTTCTCTGATCCAGAAAGTTTCGGTCTGGCTTATACTCAAATCGAAAAACACCTCTAACACTTAATACACTCCTGGAAATTGAAATAAGAACACCGTGAATTCATTGCCCCAGGAAGGGGAAACTTTATTGACACATTCCTGGGGTCAGATACATCACATGATCACACTGACAGAACCACAGGCACATAGACACAGGCAACAGAGCATGCACAATGTCGGCACTAGTACAGTGTATATCCACCTTTCGCAGCAATGCAGGCTGCTATTCTTCCATGGAGACGATCGTAGAGATGCTGGATGTAGTCCTGTGGAACGGCTTGCCATGCCATTTCCACCTGGCGCCTCAGTTGGACCAGCGTTCGTGCTGGACGTGCAGACCGCGTGAGACGACGCTTCATCCAGTCCCAAACATGCTCAATGGGGGACAGATCCGGAGATCTTGCTGGCCAGGGTAGTTGACTTACACCTTCTAGAGCACGTTGGGTGGCACGGGATACATGCGGACGTGCATTGTCCTGTTGGAACAGCAAGTTCCCTTGCCGGTCTAGGAATGGTAGAACGATGGGTTCGATGACGGTTTGGATGTACCGTGCACTATTCAGTGTCCCCTCGACGATCACCAGTGGTGTACGGTCAGTGTAGGAGATCACTCCCCACACCATGATGCCGGGTGTTGGCCCTGTGTGCCTCGGTCGTATGCAGTCCTGATTGTGGCGCTCACCTCACGGCGCCAAACACGCATACGACCATCATTGGCACCAAGGCAGAAACGACTCTCATCGCTGAAGACGACACGTCTCCATTCGTCCCTCCATTCACGCCTGTCGCGACACCACTGGAGGCGGGCTGCACGATGTTGGGGCGTGAGCGGAAGACGGCCTAACGGTGTGCGGGACCGTAGCCCAGCTTCATGCAGACGGTTGCGAATGGTCCTCGCCGATACCCCAGGAGCAACAGTGTCCCTAATTTGCTGGGAAGTGGCGGTGCGGTCCCCTACGGCACTGCGTAGGATCCTACGGTCTTGGCGTGCATCCGTGCGTCGCTGCGGTCCGGTCCCAGGTCGACGGGCACGTGCACCTTCCGCCGACCACTGGCGACAACATCGATGTACTGTGGAGACCTCACGCCCCACGTGTTGAGCAATTCGGCGGTACGTCCACCCGGCCTCCCGCATGCCCACTATACGCCCTCGCTCAAAGTCCGTCAACTGCACGTACGGTTCACGTCAACGCTGTCGCGGCGTGCTACCAGTGTTAAAGACTGCGATGGAGCTCCGTATGCCACGGCAAACTGGCTGACACTGACGGCGGCGGTGCACAAATGCTGCTTAGCTAGCGCCATTCGACGGCCAACACCGCGGTTCCTGGTGTGTCCGCTGTGCCGTGCGTGTGATCATTGCTTGTACAGCCCTCTCGCAGTGTCCGGAGCAAGTATGGTGGGTCTGACACACCGGTGTCAATGTGTTCTTTTTTCCATTTCCAGGAGTGTATAAACCACCATCATCGTCATTACCATCAAATGGTCTGTCTTAGGCATAGGTCTTTCCCTGCAAGCTCAGCATTCCCAAACTTGTTTCTTCGCTGCTATGATTTTAATTCTGCAGTATGGCGAATTTATTCTCTCATATATTAGCTGGTATCTCCGCCTGCATCTCAATTCCCTCTATTACAGTTCCTTCTAAAATTTCCTGTGCTATGCTGTCTGTCCAAGAAAATTCGTTCTCTGGGTTGCCTTTAGTGTCTTCCCTCTTTCTATTTTTGAATATCTCCTTATTCCTTATTCAATGTTATGGGTTCACATCTTTCATTTTCCTTCTATCTAAAGGCTGTTCTTCATGCCTTTGCAATTTCCTTGTTTCAATGCCACATAAGTCTACTTTCAGTTCTTCGCTACACTTCTTCTTACCTGCTTATCCACCTGTAGGCATATTTTTAAAGTACATACTTGGAATATGTGGACACCAAGTTATTGCTACTATTAACATTATGTTTATGCCTGAATGTACCCTACCTCAAGACTATATTTTGTTTATATGTCTCTATCTATTTTAGGCAGTGACCTATCATTAATGTAGCATGCCATATGCAACACAAGTACGTTCAGATTATGCCTCTATCGGAAATCAGACACTGAAAAAATTTATATTGGGGCAAGAAACGTTAGCATATATCAACATCAGCACGTACTGTTGTTGTAATGCTTCTGCTTCGAGGCCTGTTGTAACAGTTTCTGGACTTGTGAAAAGAATGGGGTCTTCCTGCGACGACACACTATTGCATCTGGATGTGCTAACTTCATAAGTTGTTCCTTACGTGAAGATGAGGATGGAGGGCTACATTGGATAAACTGCGAGAGTAAATCCTAATAATCTGCACTCGGTGGTTCGCTGATTGTTGTAAGATAGGCCTGTTTATCTCATGTCTTCTAATAATGTCACATTTGCTGCGATTGGGATTCCTCTCTGTAGGTCACTGATTCTAACATAGCTATCTTCAACAGTGAAAGGAAGTGAGGACACCGGGAACGGTATTATTGTCATTACAAGAGTGTTCATTGCTTTTGATTTCAGGAATATGAATAACACCTTATTTATTTTTCCGTATGTGTTAAATAAGAAAAATACTTTTCTGGCGATATGATAAAATCAATGTCTCGTGAAAGCCAGCAAAAATCCATAAGTCAGTAATACGACCACAATGTCTAATCACAATATCGAACACTACAACTATTAAAAGTAATACCACTTTCTTTTTTTGAGAGTCATTTAATATCGGATCAAACATTTACCGAGGCACTTACAAAATTATATCGCTTTTAACCACCAATTTGTCCGTTTGAGAAAGAGTTACGTGTCAACATCGCCCATCAACGAGTTAGAGTGCCTAATAAGCACACCTAAAAGTTCGTCACTTGCCAGTGCAAGACATGTTTCCTTCAGAGATCGACCATCTCCGCCGTCATTTGTCACGTTAATTTGATTCATTTGTTTATCTTCTGAATGTTATTTTTAATAAATAATTTTTCAGTTATTAAAGGACAGCATGAATAAGGATTCCAGTATGGTCAGCTTGGTTTTTAGTTAGTCATTTATTAATTATTATCACTTGAAATTCTAATATTGCCGCCAGTTTTTACGGGAGCTTTACCGTTTGCTGTATGTCAAGGACGAAATCTTCAACCGACAGAAACTTTCTAACACTTCTGGCCTAGTTGTCTTGAGTATTTGTTATAGTGGAGTGGTCTGTCTTGTAACTCCCAAAGCTATATCGGTGAATGTACTCTATTCTCCCGCAGCGTGACATAAATGGCAGTGAGCTGAGTTCTAAGGCTTCTTTGTTTGTTTTAGTACACTATTTTACATTGGCGCTCTGTGGTTGTGGATGCGTAGTTAAGGGCATTATGAAAAACAGTCCAGTGTAATGTCTTAAATGTTTATTACGATGTACAGCTTCGGTAGACTTCTGCTAGGTTTTCCACAGAACGACCACGATAAAATCGTAAATGAAATTAGAAGCCTTTGACTATCGGATTAATGAATCACAACTACACGGGACACTCTCAATAATTTGAATACCTGTAAAAAGACTGATAACCACTTTAGCTGAGCGGACGTGAAGAAAGAGAGTCGATGGTGTTCTGGAAGAGACAGACAGGAATGTGGAGCCACGCCGACTTCAGTGCCTTGGCCTGCTGTGCTAGGTTTCTCTGTTGAGCTTCGTAAACCATATCAAAGAGTACTCGCCACAAAACCTTTGCTTTCGAAAACATGGTGGTAAACTAGACCTGACAAATAAAGGAAACTGCCAAGTACTAGCCACATAATTTTCACAGCTTTTACACTGTCCAGAACCCAAAGAGAGATTCCCGAAAATGCAGCCAGAAATCTCACCACAGAACTCGTCACCACCAACACAAGAAGAAATTTATGCCCACGTCAAGAAACTTAAAAGCAATAAAGCATCAGGGGAGGACGGAATTGTGGCAGAATTCTTGAAAAATTTAGGCTCAAATTCACTCAAAGAAATTACTAAAATAATCCAAAACATCTGGCAAACCGAAAAAATCCAGGATGACTGGAAGATTGCTTTGATTCATCCACTACATAAAAAAGGTAATAAATCAGATGTAAACTATAGGGGGATCTCTCTACTACCAGTACCCTACAAAATTCTGTCAGCTTGTCTCTTGACTAGAACACAACAGCAATTAGATCCCAAAGTAGTAGAATATCAACCATGATTCAGACCGAAATAAATGTAAATGTCGTGTGACTAGGGCCTCAGGTAACCCGTTCGCCGGGTGCAAGTCTTTCGATTTGACGCCTCTTCGGCGACTTGCCCGTCGATGGGGATGAAATTATGGTGATTAGGACAGCACAACACAGGTCCCTGATCGGAGAAAATCTCCGACCCAGCCAGGAAACGAACTCGGGCCATTACGATTGACACTCTGTCGCACTGACCACTCAGCTATCGGGGGCTGACAGACCTAAATGATCATTGCCGGAGTAAATTTTCAAACTCAAAACTACACTCAACATGCGAGGTCTCAGACAAAAACCTGTAGTATGCACAGTTGTGGATTTCAAAAAAGCATAAGATTCAATAGACAGGCCCTAACTGTTCCAAATTTTAGAAGAGAGGGGATTAGACACGAGAAACCATAAAACAAACACTAATTGACATGATATCTAAAGTAAAATTTCTGGGGGAGATCTCGGAACTCTTCGCCATTCAAACAGGTGCGAGACAAGGTGATGGACTCTGTCCTATTCTGTTCAACGTAGTTCTGTATAAAATTATGGAAGAATTGAAGAAAGAACTCAATAAATGTGGAGTTTGGAAGCCAATTCGACTGGGCGTTGCCAAAAACAACCTCTAAGTACCATATCTTGCATTTGCGGACGACCTGGTGGTACTAACAGAGAATGAGCAGACTGCAGTCAAACAGCTGTAAATGCTCAAAGAATGTGCAGAAAAATTAGGTTTACAAATTTCATTTGAGAAAACTGTATCCTTTTGTTCAAAAAGAGAAATTGCAAGCTTGGAAACAAAGTATGGTAAAATTAACAGCATCCCATACTTTAAATACCTTGGAGAATTCATCGAACGGACCGGTATCGAAAAAATTTGGCAGCAACATAGCCTCAAAAACTTAAAAAAACGATTAGGGTAAACGCAAAATCTCTACAACAAAAAAAATCAATGTCAAGAGGGGCAAAAAATCGACTCTACAACACTGTCATAAAACCAGCAATCCTCTGCGAAAGTGAAACACTAACCCTTAACAGAAAACAACAACTTGAAGACAACAAAAAAGAAGAGAGAAAGATCATCAGGAAAATACTAGGAGGAAAATATGCCCGAGACGGTTATAGTCTTCAGTCAATTAAAACAACAGAAAAGTTTTCAAACATCGAAACTGATATTAGGAAAAGGCGAATGAAATTATTTGGTCATCTCAGCCGACGAGCAGAAAATCGATTGACGATTAGAATAATACATTATGTAACCTCACTTAAGAATTCCACACCTTGGCTAGATGAAATTCGGAAGGACCTAAATAACACAAGCATAAGACCAGCCGACATTCTAGAAAGACACACCTTCAGACACAAAGTAGACAAACTGGAAGTACTATCAGAGCAGCCAAAAGAAAAACAGTACAGACCAAAGTGGTCGGATGAACGTAAACAAGCCATTTCGGAAAGAATGAAAGTCTATTGGAAGAACAAGAAGAAGTCGAAGAAAAATTGATCGAGTTATTTACTTAACGTCTTCCATTTCTGGGGAGAATTCACAAATAATAATAATAATAATAATAATAATAATAATAATAATAAAAGAATAGGTCTCCGGTATGTTCTGCCAGTCGCAAAAGGCGACGAAAAGAACAAACCACTAATAGGGCTAACCCCCCTTTTAGTGTGATTAGTTGGTTCAGGACAGAACTAAAGAAGCCTCGGACAAGCGCCGTCATGGTCGGGGATGACGCTTGAACCCTATGCCCGCCCACAATGGTAACGACACTGCTAGCCAACTGGAAAATGATTCAAATCCAAATACAGGTGTTTTGCAGGATATGCTTCCTGCAACCACCCTAGAAGGAAAACAAAGACAGAGGATGAGATGGTCAGATGAAGTTAATCGACACCTCATGTTCTGTTATTACCAAGCAACAAACCTAGGAACCAACACAACTGGATACAGATCACAAGTATACACAACATTTATTACCAGATACCCAGAATTAAAATTTTTAACAGAACAACGACTAGCTGATCAGATCCGTGTAATAATAAAAAATAACAAGATACCCAAGTCAAAATTAGAAAACATCAAACAAGTACAACAAATACTGGAACAAAATAATGTGCAATCAGAAGAAGAAGAAAATACAGTAATGGACTCAAACATCCCAGAGCAAACAAACAAAGAACAACACGCATCAATTAAACAGTCAGAGGAAAACGAAATCTTAAGACAGCCACCAGAACAAGCACAAATACACTCCTGGAAATGGAAAAAAGAACACATTGACACCGGTGTGTCAGACCCACCATACTTGCTCCGGACACTGCGAGAGGACTGTACAAGCAATGATCACACGCACGGCACAGCGGACACACCAGCAACCGCGGTGTTGGCCGTCGAATGGCGCTAGCTGCGCAGCATTTGTGCACCGCCGCCGTCAGTGTCAGCCAGTTTGCCGTGGCATACGGAGCTCCATCGCAGTCTTTAACACTGGTAGCATGCCGCGACAGCGTGGACGTGAACCGTATGTGCAGTTGACGGACTTTGAGCGATGGCATATAGTGGGCATGCGGGAGGCCGGGTGGACGTACCGCCGAATTGCTCAACACGTGGGGCGTGAGGTCTCCACAGTACATCGATGTTGTCGCCAGTGGTCGGCGGAAGGTGCACGTGCCCGTCGACCTGGGACTGGACCGCAGCGACGCACGGATGCACGCCAAGACCGTAGGATCCTACGCAGTACCGTAGGGGACCGCACCGCCACTTCCCAGCAAATTAGGGACACTGTTGCTCCTGGGGTATCGGCGAGGACCATTCGCAACCGTCTCCATGAAGCTGGGCTACGGTCCCGCACACCGTTAGGCCGTCTACCGCTCACGCCCCAACATCGTGCAGCCCGCCTCCAGTGGTGTCGCGACAGGCGTGAATGGAGGGACGAATGGAGACGTGTCGTCTTCAGCGATGAGAGTCGCTTCTGCCTTGGTGCCAATGATGGTCGTATGCGTGTTTGGCGCCGTGCAGGTGAGCGCCACAATCAGGACTGCATACGACCGAGGCACACAGGGCCAACACCCGGCATCATGGTGTGGGGAGCGATCTCCTACACTGGCCGTACACCACTGGTGATCGTCGAGGGGACACTGAATAGTGCACGGTACATCCAAACCGTCATCGAACCCATCGTTCTACCATTCCTAGACCGGCAAGGGAACTTGCTGTTCCAACAGGACAATGCACGTCCGCATGTATCCCGTGCCACCCAACGTGCTCTAGAAGGTGTAAGTCAACTACCCTGGCCAGCAAGATCTCCGGATCTGTCCCCCATTGAGCATGTTTGGGACTGGATGAAGCGTCGTCTCACGCGGTCTGCACGTCCAGCACGAACGCTGGTCCAGCTGAGGCGCCAGGTGGAAATGGCATGGCAAGCCGCTCCACAGGACTACAACCAGCATCTCTACGATCGTCTCCATGGGAGAATAGCAGCCTGCATTGCTGCGAAAGGTGGATATACACTGTACTAGTGCCGATATTGTGCATGCTCTGTTGCCTGTGTCTATGTGCCTGTGGTTCTGTCAGTGTGATCATGTGATGTATCTGACCCCAGGAATGTGTCAATAAAGTTTCCCCTTCCTGGGACAATGAATTCACGGTGTTCTTATTTCAATTTCCAGGAGTGTAGAACACGAAGTGACACACATGTTAGATATAGAAGAAAAATTTCGGCTGACATATATAGAATACAAAGACACAAATACAGACATTAGACCATTCTTGCATAGACCGCCAAATAACCCACAAGTCGAAACAACAATAAAAACTATCAACACAATCATACATAACAAAATAAATGAAAACACAACTATGGAAGAGTTACAACTACTGCTTTATATAGGAGCACTCACTACACTAAATATACACACTAGGAAGAGATCAGAACCAACCAACACACAGAAGAAACCCACAAAACCAGCATGGCAACACAGGCTACAGATCAAAATAGAGAAACTGAGAAAAGACATCGGACAGCTAACACACTTTATAAGAAATGAATTGTCAGAAAAAAAAAACGAAATAGGTTAGGTAAAATCTCACAACAAGAAGTGATAGAGCAATTAGATGAAAAGAAGCAGAAATTACAAGCATTGGCCAAACGACTTAGAAGATACAAAAAAAAGTGAAAATAGAAGGAAACAAAACCAAACATTCAACACAAACCAAAAGAGATTTTACCAGACAATAGATAACACACACATTAAAATAGACAATCCAATAAACATAACAGACATGGAACACTTCTGGAGCAACATATGGTCAAACCCGGTACAACATAACAGGCATGCACGGTGGATACAAGCAGAAACAGATACATACAAGATGATACCACAAATGCCTGAAGTGATAATTTTGCAACATGAAGTCACCCAAGCAATTAATTCTACTCACAATTGGAAAGCCCCTGGAAAATATAAAATAAGCAAATTTCTGGCTAAAGAAATTCACCTCAACACATTCACATCTAACTAAATTATTTAACAGTTACATTGCAGACCCATACACATTCCCTGATACACTTACACATGGAATAACTTATCTGAAACCTAAAGGTCAAGCAGACACAGCAAACCCAGCTAAATATCGCCCCATAACATGCCTACCAACAATATACAAAATATTAACTCCAGTCATTACACAGAAATTAATGACACATACAACACAGAACAAAATTATAAATGAAGAACAAAAAGGCTGTTGCAAAGGAGCACGAGGATGTAAAGAGCAACTGATAATAGATGCAGAGGTGACATATCAAGCTAAAACTAAACAAAGGTCGCTACACTATGCATACATTGATTACCAAAAAGCTTTTGATAGTGTACCCCACTCATGGTTACTACAAATATTGGAAATATACAAAGTAGATCCTAAATTGATACAGTTCCTAAACATAGTAATGAAAAATTGGAAAACAACACTTAATATCCAAACAAATTCAAATAATATCACATCACAGCCAATACAGATTAGGCGTGGAATATATCAAGGAGACTCATTAAGTCCTTTCCGGTTCTGCCTTGCTCTGAATCCACTATCCAACATGCTAAATAATACAAATTATGGATACAATATTACTGGAACATACCCACACAAAATCACACATCTGCTATACATGGATGATCTTAAACTACTGGCAGCAACAAATAAACAACTCAACCAATTACTGAAGATAACAGAAGTATTCAGCAATGATATAAATATGGCTTTTGGAACAGACAAATGTAAGAAAAATAGCATAGTCAAGGGAAAACAAACTAAACAAGAAGATTACCTACTGGATAACCACAGCGACTGCATAGAAGCGATGGAAAAAACAGATGCCTATAAATATCTAGGATGCAGACAAAAAATAGGAATAGATAATACAAACATTAAAGAAGAACTAAAAGAAAAATATAGACAAAGACTAACAAAAATACTGAAAACAGAATTGACAGCAAGAAACAAGACAAAAGCTATAAATACTTATGCTATACCAATATTGACCTACTCATTTGGAGTAGTGAAATGGAGTAACACAGACCTAGAAGCACTCAATACACTTACACGATCACAATGCCACAAATATAGAATACATCACATACATTCAGCAACTGAAAGATTCACAGTAAGCAGAAAGGAAGGAGGAAGCGGATTTATCGACATAAAAAACCTACATTATGGACAGGTAGACAATTTAAGAAAATTCTTCATAGAACGAGCAGAAACTAGCAAAATACACAAAGCAATCACTCATATAAATACATCGGCTACACCACTGCAATTTCATAACCACTTCTACAACCCTTTAGAACACATAACATCAACAGATACGAAGAAAGTAAATTGGAAAAAGAAAACACTACATGGCAAGCACCCGTATCATCTAACACAGCCACACATCGATCAAGACGCATCCAACACATGGCTAAGAAAAGGCAATATATACAGTGAGACGGAAGGATTCATGATTGCAATACAGGATCAAACAATAAACACCAGATATTACAGCAAGCATATTATTAAAGATCCCAATACCACAACAGAGAAATGCAGACTTTGCAAACAACAAATAGAAACAGTAGATCACATCACAAGTGGATGTACAATACTAGCAAATACAGAATACCCCAGAAGACATGACAATGTAGCAAAAATAATACATCAACAGCTTGCCTTACAACATAAACTTATAAAACAACATGTTCCCACATACAAGTATGCACCACAAAACGTACTGGAGAACGATGAATACAAATTATACTGGAACAGAACCATTATAACAGATAAAACAACACCACATAACAAACCTGACATCATACTCACAATAAAAAGAAATTAACACAACTAATCGAAATATCCATACCCAATACAACAAATATATAAAAGAAAACAGGAGAAAAAATTGAAAAATACATCCAACTGGCTGAGGAAGTCAAAGACATGTGGCATCAGGATAAAGTTGACATTATACCAATTATACTATCAACTACAGGAGTCATACCACACAATATCCACCAGTACATCAATGCAATACAGCTACATCCAAACTTATATATACAACTATAGAAATCTGTAACTATTGACACTTGTTCAATTACCCGAAAGTTCCTAAATGCAATGTAACATATACCGTACAGTTAAAAGGAAGTCACGCTTGATGAAGGTCCGCGTCACTTGCCATTTTTAACCAGACCTAAGGTCTGAGAAAGGAAAGAACATAATAATAATAATAAATATATCTGCTTACTCCATGCTCTGCAGTGGCATTTTTCGAACTGAGAACATGTCGGGAAAGTACCCATTTCCATAACAGAATAAATTTCTTTTGAGTCTACGATCACAAATCGTTAGGTCCTTACATTACTGGATTCGGTCAGCAGAAACCATCTTCAGATTTGTAGAAAAACATGGTAAAAAACCCAAATACTACAAGTGGATTGTTTATATCTTTCAACAATCAAATAGGCCATAATGCAAAGTATTGCTGACATAAGTGTGGAAAAGATGCGCTAGAAATATGCTAAAAGGAAAAGCTATTCATTATAAACGGTATGTTGACGTTTTATTACTGATGGAGGGTGAAACTAGTGAAGTTAACGCATTTGCACAAGTAGTAGACAGCAAGTACCCAAAAATAACTTTTACTACGGAAATAGAAGTATAGAACTATGTTATCTACCTTGACATTACTATTAAGAACGTTGACCAAACATAAATTTTCGATTTTCCGAAAACCTACATATACAGATAGTACTATCAATGCTAGTTAATGCCATCCTCCACGATGTACAAAATCCTTTTCATCTCAATGATTCACAGGCTCTTTCGTCTACCATGGGACGAACTCAGTATTTTAAAGCAAACTGCGTTTGCTTATGGTTTTTCTGTAAACGTTGTCACGCACCCTTACAATAGGCTAACAAAACGAGTAATAAACCGCAGGCAAACGCACACTCACCCAGAAAATAAATCGAATAAGCAACGAATGAAAACCTTTCCAATGAAATTTTACGGCAGAATGTCCGGGCAAAGAGAGAAATATTGTAGAAAATCTAATGTTAGATGTGGTTTTCAAGTTAATGACACCCTAAAATTACGAGTGAAACATAAACTGGAAAGAGCGTATGACAAATTTTATGGCTCTGGAGTATACAGAATTGATTGTAATAACCGTCATAAATATTGTATCCGCCAAAACGGCCGCTGTTTAACGTAAGGTTTAAGGAGCATTCACAGCTGCGTAACAGAACTGCCTTGGGATTGCATTTATCAGTAACTGGCCATACTACAGGGAGCACTGAGAAAAAAAGCGTATTCTTCACAGGTTGCAAAAAGGACGAGCTCTCAACTCGTTAGAAGAGCTCGAAGCTTATAAAGCCAAAAAACCAGAGCCAACAAAAATGCTCAATGGGCATAGCGATTTTGTACACAGTGCTTACTATGCTTCGTTTGATAATGTTCTAATTTAATCTCCCTTTTTTATGTGTGGTTGTGGTGGAGTCTTATAACCTTCGCTGATTTTTCTTCTTTTCTTCCTGTGTGTTAGGTAAGGGAGAGGTTTCAGACGTTTTTATTGTGCTTTATTTACAAGTGTCGGGCGCACAAAGGAATCCTTTCACCTGTAGGTTTTTTTTTTTTTTTTTTTTTTTTTTTTACTGCGGTTCGTACTTGAGTTGAGATTATTTAGTGTCCTGTAGGTGGAACTCATTCGTCTGCCACGATGGATTGTGGTATTTTATGTTTGTGCCACGGTTGAGGAAGGATTGTGCCTACAGTCACTAACTGATGATTGATATGACGTAGCGCGTCGTTATTGACGAACAGCTTTTGAGCCTTTTAGCTTTTGAGCCTTTTCCCGCTCTTTTTGGTGCAGGTACTTTTCATGGAGTGCATCGTGGAGTTCCTTTGTGCTTATCCTCCAGTGTGTTCTGAGGTTCCGACGGAAACATTTGTTTTGTATGACTTGAAGCTTCTTGAGATTGGTGTCGCATGTTGTGCCCCAGGAAGTCGCTCAATAGAGCAGTGTGGACTCCACCGTGGCTCGGTATAGTCTCATCTGCCTGGTAATATTCAGATCCTTACTCCTGAAGAAGGAATTGAGAGGTCTCAACATTCTTAGTCCGGCTTTCTTCTTTTCTGCGATGTGATGGGCGAACAGTAGTTTCGCGTGCAGGTAAACAAACGCCCAAGTATTTTTACCATCGAAGGAATAGGTTGGTTTCTGATGTGGACCCTCTTACGTATGATCGATCTGCGTATTGTGAAAATAATGAAATAATGCCCACTATTCTGTGGGGCTTGATGGTAATCTTGTGTAGTTGTGCCCATCGCTCCATGAGATGCAATTGTCATAGCAATCTCGCAATCCTGTATCGTCAGCACAGAGGCTGACTGACACGTGTTGAACTGTAGGTATGTCGTTGATATAGACGTTGAAAAGTCCTAACGAGATTATAGATCCCTGTAGGATACCGGCATGGACTGGTTTCTTGGCAGAATTGTTGTAGTTGACGTGCACATACAGTTTCCTATCTTGAAGGAAGTTATCAAGTAATTTTACGTATCAGTCATTATGGTGGCGTTTTGGTTCAGCATGACAATTAAGTTCTCACGCTATACTTTATCGTAAGCTTTCTCGAGGTGCAAGAACACTCCAATTGTCGAATGTCGTTTATTAAATTTGAGTTGTATGGTTTCCGTAATTCGGAGGAGTTGAAGTTCAGCGGAGAGTTTATTTTGGAATTCGAACTGTTCCGGTCGGATCACGTTGTGCCGTACCAAAGTGTCTTGTAGTCTCCTGTGTAATACGTTCGAGGAGCTTCCCCAGCCTTGGTAGAAGGCTGATCTGGCGGTAACTGTTCGGAAGGTGGAGATCCTTCCTGGATTTCGGCAGCGGCACCACATTCGCCGTCTTCATGCCTCTAGGAAGTATCCATGGTGAAGACAACTGTTGGCAATTCTTGTAATTAAGACCAGCGGCTTCCTGGGAGGATGTTTTAAGTCTTCATTGGTGACGAAGTCGGGTCACAGCGAGTTGTTGGCCTGTAATCACTCAACGCCTCTCTCATATACAGTATATCTTGCCTTTGATTTTACCTAATATAGAGTGCTTAACGTACTTCCTTCAGTTCCTTACGTTGAGCGTAATACTCTCGTGTTTACTTGTCCCTTCTATATTTATATAATATATTTCGCTAACTAGACAATCTTATGCGCTGTCGCACGGTACGAAGGGTCTTCTGACGGTTAATTGCTATGACCACTGCTCGCCAATGTGGCATTCTACTGACCACGCCAACAAAGGGCACTGACAGCTTACTACAGTCTGTTGTTTCATCCATTTGGCTTCTTTCCCAACTTATTTTATCATTTTTATATTTTTGTGTTAGATCGGTACGCTTGTTTCTTATGTATGTCATTATATTTTTATCTTAAATTCGCCACAAGGGCGTATCAGAGTTACTATCACGTAACTGTTTCCTTTTTAACAATCTAGTTTTACTGTTTTTTTTTATTTATTGCATTCTATTACTGTAATAACGTATATACCCGGTAAGCCAACTATGGACGTTATCTATTGTATTCATCTTTTATTACATATCGTACAAATTCATAATTGACGAACATGTGTGCGCCTCAGTAGCGACATCTACCGAGCTTACGACACAAATATTTTGTGGCTACTGTAAAGCAGTTTGTTATAAACAGTAGCGTTGTTCAAAATGGTTTAAATGGCTCTGAGCACTATGGGACTTAACATCTGCCGGCCGGAGTGGCCGAGCGGTTTTAGGCGCTACAGTCTGGAGCTGCGCGACCGCTATGGTCGCAGGTTCGAATCCTGCCTCGGGCATGGATGTGTGTGATGCCAAATGGTTCAAATGGCTCTGAGCACTATGGGACTTAACTACTGTGGTCATCAGTCCCCTAGAACTTAGAACTACTTATACCTAACTAACCTAAGGACGTCACACACATCCATGCCCGAGGCAGGATTCGAACCTGCGACCGTAGCAGTCGCGCGGTTCCGGACTGCGCGCCTAGAACCGCTAGACCACCGCGGCCGGCTTGTGTGATGTCCTTAGGTTAGGTAGGTTTAAGTAGTTCTAAGTTCTAGGGGACTGATGACCTCAGAAGTTAAGACCCATAGTGCTCAGAGCCATTTGAACCATTTTTTTTAACTTAACATCTGAGGTCATCAGTCCCCTAGAACTTAGAACTACGTAAACCTAACTAACCTAAGGACATCACACACATCCATGCCCGAGGCAGGATTCGAACCTGCGACCGTAGTGGTCGCACGGTTCCAGACTGAAGCGCCTAGAACCGCTCGGCCACCCCCGCCGGCTGTAGCGTTGTTAACAACATGACTCTGTCAACACTGTGGCCTAGTTGGTACCATATTTTAAAGACGTGCGACGATGCTAGGCTGATTTTGAGTTTATCTTTCGACGATGTCACTATAGCTTCATTACATTAGGACATGTTATAAAACAGGTATGCTTCACCATATTTGAAGCGCTTGCTTTCCTCTTGTACGTCAGTAATACTTTTCATTATGGCCTGTTTTATTGCCGTAATATTTAGACAACCCACTAGTTTTCCTTGTGTTGTTCCCCAAGTTTTGTCGCAGATTGTTGACCGAAACCGATCGTCTAAGGACCTAACAATTTTGTGATCACAGACTGATATAACGAAATTTATTGTATACTTTCTGGATCACTGTTGTATTCGCGACTATGTCGCAGACTGCGAAATTTCCATAATAGCTTTCCACCGATACGGATATTGATCACCGGAGCTACGACGACGAATAGGTCTTTACGTCCCGCTGACAAGAAAAGACCATAATTTCCCGGCAAGAAACAGGGACAAGAAATTAACAGCTCGTCGTACTGGTTAATAGAGATCCAACCGAGCGGTTCTAGGCGCTTCAGTCCGGAACCGCGCACCTGCTACTTTCGCAGGGTCGAATCCTGCCTCAGGCATGGATGTGTGTGATGTCCTTAGGTTAGTTAGGTTTAAGTAGTTTCGTAGTCTAGGGGACTGATGACCTCAGATGTTAAGTCCCATAATGCTTAGAGCCATTTGAACCATTTAATAGAGAGCCAGTTTTTCATCACCGCAGTTAAAAATAAACAGGTTTTGTTTGTTAGTTTCAATTAATACATAAGTTAATGGATGGTATCACAGAAATTGCAATAAATTGTCGCCTGTAAGGAGGTACCGGACATGTCGAAAGTACGCAGTGAGTAATGGAAGCAGCTGGTGAGTGACGGTGCAGTAGAACAAGACAACGTACAGTCAGGAAGTGCTGTTTAACGAACAGGCAGGAGTCAACCTTCAGTGAGTCATCGCACTTGTTCCAGTACTACGGCCGGCAGCGGTGACCGAGCGGTTCTAGGCGCTTCAGTCCGGAACCGCGCGACTGCTACGGTCGCATGTTCGAATCCCGCCTCGGTCATGGATGTGTGTGATGTCCTTTAGTTAGTTAGATTTAAGTAGTTCTAAGTTCTAGGGGACAGATAACCTCAGATGTTAAGTCTCATAGTGCTCAGAGCCATTTGAACCAGTACTACGAAAAAATGAACACAACACGTGTGGACTTCAGCGACTAGGTGGACTGGTGGTTCCTTGGTATGCTGAAGTTTCGGGATCGATTCCCACATAAGAAGATTTTAACGGCCAACGTCTGGTAATGGCAAATGAACAGCGCCAGGCTGCACCGTGGCAGATAATTCACATTAAATTTGGAGTATCCCAACTATCGATTTGGACAAAAACGGTAGTCGCAGCAAAGCAAAACTATGTCACCAGTAAGCGTCACTTAAACGATAAATTTTGTTTTATTTTGTGTACCAGTTGACACATAAAGCTACAGAGCACTTATTTCTTATTTTACAAGTATATGAACATCATTTTGCTGTCTGCCTGGAAACTCACTTTTTACGAGATTTGTCTCTCCTGAGACGATACAGTTCCATTGTTTTATTATTTTCATCAAGATTGCGAACTCCTCAATGTCACTGTAAAAGCGGCCTATCTCGGTTCGAACTGCAGCCTGGCACGCGAGTTTTCATCATATCATTTGAGGGTCTAACACGTCTGCCTGCCCGGTCGGTCGGCCGGCCGAAGTGGCCGAGCGACTCTAGGTGCTACAGTCTGGAACCGCGTGACCGCTACGGTCGCAGGTTCGAATCCTGCCTCGGGCATGGATGTGTGTGATATCC
Organism: Schistocerca serialis cubense; assembly: GCF_023864345.2. Classification (NCBI taxonomy): domain Eukaryota; kingdom Metazoa; phylum Arthropoda; class Insecta; order Orthoptera; family Acrididae; genus Schistocerca; species Schistocerca serialis. The sequence goes on along the minus strand of NC_064640.1, from coordinate 572,797,690 downwards.
TTAGGTTAGCTAGGTTTAAGTAGTTCTAAGTTCTAGGGGACTGATGACCTCAGAAGTTAAGTCCCATAGTGCTCAGAGCCATCCCGGCCAACACTGCCATACGATCATTTCATTTTTGGGATCTAACATGCGCACAGCCAACTACTTGTGAAAAAAATTTTATTTTCACCATCTTCTCGTATGTAGTCCAAAATGACGATAAGTGATGGGTTATATTACCAGTCAGACACAGAAATTTTCAACGCATCAGTTAAAGATCAAACACTCGCTCAATTAGCTGCTGGTGAAAAACAATTCGACCGTTAATGTCTCTTAGTGTGCGGTCAACAAAGACGATTGTGGGGGAGAGCGGGGAAGTGGAGGAGGGTTTAGAATCTTCGTGAGGCGTGAAATTTTTGGTACGTCATTCCAGGTTCAAACGGCTCACCTCTGGTCAAAAAATTCCATATCTAGTATCTTACTGTACTTATTTAACAAAAGATTAGTTGCTGGGTTCGAAACCCTGTCACGTACACAAAATTGGGTCTTGTCATTTCATTTTTAAAAATTTGCAAACATTGTAACCTGCAAATAAAAATACCTTAAAACTGAGCAGTTTTGTGGCACTTTTAGCAGTTTTTGTAACATAACCTGATAAAAATGTGTATTGAGACATTGAAGTTCCGCTCATAAGGAATTTTGCAACAATAAAGTTTTTGCTTGTGTAATAAGCTATTCGGAAAACAGAATATTAACGATCGTAAAGTTGCCTTCTAGCCCAGGACAACATTATGACGTGAACCATAAGACAGGTAACGTAGAGTTAAATTAATTTTTCACAAGGCTGACCTGACCTAGTGTTTCTTTACTACTCACGGTTATAACTTCGTTACAAATTTCCGCCGTTTTATGAGTTTTACTTTATCGATACACAGAAAAAAATTTGTCACGGAGTTTGACAATTTGGTGAGATTTATTTTGCAAATGTTCTTAAAATCCACCTAATTATACGCCTATATTCACTGAAACAAAAAGGAATGAAAAAGATAACCACCCTGAACCAAGCAAGGTAATTAAAACAGTTACACACTTATTTACGTATCCTTTGGGTGGCAGTGAAGGAGAAAAAAAACAGGTCATAGCAGATTTAATACAATATTCTCTAAGGTATGTAATTACGTCAAACAGTTAGACACTTACTTACAAGTTCAGTGGTATGAGGTACTCTGATGAACAGTCGGCAGATACACGCAGATAGCGAAACTAGACCATGTTCACAGTAATGACATTTCGACAGGTATAGGTGAAATCTAGTTCATTATTGCTTGTTTTTATGGGCCACCCGCTTCCGCTGTGACAGTTTTAGAGTCATTCAAAGAAAGTCTATGACCAGTAGCGTGGAAATATCCAGATAATGCAGTATTAGTTGGAGGCGACTTTAACCAACAGAGCATAGTCTGAGACGTTTATGGATTCATTGCACGGGATACAGACAGTCTTACGAAGTACTTTTGAACACATTTACCGAAAATGTCTTAATCAGCTAGTTAGACAGTCCACACGCAATGGAAATATTTTTGACCTTGTAGCAACAAACAGACCTCACCTTACCAACGGCGTCAGTATAGACAGAGGGACTAGTGACCATGATATCGTCATAGCAACTATGGCTACTGAAGTTAATAAATCTATTAAGAACACTAGGAGATTATTTCTGCTAGAAAGAGCAGATAAGCAGTTGTTAGCACCCCACTTAGACAATGAACTTATCATTTAGTTGCAGTATGATGTACGTAGAAGAACTGTGGGCAAAATTGAAACGGATTGTAAATCGTGCTCTGGAGAAGAATGAGTTGACCTTTGTTATTTTTTATGCACATAAATGATCTGGCGGTCAGGGTGACAGCAATCTCCCGCTGTTCGCTGAAGACGCTCTGGTGTACGGGAAGGTGTCGTTATTTAATGACTGTAGTAGGATACGGGGTGACTTTGACAAAATTTCTAGTTGGTGTGATAAATGGCAGCTTGATTTAAATGTAGAAAAATGTAAGTCATAGTGGCTGAATAGGATAAACAATCCTGTAACGTTCGAATACAACATTAGTTCTGTGTTCCTTGACACAGCCACATCGTTTGAATATCTAAGTGTAACGTTGCTGTGCAGTATGAAATTGATTGAGCACGTCACGTTGGTAGTAAGGAAGGCGCATGCTCCATTCCGTTTTATTGGGAGAATTTTGAGAAAGTGTAGCTCATCCATAAAGGAGACGGCATATCGAATGCTAGTGCGACCCATTCTTGAGTAATGCTCGAGTGTTTTGGAGCCCCTCCAGGTTGGATTAAAAGAAGACATCGAAGCAATTCGGAGGTGCGCTGCTATATTTGTTACCGGTAGGTTCGATCAGCACTTAAGTATTACGGAAATGCTTCCTGAACTCACATGGGAATCGATGGAGGGAAGATGACACTACTTTCGTGAGGCATTATTGCAAAAATTTATTTCGCGCAGGAACACCGAAGATAAGATGAGAGAAATTAGGGCTCGTACGGAGGCATATAGACAGACGTTTTTCCCTCACTCTATTTCCGAGTGGAAAAGGAAAGAAAGGACCAGTAGTCGTTTCCGAAGCACTGCGTGATTTGCTGTCCACAGAGGTGTTGTATTTTCTGCTAACATTTTTGCTTTGTAGTTTTGTACATCTATTCTACAAGCCTACAGGAATAATTGGTAGTTTATCATGTTTACTCTGAGCGTTGAGGTGGCCTAATTCATCTATTATATCAATAGTGTTTTGTTCGGTTGGAGGCGTGCTGCTACTGTCCCGATAAAAAACGGTGAAAGTGAAAGCGTCTGACAGTGATCCCTGTTGGCCAGAATTCAGTTTCATTTGCCAGATCGAAGTAATGACTCTGGCCTTTGTTAAAGTCGTATACCTTAGTGAATTTCCCCATTTTTGTGGTGGGTAGTGGTTGTAACGTTTTGTTTCATCAATGTAGAATTTAAGTGAAAGAAAGTCTTGATGGTACCTCGTGGAGCACAGACTAGCGGGCATTCATGTGAACCTTTATTGAGCGGTGGGTGATAAATAAATTACTAAAATAACGTTAGCGACACTAATGCTCCAATCCTTTTATCAGAAGAGTGACTATCCAAGTCATTATGGAATATTTATTGATTTGACATGGAGTAGTAGGACGAGCATTGCGCATATATGGGACGTCGCAAATACACTAACACAACTGGACAACAAGCTTATTAATCGTTTTCTTTAGTCATGATAGACAGGGACCTAAGCAGGATCCCGTTTCTTATAACGTATTAATTTGGCAACAAGTTCCATAAAAGCGTACTCACAAGAATCATCTTCATTCTTCAAACAAGCTCCTGGATATAGATAAGCCATTTGACACCATTTCCTTTCCATCAGATTTGCTAGTCCAGTAAGGTGCGTAAGAGATCTTGATTGGTGCTTGGAGAACAGGAGAAAGGTACTGGCAGGACAGAATTCAGTCGTACCTAGACAGTTACGATAGTAAAAACATTAATCACAAAAGCGAACGGCGTAAGCTCGAATTACGATCTGGTAAAAGCTCTAATCTGTCACGAAGTCTGGTCTTGCGAAATACTGAAGAATCGGTATGAATTAAGGTACGAAGTTGCTCTGGGTTAAAGAAAATAAACTGGAGACAGTGGATGGAATCCGCGTCAGATTGACAACCAAGAACACAATGCTCAACCTCACTTGTATTGCTGAAACCAAATAGTAACCTGACTTATCACATCCGAGCGTCAACGGGAATGGGAATTGTTCATGACAACAACTTGTCAAGAAAATGGTTCAGAATGCCTCATAATATCACAGAGAAGCTCCTAAGAGAAACGCGATGAAGTTTGGAAACCACTGTGGGTGGTTTAAATTCAGGAAGAAGAAACTCAGAGCATCGGCTGCTGTTTTAAAATAACGCCTACGACATCAATAGAACGTCAGTGAAAGTGGGCGTTTTCAGAACTACGTATTTTGGTGATTGAACCGGTCATTTCTAAAAGGACTCTTATACACACTGGCTAATTTCCAGTAAAACCTAGAAATATATTTTAAAATCAATCTGTTGGTTTCAAAAAAACTATTTTCTTACATCAGTATCGAACATCGAGTCCACGTTTTTTTGTAGAAATTCGGTCAACACCCGCTAAAATTGTAAATATCTCCTATATTAACGATGTTTACTGTAAATTTGTTGTTGGCAGCACAATTTACAACGACAGTTCCCTGTTGAACTACCTCTTCTTCTGGAGAAGGTGTCTTTTAGGAATGAATCAAAACAGTTTTTTTTTTTACTTTGTCAATTATAAATAGTTGGTGAAAGCCTGCGAATGTAAAAACTGTCGTTTTGTTTATTATAAAATAAAATTTTCTACTTCCAATTACATTTTCTTTTCTCTAGTTTCATCATGACTCAGTCCGGGAAATATGAGTAATTTCTATTATTAAATGCGTTTTTCGGTTATTGCGATAGCTTTCGGCGTGACAAATGCGATGTGTTAGCTGCTACATTCTTCTTGTTTAGGATTTCTCATTGTCCTCTTGCGTAGAAACTCACACATATTATATATCAAGTACACTGTTGACAGTCCACAGTATAGATTAAAAACAGAAATGTACGGTAGCAAAGAGTCACATTTTTACTACGAATTTTATTTGTCTCCACAATTTGCACAAGTGTGACAGTCACAAAAGCTGTTCAAGGCAGCACCCCGGCTGTTATGCACTTATGACATCCACGCACAATGCTGCGTGAGAAACTTCGAAAAGCACCCGTGGCGAATTGAGAATTCTTGCTAACAGATCCTCCTCACTGTCGACAGGTGTTGCGTACTCAAAACCTACCCATGACCTTACAGGAGTTCCAGTAATGTTTCCAATGGTTCGTGCTGACACTGTGCCTGTATCCGCTGCCCAGATTTCAGAAGCTGTTAGGCGTCTATTCGTCGGAGCCAGCAGAACATTCCTATCTCCTTCTCGTGGAGCAGTCATTCTGGAAGGATCCATTCCTGTTTTGTTGTCCTGGGTCCATACCGTCAACACTCGTTCCGCTGTCATTGCAGTACAGCAAAATGTATGCGAAATATTTTGTATGATGCTCCCATTTCCCTCGTGTCAATTATTCGACCTTTCTCATAGTCAGAAATAAGATGGTAGGCTACATAAGCCCTTCCTTTGAACGTATTGTGTTGCAATCTCCACTGAAAAGTTCCACTAACGTTAGACATGCCCAATGGCCATCACGTACTCACACCAGTCTTCATCAGTAGTAATGGACTTTTTCTGTATTCAAAATACGAAAATAATTTCATGTAAGGATGTAATTATAATCGACATATCCAATAGGCGTTCGTTCAACGTTTTCGTGGTGTAATACTTCCCGTTTCGGTCAAAGTATCATAAACATGGAAAGCGGAATGTTTGTACACTTAGAACCAAGCCCCCACCGATATGAGACGAGAGGCGTGAAACAGTTATAAACATGAACTGTATCTTGCAGCTCCTTGCCGAGCAGTAACTAAAACGTACTGAGGCTCGAGAGTGCATAAAAGAGGATGACTATACGAAGGATATTTCATATTGGCATAATTATTCTGGGTTACAGAGCAGAAAAAGGTGACATTAAATATATGGCATCCAATTACAGTGCGACATACACTGTAAAATATTTCATTATTTCTCTAATTTAGTTATAATGCACAGCAGCTGTGTTCCATACAGAGATCTGTTCGATCGCGGGCGGACGTAACCGGATGTGGAGGTCAGACTGGTCAATGTTAGAAGTGAAAGTAGTTCTTAAGCGGTCAGCGGCCTGAGAGGAAGCAGCGGCAAACAACTTCGTCTGGCTTATATCAGTAGGTCCATGGCACAACAACCTACCTCATCGAGGCTGGGAATATAACTGTCAGACCAAAAATTTAGGATCGTTTAGCTGTGCACAAAGGCGCTGAAGGTATTCTGCTAATGCTTAACAGCATCATTCATCGTTCAAAGCACGGAGCCAGAGGCTCTGACGGAACTGAAATATAATACAAACCGAAGCAAATATCTGCATTTTCTCTTTTTGCTTGTGTCCTCTGCCAATCGATGGAGTTATACACTGCGTCCCAAAGCCTTACGGTCAAAACTATTCTGATGATATTGTTAACATTTTTACCCATTCTTCATTAGTTGCTACTTCAATTATGTTTATCGTGTATTTAAGTAAGAAAGTTATTCGTCTATTGCAACACAGCGTTTTCTTTGTTTTTAAGAAACATGTTTCATCTTTTTATACTAGACGTTCTCAGCGGTCTAAAACCAATTATTTAGAATTTTAAAGCTGTGGTTTATCTCTTATTTTCGTTTCTCTATCCTGTTCATGTGTCCATTGGTGCTTCTGTAGGCACTAAACGCACACAATACAAGTTTTCAATTGATAATATGTCACACTTTCGCATTTCACTACATATAACCTTTTCCGCTGCACAATGCGCATGATATTGCTCAATTACTGTAGGGTTGACTGAGATATTATGGAAGTTGTAGAGGGTGAGAGTGGAGTGGCATGTTGGGGTGCAGATGGAAGGGGGCTGAGTGGTGTGGTAATACTGGTTCTGCGCGCGCGCGCGCGCGCGCGCGCGCGTGTGTGTGTGTGTGTGTGTGTGTGTGTGTTGTGTGATTTAAATTTTTTATTTTATTGTTATTAGTAAATGTTTTTATTTTTATTGTAAGCTGTGAAATAGCAAGGATATTATCATTCTGTTATCGCTTTTTGGTTTACATTTTGATGGTACTGGAGCCTAAACTGGGTACTTTAAGATACCGAACTAACAGTTATAAAGAGTACTTAGTTCTTCATTGGCATAAACAACCTACACTACACAACAACAAGAACAGTTGAAAGTGATGATCAACAGTCTCGTAGCATTACTACAACATTACCCATCGATGGAACTCAGCTCTGGATTCCCATGCATGTGGCCCCATTGCTTGCATTATTTGTATATGTAATGGCTGCTCTAACTACCATCTCCACACTTTATTTTTCTTTCACGAACAAGCTGACAGATACTTCTGAGTAATTAGTACATATATAAATGCCTGTCGTGCAGGGCCTCCGAATTTTTTATGTGAAGACTATTAAAGCTTTTTAAATGAAACACACGTTATTAACATTCTACAATTTTATTCTTCATGTCTACATATTAGCAGCAATCTGCCGCTAGAGAACTGCGAATTGTAGCATGTGACGTGGTAATGTGTAACGCAATTATATTGGTACATGAGAAATAGCGCATGCTGTTAACTGAGTTTCAACTTTGAAGAGTTCGTCCATACAAGGAGCACCCTCTGCTTCAGCATGACAATGCCAGACCACATATGAGTGCTGTAACTTCTTTCAAAACCCGGCGCCATGGGTTCACTGTTATCGATCATCCTCCATACACTGCCGGTTTGGCCCCATCCGATTTTTATCTGTTTTAAAAGCACTCCGTCTGCAGGCTACAAGTGGCCCATCGGGACCATCCGACCGCCGTGTCATCCTCAGATGAGGATGCGGATAGGAGGAGCGTGTGGTCAGCGCACCGCTCTCCCAGTCGTTATGATGGTTTTCTTTGATCGGAGCCGCTACTATTCGGTCGAGTAGCTCCTCACTTGGCATTTCGCGGCAGAGTGCACCCCGAAAAATGGCAACAGTGCATGGCGGCCTGGATGGTCACCCATCCAAGCGCCGGCCAAGCCCGACAGCGCTTAACTTCGGTGATCTCACGGGAACCGGTGTATCCACTACGGCAAGGCCGTTGCCATCTGTTTTAAAAACTTAAAGAATACCTTCAAGGACTTCACAAAGTCCACGAAGCCGAACATTCTACAGTGACGGTAGCAACAAACTGGTCTCTCATTAGGAGAAATGTATTCGTCGCCAGGGTGACTATGTTGAGAAATAAATACGTAGACGTGAAGGACGAAGTTGTAGGCTGTTAATAATGTTTGTTTTATTTATGAAGGTTTGACAGTTTTCACATAAAAAAATTCGGAGGCTGTACCTTTCAGTATGCTCTCGTATAAATATGTTTTGTTAGGTTCCCTCACGAAACAAAACGGTGACATATTTGTTACCTTATTTATCTTGAGAAGCTATGTTCTACTGATTACATTATTAACTCAAAAAACTGCGTGCGAGTGGGACATACACAGTCAGTGTCAAAAGTGTGAGATATGTCACAAGGACGAATTTATTTAAAATAAATTGTGATTCTTTTTATTTTCACAATATACATTGGTTTCGGACCACTGCCAGATTACCTCTCCCAGGGGCTTCATCTAGAAGTACGCGAGTAGCATCCGTGGGGCCACGAGCTGAGTCTGACATTGTTTCCATTTATTTGTGTCAGGTCCCTTTCTGCCTTCTTTCCTGTCGGCCTCCCTTGGCCAGCTCTTGTTTTCTTCGACCCAGATGGTATTAGGTATCGAGGCGTGAGAGTGTCTTTTAGTTTCCAACCTAAGCACTGAAGGCAACGGGAAACCACAGTGCTCTTTCCTTCCCCAGGACACTCACAGGTAAACTTGTTCTCCCGCATCTTTAACACATGATGGAAAAACAAAAATGGAAAACTACCCCAGAACGGAACCCGCAAGGGAAATCCTCCGCCGTCAGTGATGCAACTAGGCTAGAGGATTCTGGGGAGCCTGGACCAGCATGTGAAAGACAGAATACAACAAGAAAAACAAAGAATATCTTCTCATGTACTACTTGGAACGTACGAAGTCTGTTAGACGGAGGAAAGATTCAGAATTTCTTCATGGAAATGACAAGCTTCAAGATAGATATACTCGATATCGGTGAACATAGATGGCCAGATAGTGGATGTGTCAGTCAATAAGATAAAAGAATGTTCTATTCAGGACCTCCTACAAGTGGGAAAAATGGAGAGGCAATCATGGTTGGGAAAAAGTTCATGAACTGTGAAATTAGCACAGCTGCAATATCTGACCGAGTAATTGCCATCCACATTAGAGGCCTGAAGCAGAATGTGAATATAGTTCAGGTATATGCCCCAACATGAGACAAGAGCGATGAAGAAATAGAGAGCTTCTACAATGACCGCCATTCAATAACACGAACCTTGAAGAAGGAAGACATGAACTTGATAATGGGAGATTTCAATGCTAAAGTTGGAAATGCAAGAACTGATGGAGTCGCAGGAGGTTTTGGTCCTGGTGAAACAAATGAAAGAGGTATGGCCCTTATCGGTTTCTGTAGAGTTGAAGAATTCACAATTAAGAACACTTTTTACAAGCTACATCCCAGAAGACTGTACACCTAAAAGTGGCCTCAGGATGCAGAAGGGAGAATAGTTAGAAATCAGATTGATTATTTACTGGTCAATACGTGATTTCAAAATAGCATGACCCGTGCAGCAGCATATCCAGGCGCAGATATTGGATCAGACCACAGTCCTGTTACTGGTACCATAAAGATTAAATTTCAACGTTCAAAGCCGAAAAACAGCATGGGTTTGATACTGAAAAACTGAGGAACCTAAAATTGAGAGGCGAGGTGGTGAAAGAAATGGGAAACAAAATGCCACCCATAGACGAGATCCAAGAAAGAAGTACTAATGAATCCTGGGAAAAGATACGCAATGCAGCCATCCAAGTTGCTACAGCCAAAATTGGTACGTGTAAAACACAGGTGTCTAAGCCCTCGATGACAGAAGATATTCTACTGAAAATGGAAGAACGTAGAATACAGAAGGTGCATCATAAAAATGTACAATACCACCAGACACAAAAGGCATAAAGAAGATGGTTCGAGAAGCAAAAGAAAATTGGATTGAGGAACAATGCACCGAAGCGCAAGGAATGCTGAACTTACATGACTCGTATAATTTCCATAGAAAGATCAAGGTTAGAACTGGAAACTTTAAGAAGCAGAATCTAACTTCCTTAACAGATGAGGATAATCGAATTATTCTCGAATCGTAAAAAATGGCAAAACACTGGGAGAATTACATATCATCTGTTTCGCGACAAAAGAGACACGAGAGTAAATCAAAATGAAGAAGAATCTGGTCCACGTATCTTATAATAAGAGGTAGAATATGCGCTGAAAGTAACAAAGAACAGAAAAGCGCCTGGTGGAGACAACTTACCCACTGAAACTTTAAAATGCATAGACCCAAAAACGTTGACAGCCCTATTTAATGAAATTTACAGCTCAGGAAAGATCCCGGATGAATGGCTGAAATCAAATTACCCGAAGAAAGCAAATGCAAAAACGTGCTCAGAATTTCGATTGATCTCGTTGATGAGTCATGCTCTGAAAACTTTACTAAGAATTATACATAACTGAATTTATCATAAATATGAGGAGCATTGTGGAGAAAGCCAGTTCGGTTTTATGAAGGGAATGGGAACCCGAGGAGCCTTATTTGGCATGAAGATACTTACGCAAAACTGATATGAATATCAGCAGGATATCCATATATGCTTTATCTACTATGACAAAGCATTTGACGCCGTTAAGCATTACTCCCTTACCACAATCTTATGAGAAATAGGGTTGGATGGGAAGGACATAAGAATCATTCAGCAATTATAGTGGAATCAGAGAGCAGAGGCCAGAATTTAAAAAAAAAAATTAAAAACAGAATATTTGCAAATACTGAAAGGAGTCCGCCAGGGTTGTATACTATTCCCATTACTGTTCAATTTGTATCTGGACAAGGTTTTTCAATCCAGCCAAGATTCAGATTCAATCCAGCGGTCCTGAAATGTCCGCGTCAGATGTTTGCGTACATTGTAATGATGTTTGGTTTGTAGGGCGCTCAATTTCGCGGTCATCAGCGCCCGTACAAAGATGCAATTTTTATGTAGTCCAGTTTTTTACTCCGTCCAGTCTAGCCACTGCAACGAATGACGATGATGATGAAATGATGAGGACAACACAAACACCCAGTCCCCAGGCAGAGAAAATCCCAACCCGGCCGGGAATCGAACCCTGGACCCCGTGATCCAAAGGCAGCAACGCTAGCCACTAGACCACGGGTTTCGGACTTGCGTACATTGTGACGAAAGTGTGCTCGTGCGCCATCATGCATGAACCACACCTGTATTCCTGCTGCATTGACACAGACTCCAGCAAGGAAGGCAATACATTAATGAGAAAGTCCAGATAATGTGTCCCAGTTAACTTTTTTGGTAGCACATATGACCCTATTAATCTATCGCCAAGTACGCCTGGCCGTACGTTGATTGAGAATCGGTGTTCATGTTCTCTTTCCTGAATTGCTTGGGGATTTACATCAGCCCATACATGCTGGTTATGGAAATTCACAACACCATCTGTTTGTGAACCCTGCCTCATTATTAAATAAAATCTTGAAGCTGAACAGTGGATCTGCGACCCATTTCAGCAACAGCCATTGACAGAGACCCGGTCTTCCCTGATGATCCTGTGGTCTTAGGGCGTGAACGCGCTGTAGATGATATGGGTGCAGCAAATGTTCATGAAGAACCTCCCAGATAAGAGAGTGAGACACACCTTCTGCTGCTGCTAATCGTCTCAGACTGGTCCCAGAGGCTTCTTCCCCCGAAAGTAGCACACGCTCCTCCATGTCAGGCGTGCGGGCTGTGCGGGGCCTTCCAGTGTCAGTCTTCGTAGGTGTAAGGGTACCTGTGTCCCTCAGACCCTGGAGAAGCCCGCCGAACAGCTTATCAGAGGGCACTCTGCGCTGCATATTTTTTTCAGCGTAGAGGGCACGGGCTCGCAAGCTAAACCACAGCAGAATATCATATCCGCCATTTCACTTTTCGAGTACTAGGATGCCATTGCTAACAACTGGTGGAAGAGAGAAAATTTAAATGTACTACACGATTTGTACGTACAAACAGCGCAATAACAGTAAACACATAAGTGAATCCGCGTTTGGAAGAAGATAAAACACTGTGATACGTACAGTACTGTACAATAAGGAACACAAACACGACGAAAACTAACGTAGCCTACAACACGACTCGACCCACACAACTGGTAGGTAGAGTACTGTGAGTAAGACATTATAATACCCTGCCGACAAATTTGACAGAGCGCCAATGCAACCAACGTCTGTGCTAATATCCACAACCAGGTGTCGCTCAGCCTTTCCTATAAACACGTGTTTATCTCGGAAAGTATGCATCTTTGGACCCACGTCTATTGGACTTATATTGGACTTATTTTTCTTGTTTCTATGAGTAGTACCAACTCTAAAAGTATGAGACACTTTTTAACACCCTGTATAAAGGGTGTGAACAGCGTCACACGTTATCAGTACCTGTCACAATTTGAAAGGGTCCTTATTCTGTGTCTCCATTTGGCCGACTGGGCGAGTCGTGTAATAGCCAGATTTGTGGGGCATTCGGAAGTGACAGTAGCCCGATGTGGAACTGCATGGGAACGTGAGGGCAGTCATACTCGTCGCCAAGGTTCTGGTCGACCATGTCTGACCACCACAAGCGATGGTCGCCGTATTGTGCACCAAGCACATCGTAACCTCTTCACATTTGCGCATGCCATCCGAGAGCAAATAATGGACTCTGTAACATTCTGTGTTATCCCGCATCAACGATTGGAGACTTGCAGCAGCCGGAATAAGGAATTACCGTCCCATGCCGTGACACCATAACACAGGGGGCTGCCTTTGGAATGGTGCCGTGGCTGGAAGCACAGACTGCTGATGAATGGCGTCGCATTGTGTTCAGCGATGAATCAAGGTACGGCACTATCCCGGATGACCATAGTCGACGAATATGGCGCTGACCTAGGGAGAAGTCTTATTATTCCTATGTTCTGGAGAGGTACGGCAATGCAACTACTGGCGTCATCGTGTACGGAGCCATCGAGTATGACTTCAAATCATGGATGGTAGTGATTGAAGGTGCTCTGACGGCACAACGGTAGGTCACGGACATCCTGCCTCCTTACGTGTTACCTCTCATGCGGCAGTATCGTGGTGCCATTTTTCAACAGAACAGTCCTCGTCTGCACATAGCACATGTCTCTACAAACTGTCTGCTTGGTCTAAGCTATCCCCGTGGCCAACAAGAGTCCCAGATCTACCTCCGATAGGACCAGCTTGGACATCAATTCCATCCCAACGACAGTATCCATAATATCAATGAGTTGCAACTGCTTGCAGCGTCCTCGAAAACACGGATAAACTGTTAATGGCTGACAAACTACCGCAACAAAAATTATTAAATTCTGCATTTCTGATGGTTAAAACATTCTGCATAGAAGGATATTGAAAATTAATATCTTTCATCACAAATAATTCTGATAGGTTATGTTTGCGCATTGTGCCATTACCTAGCGGAGACCATACTACCTTCCTCACAGTGCCTGTGAATTCTCCAGCAGGTCTTTCCCTGTTATCACTGCTCTTGCCTACCCCCCCCCCCCCCCCATCCTCCCCGCCACCCCCCTCCCACAACCCCTCTTCCACAATTCTGCAAGAGACAGAACCAGTCGTTATCATTCCAGCAAAAACAGCAACAAGACACTTTTCGGATAGCTTCATTTGTGGCTAGACACGTTTTGCTCTTTCATCCATCTTCAGCTGGTGAGATTAATTTGTATCTTCGTCAGTATAACGTTTTTATAGACTCAATTTTGAACGCTGCAGCTTTCTTTTGTTCTGTAACTTTCCGTGTCTTTATATCGGTAGAGCAAGCACTTTTAGGATCACTAATTCAGTTCATCAGTCACAATATGTCTGTATCAGCGTACCATTGCAGTCAAAGTAGTGTAGTCATTTCTTACTTGTCTCTTTGCTGATATACACGTACATGGATTTTTAAGACTTATTGACACCTGTATATCTATCAGTTAAGCAAAGTTATTACAAACATCTTGTATAATTACTATAGTCACTCTTTTGTTAGATAAATCTTGCCAGTAAATGGACCTATTAGAGCTTAAGGGAAGTCATGATTATAATTTGGAAGCTAAAATTCATCATCACGAATGGTGCATCTGAATAAATAGGCACCACGCTTACAATCGTCAACTTGTCACGCACCAGGAAATAGCCAACGTTCTATTAAGCGCCATGAGTATCATAATGGGAAAGGTTGAAGTAATCAGATCGAGATATGCGTCCGTCTATACGATTTAAGTCTGAGTTAACGCCATGCACAGTTGCAATTTTCCGTAAATGTGCATGACCTGATCAGTCAGCCCCGGACAATGCCTGACCACACACACTGATGCTCAAGCGAACATAATACTTGGTTTCAATTATTCCTCGCGGATTTATAACTGCCTACGCATGGTCATTGAGGTAATTTATTATTATGCCACTCTATGTGCATGCGGTCTCGACAGTGAAGAAAATGCAGGCTGCCAATCTGGATATTCAGTGCTACGTCCTAGAATCGATTGGCAGAAGTGTTCACCTGCCTGATGGTCTCGTAGGCTTCGTCCCCTCCTCACCCAGCTGTACCCTTCCCCCATCCCCCCTCCATCCTGAGCTCAAATACACTCTCTTCATTTGGTGTGCTTCATCTTCATAAATGAAACCTTAAGGACGTTCAGCTATATTATTGGATAATCTCTTCCGCTGTTTTATTGATCTTATTTGATTCACATGATCGTTTTCGAACTTTAGCTGTGCTTGTAGTAATCCAACTCAGTCGAGACACTCTAAGTACATAAAATTATCCAAAACGTAAGCACATCGAAAATCAGTAGTGCTACTGTAAACAATAAAATGTCAGTTCTTGTGAACACCCATTACGAAGGCAAAACATGCAGTAAACGAAGTTTGATACAAGTCTTGGGATCCGTCAGTATGATTCTCCCATGTCCTTCATGCCAATGACCATTTTCAAAATCTGAACGGTGTAGTAAACGTGGATACAGTGTGCAAATTACATTAATTGGCCCCACACTTGATGACAAAATGTAGTAAAACGATGCAGTACGCAAATTAATTGAAACAGCCCAACACTGGACGCCAAAATGTTATAAAATTACAAGTACAGGGTGTAACAATAATCATGTTCATTACAACATGCACGTTCTCTGAGCATGGTGGGTTGCATTCGTTATTTAAAAAGTTCCAATATTTTTAGACGCACCCTGTAGCCATAACGTACTCACGCCATTCTTCATCTGGAGGAATGGATCTTTATGTGCTGAAAATATTGAAAAAAAGACTGCTTAAAAATGAAATTTTAATCAACATATCCCACAGGCAAGGGAATACTGGTGTATCATCATGTATCATTTTGCAGCGTTCTGTCAAGTCGTTTAAGGTCTAACATTTATTATTTCCGTCAGTGTATTTCACTTAATCTATGGTAGTCTGCATGGAATAATAATAACCATAAAGTGCTGTGCAATTACAGGAGCACAAGTTAGATATGTTTCGAGTACACAATCTGTAAAAAGTATATGAAGATTCGAGTAACCATATAAAACCAGAACCGTAAGCACAATTCGCTATTTTCTTTTCTCGTTCGCTCCGCTACGCAGAACGCACTCCCGACGATTGGGAGCTGTCAGTAGGTATGGCAATTCGTCTTGTGTTTGGATGCGCTTCTTTGCTTCGCTAGGGCACTTGAAACCACGGAAAGGATATCCTGTCTGTGCACCACTTAAACTCTCTCAATGCATTTTCGTGTTTTTACAATTATTGCCCTGTATTTCTCAAGCAGATGTACTTAATACTTCCATCACTCACGCGAACTAATCTTCATCTACACTTATGCTCTGCAAACCACTGTCCAGTGCATGGCAGAGGGTACTTCGCATCAGCACCGGTTTAAAGCCCATGCGACACAAGCCGCCACTTGAGGTGGCAAGACAAGTGGGGCATCAGATACGCCACAGCTATATAATTTCTGCACGGACGTATCACAGTTAGTTGCGGCCGCTTAGAGTAATATTAAGATCTGGCTCAATATTTGTGAAGCTTTTTTCAGATACTATTTCATTATAGATAGCTGCATATTCTGAAAATATTCTGAGGTTAACGTTAACATTTTCTGCCATGTCATTAATAGAGCGGATGAACGGTAATGGTCCCAAGAACCCTCCTTTCGGCACACATGGTGTTACTTCTACATCTGTTGATCACACGCCATGAAAGATAACACAGTGCATCCTCCCTACCGCGAAACAGTCTAGTCACAAATTTCGTTTTGGTACCCCATACGACCTTACTTTCATTAATAAGCGCCAGTGAGGTACTGGATCCAATGTTTTTGGAGGTCAAGAAGTACTGTATCAACCAGACTGTCTAATGTGGTACCAACAAAGCACCGATCTGGTGTTGGTCGCCCTCCGCTTCGCGAGTCATCTCTGTCACCACATGTTTCAGCTGTGTTCCTTGCGCCATAGTGTTCGTTTTCTACATATACATCTACATATACAGGGTGAGTCACCTAACGTTACCGCTAGGTATATTTCGTAAACCACATCAAATACTGACGAACCGATTCCACAGACCGAACGTGAGGAGAGGGGCTAGTCTAATTGTTCAATACAAACCACACAAAAATGCACGGAAGTATGTTTTTTAACACAAACCTACGTTTTTTTAAATGGAACCACGTTAGTTTTGTTAGCACATCTGAACATATAAACAAATACGTAATCAGTGCCGTTTGTTGTATTGTAAAATGTTAATTACATCCGGAGATATTGTAACCTAAAGTTGACGCTTGAGTACCACTCCTCCGCTGTTCGATCGTGTGTATCGGAGAGCACCGAATTACGTAGGGATCCAAAGGGGACGGTGATGGACCTTAGGTACAGAAGAGAGTGGAACAGCACATTATGTCCACATGCTAACACCTTTTTATTGGTCTTTTTCACTGACGCACATGTACATTACCATGAGGGGTGAGGTACACGTACACACGTGGTTTCCGTTTTCAATTACAGAGTGGAATAGAGTGTGTCCCGACATGTCAGGCCAATAGATGTTCAATGTGGTGGCCATCATTTGCTGCACACAATTGCAATCTCTGGCGTAATGAATGTCGTACACGCCGCAGTACATCTGGTGTAACGTCGCCGCGGGCTGCCACAATACGTTGTTTCATATCCTCTGGGGTTGTAGGCACATCACGGTACACATTCTCCTTTAACGTACCCCACAGAAAGAAGTCCAGAGGTGTAAGATCAGGAGAACGGGCTGGCCAATTTATGCGTCCTCCACGTCCTATGAAACGCCCGTCGAACATCCTGTCAAGGGTCAGCCTAGTGATAATTGCGGAATGTGCAGGTGCACCATCATGCTGATACCACATACGTCGACGCGTTTCCAGTGGGACATTCTCGAGCAACGTTGGCAGATCATTTTGTAGAAACGTGATGTATGTTGCAGTGCTCTCCGGTACACACGATCGAACAGCGGAGGAGTGGTACTCAAGCGTCAACTTTAGGTTACAATATCTCCGGATGTAATTAACATTTTACAATGCAACGAACGGCACTGATTACGTATTTGTTTATATGTTCAGATGTGCTAACAAAACTAACGTGGTTCCATTTAAAAAAACGTAGGTTTGTGTTAAAAAACATACTTCCGTGCATTTTTGTTTGGTTTGTATTAAACAATTACACTAGCCCCTCTCCTCACGTTCGGTCTGTGGAATCGGTTCGTTAGTATTTGATGTGGTTTACGAAATATATCCAGCGGTAACGTTAGGTGACTCACCCTGTATATTCCGCAAGTCACCGTATTGTGCGTGGCGGACGGCACCTTGTACCAATAGTAGTCATGTCCTTTCCAATTCCACTCGCAAACAGAGAGTGGGAAAGACGGCTCTCTACATTGCACCGTGCTATTGATATGCTCTTCACTCCGGAGACCGGTTTGTTGCAGCCCTCCGTGCTACTCTATCCTGTGCAAGCCTCTTCATCTCGGAATAACGACTGCAATGTGGATCTTTCTGTATCTACTTCCTGTATTCATCTCTTGGTCTCTCTCTACGATTTTTACCCCCCTCACTTCCTTCCAACACTAAGTTGGTGATCCCTTGATGCCTCAGAAAGTGTCCTATCAACCGCCACTTCTTATAGTCAGGTTGTGTCAAAAATTTCTTTTCTCCCCAATTCTATTCAGTATCCGTCATTAGTTACGTGATCTACCCATCTTATGTTCAGCATTCTTCTGTAGCACCACATTTCAAAAGCTTCTATTCTCTTCTTATTTAAATTGATTGTTGTCCACTTTCAATTCCATACATGGCTACACTCCAGACAAATACCATCAGAAAAGACTTCCTAACACTTAAATCTATGTCCGATGTTAACAAATTTCTCTTCTTCGGAAACACTTTGCTTGCCATTGCCGGTCTACATTTTATATCCCCTCTACTTCGGCCATCATCAGTTTTTTGCTGCCCAAATGGAAAAACTCAACTACTACTTTAAGTGTCTCATTTCCTAATTTAATTTAATTCCCTCGGCATCATCTCAATTAATTCGACTACATTCCATTATCCTCGTTTTGCTTTTATTGATGTTCATGTTATATCCTCAGGCACTGTCCATCTGTCCATTCCGCTTAATTGCTCTTCCAAGTCCTTTACTATCTGTGACGGAATTACAATGTGATCGACAAATTTGACTTCTGTTTACTTTACTGCTTGCTCAGTATACAGATTGAATATCATCCGTGGTCGTGCGGTAGCGTTCTCGCTTCCCACGCCCGGGTTCCCGGGTTCGATTCCCGGCGGGGTCAGGGATTTTCTCTGCCTCGTGATGGCTGGATGTTGTGTGCTGTCCTTAGGTTAGTTAGGTTTAAGTAGTTCTAAGTTCTAGGGGACTGATGACCATAGATGTTAAGTCCCATAGTGCTCAGAGCCATTTGAACCATTTTTGAATATCATCGAGGAACCCTGTCTCACTCTCTTCTCAACCACTGCTTCCCTTTCATGCCCCTCGATTCTTATAGCTACCATCTGGTTTCTGTATAAGTTGTAAATAGCCAATCGCTCCCTGTCTTTGCCCCTGCTACCTTCAGACTTTCAAAGAAAGTATTTCGGTCAACACTGTCAAAAGCTTTCTCTAAGTCTACAAATGCTATAAACGTAGATTTGCTTGTCCGTAACCTACCCTCTAAAGTAAGTCGTAGGGTCAGTACCGCTTCGCGTGTTCCTACGTTTCTCCGAAATCCAAACTGATCTTCCCCGAGGTCGACTTCTACAAGTTTTTCCATTTTTCTGTAGAGAATTCGTGTCAGTATTTTGCAACCATGACTTATTTAGCTGATAGTTCGGTAATTTTTACATCTCTCGGCGCCACCTCTCTTTGGTATTGGAATTATTACATTCTTCTTTAAGTCTCATACATCATACACATAACATGGAACAATATTGCCATGGTAGGTTCAAATGGGTCTGAGCACTATGGGACTTAACATCTTAGGTCATCAGTCCCCTAGAACTTAGAACTACTTAAACCTAACTAACCTAAGGACATCACACACATCCATGCCCAAGGCAGGATTTGAACCTGCGACCGTAGCGGTCGCGCGGTTCCAGACTGAAGCGCCTAGAACCGCTCGGCCACACCGGCCACCTGTCATGGTAGGCTCTCCCAAGGCAGTATCTGTCTTTACCCTAGTGAAATACGCTTCTAAATCTTTACATTTGTCCTCTAGCCATTCCTACTTAGTCATTTTACACTTCCTGTCGATCACATTTCTTAAACGTTAGTATTTCCTTTCACTTCATTAATTTGCTGCATTTTTAAATTTTCTAATGTCATCAGTTAAATTCAATATCTCAGACATTATCCAAGCATTTGTACTATGGCTGTTGTTTTTACCTATTTGTTCCTCTGCTGCCTTCACTATTTCATCTTTTAAAGCTACCCATTCGTCTTCTACTGTGTTCTTTTCCGCTGTTCTAGTCATCCGTTGCTTAATGATCCCTCTTAAACTTTCAAAATATCTGTTTCTTTAAACTTATCTAGGTCTCAACTCCTTAATTTCCTCCTTGTTTCGCAATTTCTTCAGCTTTAATCTACAGTTCATAAATACATTGTGGTCAGTCCATATCTGCCCTGTAAATATCTTACAATTTAAAATCTGGTTCCGAAATTTCTGACTTACCATTATATAATCAACCTGAAACCTTCCAGTGCCTCCAGGTCTCTTCCACGTATACAGCCTTGTTTCAAGATTCTTAAACCAAGTGTTTGCGATGATTAAAGTATACTCCGTGCAAAATTCTGCCACTGAACCAACCTTCGTACAAGCCCTAATTTCTCGTATCTTCGTGGTCCTTACCTGAAAAGTACGTTGGCGGCAATAGAAGCATTCTACGGTCAGTTTCAAATGCCGGATCTCTAAATTTTGTCACTTGTGTTCTGCGAAAAGGAAGTCATCTTCCCTCCAGGGATTCTCACTTGAGTTCACTAAGCATCTCCGTCATAATTACGTGTTGATCAAACCTATCGGCTATATATCTAGCAACCCGCCTCTGAATTACTTCGATGTCTTCCTGTAATTGAGCTGGTGGGGATCTCAAACTTCCGAGCAGTATTCAAGAATATTCCTTTACAGGTGACCCACACGTACCTAAAATTCTCCCAATAAACCGAAGTCGACCATTTGCCTTCCGTACTACGGTCCTTACTTGCTCGTTCCACTTCATATATTTTTACAACGTTCCGTCTAGATACTTAATCGACGTGACTGTATCAACCAGTACACTGCTAACGCTGTATTCAAATATTAGGGGATTGTTTTTTCTACTCATCTGCATCAACCTACAATTTTATACATTTAGAACAAGCCGTCATTCATCACACAAACTAGAAATTTTGTCTACGTCTTCTTGTATTCTCCTGCACTCACTCAACGACGACACCTTCCGTACACCACAACATCAGCAAGCAGCCGGAGATTGCCGCTCGCCGGCCAATGTGGCCGAGCGGTTCTAGGCGCTTCAGTCCGGAACCGTGCTGCTGCTACGGGCTCAGGTTCGAATCCTGCCTCGGGCAGTTAGATTTAAGTAGTTCTAAGTTCTAGGGGACTGATGACCACAGATGTTAAGTCCCATAGTGCTCAGAGCCACTTTTATGTTTTGTTTTTATAGCCTTTCTATTCTCCTGCCTGCCTTCATCGTCCCTCTTTTTTTGTGGGTTTTTCACGTAGCAAATAAGCTCCAGAAAAACTTCGAGCATATTATTCTGATCAGTTTAGGTTTAGTTTCTCTTAAGGAGCCCTCCTAGCTGCTACAGATTATCACCATTGAAAAATATATAAAAATAGAGTGATTAAACGTAACTGAAAACATTATTTCTGACTCGGAAAAATAAAGGACACAGCGCCTGTCTTCCAGTTTACGCCTCGAACTTGGCCTTGCTGTATTGTAGAATTTAAAAAGTCATGTGGTCATATAAACTTAAGAAAAGGAAATACGAGGGACATTTCCTAAATAACGCACACTTATTTTTTTTCCTTTTCTTTTTTTTCTTTACAGTCCTTCAATATAGTCTCCCTGTTTCTCCATGACTGAATCTCAAAGTCCCTGAAGCCCTAGTAATCCATCCATGGCTCGGATAACGTTACATTGCCGATATGCAGATGAGCATTGTCTTGGAGAATAAATGGCCCAGCCTCGAGCAACTGATGTGGAGTTTTGTGCATTTTTCTGCGCAAGTTTTACTTGAAGTTACGATAATACACTACTGTGAGACTTGTTCCACATGGACTCTATCTGTCATGATGATCCTTTGGCGATCATAAGCAAAAATCATCATTTGCTTGAGCTCTGTTTGAGCGCGTCAAATTTTTTACATGGAGCATCTGAAGCTCTCCATTCTTTGGATTGTGATTACAACTCCCATTCAAAGTCTCTAATCCAGTTTCGCCCATAGCGACAATTCGACTCAAGAATCCTTAACCTTCACGGTGGAATTGTTGTCTGAGAAACGTTGTAGTGTCCAGGCCTTTATGAATCTCTTCAGCAGTCAAGCAGTATGGGATCCATCTCGCAGAAATTTTTCTCTTCTCCAAATCATTTGTCATATTAAGGAATACTAATGCTCGGAAAATTCCCGTGGCTCCAAAGAGTTCCTCGCAAGTAGCACTGTTATATTCTTCAGGAGCATCTGCCACAAATTTCACACTTCGTTGATCTGTTGACGTTTTTGGCCTTCTGGGTATTGGATTATCATCTATGCTCATACGACCACGTGAAACTGTACTGAAATCCACTGTAAATTCACCACAAACGTCATCAACACACTTTGGATTTCTGTCGGGCTATTTCTGCATAAAGTTTCGATTTTGATGTACGACCTCTGGTCTTCAACAGTCACATTACCGGAGACCCCTGCAGGGTCCATTTCTACCTCTCGCCAATTTTATGTTACAGTACACAGCAATAGAACAAACACACATGCTTCTTCCTCAAGCTCACAACTACATCTGCCGTAATTTTCATTGATCTTGCATCACAGTCCATAGTAATACCTACCTGTGCATTATTTATGAAACGTCCCTCGCATGCTCCTATTGAAATTTACAGTCACGATAAGTAATTTCTGCCACTAGAAAGGAACTACAATTCTGGCCATTATAATTGCAATTCCAGGAAACATAGAAAATAACTAAATGTTGGTTATAGTGCATTACGATACTGTAGGACGAATACATGATTAAATTTATAGGAGGTGTAAGGGTATAAAGGGTGTGAAATTTAGTACACTGTGTTACCACCCCTAACATCAATAATGGGCATCGATTCGAACTTAGCTGGACTGACATATATAGGTACGTCGTACCACGTTGATTCATCTCGACGACAGAGTTCATCAATCGTAGTGGCTGTCGAGTCGTGGCGAGTTGTCTCTAAGTAAGCCATGTTCAATGGCTTAGAGATCTGGAGAGCGAGCTATCCAGTGTAACAGACCAGTAAGGGCCTTATTTTCGCTACACATAGTCACACAAAAAAGAAAGAATTGATTTAAATTTGAAAACATTTATGGCAAGCTAACAACATTGTTGCTAGCGTAACTTTTGGTTCATTGTTGAGCTCAGTTGGAGGGCGATTACTAATGTCATGGGTTACAATTGCTGTATAGTTCTGGTTCTCATCGATTCATCTATAATTTTACATTGCTTTGGCTGTGAGTTGTCTTCATTGCACGCGTTTCCCATTATTCTTTTCCTGAGAGTAGTCTACCCTTTATAATAGACGTGGAGGAGCTAAGTCATCCACATAATAGGAGACGAACTACAGAAAGAAAATTGGAAGATACGTAAAAGCTAAAAGATCTGACGAACGTGTAGATGTGAAATTGAGCCGTTCGATCTATACTAGCCACATCAACAATGAAGGTGAAATTTTAACATCATTGAATGATGTCGTTGATAGCGATAAAATGTGTGGCGAGAGTGATAGTAGATTTATGAGTGGAAGAGGCATTGTTGTTGGTGTTCATGCTGGAGAGGTATTGACCTGTGGGTTCCTGCCCATTCGTCTCGCATAGAGTGCCTAAACGATGCTGAATTCTCAGAATGCTATACAACAATTCAAGCAAATACTATTAGTAATTTTTATTGCAAATAAGAAAAACGACATGCAACCAAGTCAGAGTTCTTTGCGTTATACAGTGTTCATGCAAGTCTGTCACACAGTTTGTGTGCTATCGTAGCACTCTGTGCAGGCCTGTCCGTATACTGTCCCGATACTGAGCGGCCGAGGCTGGCAGGAGCGGCGCTTATATGTAGAGGCCGTTCCTGTCTGGGTGCGGTCCTAAATGGCGCACCATTGGCCGATGTTTCACCTCCTTCTCTTCTCTTGCGTTCTTCATCTTCGTTGGAAACGATGAAATAGAGGAGTACAGAGGCGATCGCAAGTAAAGCCGCGAAAATTGTGTGGAGGAAAAAGAACAAATGGTGCGTGTAGGTACAAGTGTGGGCGTTGAGATAAAACTGTATTTTAAAATGCGAACTACGGAAACAAAACTTTCAATGGCCAATTGAATTGGGTTATTACTGATGCTACCTGACAGTTTTATTGCTAGTGACATGATATTCGGACGGCATCAGCACATTATCAAAAACCGCAAACTAGCAAGTGGAGAAGAGCAGCTGAGACAGTGATCCGTTTTTCTTCCAAAGACTGGATTGGTATTTCGTTGCAGAGTGTTTGATAATAATACACAACTTCAAAACACATCTACTGAAAGAAAACAAAGCCTTTTCAAATGGTTCAAATGGCTCTGAGCACCATGGGACTTAACTTCTAAGGTCATCAGTCCCCTAGAACTTAGAACTACTTAAACCTAACTAACCTAAGGCCATCACACACATTTATACCCTAGGCAGGATTCGAACCTGCGGCCGTAGCGGTCGCGCGGTTCCAGACTGTAGCGCCTAGAACCGCTCGGCCAAACCGGCTGGCACAGAAATTTCATGTGTGGCAATTTCATCTTTCGTTTTTTAAACAAATGGAAGTCACGAAATCGAAGATACTCATTACTGACAAAAATCTTACATGTATATAAGAACGAATACTGTAGAAAAATACCTAACTTCTATGAATAACAAGAAATCTCAGAATGTGTTACAAACAAGAAAAGGAAAAAAAGAACCTAGCAAGATGCGAACCTTTAACCTTCTGCACTACATGCTTTTGCCTTCACCACTTGGTCACGACTACCAACATGCGGCAGGTGCTCTATTCTGCTGAGTTTAATACTTAGCGACACAGGCTGATTTCATTGCATAACGATGAGGAGGTAAGCTTCAATTGCATGAGATTTTGGAAGATTTCCACTATCGGGCTTCACAAAAATCCTTTCCATTGTAACTTAAAAGTCTTAAACCCATTTCGATAATTAATAACTAAACCATTTGCAGGAAAAAGTGAAGTCCTCAGTAATTTCAGTTAATATACATGAAATATGCATAAGCAGAGCTGATGTCCTGAAATGATTTTTAAACTCTTAGCTACATAAAAATAACAGGTATTTTGTGCGAATACTGACCGAAAATGTTTTTTTACCTTACAGTCATTCACAGTAACAACAATACAAACCATATTTCTAACAAAGGAACACAGTCTATTATGAATTCACTTTCCACTCGGATGCATCAAGGTGATTCTTCAGTAAAACATAATCACTAAATCCGAAACTAAAACCGCTCAACATTTCTAAAATAACAAATTCTAGCTGCAAACAAATCACACCGAACCGAACACGTGGCCATAGCGAAACCTAACCACCTCTCAGTACAGTTGGTGAAAAATAGGCGGCAGACCGATCGGTAACAGGGATGGGTTGTTTGAGGGAGGAGACTAGACAGCGAGGTCATCAGTCTCATCGGATTAGGGAAGGACAGGGAAGGAAATCGGCCGTGCCCTTTCAGAGGAACCATCCTGGGATTTGCCTGGAGCGATTTAGGGAAATCACGGAAAACCTAAATCAGGATGGCCGGACGAGGAATTGAACCGTCGTCCTCCCGAATGCGAGTCCAGTGTGCTAGCCACTTTAGCTAACGAACCGAAAATGACGTCACTACCGAAGCTAAGCTACGGCGTCGATCGGTATGAACGATACAGAATAGGGCTCCTGGGCCATGTCCAGCTGCACTAGGTTTATCGTTGAGGATCCACAGCCCAATCAAGGTGATACTACTGATTTTCGATAGGGTTTAAACCTGGGGAGTTTGGTTGCCATTGGATTGTGGTAAACTCATCCTGGCGTTCTTCAAACCACGCACGTACGCACGTGCATTGTCCTGCTGGTAGATGCTATTGTGATGAGGAAAAACAAACAGTGAATCGTCCCCAAGGATAGATTTATACTTTTGTTGACCAATTGTACCTTCAAGAATAACCAGGTCACTCAGGGAATACCCTGAAAACATTCCCGAGACCGTAACATCCCTTCTCCGGCCTGGACTTTCTTGCTTCAGACGTTTCACGCCATACACGCCAACGTCTATCTGTGCAATAGAGCATAATACGTGATTCATCTGTAAAGGCCACCTGTCGTCACTCAGTGGACTTCTAGTTACGGTATTGGTGTGCAAAATCCAACCTTCGTCGCCGATTAACAGCAGTCAGAATGGGTGCTACGGTATCGGCCGCAATCTGTGTGACAGCACTTTCAAATACACTCGTCGCTAGTTACGCCGCCGCGTTTCCTACAACAGCCACCGCGACACGAGGGAGCTTCCACGAAGGATTACGCCGCTGCCAATGAGATGCTTAGGTTCGAACACTTATGCATTGAGCCCATTTTGTGTGTCTTCCAGTTAAATGACATTTACAGACTTTCATAGTGGCCAGCGCTCGACATCTTCTGAATAAACATTGCACTAAAGAGTGACAGATTTATAAATCCTTTTATCTGTATAAATTTCTGCATCCAAATCTACCGTTAGCAAGTGGCGCTGCAAATACAGCAACAAAGTTACATATTATTCTTTTATCTTTGATATTAGGTGCAGAATAAATTAATATCTGAATTCTCTGTCAGGAACAGCATCTCTTCCTCGCTCCTGTGTCCACTAAACAAGTACACTGCGTGCAAAGGAAGTCACAACAGTTGCATGAACCAGCCGCCTGCTGTGGAGGCCTGTACACTGCAACGTTCGCTGAACGGTTGTTATGGAGACAGTGTTGGTAGCCCCTTGGTTCATCTGGGAGGTCAGTTCCTCAACAGTTCCATGTCTATTCGCTCGTACACATCTCCGCAACCGTCGTGCCCTCGTCATCTATGGTCCGCGGTGCACCACATTCGCCACAGCGTCCGTTTTGTACATCGGCATTTTGCCTAGCACGGTATACTTTAACCATGGCACGCGAACAGTTCACAGACTTAGTGGTTTCGGAAATGCTTCCACCTTTGGCCCGAAAGTCAATGTTTATGCCCTTTTGGACGTAAGATAAATTGCTCCGTTACCTCATTACGACAACGACTATACTGTTTTCCGTGTCCCCCCAACACGTGTCATTCACCGTACACTGCTAGTGCTGCACCTGCATTCTGTGAGTGGTTATTCCAGGTTGACGTCGAACGTAGGACCATGGATAGGAGACATTTGTTCTTACTATCACTGATCGATTAAAGAAGGAGATTATTAAGGAAAACGAGTCTGCAAAGTGTTTTTCGATAATGGCTGATTCTAAACCAGACTCGCCTCACGTGGGCCATTTAGCTCTCGTGCTTCGGTATGTGTTTCACGAGGACGACAAACTCCCCCCGTAGAGCGATTTCGTCAGTTTAAATCAAACACTAGCCTCAAAATTTCAGACCAAGTAGGGCATGTTGTTAAGGAACTGAAAAGCTTTCAAATTGGTTGTCACGTTTCAAGAAGTCCGTCTTAAGACAGTGCATCCTATATATGACGAAAGTTTTCAGGACTGCAGTTTTAATTAAAGGGATCAACCCTTTGGTTGAGGGGATACATGTTGTAGAAACTCCCTAAATCTTCTAAGAAGAAACACTGCGTACGGATTTGTTTCTTGTATGTTCCTGTTACGTTTAATTCACTTTACAATGTATTTATGACGACAATTAATTAGCTTTGTTGTTATTTTTTTAGTCCCCCAAGCACTCTCCAGATAACTTTCTGCAAGTACTGTTTGACTCAAAATTTGAAATAAATCTTGAACAAAGAAAAGAACGAAAGAGTTTGTCAGCAACGATATGGTAAGCATTTATGGGTCCTGCCGTGCTCTTCGATATTTTTAGGTAGCAATAAAGCGGCTCTAGCAGTGTTTTTAGAATACGTTGGCTAGAAGCCAATGGCAAGACGTGAAGCTGTTTTCCACTTAGCAAGCTGGAGCAACTGAGATCCGGGGTTATGTCTACTTTGGGCCGGAAATGCTTGAAAGGTTTCACTCTGTTTCAGAACAGAGACTGTGGCGGAAGCTTCAAGGCGAGACAGGTACGTATTTACTGTTAAAGCAAAAACGAATAGATTTGATTGCACACATGTTATTGAGAGAAAAATTTATAAAAATAGATATTTAAGGCGTGAATTTAATATTGATCTTCACGTGTTGAAGTAAGAAAATTGGCATTGAACTGACTGGTCACGTTAAACGCCGCCATGCCGTTACAAGGCGGAACATACAAACGAAAAATTTTGATGACTAACAACGTGAAAATTAAACTACTGATACACGGTATAATTACGAAAGGTATGTCTCCAAAGAAAAAAATTGCTAATATACGCAGTAATTTGGAGAAAACAAAGGAAACGTATTCTTCATTAATCAGATAATATGGTTTCCTGCTTAAGCTTGCGGAGCTTGAGGTAGATGAAACTGGACAAGATAAAACCTTCTAATTGTGTAGCCAGGCGCTTTGGAAATGCACTTGGATTGCGTGTATACCAATCTACCGTTGTATTTGAAACGTACTATGAACAAAGACGAAAAATTAACTACTTTGATGTTCTTGTTCTTCTTGCAAAAAGAAGAACCAAACGCATTGTATCCGAACGTCATGATTGCGCTTAGAAAACATTTATCAAAGACGGAATCTAGAGGGGGTTGACAAAAATATGAAAACTCCACGCACACAGCACTGTACCATGTATGTTACGGTGGAGGAAAGCCGTTGACAATGAAAACAGCTTCCAATGGTATAGGAAAGGATAAATACACGTCCTGTATGGTTTTCATGGGAGTTTCATACAATTCTTCCTGCAAAATAGTGGCAAGATAAGGTAATGATGATGGGGATGGATAGCGATCACGCAACCTTCTGTCAAAACTAGAACAAAAAGCTCAATAGTATTGACATCTGGTGAGTGTGATGGTCAGGGAAGATGAGACAATTCATCATCGTGTCCACAAAACTAGTCTTTGGCGACTACAGCTGTGTGAACAGAGGCGCTCTCGTCTTGCAACACAACGTCAGCATTTTGGAACAAACATTGCACCATGGGATGGACATGATCGGAAGAAATGGTCAGATAATCTTTGGTAGTAATGCTACCTTGCAGAGTAACGATATTGCCCATGGAATACCACAATATGGCTGCCCTAAATATCTCCTAACCCCCGGCATGTTTCACTGTCGTGACGCGAAGTCAGCCACAAGTTCGAAACAGTATGAAACAAGACACATTCGATCGAATGACTTTCTTTCATCGCTCCTTAGTTCAAGTTATATGGCTTCGGCACCACGTCCTCGTATGACAGGCGTTTGCATCACTGATGAGTGGCCTACGAATTCCTGCTCGGCCCCAATTCTCAGTATACAACGCTCCCTTTGGTTTTGTTTTGATGCTAACAGGGTACGTGAGTGCGAATTTCAGTTCTGCAATGGCTCTATCCGCCGTAGTACCCTTATTTTTGTTACAGTGATTCCGTTCAATGATCGTCTGTCACGATAACTCCACAAATTTTTGTCCGCGTTGTGACTTAGCAGATGTTTTTCAGCTTTCCCTGTATACGGTATAAAAATGGTTCAAATGCCTCTAAGCACTATCAGACTTAACATCTGAGGTCATCAGTCCCCTAGAACTTAGAACTACTTAAACGTAACTAACCTAAGGACATCACACACATCCATGCCCGAGGCAAGATTCGAACCTGCGACTGAAGCGCCTAGAACCGCTCGGCCACAGCCGCCGGCTATGCGGTATAAGTCTTCAAAATAGTGCCTCTTGAAAAACCGAACTCTTCCTCTAACTTCGTTAAGGAAGCACCCACCAAGCGCGCACCAATAATTGGCATACGTTCGAATTCACGTAGCTCCGACATAATGCACTCACAGCACTCATAGCGTGGAACACAGTTCTGATCTCGACTGACACTTGCAACGTATTGACAACATTGCAGTGGTGCCGTTATTCGTCAAACACAACAGCACAACCTGCAGGCTTGGCTAGCATCAAGGATTTATTTCTAAGCATGTATTTCTCGCTTTGTTTCCATATTTCTGTCGATTCCCTTTTTTAAAAACAGTTAAAAACTATCTCAGAGTTACTGCTTTGAAAGGAATTAACGCTCTATCTGTAAATTTGAAAGTGAAATTGCTAATATGTTTAATTTTTAAGACAGGATTTATGACTGTGCCGAAAAGGTGTCATGAGGAAGTGATTTGTTGGTAAAGTGTTAACTTTCTCACTTAATACACTACTGGTCATTAAAATTGCTACATCACAAAGATGACGTACTACAGACGCGAAATTTAACCGACAGGAAGAAGATGCTGTGATATGCAAATGATTAGCTTTTCAGAGCATTCACACAAGGTTGGCGCCGGTGGCGACACCTACAACGTGCTGACATGAGGAAAGTTTCAAACCGATTTCTCATACACAAACGCCAGTTGACCGGAGTTGCCTGGTGAAACGTTGTTGTGATGCCTCGTGTAAGAAGGAGAAATGCGTACCATCACGTTTCCGACTTTGATAAAGGTCGGATTGTAGCCTATCGCGACTGCGGTTTATCGTATCGCGACATTCCTGCTCGAGTTGGTCGAGATCCAATGACTGTTAGCAGAATATGGCCTCGTATCACTAGCAGTCGAGATGATAGGCATCTTATCCGCATGGCTGTAACGGATCGTGCAGCCACGTCTCGATCCCTGAGTCAACAGATGGGGACGTTTGCAAGACAACTACCATCTGCACGAACAGTTCGACGACGTTTGCAGTAGCATGGACTATCAGCTCAGAGACCATGGGTGCGGTTACCCTTGATGCTGCATCAGAGACAGGAGCGCCTGCGATGGTGTACTCAACGGCCAACATGGGTGCACGAATGGCAAAACGTCCGGGTTCTATTTACAGCATCATGATGGTCGCATCCGTGTTTGGCGACATCGCGGTGAACGCACATTGGAAGCGTGTATTCGTCATCGCCATACTGGCATATCACCTGGCGCCATGGTATGGGGTGCCATTTGTTACACGTCTCGGTCACCTCTTATCCGCATTGACGGCACTTTGAACAGTGGACGTTACATTTCAGTTGTGTTACGACCCGTGGCTCTACCCTTCATTCTATCCCTGCGAAACCCTACATTTCAGCAGGATAATGCACGACCGCATGTTGCTGGTCCTGTATGGGCCTTTCTGGATACAGAAAATGTTCGACTGCTGCCCTGGCCAACACATTCTCCAAATCTCTCACCAACTGAAAACGTCTGGTCAATGGTGGCCGAGCAACTGGCTCATCACAATACGCCAGTCACTACTCTTGATGAACTGTGGTATCGTGTTGAAGCTGCATGGGCAGCTGTACCTGTACACGCCATCCAAGCTCTGTTTGACTCAATGCCCAGGCATATCAAGGCCGTTATTACGGCCAGAGGTGGTTGTTCTGGGTACTGATTTCTTAGGATCTATGCACCCAAATTGCGTGAAAATGTGATCACATGTCAGTTCTAGTATAATATATTTGTCCAATGAATACCCATTTATCATCTTCATTTCTTCTTGGTGTAGCAATTTTAATGGCCAGTAGTGTATTTATATTCTTAATTTCATATTTAAATACATCCACTTATTTTCATTTCTTTGTGTGAATAAACTGCATCGGTATGATTCGTTTCATTGTTCAACTAAGGAGATAGTGGCTTTCCCATTTTTCTACTACATGCCCACTTCCCATCAAACTCAAATCACCACGTGATTTGGATTTCTTCCTCCCCTTACTCCAGAAGAGTTTGCCTTTTCAAAGTTAAAAACGAATGCGAGTTATGGCTGAGGGGGCAGGGGCCGGTGGGGGAAAGGGGGGGGGGGAGGGTAGTCTCTGGCCTATTTTTTTTCTTTTTAAAGAGGTGGAGCCCCTCCACGCCCACACCGGCATGATGGCCAACACAAAAGGTCTACTGCCATCTCTGCATAAGGGTTAGTATTCACTAAAGTGAGGTGTCGCAGGATGTGGCTACTGCGATGTTTGCGTACGTCTGGTTAGAATTAACCTTTAATACGCGCTCATCTGGAGATAGATTGGTCGAAATCTGACGAAGGGTAGCGGTTTGAAGGGCAGAGGAAAAAAAGTGCCAAAGCAAGAGCCAAGGGAAAAAAACCTCTGCGAAAGTTAGGTCGGGCGGCAAGAGCAGTAGCGGTTGTCTTGCTGCCTGCGATAGGTTGTGCAAGGATAGGCTTTGTTAGTAGTGGGTATCATGCATGTCGATACCTTGACGTTGTGCGTTTGTGCTGCTCGGCGGCTGGCGCTGGGTGCTGGTACAGAGTCCTCGTTCAGCGTCCTGCAACCTGCAACAGTTAGGTTTGTTATCGGTCTTGTGTCCGATAGGTCATATACCGGAGACACAGTGTGAGGGAGTGTTGGCAGATTGTTCGTGCGTCTTTGGGCGAGCTCGTCGGTGTCCCTGCTGTGGCCTGTTGGTCGGCTCTAATAGCAGCTGGTAGTTGCCAGTCAGTGTTGCTGATGTGCAGGGGCTTACCGGCGTTTGTCGCTGTTTGCGTATGTTAGTTTACCATAGGTGGTTATGCCCTAGCTAGCAGTGTCTTTGGCCGCTTGTGTTTCCACCTGTGGTTGTGATCGTAGTTTCCCAGAGTGAGGATGAAAGGATTGTTCGAGTGTCTCGAGTTCCTGTATAGTCGTGTGGCGTGTTTCTTGAATACTTCCTTGAGGGTATCAAGGCGGTATTCATGGTGAAGATTCACGGTGCGTGTGTAGCGTGGAGCATTGCTGATGATTCGTAGCACCTTGTTCTGTATGATCTGCAGGCGGCGCAGTCGTGTGGGAGCTGCATATCCCCAGACGGGAGCTGCGTACGTCATCAGAGGTCTAATCAGTGTCATGTATAAGGACCTCGACACCCTCCTATTCAGTGTGCTTGCCCTGTTGAGCATTGGGTAGAGCTGTTTGAGCCTCGCGTGCGCTCGGTTGGCAACGTATTCGATGTGGTCCCCCCATGTAAGTTTCCGGTCCAGCCAGACACCAAGGTATCTGACTTTCTCTCGGAAACGTATTGGGCGTGTATGTAGTGTTATCGGTCTACAGTGTTGGTGTTTGCGCAGTAGTTTCGGTCTGCGTGTGAACAGAACTGCTTCGCACTTGTCGACGTTTACTTTAATACGTCATCGCTCCAGCCAAGGCTCAGCTGTTCTGAGTGCTGTCTGTATTCGTGAGTTGATGTTCGACGGTTTCCAGTCTTGCGCGAGGATGGCTGTGTCATCCGCGTAGACGGCTAACGTCGTGTTTCGTGTCGCTGGGAAGTCATTAATGTACAGGTTAAACAAGATGGGCCCTAGGATGCTTCCTTGGGGTACTCCAGCTTGGATACCGTGTTGTGTTGATTGTTTATCCTGCACGTTAGTGTTGAAACATCTGTTCGTGAGATATGAGTGTATGAGACGCACGAGTCCGTCCGGGAAACCAGCTTCGCTTAGTTTGCGTATGAGTCCGTTGTGCCAAAGACGATCGAAAGCCTTTTCGATGTCTAGGAACACGGCCCCTGTGGCTTTGTTCATGTTGTAGCCGTGTGTTATATGTTCGACTACGCGGAGGAGTTGTTGTGTTGTCGAGTGGTGATTCCTAAAGCCGAATTGCTCCGGTCTTAGGGTGTCGTTGGCGATGCAATGCCTAGTGATACGTTTTAGTATTACCTTCTCAACAATCTTGCTGAGCGAACACAGCAGACTGATAGGTCGGTAATTTTGTGGGAGGGAGTGGTCTTTACCTGGCTTCCTGAACATCAGGACCTTGGCCGCCTTCCAAAAGTCAGGGAAGTGTTGGTGTGTCAGGATGGCATTCGTAAAGTGTGTGAGGTATTCTACGGCTTTATCCGTGAACTCCTGGAGGACACGGTTTTGAATGCCATCAGGCCCAGGGGCTTTTCTAGCGTTGGTGTGCTTGATAGCCCATGTGACTTCATTTGTGCTAGTACGTCTTATTTCGTTGCGCGAGGGCTGGGCTACAAGTCGTGTAACCTCCTGGTCCGTTTCAAGTGTGAATGCTGGGTCTGAAGGAACCAGATTCGGCATGAAAGACGCTGCAAGTGTTGTGGCCATAAGCTCTGCCTTCTCCGTCGCGGAGTAGGCTGGGCCGTCTGGTCCTTGTAACGTGGGAATGTAATGTTTCTCCCTGGTGAAGTGTCTGGCCAGCTGCCACACGCCAGGACGTGTGGTATCCAGCCCAGCGAGTTTCTGTCCCCATTGTTCGTTTCTGAATGTTTGAATTTTATTCCGCATTATGCCCTGGAGTCTGTTGACGTGCAGTTTATAGAAGGGGCGCCTGGTACGCTGCCAGTATCTCCTGAGGCGGTTCCTCATGGAGATAAGGCCCAGGATTTCCTGGGGCAGGGCCGTCGAGTGTTGTCTTGGTGTTGTAAATGGAATGGCGTCAGTCATTGCGTCTTGGACGGCAGTTGTGAGAGCCTCCACAGCCTCATCGATTTGCTGTGTGTTGTTAATTTCGTGTGTGTCAGGAATGCGACTATCAAGCGTTTCCTTGAACAGTGTCCAATTCGCACGCTTGTAGTTGAGCATCCTGCGTGGTGCGATATCCTGCAGTGTCTCTTCCATGTGCAGTATTACAGGCATGTGGTCTGAGTCCAGATCGTTTTCAACCGTTAGGTTGAGTGTACATGTGATGCCCTTTATGAGGGCTATGTCTAACACGTCTGGCCTATGTCGGGCCTGTGTAGGCACGAACGTGGGAACGTCCGGTCCAAGTATAATGTAGTTTCGGCCTAGCGCGTGTTCGTACAGTTTCTTGCCGTTGGAGGTTCGTATTCGTGAGTTCCAATCAGGGTGTTTTGCGTTGAGGTCTCCAGCGGCTATTACCCGCGGTGCTATGTTGAGTACTGTGCTGATATCGCGTGTTACTATGTGATTAGGAGGATTGTATAGCGATACCAGTGTGGTGTTGGCTCCGTTGAACTTGACCCTGACGGCCGTAGCCTCTAGTCTTTCAAGTGCTGGGAGCTCGATGTTCGAGTGGTCTATGTCTCTGTGTATGATGATTGCCGTGCCGCCTCCCCTCCTGCCATCCGCTCGGTCAGTACGATAGACGCAATAACCTGGGAAGTTTAGTTGTTTGCGAGGCGTAAGCAGTGTTTCGTTCACAAGAGCGATTCGGATACCCTTTCGCTCCATGAACGCGGCCATCTCGGCTTTTTTGCTTGCGATCCCGTTGGCATTCCAAAACAGGATCTGTGTGATTGTGTTTAAGTCTGCGTTTCGGGGCTGGTGTGGTGTATTATCCATGTAGTAGTCTGAAAAGCGGTGTGATAGTGGCTTGGAAGCTAGTCCAGTTGAGCGTACCCGACATGAACTGCATGAAGAGTTGTGAGACACACCCCATAATCTTCGAGACTATTTCGGTGGTCGTGCGTCCGGGGAATAATGTTTCCATTATTCTCTGGAATGTTGTCGTAATGTTGGTCATGTCGGCCTGCGAGTTATTGGTCGTGTTAGCGGCCGCTTGTTCCAGTGTTGGCGTTTGGTGAGGGCTGGCCTGCGAGTCGGTTGTTCGTGTGGCAGTTGTGGTCGCCTATGTATTCTCTGTGGTGAGTGGGTGTGTAATGTGAGTTGTTGAGTTGGTGTCCGGGATGTATTCGTGAGTTTTGGTGTTCTGTTGCCTGAGTAGTTGTTGTGGTGTGGTCGTGTTCCTCGTGCTGCGGCTGTTTCTCCTTCTCCTCCTCCTCTGGCGCTGTGGTTGTCCCTGTGTAGGTGCGTTTTCTGTAGCCTGTGGTGGGCTGCAGTTCGCGATCTCAGGGGGTAGGGTGTTGTTGTTGCTTGTTTCGTGTGGTGTGCCCGGTGCGGGTGTGGTGTCAGGCGTTGTGCTTGTCTGTTGTGTGTCTGTTGCTGGGGGTGTTTGCTGAGCGTGTCCTGAGCTCTGGGGCTCCTCTGACCGTCCCGCGCTGCTGGGGCTGCCAGCGACCACTCCAGCGAAGGATATTCCACTTCTTACTGGGCGCGGGGGCGGTTTTGGAACTGTGATGGCGGTAGGTTTCGCATGTTTCGCGATTTTGCGCCTCAGAGCTGCTTTGTAAGCAATGCACCCTCTGTAGTTTGCCGGATGGGCAGCACCACAGTTGGCGCACTTGCGAGGTGCTGTATGGGGGAGTTTGCAGCGTTGGGTTGTGTGACCGCCAGCGCAAATGCGGCAGCGGGGTGCGAGACCGCATCTGATACCCGCGTGCGCATAGCGCTGGCAGTTGTGGCATTGTTGGGGGGGTGCGCGGCGTGTTGTAAATTTCTACATTTACGACCATGTGAAGAAATAGCTTTAACTTCAGCAGGTCGCAGGATTTGGCCGTGTCGGCCAACTCCGCCATGTAGTTATGAGACGGTCTCGCTGTGCCGAACTCTGACATTCGGTTTACCCGAATGCACTCCCACCCGAGAGCAGAGAGTTCAGTGTGTACTGTGTCGGTCGGGGTTCGTGAGTCTATCCCCTTTATCACGTACTGCTGTGTTTTTTCCAGGACTGTCCTGTACGTGAAGTGTTCTACCTTCCTTTTTTTGAGAAAGTCCAGTAGATTTGTGTAGTCTGCCTTGTTCGCCACGTACAGTGCGGCGTGTTCCCCGGTGAGCTTGGAGTAGTATGTTGTGGGGCTGTGCTGATTGTTAAATTTCTTGTTTAGGAGACTTAGGTCTCCGTAGTTGTGGATGATGACCGGTGGGAAGCCAGTCGCGGTGTTGTTTGTGTTCTGCGTAGCTGCTTGTATATTTGTGGTTGCTGCAGTCGCAGGGTTGTTTGTGTTGGTCCCTGTGTTGTTATTGTTGTTTGTACGTGATGTAGATGGTGTTGGCAGCAGCGCTCGGCCGTTGCCTCGTGAGTTTGTGGGCTCACTTGTTTGCGTATTTGGCTGCTGTTTGCGCCTTGGGCCGACCTGCTGCCACGGCCCGTCTTCATCTGTGTTTGTTGTGTCCTCTGTCGGCTCTGGATCCGGTTCCGTCGGTGCCTGGGCCGCCAGAGGTGAAATAGGGGGCATTTACTTCTGTTGTTCAGCAGGTGCCTGTGTGTGTGGTGTGGGTGTTTCTGTTTGTGTGTTTTCACTGCCCATCAGCTCTGCGATCAGCTCCAGCTGTTCCGCGATCTGTTTGTCCTTCAAGGCAACCTGCTCTTGGAAGGTGGACAGTGGGACGGAAATGATGGCGGGAGTAGCCGGCATTACCGCCTCTTGTGCTGCAGCTTTGCTGCGGGTGAGTGGTGGGGAAGCATAGGAAAGATCGGACATCTTTGCTGTTTCGGGAGTATTATTTATTTGGATAGGGAAGGATGGATGCACGACAATTTTAATCTTTTTCGAGAAGCGACAATATTTGCTTTTTAGCGAAAGCGCTGTGTATCGTGTTCCTACAGAAGAGGGGTGTCCCTACGACCTATCTGCGCGGAGTGCAATGCGCGGCGCAAGAGAGCGCGGGTTGAAGAGAGCGGCCTACAGTGCGCGGGGTTATCCGACGTGAACGGGCCCCTGACACTGAGATTACCCTACCAAAGAACGGGAGAGTCCCGCTGGGGAGATTTGCAACCGAAGTTGCAGGAAGTTGAGCCGAAGCTCTTGCCACTTAGCGCCCGAAAGCGTTAAGCGGCTTGCGCGGGTTCGTGCCGCTCAGTAGAGCGTCACTGGCAGCTACGCCAGTTGCAGCTTGTTAGAGACCACTCCGAGGAGCTATCAGCGGGCAGCTACGCCAGGTGCAGAGAGCAGCGTTCCGCTCGGGTCGGCTGCTCGACTGCGAGCCTATGGCGCCGCCGTCTATAAATGTGGTCCTGCAAGGATACAATGGAACACACTCTTTATCGAGGTAGTTGAGAAGAGCACTGGCTACATGCGGTGTTGTCACGCAGACTCGAAGATAAGGTGCAGCCACCCGCCTTTATTTGTCAGAAATATAAGTATTATAGTAAAATACCCTTTTGTGTGAAACAGGGCTGTTATGTTGTGTCCGCAAAGGCACCCCATACCATCACGCCAGGTGCTAGACCCACATTAACATGATGAATGGCAGTCTGGCAACATTAGTTCTCCTCAGAGCCTACACGCACAGAAATATCCGATATGATGATGTACATAGCCTGAAAAGACGACGTGGCGTCACTCCTGTGTCTAATGTCGCTGAGCGCACCGCTTTT
Source organism: Schistocerca serialis cubense (assembly GCF_023864345.2). Taxonomy (NCBI): domain Eukaryota; kingdom Metazoa; phylum Arthropoda; class Insecta; order Orthoptera; family Acrididae; genus Schistocerca; species Schistocerca serialis. The sequence goes on along the minus strand of NC_064640.1, from coordinate 572,759,636 downwards.
AGCGTCCCTCTCTGTTGCCAGGCCAAGGGATGCTGCACCCTGCTTGATGTCATTCTAACCATTGGCACTGCTCCAGACGTCGCACAATGGAGTATTTGTACCGAAATCCTACTTTGAATTTTTTCATAGTTTAAAACGTTTAAAGAACTTCTATTCACTATTAACTTAAATGCAGCCGCGCAGGGTAGCCGCTCTGTCTGAGGCGCCTTGTCACGGTAAGTGCGGCAACCCCCGTCGGGGGTTCGAGTCCTCCCTAGGGCATGGGTGTGTGTTGTCCATAGCGTAAGTTAGTTTAAGTTACACGAAATAGTGTGTAGGCTTAGGGACCGATGACCTCAGCGCTTTGGTCCCATAAGACCTTACCACCAAATTCAACTTAAATGCAAGTGTAAATACCCCTAAACTTCTCAATTGTCAGCCTTGGACATGCACCTGGGATGACTCGCTATGCATTTGTTAGTTTGGTGAACGGGATGATTCAGTATGCATTTGAAAGTTTGGCCCCTGGGATGACTCTGTGTGCATTTGTTAGTTTGTATTCGCGTCTTTCAGTTGGTACCACGCTACTTTCCACCATTTCGGGTCTTTTGGCTTGAAAATTTCAACTTAGGCTCATGGGATACCCTTAATTTCCTGTATAGATTTTGGTAACGTTATGATAAAAGCAATGCTGCTATTAGCGTATCCAAATTCCTCGTCATGTGAATGATTGTTCATAAGTAGTTGGATTGCGGTAATTTCTGGCAGTAATTTGTTTTTTTAAATATTCTCTCAAACTAATTCAATAATTGTAGTTTATATGTTCAATGGAATGTCATGTATTTCGTTATATACAGGGTGTATTATAATTAATGGCGTAAACGCATACAGTTGAAAGTACACGATACTAGAAGCAAAAAAGTCTCAGTAAACATAGGGTCGAAAATGCATACCTTAAGAGCTACGAGCAATTTTTCATCTTCGATACTGTGAAGCAAATCTCTTCTACTGCAAGCTCTTTGCTTTCCACATTTTGGGAAGTAGTAGTATGGACCAAAACAAGAAAAAAATGTTAAGTAAACATTTGCTCTAAAATGCATACCTTAACAGTTACGAGCAATTGTTCATTAAGAAGAGTTGTGTTTCCAAGTAGCGAAGATGAAAAATTGCTCGTAGCTCTTAAGGTACGCATTTTCGACCCTATGTTTACGGAGACTTTTTTGTTTCTAGTATTGTATACTTTCAACTGTATTTGTTTACGCCATCACTTGGTTCAAATGGCTCTGAACACTATGGGACTTAACATCTATGGTCATCAGTCCCCCAGAACTTAGAACTACTTAAACCTAACTAACCTAAGGACATCACACAACACCCAGTCATCACGCCATCAATTATGATACACCCTGTATACATGTACTGAGGTGTACATTTTAGTATGTGTTGTCTAGGTTTGTGCAGCTATTGCATTTACAGCAAGTGAAAGAGAGAGAATTTATGTGTGTATGATAAATCCCTTCCCTCGCAGTTTTCCTTCTTTCATATCTGCTCTATGTTACCACAGACGACGTATCACTGATCTCATTTGTACTAAGACTGCAGTACACGTGAGGTGCCGAGTTGCTTCCACGCCCCTGAGTGGAATGCGTAAGTTGTGAATAATGTTCACCAACCTGCAATCTTCTATAGTTGTTGACCCCTACGGAGGAAACAGCACGTAGTTCGTGAATTCGTTATCTTGAGGCTGAAATAAACTTTTAGCGAGGAACTGGTGCTGCAAAAATAAATAAATTTTGAATTGATTTGTTTAAACGGGATGCCAGATGCTGTTTATTAATAGAATACGAGAAACTGCAGAATCATATTCCACTTTATGAACCACAAACAATTTCCATTCTTTACACTTTCACAGAGAATAAACAAAATAATGATCTGCATGTTTGCGTAATTGTTATCAAACTGCTTCTCAGTTACCTGTTCAAAAAGCCACAGATTGCTAATTAAGTTCTTAACCAATACCGACCGCGGCAGACAACATGTCAGTCCTCGGAGACTATTGATCGAGCTCCTACATTTACAAACCAAAGATTGTTAATTAAGTCTTAACTGATACCGACCGCGGCAGACATGTCGGTCCTGCGAGACTACCGATTGAAGTCTCGTATTTACAAACCAGAGATTGCTAATTAAGTCTTCACTGATACCGACCGCGGCAGATAACATGTCTGTCCTCCGAGACTTCTGATCGAACTCTTACCTTACAGCCTAACCACCTCACCCGCCATCAAAGTTAGTGGCGATCCGAAGATCTCCCGAGTACTTCGTCTGCCTTTTAGTTTACCTGTTGTTTATTATTCTGCTAGTAATTAACACTTTTGAAGCAATGGAATGATAGCCTGATATTGAGAGATGGTTTTATATGAAATGCAAATAAATTCACTGTTTAGTTTTTCTAATATTATTAACAGAAGTTATCATTTTAAACCGCTACTTCCGAAAACGACAGCCAATCGTGGAGAAGGACCACAATTTAGGAGGTCACGATACACGTGCCGAATAAACCATCTTCACCGGTACGTCCCACCACATTACTTCATCTTCCCACTGCTGCCTTCTCAGCTGCTCTAAGGAATGCTTCTTATTGCTGAACATGATGGCTGTAAGGCCAGAAATATTACACGTTCGTCTTTCTAATGATCCCGATCATGACAGACGACTGTCCCAGGCTTTCGGCTAAGTGTTCTAAACTTCATCTCGTGATTTTGTTTATACATAAGATCGTGATATTTTGGAAGAGAACGTATGAAGGATATCTGCCAGTATTTATCTAACAGTATTTTACCATATGCTTAGAGCCTACGATAAATTTTTGATGTACGAATTTGCGTAAGGCTACTGGTTTGTGGATTCACTGGTATGAACATGAAAGTATGGGGATTTATTTGTTTTAAAAGCTGTGATGTACGAAGATATTTCAACTGCGTACAGTTTTAATTGGGAAGGAAATATTGGTTGATCCATAAGTACAGTTTAAATGAATGCGGTTAATTTACAAATTTGTAAAACTTTAATCAGTTGTGAAATCAGCACATGTATTTATACACTATTTTTCATCTCGACAGTTTCAGTCTGATTCTCCAGAATTCAGATCTTCGGCCTCTTCCTCATATTCATCTTCCACAGCACTCTCTTGTTGGCTTTTATCTGAAAGACCAATATGTGACTGCTCTGGAAGAGGAAGCTGCAACGTATCACTGCAGTAAGGCTTAATCTTTCTCGTTTGTCTTTTGCTAGAGCAACTCATATAATGATCGCTACTAAGAAGCCTGTGCAAGACACACCTGTTGCAAATGTCTCTGTTGGCCTTTCTGGAGAAATTTCTGCTATACAATCTGAATTATTTGTTCCTGGTGTGAGCAGCTTCTTCTGATAGTTGACCAATTGGTACAACAGATTCTGTAATAACAACACCCCATGTATCAAAATTTTATGCCTTGTTGTAGTCATGGGATGCTAACTGTAAAGATCACCATACAGTCTTGATGTTTCATAAGCATATTCTTGACACTCTTTTACAACAGTGTGATACCCACTGCTGTTTCTAATATTAGTTTCAACTTTTTAATCAATTGTAAATTCACTCCAGTGATTTTTGAGATAGTTTCAGGACCTGAAAAAAAGCGTCTGGCTGTTTTCTCATCATTCTCATTACCAAATTCTGTCTTGGGAACTTCAACATGTAGTCCCATTTCTATCCTAAACTTTCTATGAAAGTTTTTCTTCGTGGCAACTACAATTCTTTTCTCTTGTTCGCCTCTCGGGCACCACTTCCGAATTAGGATTCTATATGATGAGAGCAGTACTGGCCCAAAGAATCATATGCGTGTGCGCAAAATTGACAGACCAAACTTCTTAGTTTCACGCTTTTCCGATACCCTTTGACCTAATTTATTGAAATCTTTTGACGAAAGACCGCAGATGTAGCATCTTATTGTTGATGTTGCGCCTGCAACCATATTGCACACTTTGCCATCAACCATTGTGTGCAGTACACTGTGTTTCATTTTTAAAACTCCTTCATTGGTTGATTTGCTCATCAGTGTATTGAATCTTCTAGTTTGTAACGTCCGATGTTTCGTGTACAAAACGGATGCACATTGGCCTGCATATTGTGGACGAAGGGATCGGATTTTGCCATATAGTTCCCTTTGTTTAATTAACGTTAGCAAGTAGCTTAATATAAGGTCGCAGGTTCGAATCCTACTCGGGCATGGATGTGTGTGATGTCCTTAGGTTAGTTAGATTTAAGTAGTTCTAAGTTCTAGGGGACTGATGACCTCAGATGTTAAGTCCCATAGTGCTCGGAGCCATTTGAACCATGTAGCTTAATAACTACACATGAACTCTGATACGAATTAGCAGCACAGTCACTGATTTTTTGAAATTTTTGCTTAAACTGTGATTGCTGGGAGCCATCGCAACCCCATTTCGATGTTAGTTCCAAGTTATGCTTTGCTTCTGAATCTGTGCACTGTAGCACTACTTCTAAATATCCGCACAGCCGTAATGCGGTGTGATCTAATAATCCTTGCAATTTAATTTCAGCCGAATTTTCAGTGTCAATAACTGAGTCTTCTGTTGAATAGCATTGCGTTTTCGCTTCTTTGTCTAATGAGTACCAGTGGTATATAGATTTGTTTGCATTCTGTATTATTTCATACTGCTTCCTTGTTAGCTCTGCATTAATAAAAATGTTCAGTACATCCTCAGGAGTAAGTTTTGTTTTTTGGAAATGTGGAAATAAGTGTTAAAGTCTTATGGGACCAAACTGCTGAGGTCATCGGTCCCTAAGCTTACGCACTACTTAATCTAAGTTAAACTAACTTACGCTAAGGATGACACACACACCCATGCCCGAGGGAGGACTCGAACCTCCGACGGGGCGAGCAGCGCGGACCGTGTCAAGGTGCCATAGACAGCGCGGCTACCCCGCGCTGCTAAAGTTTTGTTACTTTCTTCTCTTCGCGCATTGAAATCACTTGCTTCATTTTCGTTGCCCTTGTTGGAGTAGTTTTTTCAATCATGCCAGCCATGTCAGGGTTTCCGGCAGCTGTCTAGCTCATAGTGATAGCAAATATCAGCTCTTCATGGGTAGAAAATTGTTGCAGATCTTCAGGTTTTCTCCGTTTGTTTCTTTCATTTGACTTAATGAAATATTTTTGCGGACGGCCTGAAGCAGAGAAATGAAAAACTGATACCTCCACGTTAATCGCTAACCAGTCACCATTCTTCTCCAGGAACTCCTCTCTTCACTCTTTGCTGAAGTCCACGTTCTCTTAAATTCAGATTTGAAATATCTGAGCGAACGATTTAGTGAACTTCACTCATCATTTTGGAAGCTCATTATTTCAGCGACTCTGTTTTCCATGCTCTTCAATTTCTCATCGATTGATCTAGGAGAAGATTCTTTAATTAACTGATATAAGGCTGCTCTAGAAAATTCCTATTTCCGTTTTCAGTGGCTGAACACCGAGATAAAAGAGACCTGTAGTACGGCAGTAAAATTATGTATCTATGGAACACGATGGCTCAAAATACGTTTTTATCCTTTAGTATTCCGTATCTGAAATAAACGACCCATGAAACACGATCCGGTTTCATTATTGACGAAAATAGAACTGAAAAGGGTCATTTATAGCACACAAACACAAACAAACAGATATAACTTAAACGTGAAAATAATAAGGAACTGGCAACTTACCGAAGTTCACACTCTGTAAGAAACGCAAAAACGTTTTTAGGTGTCCATCGCTATTAAATCTCCGCACCGGGCAGCGGCGAGCTCTTACGCACGGCCGGGGAACGCATCGTTGCCACACTTCTCCGTGCGCGGCCCGCTACTATAACACGTTCATCATAAGAATAAACCTGATGTAAACAAACAAAAACGCGATGATTGGTCAGAAGCCGTAGCACACGTACACTGGTGTTGTTACACTCTTGGAAATAGGTCCTACTTATGTATTAGATATCTTATTACTGTTACATTAAATGAAACATTAAGATATTCAAATCTATTAACAGTCATCAACGTTTTTCTTAATCACGCTTTAGCTATGTAGTTTTTATTTCAAAAATCGTGTACAGTCACAGCCTCTGCAGCGTTGTGCTCTGATTGTCGCGCAATTAATGCGCAGTATGAAAATGACTGAGGCTGCTTTCTGTTCCGTAGTGAAACACGCGAGTGGAACACGGTTAAAAAGTGCCGAGAAATAGGCTGTGCTTTTTTTTATAAATTTACGGAGATAATTGGCTTTGAAGTTTTCCCAGCGTTGTATAAAATGCAGTTGATAAACAAACTCACACTGAACGTGTTGCGCAGTCGGTAGCGTAATGGAATGAAAAGCAAAGGCGGTTATTCGTGCGTTTGTTCAAATTTCCCCAGTATCATTTTCTTCCTCTCGTTCAATTTGATATACCCACATCTCGTAATTATTAAAGTCATCATTTTTTATGAATAATGCACGTCTTCTTATTTCTAATTACACGCTGGACGCAAAATTCCTTTTTCCATTTCAAATGCAAATTCTTAATTATCGATGTTTTATGAAAGACTGTTCATAAAAGTTGTTTAAATTAAGAAAATATAACAATTTAATTTTAAGGCAAAAATGAAAAACCAAATCCTCTTTATTTGGACTGTGGCCACCGTTTCATAACACAGAGTTACATAAGTGTCGTAGAAACATGAAAAACAATCATTTTCACAGCATCGAGCACATCATACAAATGCTGAATTTTTACATTTGCTACTGTACCATTACAATATGAACCCAGTAGCACTGATCTGGAGCCATGGCGCGGGATTTGGCCCCAGAAGTAACAAGATTGTTAAGCTGCCAGACGTACTGGAACTAACGCACGCAGCTTGTTATCCACGTAGCAGGTGACACTTCCAGAATTGAAATGTATTTCTCTGATAAGGAAGGAGCTAAGAGGTTACCAGAGGACTGACTGTGAGTGATACCTTCAGTGGCTTCAATATTTAAATATATGGCGAAATCCTTGAATACTCTCTTACATTTACACACAGCTTATACAGAAAAATTACCCTGTGGTTAAGTCAGGAATTCACATCATTCTTGTTTTTTAGTTACAACAGTACGTTAGCTAAAAACGATAACGTGTTGTGGTTTTCGTCTTGTAGGAGATTTGAAAGTGTATTATTTGGTGCTACTTAAAAATTAAATGATATTCGAAGCCATATTGCTCCTGTGCTCTTCTCGTTTTACGTGTGATCTGCAGCTGGCCACGTCACTGCAGGATAGCTGTATCAGTTGAGCAGCCAGTGCTAAGTTAAATGCGCCGGTAAAACTGTTGTCCCCGCTAAGTCGATATGTGCGTAACGCACACAGCACAAAACTTACCCTTATTATCGTACTTGACAGTACTCGCGACAGCTTGGCTGCAGTCCCACGTGAAACTGAAATCCAATGAGGTTCCAGCAAACGCGGAAGAATACATAGTGCAATGTTTACATTAAGTTTATTCTTATGATGAACGGAATATAGCATCGCAGGCCGCATTCGCGCGCGCGTTCGCTACAAACCACAGCGAATGGCCACCCATAACACTCAGCTATTGGCCGCCCAGAATATCAGCGACCCCAGCCGCCGGATCCATTATCTGTGGAGCCTTGTTTGATGCCGCTACTGACGTCTACAAGCCAGTTCTCATCGCACCGTGTTCTACTCCACAGCTAGGAATTGCTACGTTGCGGTGCACCTTCTGTTCGATGTTGATGTGGCTGCGCTCTGAACTTAGAATCTGAATGCTGTACTGAAACGTGGATTTCAACGTTCATTACGCTTAGTAAGTCAACAGACTCGTGATATCCGTCGGAATTTTGCGTTTCACTTGAACTTCCTGGACACTGGTAAAATCACCACAATTTATATGATTTTCATAAAGTGTTCATCAGCAACTTGGCGCTTGGTTGGGTTGGGGGGGTTGTTTTGGGGGAAGAGACCAAACAGCGAGGTCATCGGTCTCATCGGATTAGGGGACGATGGGGAAGGAAGTCGGCCGTGCCCTTTGAAAGGAGCCATCCCAGCATTTGCCTGGAGCGATTTAGGGAATTCACGGAAAACCTAAATCAGGATGGCCGGACGCGGGATTGAACCGTCGTCCTCCCGAACGCGAGTCCAGTGTGCCACCGCTGCGCCACCTCGCTCGGTGGCGCTTGGTAACAGAATTATTTTGTATCAGTGTTTTGTCATTAAACCGTAGAACGGTGATATATTTATTGTGTTATTCCTGTTTATAACACATCTGTAACAAATGAGTCGGTCTGTAACAGCGACAATAGCGCAGACAACATTGATGTAATGTCGGCTAGTAAGGGACACCTTTCACCTCGAACGCTCGGAACCACAAAAACATACTTAGAATAACACTCGATCATACAAAAAAAGACAGTGGTTTGTGTTATTTTCCATGCAAAACGTTGCATTCTACCACAGGAGATATTTAATAGAGAGTAACAAGGTATCAGTACCACAGGAGGGGAATTATAAATAATTTAGTGACGTAACTGTATCATTACGTTTTCAATCTACAGTGCCAAAAACCCTCTGCTTAAAGTAATTCCTTAAAATAATTATAATAGTGCAAAACACACATATCCTGCTCACTTGATAGTGCTTATATTAGACCTTATAGTGCAGATGCGGGATTTCGATGAACTGGTTAAAACGAATAGGAAGAGAACAATGTGCACACCTCACTGAAGTCACATTTCTACATTCAAATAGTCCAATATCATAAACCACACCATTTACATTTTCAAATGATGATATGTGTACGTCAATCTCATAACTTGCCTTTCGCCAAGCAAATTGCAACATAGGCACATACTTTGGTGCAGAAAATTGGTTGCATATCACAAAGTGTAGTTTGATAATGAAATAACGATCATGTATCTTCACATGTGGTTTGGCACATTTTAGTCTTACAAAATCAGTACTCTTCTGATATAGAGCTTCTATTGCCGACAGAAATAAACATCAAACGGCTGGCAATATTTTATTGTTTTCTGTGGTAATATCTTCAGCATAACATCTTCGTTTGGAAAGCTTACATCTAGAAGGGCACGATATATGATCAGGAATTACAAAGCAATAGGCTCTTTTCACTTGTTACGTGTTCGACAAGGATTAAAGTTAGAAAACGTTTCATGTGTTCTTTATTATTTTTCCACTTTTGCTTGCCTCCACAAGAATGTTTCGTGGGCAGGTTATTTCAAGTTTCTTTGAAATATTGGAATCTAAAGTGCCTTGCGCCTCTCGAAAATAGATGTAAAACTTGTCTGCTAGTCTGCCTGTAATTGATAAAGTTACATTAGTTGTTTAATTTTGGGTAGGGCTATGAACGGACTTCAACACACTAGCTGTAGTTTTCTCTCCTCTGTGAGACAGTGTTGATGACGAAGACATTTCATACTGGCACTGGCTCTGGCTCTGGTTACTGTTCCAAATATTTCCTTTCTCCACACCCTGCTCTCCAGAAACTGTTGTGTCTTCTGAAATATACTATTATTGTCTTCTGTGTCCTCACGTGTGACAGATGAAGTAATAGACCAGGGTGAAATGCCATATTGAGCCTTAAGATTATCGATAAAAGAAATCTAAGCTTTGAAATTGTCCAAGACAACCATTTTAGACGTTTCTAATGCCCATATTTGCAGATGCCAATAGTGAACTGTAAGTTCCATCCGACGTTGCTCTATCAGATTGCATGCTCTTTTATAGTTTGTAATTGCAACAATCTTTTCCTTAAAAAAAGAGCTCCAGCTCGCCTTTCGCTGGACACATACTTTAGATTCTCTAGCACGTTGTCATCAGTATCTAAATAATACATTGGGCTTCGACTGTTTGGGTGGAGACAGTTCGTTCTCACTTTGAATATACTGTTCCTGCGCTCTGCAGATGACCGTCGTGTATTGCTTGAACAGCCTCCTTCAGGTTCAGGTTCTTCCTGTACCCCAAAATCAGTACACCTATCCAGCGTAATGCCATGTATTTTATGTATTTTTGTAAATGAAATTGCACAGTTTTGGAGAGTTTACTGATCTCGTACAGATATGATTTTATGTATATACACTGAAGTGGCGAGTGAAAATTTGTACCAATTTGCATACTGGCACTGACTCTGGTAACTGTTCCAAACATTTCCTTTCTCCATACCCTACTCACCAAAATCTAACATGTGTGTGAATTCCTAAGGGATCAAACTGCTGAGGTCATCGGTCCCTAGACTTACACACTACTTAAACTAACTTACCCTAAGGACAACATGTGGTCAGCACACCGTTCTCCCGGCCGTATGCCAGTTTACAAGACCGAGAAGTTCCGTATAGGCTTACAATATTCTGCAATGAGTCTCGGTGTATATGGCCAAAAGCTTTGTAAAATCAACGAAGTTTAGGCGCAGTGAACAGTTGAATTCTATACGTTGTTCCAGTACGTTTGGCAGAATAAATAAAGAGTCTTTCATGAACAGCGATACTTTTTTTCAAATTTCGAAAACAAAACATTCGATGTATCAAAGCAAATTGAGCTTTATTCTGGAGCTTAGACATTGCACTTATATTCTGAACAAAATATTATTCAAATGTCCACCATGGTTTTAAACACACTGACTCAGACGATAGCTCCAGTTGTTAATTACTCTGTCCAATATTTGTGCCGTTATATCTGAAATAGCCTAATGAATGTTAGCCTCCAAATGCTCCAAAGTTTGTGTCTTGCCAGTATGGACCTAGTATTTGATGTAGCCCTAAGAAATAAAAATTCACGGGTCTTAAATCAACCGAGCAGCCACTGCGATAAAATTTTTTAATGACTTCTAAACGTTCAGGAAGAGTGAGTAGCTGCGTGATGAAACTGCAAATTGTACTGGATGTTTTCACACCTGGAAGCACAAAAAACATATATTAGAAACTGTAAATTACAATTTTAAAAAGTATCACTCTTAATGAAAGACCTTTTATTTGTTCGGAGCAGAATCTCCCACTTTGAAAATCAGTAACAGGTGCCTTAGAATCTCTTCCTCCTAACTTTTCTTATAGTAAATTTTGAAATTAGGACCTCAACATTGATAACTTTGGCTACACTGCTTTTAACTGCCAAAATTGCCAAACTACAGAGTCGCGCTTCACCTAAGACAATTCTTAATTCATTTGAGTTCTGAAAAACTCCTTTCACATGACGCTACCGAAAGACACACACACACAAAGTTAAGAAAAATCTTTAAGCCAAAATGACGTCTGGATACAGAATGAATCTTAAATACGTCCAACCAACAGACTCTTCTGCAAATTGCAGGAATGTTCTTACGAGTGGAATTTCTAAAAGGATACCATCTTCACAAAACTCATAGTAATTGTCAGTTAAGCTTTTTACAATCGTGGGAAGTTTCGTATCTCCGGTTTTAATAACACTGCTGGACTCTAAAATAGCGAAACTATCTGGTGTACGTTCCATGGTTTAGCGGCGTTTATCGATTTCTTCTAGAAACCTGTCTATGCACTCTAACACTGACTTTCTCAGTTCCTGCTGCAAAATCGACGCCTCGTCTGCAGTCTCCTCTCCAGGGATCATTTCCTTCTTCCTAATAGTTGTACGTTTTCTCCCAGGAATGTCCTTCTCGCCACATGTGTCCTTCGCAAATCGACGTGATTCGTCAACAAGATAATTTCTCTTGTTTTTCAAAAGGAGCCTTAGATTTTTTATCTTAGTAATACACATTCTGACGCTGATTCCAAGAATCTTTAAATACTGTCTTCAAATACAGTACTCTACAAACACAAAAACGAGAAATCGCGCAATGACGGCAACAGAGTTTGAACAGATTCTCTGGTTCCTACGTTTCTACATTTTTCAGAAGGATCATCCATCTGTGAGTAGAAGCTGAGTAAAACTGCACGAACTTTTTAAGGTCCGAAAATAAGTCATACATAATAGAACTGTTGCAAAACCGTGTAATCTACACAGAGAGAATGGCTTGCATGCTTAACGATTGGGTTCACAAATTCTTGTTTGACCTCCTAAATACACTCCAGATATCCTCTTCACATTCTTATAACCAGACCATGATGTATTAAAAGACATATTTATACAACTCTTGCCACAGAACCTAGCGAGTTTTGTCACCTGCAAGGAGCGGACCACAATCCCCAGCTCCCCCTAATTACGCCACTGGGTAAACGTTTCTCCTTACACGAAGCATAGCACGACCTTCTCACAAACAACCAAACGTCAAATGCGATTTCTGAGTAAGAAACCCGTTACTTAATTTTTCCTTTTATACGGAATTTAGATGGCACTTGAAACATGAAATAAAATGATCATATGGCATTGTTGGCCGGGAGGCCCCATTCGGGGGAGTTCGGCCACCATATTGCAAGTCCTTTTTAGTTGACGCCACTTCGGCGACTTGCTAATCAATGATAATGATGAAGAACACACAACACCCAGTCCCCTGCCGGGACTTGAACCCGGGCACCCTGCTTGGTAGGCGGTAACACTAATCTACGGAGGCGGACCATATCAATGAACTGTATTAAGAACAAACTGCACTGCTCACGGGATGCTGAGAGAGAAGTGCGGGATGGATACTGTATGCAAGTGAATGCGGGTGCCGTCTCTGGATAAGTTCGCCTCTCTAATTAGTGCCAGGAGGTGTTGACAGTCAGGACTATTGTCAATCTGTTTTTAAGGTATTCAGAAATCAGTTTTGTGTATTAAGACGTGTAAACCTTGTTTAGCTAGTTTTGTAAAAGATATGTCATCAAAATTTTGTAAATTTTACTCTTTATGATAGAAAATTTGTAATTTATATGTATTGTGTGAGAGAGAACTTTTAAAAAGATTTGTGTTGAATAACGTCATTGACAAAGCATTCATTGCACAAGGTTGGCAGGCCGTTTCAACACACCAGCGCATTTGAGGCTTTGAAGGAAGTTTTCATGCGGGAATCGCACAGACTTGGCGAGAAGAAGTGTTAAGATGGCGGCTCTACATAGATACTTGACACGTTGGCTCCGGGTAATTACTGTGGTTTATCTGAAGTTTGAGTGGTTGACTGAACGGAGCTAAGACCACGCAGCAAGATTATAGTTACAAGAGCTCAGATAACTATTTTAAAGTCGTCAGTGGAAGTAGATGTTGATTTGGTAGGTATCAGACGTGATAGTGAATTTGAGACCTGCCAATTGAGCACTGGTTACAAACAGTAATGTGAAATGATGATTTTGGTCATTAAGTCAGTATAAAAACTGTCTGTAACAAATTTTAATAAATGGTCTTTACGGTAAAGAAGTTTCGCTCCGTCATTTGGTTGTCATTAACGCAGAGTTTTTTCAGGGTACCGTGAAAAAGAATATTTGTTGTAGAAATCCAAATACACTGAAGCGCCAAGGAAACTGGTATACGCACACGTATTCAGAGATATGTAAACAGGCAGAATACGGCGCTGAGGTCGGCAAGGCCATATAAGACAACAAGTGTCTGGCGCAGTTGTTAGCTCGGTTACTGCTGCTACAATAGCATGTTATCAAGATTTAAATGAGTTTGAACGCGGTGCTATAGTCGGCGCACGAGCGATGGGATACAGCATCTCCCAGGTAGTGATGAAGTGGGGATTATCCCGTACAACCATTTCACGAATGTACCGTAAATACCAGGAATCCGGATTAACATCAAATCTCCGACATCGCTGCTGGCCGTAAAAAGATCCTGCAGGGACGGGACCAACGACGACTGAAGAAAATCGGTCAAAATAACAGAAGTGCAGCCCTTCCGCAAATTGCTGCAGATCTGAATGTTGTGCCATCAACAAGCGTCAGCGTGCGAACCATTCAACGAAATATCATCGATCTCGGCTTTCGGAGCCGAAGGCCTACTCGTGTCCCCTTGATATCTGCACGACACATAGCTTTACGCCCCTGCTGGGCCCGTCAACCTGCGTCGGACTGTTGGTGACTGGAAACATGTTGCTTGGTCAAACGACTCTCGTTTCTAATTGTACCGAGTGAATGGGCGTGTACAAGTATGGAGACAACCTCGTGAATCCATGGACCCTGCATGCCAGCAGAGGACTGTTCAAGCTGGTGGAGGCTCTGTAATTGCGTGGGGCGTGTGCAGTTGGAGTGATATAGGACCCCTGATACGTCTAGATACGACTCTGACAGGTGACACGTACGTAAGCATCCTTCTGTCTGACCACCTGCATCCTTTCATGTTCAGTGTGCATTCCGACGGACTTCAGCAATTCCAGAAGGACAATGCGACACCCCACGCGTACAACACGTCCAGAATTGCTACGGAGTGGTTCCAGGAACACTCTTCTGAGTTTAAACACTTCCGCTGGCACCAAACTCCCCATACATGACCGTTATTGAGCATATCTGGGATGCCGTGCAGAAGAGATCTCCACCCCCTCGTACTCTTAACGGAATTATGGACAGGCCTGCATGATTCATGGTGTCAGTTCCCTCCAGCACTGCTTCAGACATTAGTCGAGTCCATGCCACGTCGTGTTGCGGCACTTCTGCGTGCTCACGGTGGCCGTACACGATATTAGGCAGGTGTACCAGTTTCTTTGGTTCTTCAGTGTAGAAAGACGATGAATCCTGAGTAAAAGAGAGAGTGCCACAAAAGACAGGTACTGTTTATATTTCGACGTATAATTATTTTGGACCTACTGAAATAACATTAAATAGATAATATTATCGGGAGTGGTTTGGCATGGAATTGCTGTTAACTGTTCATGCGTACCATTTTGATTTCAGAAGTCAACAGCAAGATAGGAACAGTTGTCACAAATATTTATGGTTGTTCAGAATCCAGTTTTAGAGAGCTGTCCAATACTTAATACACAAGTTCACTCGTTTTACGAAGTCTTACACTTGACTCCCGTAATTAAATGTATGCATTCAGTGTCGGAACATGCTAACTAGACAAAACAATGGTTTACTATTGTAGTAACAGTTTTATGCGACATAATTATTACATTTGTGCGCTTTTGGTGTTTCTTGTGGTATGTTACACTGGTCGAGAATCAATTTAACGACAAGTGATCAGTACGTCTGTGGGAAACTTTAAACTACCCATTATTCTTTTGACTTTAAATTTTGATAGTCTTTTCTGAAAACTCCTTTCAATTAACAGTACTGTTACATGAATTGTCTTTGTTTTGTGAGTGACCAAGAGGTGCTATTCTTGCTACACACTACAGTCAGCAGTTTTTACAAATGACCATCCCTAAACTAAATTCACTAGTTGTTAACACAGTGCATGGATAAGTAATAATTTCACTAATCTGGATCTCATGACTTAATTTTATACTCTTAATGATTAGTGTTTGAGTTATTCTAAAAATGACAGAACATCTGATTATTTCAACTTTTTACATTATATTAACTATTCCATATATAACAAAGACCGAATGTTAAGAATTATAGAGAGATTTCTCCTCTTTCTGTCCCATACAGAGTCATATCTCAACGTCTCCTGTATCGAGCATGAGAGCAAAACTGATTGCAAATTGGCGAGTATCTAGCAGGTTCCAGAAGAAATCGATGTTGATCAGAACAAATTTTAGTTCTGAAACTAATTTTCGGGCATCAAAAAATTTACAGTAATAAAATGGATCATACTTTGTGATTTTTAGAAAGGCTTTTGACTTTTTGGACCGTAGTTCTTGTAAATTCTGAAAGAACGAGGTTTGGACCCCAAATCCACTTCAGTTATTAGTGAAATATTAAATGGTACAAAATATAAGGTAAAATTCAGGGGATAAATGTCAGAACATTTAGAAATTAAAACAGGAATGAGACAATGTGATGGACTATCTTCATTAATTTTCCACTGTGTCTTAGAAAAAATAATCCAAGACTTAATATTGGTAAACCAATTAAATTAAGAAGAACGAATGTTAGGATAGACTGCTTAGCTTTTGCAGACGAATGTCAAGAGATTCAAACAATACAACACAATTAAAAGTTGTTAAAGTAACAGCAGAATGAGTAGGGTTCCAAATATCGTTTTCAAAAACAATATATACGAACAGTAAGAACCTGGGATTGAGAATTCTAAAAACACAGTACGAGAAAATCGAGAGAGTTTCTCGGTTCAAATACTTAGGCGAAACCATTCAGGATGTTGGCCTGGAACAGACTGCTTGCGAAATTAATTGTCATAAAATGGAATCAGCTTTCAGGCTTAAAAGAGACACATATAACAAAAAATTACTCTCAAAATACGCCAAAGACATTACAAAGTAGTCGTCAGTCCGGAGTGTTTTTGTGGGGTTGAGACACACAAAAAAAGGTTCAAATGGCTCTGAGCACTATGGGACTTAACATATGAGGTCATCAGTCCCCTAGAACTTAGAACTACTTAAACCTAAATAACCTAAGGACATCACACACATCCATGCCCGAGGCAGGATTCGAACCTGCGACCGTAGCAGTCGCGCGGTTCCAGACTGAAGCGCCTAAAACCGCTCGGGCACACCAGCCGCCTGAGACAGACATTTTAAGCAAAAAGAGAGATATTGAATAAGTCCAAGAGATAATAGCAAATAAATTTTAGGCACAAATTTTACTGAAGAAGGAACGTGTAGAATAAGAGTAAATGAAGAAACTGAAAAGTATACCATCATGTATTCGGATACGAAACAAATAGTAATATAATTCTGTAGACATATTAAAGGAATATAACTAATCACATCAACTAAACAAGTTGTGAAATTCTACGAAACTTGCAGTGAAGCAAAAACAGAAACAATAAAATTGTTCGGTGCAGTGAAATAATTGAACGAAGAAGGAATAATCCAACTGAATGTACCAGACAAGTAAATATTTAGGCAAAAATTTCACGACTGAAGAGTTGGCCTAGCAGAAAAATCCAAGAAGACCGGAACCACTTGGTCTGACATGCGGAATAGAGCCCATTTTAAGAGACTGGAAGTGATATGGGCACAAAGGGAAAATAAAACAAAAATTAAATTCGCTGTTTGTAAATCGCCTGTGAATAACACATAATAAAGACCGGATAGTATTACGCCTCTCCTACCTACTGCGTGTCGTTATGCTGGAAAGCTTATCGTTCGCATATCAGAGTATGTATTACATTTCATGCCGTTTGACGTTTGTTGGATGTCGCCTTCATGGTGTTGCTATTTTAATTACCAGCAGTTTATTTTGAATGTGAAATTGTCTTGGGGTGTTCATTCCTAACCATTTTTACAAAACTCAACTAAGAATGCTCGTAATCGCTTATTACGTATGTACATTTTGTCATAAAAGCCGTGTGAAGCTACAGCTTGTCTTATCCGGAAACCATACGCATTCCTGCCTGAGTACGTGATCTATGTTTATTTGAGTCTCGTTGATCTTGAGCGTAACGGCAAATTTCGCACTAATCACAGTACTTAAACCTATTTCCAACTGAGTCTCGCTATATGAGCATATGGTATCACCTAAAGATGAATGATGATGATGATGATGATGATGATGTTTGGTTTGTGGGGCGTTCAACTGCGCGGCCATCAGCGCCCGTACAAAGTCCAAGTTTTTACACAGTCCAGTCCAATCTAGCTACTGTTACGAATGATCATGATGAAAATGATGAGGACAACACAAACCAGTCCCCGGGCCGAGAAAATCCCCAAATCGCCCGGAAATCGAACCCGGGACCCCGTGATCCAGAGGCAGCATCGCTAGCCGCTAGAACACGAGCTAGGGACAAGAGGAATGAACACTTAGTAATTAGCTCTTCTAAATCTCTTTATAAATGTTGCGCCTCTTCGAAGTAAACCAGCCAAAAGTTCCTCAACCAACCTTTCTCTGAACGCTGTACGCGCCTGTCTATGAGATCTTCACTAAGACGCGTTGAAATGAGACTCGGAACGAATCCAAGAAGCGTTGCCAGAATTTTGAGCGACAAATTAGTTGCCGCCTACATTCTCTGCGACATTACCTGAGACGCAGTAGGAGGCAACAGGAAAAATACACTGTCCGTTATTGTCAGATTCTTAGTCATTGCTTCTAGTGACGCAGGACGGATCCACTAGGGGTCATTGAGTACGAAAGCGGAAGGAGTGGCACCGCGAACAGTCACCAGCAACTCGGATAGCGTAGCAGTGAGTCAGCGCTAGCCTCAGGAACCAGCTTAAGGTGGGGCAGCCGTTGAATTAAGACACTGTGCGTGTACACGGATGTTCTAAGCTGCGAGCAGAAGTAACTGCTTCACTTTCAATGGTTAATATTGTCCACACGACATAACACACATAGTTAGAGAATCATGAGATATCAACCATATACTACACTACACACAACGCTCTGTCCAAACAGGCCTCAGAAGGCCCAACAGTATCGACCAATCACCGTGTCATCCTCAGTCAATATGCGTCACTGGGTGCGGATATGGAGGGACATGTGGTTAGCACACCGCTCTGTCGGCGGCCGTCAATTTTCGTGACCGGCCCGGTACTTCTCAATCAAGAAGCCGCTCAATTAGCCTCATGAGGCTGAGAGCACCCAGCCTGCCAACAGTGCTCGTCAATCCCAGACTGTCACCCACTCAAGTGCAAGCCAATCCTCACAGCGCTTAACTTCGGTGATCTGATGGAAACCGAAGTTAGCACTACGGCAAGGTCGTTGGCGTATCAACCATAGAGAAAGTAAAATATAAAGGAACTCAACAGACATTGTGCGACATGGACCTAGAGTGTAACCACAGATGAGACACCAAATTTCGTATGTACCTGTTACTATCTCGCATAAAATAAAAAAGGCCTTCGAATATTTGAGTCTGTTCTATCTATATCAATGCTCATAATAAAACTGCAAAACCGTCGTGTCTGACTGTTTGCTGTTTGCACACGCTAATCTTCAAAACTACTAAACGAATTTCTATGGGGCTTTCACACGTAACTTTAGCGTAGCTTGGGGAAAAATATAGGCTTTATTTCATAAAATAAGAACACGAAAAAAATATACGGTAGACTAGAAATTTATCAGAAATCGTCTGTTCAGCTTACGAGGAAAACACGGCAAGTGCCAGAACCCGAATCCCCAGAAACTTCACTCAGTGAAAGAACAGTCAAAATAAGCGAACACGTGTCTTGGCTTATTCGTACATTATTTTTGAGAAAACGTCGGCCAAAGTTTTCAGTGTCATTTAGATGCATTTTAGCGCGGACTATCTCAGCCGAAATGGTGGCGCGGCATTTTCACCTTTGTGCCCCGTGTCCGACACCCTGTTATTGATTTTATTTATTTTCTTTTATTTATTTTTCATTTATCTATCCATATCTGTAGAATGTTACTACATGTATGTTTCTTATCAAGTTACGGGATGCAACGGCGTTACATTAATTGTAAATTACAATTGGGTTTCACAATGAGTATCATACACTTACTATACAGGGTGAACGTTAATAAAACCGACAAACTGCACGGACGGACTCCTGACCGGAAATGGAGGAAAAAAGGTCCCCCCAAGATATGTACTAAAATGCATCGTTTCCAGGATGAGGATGATTGGCGCTGGTGAATGGAAGTTTCTCTATGTTGCAGGATGCGTGATTGATGCAGCATACTGTAAGCAGCAGAATGGTCCGGTATTCATGTCGGGAACAAGCCATTATGGCGTTTGTATACGGTTAAGCAGATGGAAACGGTCGAAAGGCACCAAAACAAATATCCTCACAGACACCAAGCACATGACACAACATTTCAAGCCCTTTTTGAGCGTTAGTGTAATCATGGGTTCTTTCAGACAGACGAACGTGCGTCGCAGAGGACTGTGCTTACACAAGACCTGGAGGACAGGATTCTACAGGATATTGAGACGAACCCTAGTGCAAGCTCCAGGCAAGTGGCGCGTCAAAATACATTCGTGGGATATGAAGCAAAATCGGTTTGTTTCCATCATCTTGGATTTGTTTTAATATTGCGCTGTGACTGACTGGAGATAAGGAGGAAAGAAGAAGAGGGAAGGCACAATTGGACTATTTTCTAATACTAGTTGGAATGAGGATGAGGGGAGGGTGTGTAAAACACATACAGCTTGTTTCAATCATCTTGGTACCTTGGTTGACTGGAAGAAAGGAAGCGGAGCGACTTGATGCGTACATCGAAAATAATGTAATCTGACACCCTTTTTATACTACGATTGGTTGGAGATAGAGAGGAAGGGCGCGGAGTATAAAGCACACAATTGGTTTTTCCACCATCGTTCGACTTTTCATTGGATGTTTGTTTTAATACTGAGCTATGATTATCTGGCGATACGGGGAGGGGAGAGTGGAGGGAGGGAAGGGATTCCTTTTTTTAATTTTCTGGGCTACTTTCTAATATTATGATCTTGGTGGTTGGAAAGAGGAGATGCAGTAGGGAGCATAAAGCATACAATTGGTCTGTACGTAAATAATGTAACCGGAGACTACTTTTATGCTGCAAATAATGCCTACCTCTGATTTTCAAGGAAATAACGACACTTTCAAGTCGAGGTTCCGTAGTTTTTACTACATATCTGGAGCCATTTTCGACTACTACACTCTGATTAGTTGAAAAAAAAGAGGAGAGGAGGTCATAAAGCTCACTACTGATCTGTTTCCATGTAAGGAGAGGTAGGTTTTAAAATTTCCATTAATATAATTGCATTACTTCAACCCTCTTGGAGTTTTTAATTCCACACTGATGAGGAAGAGGGGGAGTGGAGGGGTTTATTAATTTTCCACAGATGAAATTGGGCTATTTCAACCATCTTGAAATTATAATATTGCATTATGATTGGCTGTAAATAAGGAGGTGGCGTCGCTTCCCACTTATAAGGGTTACGACTTCTCTGGCAACAGCGTTAAAGTCAAAGATGACGTCACTAGGTCAATGAGCTAAGTCACATGATGTCACAAATGTGACAATGTGTACCAGCTTTCCCACAGCCTTAATAATTCTTGCATAATAGGCGAAATAGTTATGTCATGGTATGTTTAAGTACTTTGAGACAACATACCATGACAAAACTATTTCACCTGTTATGCAACATATATGAGACAGTTGATGTACCCTTCGAAATCATGAGTATTGTAATATCTCAAATTCCAAAGAACGGATGTGCTGTTACCTGTGAATATTATTGACCCATCAGTTTTAATAACTAATGGCTGCAAAATATTTACAAGAATAATTTACAGAAGAATGGGAAGGCTGGCGGATGTAGACCTCAGTGAAGATCAATTTGGATGCCTTAGAAATTTAGGAATGTGTGAAGAAATCATGTCCAAGTTAAATTTGACAAGAAGTACAGAAAATGCGAAGTATCTTAAAAGATTTGTAATTATCTACTTAGTATTTTTAAGGTCGATTACTTTGCTACCTAAACAGTAAGCATATTTGAAAATTATATGCAAGGAACATCTTCTTATGCTGTTCATGTGAATATGGCTCCAACTTTCTTGATTCAACGATTTGACATTACATCCTCATATGATCAAATCCAAGGTATCCAGTAAGTTGTCCAATAAAGCTAGAAAATATTCGCAAAAATAATTTATTCATATTCTGGTGATGTTAAAGTGAAACTCCAATTTAAAAACTGAAATTGAAAAAGGGTCATAATGACTGAGAAAATACTGCTGAAATCAAATAAAATGCCACATTAAATTCATATAAGTCGTAAAACTGGTAATAAACTTAAAAAAAAGCTTATTCATCTTGGATGTCATCCATAATACTTAATTAGCTTATAAATCTTCACATCTGGTGTCGTTATGGATTTATTGCAATACTTTTTTAGTATCGATGGGCATAACTTAAGATGAAGAAAATACGTTTTGAAAGCTTTATTTCTTCGGGTTGCAGTAGGATTGCAACAAGCTTTCTGGACTAAATAGCGCCCACACACGCACAAACATTCTGCTTCCCGACCAAGACGTAGTATTTTTCTACTATGAAAAATGAAACAGCCAATCAGTGTGTACCCCAGAGCTATCATTTTGCCCTGCTAGCGCGATCTCTGACCCTTTGCTCCATCATATCTGTTCCCACATTTTATCTCTGACACTTGCTCCATCTTCTCTTTCTTGGTCGAACTCTTACCCCAAAGGATGTTACAACAGTAGTTCAGTCTCTCACAAGGAGTTTATAAGAAGGGGAAATATCCTTACTTCACAAAAGTGGAGCCACTGCCACCGTATTGGTGTGTCTACAACATTTGCTCTAGAATGAGTATTCATACCGCAATGCAGTGGTGCTTTATACTTTAGCAAAATACATACTCAGAAATGACTGCTTATTAGACGTACGAAAGCTAGGAGGACAATTGTCATAGAGTATTTAACCGAGAAACTCACTTCCTGGGCACAGCAAGATGGTATCCCTGGCTCCAGTCAGTGCTCGGTTAGATAGTGCCATCTCCCCTTATTCTAACCTCTTTGGCCTCTGACCCCCCACAGTTGGTGAAAATGTTGCTCTATTAATACAGCCTCTGACCCCAAAGATTTTATAGTAGTAGTTCTATGTCTGGACCCCTGACCAGCCTTCTTGCTCTGCTAATTCAGTCTGAGCCCTCAAGACAAGTTACAACTTCAGTTCGTTCTTTGTAAACCAGAACTTTAATCTTGCTTTGCTAGTTCCATCTCTAACACCTGCTCCACCATCTTTGTTCTCGTAGTTCTTTCTCTGACCCACTGCTCTACCATCTTTATTCTTGTAGTTCCCTGTAAAGTGACCACCGCCTATGTTCGACACCAACGTGCAACAACCAATCACAGACGGCAGGTGGCAGCACTAGCGGTGGAGAATATTCAGGATGAACATTAATAAAACCGACAAACTGCAGGAACGGATTCCTGGCTGAAATGGAAGAAAAAAGGTCCTATGAGCATGTTTCCGGAAATGCATCATTGCCTCTGTCGAGGGCGCTGACAAATGAAAGTTCCTCTAACCACGTGCAGTGTGGTCCTTGTGTGCTGCAGGCTGTGTGATTGACGCAGTGTACTAGAACAAGCCGAGATGGTGTTTGTGTATGGCCAAGCAGAAGGGAAATGTCAAGTGTCTGCGCGGTTTGTGTATGGCCAAGCAGAAGGGAAATGTCAAGTGTCTGCGCGGTTACAACAAAACAAATACCCTCGCAGACAGTGCAGTCGCTGCCGTAATGTGGAAACAGTGCGATTTATCTGACGTTCAAAAGTGCATGATCATTGGCTTTTTGGCCAAGAGAGGAAGCATTTTCGAAATGACTAAGTTTCTAAACTGTTCGCATGCCGCCTTAGTTGAATGCATGATCAAATGGCGCCGTCGAAAAATGGCGCAGAGGAAACTGTGGTGCACAACATGCCACAGATGACAGGGGTGAATAACGGCTGCGGATATATGAATGGGCGGATAGACGTGTAACTGTTGAGCAACTGACCGCCCAGATGAACCAAGGAGCTGTCAACAGTGTCTCCGCAACTACCGGTCAGCGAGTGTAGCTGCGTATGGGCTTCTACATCAGGTGTCTGGTTCATGCAGCCATACTGACTGCTATTCATCGGTGACGAAAGCTGGAACTCTCACGGCAGTACCGCAACAGGATATGCACTGAGTGGCGACTGGTGTCTTTTCACATGAATCACGTTTTTGCTCCATCGGACGGGGTGATCTCGTCGTTCTGGAAGGCACAAGAGATCAACACGAGTATGCAGCTATCCTTAGGGACAATGTCCACGCGTACGTGCAGTTTGTTTTTCAGTTGGCGCGTTGACATTTACCAGCAGGACAATGCAACGTATCACATAGCTCGTAGCTTACGTGCACAGTTCAGAGACCACCAGGATAAGTTAACGGTGCTCCTTTGGTCACCACACTCGCTGCATTTAAACCTAATCGAGAATCTGTGGGACCACACGGATCGGGTGCTCAACCGAGAAACCAAGCGCCGCTGTCCACGGCGCTGGAGTCAGCATGACTCTGCATCGCTGTCGGTACTTCCAGAACCTCACTGACTCTGTTCCTGCACCTCTCTCAGCGCTCCGCAATGCAAAAGGTGGTTATTCAGGCTTCTGACAGGAAGTCAGATTAATGGAAGAGGAACCCAATGAATTTACACCGTATAAATTGGTGGGCGGCTATCGTCTACCTTTTTAAGCTCACGCAGGCCCGTTTCCCATGCTACAGTGCTCATTTTATCATTGAGGATGAACCGGTTATCAACTTTTCGCCAATAATGCAGCTTTACGCTGCATTATAATGAAACTAGACGATGCTTAGCTCAAATTATATTCTGTAAAGTCAAGGTAGCACACTAATTTAAAGCAAGTCTAAAGTGCTAAATGGCACAATGATAATCCGGTGTACTGCATCGCGTAATACGGCTATTATATCACATAACCCAGGTACCGCATTGCACTAAGTCATATGTACACTGGCATGCAGGTGACGCTCAAGGAGCAGCCGCCCACAGGTATCAGGTATGGTCCACCCTTACAAACTGTAATTTTTGAGCAAGACCTCATCTCCTTATGAACATCCTTAATTGAACCGCACAACCAGCTATCACCAATATTCCTGCAACATGTTGCTCCAAGATTTGCAACGTTTTTGATGGCTGCAATTCACTTTGTCGTTTTGTATCACCGTGTGTCACTCGCAAATGTTGGGGAAACTGAGTGAGTGCGTAAAGGACAAAAATTTGCCACAGGAAGTGCCGACATCTTGAATTTTGGAGTATGTAAGAAGCCTTAAAATGTTTTTACAACAAATCTCTTCTTCTTAATCGCTATGCCCTCAAAAATCCTAAAAGATTCTTTCATGTAAGAAAACTTTCCTGTGTTTTTGGTATGTTGTCATTGAAAAGTGGCCGAAGCTAGGTTGTGGGTTGACGTCGAAAAGTATCCGAAACTAGGTATCACAAGTATCACAAGCCTCATTTCTTATCTACACTCCTGGAAATGGAAAAAAGAACACATTGACACCGGTGTGTCAGAACCACCATACTAGCTCCGGACACTGCGAGAGGGCTGTACAAGCAATGATCACACGCACGGCACAGCGGACACACCAGGAACCGCGGTGTTGGCCGTCGAATGGCGCTAGCTGCGCAGCATTTGTGCACCGCCGCCGTCAGTGTCAGCCAGTTTGCCGTGGCATACGGAGCTCCATCGCAGTCTTTAACACTGGTAGCATGCCGCGACAGCGTGGACGTGAACCGTATGTGCAGTTGACGGACTTCGAGCGAGGGCGTATAGTGGGCATGCGGGAGGCCGGGTGGACGTACCGCCGAATTGCTCAACACGTGGGGCGTGAGGTCTCCACAGTACATCGATGTTGTCGCCAGTGGTCGGCGGAAGGTGCACGTGCCCGTCGACCTGGGACAGGACCGCAGCGACGCACGGATGCACGCCAAGACCGTAGGATCCTACGCAGTGCCGTAGAGGACCGCACCGCCACTTCCCACCAAATTACGGACACTGTTGCTCCTGGGGTATCGGCGAGGACCATTCGCAACCGTCTCCATGAAGCTGGGCTACGGTCCCGCACACCGTTAGGCCGTCTTCCGCTCACGCCCCAACATCGTGCAGCCCGCCTCCAGTGGTGTCGCGACAGGCGTGAATGGAGGGACGAATGGAGACGTGTCGTCTTCAGCGATGAGAGTCGCTTCTGCCTTGGTGCCAATGATGGTCGTATGCGTGTTTGGCGCCGTGAGGTGAGCGCCACAATCAGGACTGCATACGACCGAGGCACACAGGGTCAACACCCGGCATCATGGTGTGGGGAGTGATCTCCTACACTGACCGTACACCACTGGTGATCGTCGAGGGGACACTGAATAGTGCACGGTACATCCAAACCGTCATCGAACCCATCGTTCTACCATTCCTAGACCGGCAAGGGAACTTGCTGTTCCAACAGGACAATGCACGTCCGCATGTATCCCGTGCCACCCAACGTGCTCTAGAAGGTGTAAGTCAACTACCCTGGCCAGCAAGATCTCCGGATCTGTCCCCCATTGAGCATGTTTGGGACTGGATGAAGCGTCGTCTCACGCGGTCTGCACGTCCAGCACGAACGCTGGTCCAACTGAGGCGCCAGGTGGAAATGGCATGGCAAGCCGTTCCACAGGACTACATCCAGCATCTCTACGATCGTCTCCATGGGAGAATAGCAGCCTGCATTGCTGCGAAAGGTGGATATACACTGTACTAGTGCCGACATTATGCATGCTCTGTTGCCTGTGTCTATGTGCCTGTGGTTCTGTCAGTGTGATCATGTGATGTATCTGACCCCAGGAATGTGTCAATAAAGTTTCCCCTTCCTGGGACAATGAATTCACGGTGTTCTTATTTCAATTTCCAGGAGTGTATATGAATTCTCTCTAATTAAATTAGCAAGCGGCTGTTGTTTAACGCTCGAGGCTCATGCAGGCCGCATACCCACGCTACAGTGCTCACTTTGCCATCGAGTATGAAGAAATAATTATTTTTTGCCAACAATTCCAGTGTATACTGGAAACTGTTGGTAACTTAGATGAAATTATTTACTAAACAGCCGATTTATCGACGCCATTCAATACCTAGTCTTAAGTGCTAAATGATGCAATGACTTTCTGTTTTCGATATAGCAGTACGTAACCAAATACATTTGTGTTAATCTTGCATGCGTCGCACAAACATGGCAGTTTTTCTTTTTCTTTAAGTTTTGCGAGAAGAAATAATTGAAATTACAGCCATTCCCACAGCTCTTTTTTCTTTTGCCAAATTTGAAACTTTTAGTGAGTAAAATATAAAACGATCCGTTTATTTACGATGTACTTCGGTTTTGTTCTCTTAAGTCACTATTTTCTAAATAATCCGCTAGGAATTTTAATGATAGTATTGTCTGTGACGCGCAGACATCATCTGTTATTGCAAATAGTATTCAAGAAACAGTGGGTACAATAAACGTACTATCACCACCTGATGTTTTTAAAAGTTTTTCAACGACAGTTAACTCCACCAGACACCATTTTTGGGGGAAAATGATACTCCATCATGTTCTACACTAGATAAATATAATTGACATTATTGACAGTCTACTATAGTGTATTATTATTTTCGATTTTAGGCCTGCTTTAGTATGTTTCGATCGTGGTTCAGTAAACGAACTTACATAACCTGAAAGTTTTTAGAGGTTTTTAACTAACCATCACCTCATCAAACGATATTTTAAGTGCGAAGGCTTTAATGCATTGTGTTCAACACTATAAAAATACAATTGACTTCACTGACTGGCTAAT
This sequence comes from Schistocerca serialis cubense, assembly GCF_023864345.2. Classification (NCBI taxonomy): domain Eukaryota; kingdom Metazoa; phylum Arthropoda; class Insecta; order Orthoptera; family Acrididae; genus Schistocerca; species Schistocerca serialis. The sequence continues at coordinate 572,732,328 of NC_064640.1, read as the reverse complement.
ACAGCGTATAATTATTTTCGACTTTAGGCCCACTTTTGGTTGTGTTCCACTGGTAGTTCAATAAACGAACCTTCATCACCCGACGTTTTTAGGACTTTTTCACCCCTAGGTCTGCATTGCATAATCTGGGGTATCGCGTCACGTAACACGAACAGCGCATCGTACTATCTCAAACATACAAGGGCGATTGCATTTGTTGGATTTTTAATACCGCACTATGATTGGCTAAAGATAAGATGCACTGCATTGTGTGATTGGTTGGAAATAGGAGGGGAGAGGACACGGTTTTTCATTTTCAACTAACACAATTTAACTGTTTTCGCCATCTTGGATTTATAATACTGCTTTGTGATTGCCCGGAGATGAAGAGGAGGTTTGGCTTCCCATTGAGAAGAATAATTACAACACTGATAATAGAAGTGAAGTCACTGGTGATGTCACTGATGATGATGATGATGATGATGATGATGATGATGTCCTACGTCAACGATCAAGGCACGTCACAAATGTAAACAAATTATTCTAAAGTTGCTATACAATAGCAAGATATATTTGACAGGTGAAATACTCTGACACTTTAAGAGAAAGGTAATAATTTGAATTCCAAAGAAGGCAAGAACTGACAAGTGTAAATATTAGTTACAAATTTCATTACAAGTATGAAACGTCCCCTTTGAACAATTTATACACGACTGTGCTTATACTGACACACAATACTTTGTTAGCGCAACGCAATCTGACTTTCAAAATTCCCTACAAAAGAATGGCCCTGACTAACATTAAACTATACCTTTCACAAATCACTTACCTCACAAAAATCTTCGCTGCTCAAGCTACTGCAATACAGCAAGCGCCACTACTGCCAGCTAAATAAAAGATTCAAACTACTAAAGGCACTAACTACTGATAGGGATAGTTAGCAAATGAAAGATATTAATAGAGAACAAACAATGTATTTACCTTAATATCATCATATATAAATATAATAGTTCATGAAAAATTACAAAACTCCGCCATCTCTCTCCCCACATCCACCACTGCTGGCGGCTCACCTCCAACTGCGCAACGCTACGCGCTGTTCACAGCCAGCTGCCGCTGCCCAACACTACAATGGCAGACAACAATGCAAACTAGCCACAGACTGCACACAGCACAGCCAGTGATTTTCATATTGAGCGCTACGTAACGTTGCCAATAAGAAAACATAAACAGCCTACTTACACAAGTAACGTTTATGCAGTTTTTCGTGTAGTGATATGGCCTATTAGCACACCCTCTCGAAACTTTGTATTTTATAAATAAATAACCTGAAAGAGCCTACTGATTGGTTGTGGTACCCATACTAACATTTAGAATAATACTATGCAATTGCATATTCAGCTGCTGGTTCAGTTGAAGTTAGATCGCTGTTAAGGTTTAAGGAAGAGTAAATAGAAATTAATAATGGAATAAGACAGCTGCGTCAGGAATTACAAGAAAGGATTTCTAAGATTGAGGAGAAGAGTGATGAAGGTATGTGCATAAGTTGATAATGGATAAAAGATTGTTTTACTTCATCGTGTTTATAAGCACACCGGACAAGAAATTAATCACCTCCAAGATTCAAAATGGTTCAAATGGCTCGGAGCACTATGCGACTTCTGAGGTCATCAGTCGCCTAGAACTTAGAACTAATTAAACCTAACTAACCTAAGGACATCACACACATCCATGCCCGAGGCAGAATTCGAACTTGCGACCATAGCGGTCGCTCGGCTCCAGACTGTAGCGCCTAGAACCGCACGGCCACTCCGGCCGGCTCGCCTCCAAGACACAACACGGTCACACTGTGCAACACTGCCTATAGCCTTGATAATGGCCTCAATTCAAAGAGGAGGAGAGGCCACATGTTTTTTTCAGGTCTGTCAGACGCAACCAAAGCCACTCACTGATGATCAGATCCCGCAGAGCTGCAAAATTACTCGGTTGGCGATTGTTACATTACACCTCCTGTTCCAAATGGTACGAGGCATTTCGTATGCGATTAAGATCTGATGATTTACCAAGTTAGTCTACGGGTGATTGAGATTCTTCGAAGACGGGAGTGTCGAAAGTATTATCATCTATATCTAGATCTAAATATATAATGCGCAATCCACCGTACGGTGCGTGGCAGAGGGTACCCTGTACCACTACTAGTCGTTTCCTTTCCTGTTCCACTCGCAGATAGAGCGAGGGAGAATCGACTGTGGAGAATCGACTGTCTATATGTCTCCGTATGAGCCCTAATTTCTCGTATCCTATCCTTGTAATTCTTACTCAAAATGTATGCTGACGGCAGTAGGATCTTCTGCAGTCAGCTTCAAATACTGGTTCTCTAAATTTTCTAACTGGTGTTCCTCCGGAATGAACGTCGCCTCCCCTCCAGAGATTCCAACCGAATTCACGAAGCACTTCCGTAATACTTGCGTATTGTTCGAACTTACCGGTAACAGTAGCGCCCCACCTCTAAATTGCTTTGATGTCTTCATTTAATCCAACCTGGTGCGGATCCCAAATACTCGAGCAGTACTCAAGAATAGGTCGCGCTAGCGTCCTATATGCGGTCACCTTTACAGATGAACCACACTTTCCTAAAAGTCTCTCAATAAACCGAAGCCGACCATTTACCTCCCCTACAACGGTCCTCACTTGCTCGTTCCATTTCATATCGCTTTACAGTGCTACAGCCAGATATTTAAACGACTTGACTATCTCAAGCTGGACACTACTAATGCTGTATACGAACATTACGGGTTTCTTTTTCGTACTCATCAGCATTAACTTACATTTTCCTACATCTAGAGCCACTTGCCAGTCCTCAGATCTACTAGAAATTCAATCTACGTCATTTTGTATCTTCCGACAGTCACTCAACTTTGACACCTTCCCGTACACCACAGCATCACCAGCAAACAACCGCAGATTACTGCCCACCCTACCCGCAGACCACTATTGTATATAGAAAATAATAGCGGTCCTGTCACGCTTTCCTGGGACACTCCTGACGATACCCTTGTCTCTAACGAACACTTGTCGTTATCATGACGAATCAAAGGAAAACGCACCACTTCGTCACAGAGAATGTTGAAATAATTATCCTTGTTCATATTCAAGATACCTTGAATGAGACGAAGAAATATTACGATGAATACTTGCAAAACAGCCCAGAACGTCCTCCTGCCTGAACTACATCCTCCTCGCACTATGATCTAAACGCCTTTCTGGGACGTTGATTCATTCGATGCCTTGCAAATTCGCGTCTCGTCGGACCCCAGCACACGTCCTCAGTCAGCTACTGTCCTCTTTTTGCGTCGTTTGGCCCACTGGAGACGTGCAACGTCGTGTATCACAGTAAGAAATGGCTCTCTGCGAGCTATTCTGTTCCAAATGTTAGCTGCGTGTAGTTCTATTCGCATTGTCCACTCTAAAACTGGTTGAGATTGATCTGCATTGACTGACAGCAACGATTCCTGTCGGGTGTGAAAACGATTCCCATTGACAAGGAGACACTCGTCTCCGCTCCCTGTCGATGAGGACGTTTTTTACGACCACTGTTCCTACTCCGCATCACATGGCTGCGAATGATACACCATTCCTTGCTGACAGCTCGTTTTGATACATCAACAAATCGGGTCGTTCGTTCACAATGTGATCATTGGCACGCCCAAACACGATAGGTCCTCCATTCCATTGTACTGTGTCCGCAAGTCGACCTATCATACTGTATTGACTCCGTACAACCGACTGCCACATACACACCACATCATTCTCACGACTTTTCCCATAACCACCTGGTACCAGTTCCACACTGCCTACAGCTTTCCAGAGCGATCTGTGTGCTCTTGTAATGGACTGGCTAATACTCTGGCGGAAAATAACGTCCCAAAACCTAGAAAGAGTTGAGATAGGCAAATGATAGTTGTTAGGCGTGTTTCTACATCTGAAAGATGACGTCTATTCAGATTTCGCACCACTCGCATAAGAGTAACTCTAGTAGCGCCACTACGAGGATACAAATCATGTTTGCTTGAAATACGAATTGTATCGGTCGTGAGACTGGGAGGTACCTTTGAAACGGGACATAGTTGATGTTGGTCAAGAATGCCTTTAAGACGACGAAGATGCCATTATCAACAGCTCACTGAGTTTTAACGAAGTCATTTAATAGGGTTACGAGAAGATGGATGTTCATTCCGCGATATTGCAGAAGACGTGGTAGGGATGTAGCCACTGTACATGCTAAGGCTGTAGCACATCGTACTGCGTCTGTATCAGAAATTCGAGCAGTGGTTGGCACCATAGTGACACAACGAAATGTTACAAATCGGTACTTTAAGGACAGTTCCGAGCCAGACGCCCTGTAGCGTGCAGTCGGACGACTCCAAACCACCGCCGCTTGCGACTTTAATGGTGTCAAGCGAGAGCTCATTAGAAGACGGAGTGAACTCTTATAGTGTTTTCTGATGAAAGCCTGTACTGACTGGGTGCCAGTGATGACCATGTGTTGGCTAGAATGATGCCAGGTGAACGCCTGTAACCAACTTGTCTGCGCCCTGGACACATTGGACCTACACCTGGAGTTATGGTCGGAGGTGCGATTCAGTATGACAGCAGGAGCATCCACATAGTTATCCCACCCACCTTGACTGCAAATTTGGACGTCAATCTGGTGATTCGACCTGCTGTGCTGCCATTCATAAGCATCATTCCAAGGGGTGTTTTCCGGCATGCTAAAGCTCGCCCACATACCGCTTTTGTAACCCACCATACTCTGCAGAAAATCGACATGGCCTGCTCGATCACCTGATCTGTCTCCAATCGAGCGCATATGGGACATCTTCGGACAACAACTGCAGCGTCATCCAAAGCCAACATTAACCTCCCTGTACTGAGTGACGAAGTGCAATAGGCGTGGAACTCCATCCTACAAACTGACATCTGGCACCTCTACGACACAATGCATGCATGTTTGCATCCTTGCAACAACATTCTGGCGGTAACACCTGTTATTAATGTGCCAGCATCTCACATTTTCACTGGCTTTTCTCGCGATTACTTTAACCTGTTATCTTACAACGTTAATCACTTACATATGTTACTGGACAAATATTCCTGAATTTTCGTTTCTATACATGAATTATTTTTTCCGTCAATGTATTTTGTCTGATTTATTAGTCCATGTATTTCATAAGAATTGGCTATGATAATAGTAATGTGATTTTCAGTGGATACGTGATAACTACTGACAAAGGAAAAATACACATTTCACTCGAGACCGTGTAGACGATTGCTTGAAACATTACTGTGACTCGTTCTTACTGCTACCGGATCGGGCCTGCAGCCTGGAACTCCCGTGCGGCAATATACAGCCCCGTGACCTATGGATACGTCGAGACGCTAACCTGCGGCACAGAGCAATATAGTCGGCCGCTCCAGGCATAAAGCAAGTGCAATCGATGGCTCGCCGGTGGCTCTGCACGCTCTCGCTTTTGTTCTGCCTCTACCCCACCCTCGGGTCATACACCCACGCAGCAGGCCCCGCTCTGCACAAGGGCGAGCAGCACCGTCCGCCGCTATATCCTCTTCATCTGACTAATCCAGTAGTATACTGAAGACGGCAAACATCAGACATATTTAGTTTTCTCTTCCTCCCCAATGAACACTTAGAGCAATAGGATGTCTCTGCTGACAGTGCATGATACCGCATCCTCATAAAAAAGCGGCAGCAGACATATCACAGAATAACTTCCTTACATTTTGTGTGCCCTATATGGCTTGTTGACGACGTACACAGCTACCATGGGATTTTTTATTTTATTTTCTATGTGATTAACATGCTTCATTTCATAGATTATTGCTACAAGTTCATATGGTTCAAATGGCTCTGAGCACTGTGGGACTCAACTGCTGAGGTCATCAGTCCCCTAGAACTTACAACTACTTAAACCTAACTAACCTAAGGACATCACACACAGCCATGCCCGAGCCAGGATTCGAACCTGCGACCGTAGCGGTCGCGCGGTTCCAGACTGTAGCGCCTAGAACCGCTCGGCCACCTCGGCCGGCTTGCTACAAGTCCTTGTTTACTTAGATACGACGTTTTGTAGCTACAGGATAGATATTTTGTATGTTGCATTGCTTCTTCTGTCCCCCTCCTTAGCACCGGGTTTTGATGGGCTATCCAAAGAATTTTGTGTTCGGTTTTGGCCTCTGATAGGAGATATGATAACATCAATGGTGAACGAAGTGGTGCAAGGGGTACACATCCCGCCCTCCTTTAAGGTCGGAAAAATTGAAACTTCCTGGCAGATTAAAACTGTGTGCCCGACCGAGACTCGAACTCGGGACCTTTGCCTATTCTACATCTACATCTACATTGATACTCCGCAAGCCACCCAACGGTGTGTGGCGGAGGGCACTTTACGTGCCACTGTCATTACCTCCCTTTCCTGTTCCAGTCGCGTATGGTTCGCGGGAAGAACGACTGTCTGAAAGCCTCCGTGCGCGCTCTAATCTCTCTAATTTTACATTCGTGATCTCCTCGGGAGGTATAAGTAGGGGGAAGCAATATATTCGATACCTCATCCAGAAACGCACCCTCTCGAAACCTGACGAGCAAGCTACACCGCGTGCAGAGCGCCTCTCTTGCAGAGTCTGCCACTTGAGTTTATTAAACATCTCCGTAACGCTATCACGGTTACCAAATAACCCGGTGACGAAACGCGCCGCTCTTCTTTGGATCTTCTCTATCTCCTCCGTCAACCCGACCTGGTACGGATCCCACACTGATGAGCAATACTCAAGTATAGGTCGAACGAGTGTTTTGTAAGCCACCTCCTTTGTTGATGGACTACATTTTCTAAGCACTCTCCCAATAAATCTCAACCTGGTACCCGCCTTACCAACAATTAATTTTATATGATCATTCCACTTCAAATCGTTCCGCACGCATACTCCCAGATATTTTACAGACGTAACTGCTACCAGTGTTTGTTCCGCTATCATATAATCATACAATAAAGGATCCTTCTTTCTATGTATTCGCAATACATTACATTTGTCTATGTTAAGGGTCAGTTGCCACTCCCTGCACCAAGTGCCTATCCGCTGCAGATCTTCCTGCATTTCGCTACAATTTTCTAATGCTGCAACTTCTCTGTATACTACAGCATCATCCGCGAAAAGCCGCATGGAACTTTCGACACTATCTACTAAGTCATTTATATATATTGTGAAAAGCAATGGTTCCATAACACTCCCCTGTGGCACGCCAGAGGTTACTTTAACGTCTGTAGACGTCTCTCCATTGATAACAACATGCTGTGTTCTGTTTGCTAAAAACTCTTCAATCCAGCCACACAGCTGGTCTGATATTCCGTAGGCTCTTACTTTGCTTATCAGGCGACAGTGCGGAACTGTATCGAACGCCTTCCGGAAGTCAAGAAAAATAGCATCTACCTGGGAGCCTGTATCGAAAATTTTCTGGGTCTCATGAACAAATAAGGCGAGTTGGGTCTCACACGATCGCTGTTTCCGGAATCCATGTTGATTCCTACATAGTAGATTCTGGGTTTCCAGAAATGACATGATACGCGAGCAAAAAACATGTTCTAAAATTCTACAAGAGATCGACGTAAGAGATATAGGTCTATAGTTTTGCGCATCTGCTCGACGACCCTTCTTGAAGACTGGGACTATCTGTGCTCTTTTCCAATCATTTGGAACCCTCCGTTCCTCTAGAGACTTGCGGTACACGGCTGTTAGAAGGGGGGCAAGTTCTTTCGCGTACTCTGTGTAGAATCGAATTGGTATCCCGTCAGGTCCAGTGGACTTTCCTCTATTGAGTGATTCCAGTTGCTTTTCTATTCCTTGGACACTTATTTCGATGTCAGCCATTTTTTCGTTTGTGCGAGGATTTAGAGAAGGAACTGCAGTGCGGTCTTCCTCTGTGAAACAGCTTTGGAAAAAGGTGTTTAGCATTTCAGCTTTACGCGTGTCATCCTCTATTTCAATGCCATCATCATCCCGTCGTGTCTGGTCTGATATTCCGTAGGCTCTTACTTTGCTTATCAGGCGACAGTGCGGAACTGTATCGAACGCCTTCCGGAAGTCAAGAAAAATAGCATCTACCTGGGAGCCTCTATCGAAAATTTTCTGGGTCTCATGAACAAATAAGGCGAGTTGGGTCTCACACGATCGCTGTTTCCGGAATCCATGTTGATTCCTACATAGTAGATTCTGGGTTTCCAGAAATGACATGATACGCGAGCAAAAAACATGTTCTAAAATTCTACAAGAGATCGACGTAAGAGATATAGGTCTATAGTTTTGCGCATCTGCTCGACGACCCTTCTTGAAGACTGGGACTATCTGTGCTCTTTTCCAATCATTTGGAACCCTCCGTTCCTCTAGAGACTTGCGGTACACGGCTGTTAGAAGGGGGGCAAGTTCTTTCGCGTACTCTGTGTAGAATCGAATTGGTATCCCGTCAGGTCCAGTGGACTTTCCTCTATTGAGTGATTCCAGTTGCTTTTCTATTCCTTGGACACTTATTTCGATGTCAGCCATTTTTTCGTTTGTGCGAGGATTTAGAGAAGGAACTGCAGTGCGGTCTTCCTCTGTGAAACAGCTTTGGAAAAAGGTGTTTAGCATTTCAGCTTTACGCGTGTCATCCTCTATTTCAATGCCATCATCATCCCGTCGTGTCTGGTCTGATATTCCGTAGGCTCTTACTTTGCTTATCAGGCGACAGTGCGGAACTGTATCGAACGCCTTCCGGAAGTCAAGAAAAATAGCATCTACCTGGGAGCCTCTATCGAAAATTTTCTGGGTCTCATGAACAAATAAGGCGAGTTGGGTCTCACACGATCGCTGTTTCCGGAATCCATGTTGATTCCTACATAGTAGATTCTGGGTTTCCAGAAATGACATGATACGCGAGCAAAAAACATGTTCTAAAATTCTACAAGAGATCGACGTAAGAGATATAGGTCTATAGTTTTGCGCATCTGCTCGACGACCCTTCTTGAAGACTGGGACTATCTGTGCTCTTTTCCAATCATTTGGAACCCTCCGTTCCTCTAGAGACTTGCGGTACACGGCTGTTAGAAGGGGGGCAAGTTCTTTCGCGTACTCTGTGTAGAATCGAATTGGTATCCCGTCAGGTCCAGTGGACTTTCCTCTATTGAGTGATTCCAGTTGCTTTTCTATTCCTTGGACACTTATTTCGATGTCAGCCATTTTTTCGTTTGTGCGAGGATTTAGAGAAGGAACTGCAGTGCGGTCTTCCTCTGTGAAACAGCTTTGGAAAAAGGTGTTTAGCATTTCAGCTTTACGCGTGTCATCCTCTATTTCAATGCCATCATCATCCCGTCGTGTCTGGATATGCTGTTTCGAGCCACTTACTGATTTAACGTAAGACCAGAACTTCCTAGGATTTTCTGTCAAGTCGGTACATAGAATTTTACTTTCGAATTCAATGAACGCTTCACGCATAGCCCTCCTTACGCTAACTTTGACATCGTTTAGCTTCTGTTTGTCTGAGAGGTTTTGGCTGCGTTTAAACTTGGAGTGGAGCTCTCTTTGCTTTCGCAGTAGTTTCCTAACTTTGTTGTTGTACCACGGTGGGTTTTTCCCGTCCCTCATAGTTTTACTCGGCACGTACCTGTCTAAAACCAATTTTACGATTGCCTTGACCTTTTTCCATAAACACTCAACATTGTCAGTGTCGGAACAGAAATTTTCGTTTTGATCTGTTAGGTAGTCTGAAATCTGCCTTCTATTACTCTTGCTAAACAGATAAACTTTCCTCCCTTTTTTTTTATTCCTATTAACTTCCATATTCAGGGATGCTGCAACGGCCTTATGATCACTGATTCCCTGTTCTGTACATACAGAGTCGAAAAGTTCGGGTCTGTTTGTTATCAGTAGGTCCAAGATGTTATCTCCACGAGTCGGTTCTCTGTTTAATTGCTCGAGGTAATTTTCGGATAGTGCACTCAGTATAATGTCACTCGATGCTCTGTCCCTACCACCTGTCCTAAACATCTGAGTGTCCCAGTCTATATCTGGTAAATTGAAATCTCCACCTAAGACTATAACATGCTGAGAAAATTTATGTGAAATGTATTCCAAATTTTCTCTCAGTTGTTCTGCCACTAATACTGCTGAGTCGGGAGGTCGGTAAAAGGAGCCAATTATTAACCTAGTTCGGTTGTTTAGTGTAACCTCCACCCATAATAATTCACAGGAACTATCCACTTCTACTTCACTACAGGATAAACTGCTACTAACAGCGACGAACACTCCACCACCGGTTGCATGCAATCTATCCTTTCTAAACACCGTCTGTACCTTTGTAAAAATTTCGGCAGAATTTATCTCTGGCTTAAGCCAGCTTTCTGTACCTATAACGATTTCAGCTTCGGTGCTTTCTATCAGCGCTTGAAGTTCCGGTACTTTACCAACGCAGCTTCGACAGTTGACAATTACAATACCGATTGCTGCTTGGTCCCCGCATGTCCTGACTTTGCCCCGCACCCGTTGAGGCTGTCGCCCTTTCTGTACTTGCCCAAAGCCATCTAACCTAAAAAACCGCCCAGCCCACGCCACACAACCCCTGCTACCCGGGCAAGTGCTCTACCATCAGAGCTACCGAAGCACGACTCACGTCCGGTACTCACAGCACAGTACAGAGTTCGAGTCTCGGTCGGGCACACAGTTTTAATCTGCCAGGAAGTTTCATATCAGCGCACACTCCGCTGCAGAGTGAAAATTTCATGTCGGAAAAATTGTTTTAATTCCCAAAAAGACGGGACGTCTGTCCGTGGATCAGGTCCGACCGATAACGCTACTCAGTTTTCATTGTAAAGCCGTAGCGCGGGCGATAAATATCCACTTGTCGATTTTGCTTGCTGACAATGTCGTGTGTTATGAAAGTTGTCTCCTGGATCATACCCTCCTGAGTCCTCCTATTGCTGAATGTCGTGATCTTATCCCGATTCTTCCTCTGTTCCTGTGTCGGGAACTTTACTTTTTTTATTTTAATCATGCATTTTACGGAGTTAGTCATGATTTTCTGTTGAGAGTGTTGACAGCTGTCAGTTTTAATGATGCCGCACGACAGATATTCACCTCTCTAACAACTGGTATTCAGGCTATTGACGTGAATGGTCGTCTTACTCCACCCATAGAAGTGGGTCGAGGTGATCTGCTGGAGAGTCCCCTTACTATGTCGTTATTCGTGCTATTTCTGGAAACCGTACTGCGGTCTATGGCTGCTCGATTGGGCGGATGGTCGTTGTTGGGAGAAAGATTTATTGTTCGCGCATTTTCCGATGACGTTATGGTACTTCCTAGTAGTCATGACGACATACCGGTGCTCAAGGCCGTTTTGAATGCATTTTTTCGTCTTACAGGAGGACAAATTAACGAACGGAAGTGTCGGTCACTCAGTTTTCGGGGATTTGACGCAGTTGAGATTCCATGGATTGTGGCGGTCACCTGCTATCGATCGTTAGGTGTTATAATCGATCGTTGTCCTATGAAGATGGCTACGTTAAATTGAAAGTGCGTCACTAACATGATTCAAGGAGCGACCCTTGAACACGAGCGTAGCTCCCTCTCGTTACTTCATAAGGTTCGGAACATGGAAAAATGTGTTGAGTAAAGCCTGTTTTGATGCTCGAATTTTTCGTCTTCCTGCAATGATCCCCGATAGGTTCAACGATTATCGGGCAAGTTTATCTGAAAAACCCCTATTTGTTCGGGTGCGCTATGAGGTTATGACGAGATCCCAGGTGATTGGAGGTTTGGGCCTCCCTGATGTCCGGACCAAGACTTGTGCTTTACTTCTTCTATGTACTGCTTTAATATGTCTTCGCGTCCCCCAATCACTTGCAGCTCGCCTTTTTGTCTGTTTTCGATCAGTGAACTTAAACCCTGCAGCAGATGTTGGTAATCGCTCTTCCTCTGCGGAGTCCCTATCGCCAGAGACAGATTGGAAGGTAGTCTAGTTCAATGTCAGCTTATCAATTTTTGGGATGCAAGTGACGTCCTCGTGGTATCAAGTCGTTCATAACCTTCTCCCCACCGACTTTAGACTTTTTCACATTGGCCCTAGTGAGACAGAGCGATGCAGTCGTTGCTATGAAACGGATGCATTATGTCATATGTTGGTCGCCTGCGGACACAGACATTGGAGTTGACTCCGCCGACAATTGGCCTTTCTTTCCAGGACAAAGTGACAGTCTCCAATGAGATTCTCCTGCGTCCCGATTCAACTTTCTTTCCGAGAACGAAGAACAATAGAGTTATGTGGCTTCTAGGGTATTATGTTCATTACGTGGTTGGGAGAGGGTATGACCCGAACTTTTATGCCTTTTACCAACATGTGGTTATAGCCCGTTGGACATGGCAGCGGATGCCACAATATCGTGAGCCTTTTCAAATATGCTGTACCCGGTATTTAATCGTCATGGAATTGGTTGAAGTTTAGAATCCCTTTTCTGTCTGGATGTTTCATTCTTATTACCTTGCTTTTGATAAATTTAACAACAAAACAAAAAGTTACGGTGTTCCTCTTGGTATTTTCGTTACGATTCCTTTTAATGCGTATTGTTAGGGAGTTTATTTCATTGTCGAGGGCCTGTTTATATTTTTCTTGTTAATTAAAAAAACTGTTGTGGGCCACGACTGAAATCAATTTTTTTTATATTTTAAATGGCAGAAACCATGTATAATTACGTTCGATTTTGTTTTTTTCCATTTCGAGTAGCAAGTTCTAAGGTTTCAACAAAAAATACATAAAGATAAAATATTCAAAAAAGGCCAATACACGACCAGCAGAGTGACAGGTGGGAAGGGGAGTGTAAGGGAGGCGGTGGCACGTCGTGGCTTCAGGATTCGACCTACGGACACCTTTCCTGCCGCTACACGAAAAAAACTGTTAATACGAAAAGCAAAAAAGGGAAAAAGTGCCCTTTTTAATACAAAAAAAGTTCGGCAGGAGATTCCGGGTTGGAGTCCCAGTAAAAAAAAAGTAGCTGAGTGGTCAGTGTAGATGGCTGCCATGCGCAGGACCCGTGCTCGATTTCCGGTACTGCCAAGCATTTTTCCTTACAAGGGAACCTCCCCATCGCACCCCCGTCAGATTTAGTTATATGTTGGCACATTCGATAGGCCTTGAAAAACTAAACACAGATCAATCGAGAAAAGGGGAAGAAGTTGTGTGGAACTATGAAAAAGTAAGCAAAATATACAAACTGAGTAGTCCATGTGCATGATAAGCAACATCAAGGATAGTGTGAGCTATAGAGCGCCGTGGTCTAGTGGTTAGCGTGAGCAGCTGCTGAATGAGAGGTCCTACATCAGTCCGGCTTTCGCCGCCGTGCAGTGCGGACGTGTTGCTGTTTCCGCCTGCGAAGCGCGCGCGCTCGTTGTTGTTTACATTTCCGCGGCCGTCACTTACGTGTCGCTTACGTGCACTAGAACCATGGCCAACCGTTTTAGAAAATCCACTTTACGATTCACCTTCTGCAACGACTACGCACGACCAAAGGCCTTGGAAGTGGAACGTTTCCTACGCGACGTTGCTAAGATCCCAGCTTCCGATATCTTGGGCATCCATTTGTCCATATTAAGCAGTACGGTGTACGTCAAAGTCGTCAATGACGCGGTATGTGAACGAATACTTCGTGACTCCAACCATGGCTTACGCTTTTGCCACGCCGACGGCAATGTCGGAGTGGTCACCGTCGACCATGCCGGCTTAGGAATGCGCACCATACGAGTTTTCGAACTCCCGTTCGAGCTCCCGGCGGAAGACGTTATCGCGGCTTTCCGCCCATATGGCACTGTACATGGCCACACTGCCGAACGCTGGGCGCAATTCCAAACGTATCCCGTTCTTAACGGTGTACGGCAGATCACCATCGATCTCCATCGCCACGTGCCATCTTACCCGCAAATTAGCGGGTGCCACGCGGTTGTCATATACGACGGCCAACCCAAGACCTGTTCCGGGTGCGGCAAAGAAGGCCACCTCAGATCTGAGTGTCTTCAGCGACGAATCACCCAATTGCCAGCCGCTACCGTGACAGCTCCGGCTCCGACGACGGTTTTACCGGTCACCTACGCATCGGCGCTCTCTTCTCCTCCCACCGGCCGCCGCCCGTCGGCCCACGTATAAGTGACCCTTCCAGCTGCTACGGATACCGCCGGGGCCGGCACGTCGCGCTCGAAGCCTGACGCTACTCCGGCGCCACTACCAACAGCGACGACTTCCGACCCCCACCCGCACGACCATATGGACGCCTCGTCAATTGACGTTCCCGCGACGGCCTTCCTCTCGGAGCGACGCGACTCTCTTCCGTATTCCGACACGGAGGGACGAACCCGCAAACAACGTTCACCTAAGAGGCGCAAGAGGCGACGCCATTCGGTCTCGGAACGAGACGGATCACCTCCCCCTGATGCTGTAGAGGCCGTCCGACCCGACGAGGCCTCGGAGAACCTACACGACGACACGAATGACGACAACATGACGCCGACTGTGGCTGTGTCGATGCCTACTCTACTGGCTCGCACAGGTGCTCCTGAACCAATGGACTCCACCGCTGCGACTGCCGCCGAGACGTCCTCCGCCCCTACGACCGACGTGGAACATACGACCATCACCACGACAGCGCCTTCAATGGTGTGGAGTGAGGACGTCGATGAGGACCCGGACCATACTTTGGGGACAGAGTTACCCCAGATGGAAGCATCGTTACGCCGCTGATAACGCCGTCAGGTGGCGTACGGCACGACTCGCCGTTGCCTCGCCCCTCATCGTTCTCCGCCGGTGGAGTACCCCTCCACGGCGGGGTACGGCTCCAAACCTACCGAATAGCAACGATCAACACTAACACCATTAGCTCACCCGTGAAACTTCAACTGCTGCGACAGATGATATGGGCGTCAGACGTCGATATCGCACTACTACAGGAAGTACACTTGGCCACACTTCCAGACGTCGCGGGATATAACACTTATCCTTCTCCTGGTGACCACCTGGGACGCGGCGTAGCTATGTACGCCAGAGAAGGCATTCCAGTGACCGATCTCACGTACCTTCCATCTGCCAGAGGCATGGCCGTCACCGTCATGGGGACGCGTATCGTCAACATTTACGCTCCGTCAGGCTCCACCCGCAGACGTGACAGGGCCCTCTTCTATTCAGAAGAAATCGCTCCTTTGTTTCTTGGACGCTGCGACCATTACTTGCTTGGGGGTGATTTTAATTGTGTCTTGCACCCTAAAGATCAAGTGCCCCACTACAACACCTGTCAAGAACTGCGTCTTGTCGTCCGAGATCTGTTGCTCCGCGACACTTGGGAAGTTCAGCACGGCGACGCACCTGGACATACTTACCAGACGAGTCACTCCGCGAGCCGCCTTGATAGAATTTACGTCTCTCGGGAACTCACACCTGCAGTCCAAGGTGCAGAACTTTGGCCCCTGGCCTTTTCGGACCACTGCGCCTACATCTGCAACATTCTCTTCCCCAAGCAAGTGGTCTGGCGTAGTCGTGCACCGTGGAAGCTAAACACCACCCATCTTAATGATTCCGAATGTCTTCAACGTGTTACCGAGACATGGGCCACCTGTGAACGTCGCTTACCTACATACTGCACGACCTTGACCTGGTGGCTGGAATGTGCCAAACCTGCCATTCGACGTACTTTGATTCACTATGGAAAGGAAGTAGCTGCGTGGCGCCGGCACACTACCGACTATTTCTACGCCGTTCTCCGCGACCTGGACGCCCAACCGCCCACCCCCGACACACAGAGGGAACGCAGCAGGATTAAGGCGCAAATTGTAACGTTGACACACCCTAGACTGCAGGGGGCTATGGTGCGAACCCGATGTCAAGATTCGGCGGAACAAGAACATCCCACCATGCATCATATCGCCTCCGATAGGAAACATCGACGACAACAACTCATCACCGAGATCAACACCTGTCACGGCCAGTACGTCACTTGCCAGGCCGAAATCGTCAGTGCCTTTGTCGACCACTACCGCACAATGTACCAGGAGGAGACCACCGACAACCACGCTGAGGAGTCTGTGTTACCACACGTAACTCGCACCCTCACCAACGACGAAGCGGACGAGATGATGGATCCAATTACGCGTGACGAAGTCCACGATGCCATCAAAAAAGGCGCTCTGAATAAGTCACCTGGTGTCGACGGATTGCCGATAGAATTTTATCGCGCTTTCCTCACACTAATGGCGTCACGGTGGACAATGATGTTCCACGAAATGCTGACGATGGGGAACGCCGTACCGCCGTCCTTCGTCACGGGACTTATTATACCCATCCACAAACCGACACCAGGAGTGACGACAGCACATTACCGTCCCCTGACCTTGCTAAACGCAGACTATAAAATTTTTACACGCCTACTGGCAACGCGATTCCGCAAGGTCCTGCCTAGCATTCTATCCCCGGAACAGACAACTCCGGGCGGCTCAGTTAATATACACTCCTGGAAATGGAAAAAAGAACACATTGACACTGGTGTGTCAGACCCACCATACTTGCTCCGGACACTGCGAGAGGGCTGTACAAGCAATGATCACACGCACGGCACAGCGGACACACCAGGAACCGCGGTGTTGGCCGTCGAATGGCGCTAGCTGCGCAGCATTTGTGCACCGCCGCCGTCAATGTCAGCCAGTTTGCCGTGGCATACGGAGCTCCATCGCAGTCTTTAACACTGGTAGCATGCCGCGACAGCGTGGACGTGAACCGTATGTGCAGTTGACGGACTTTGAGCGAGGGCGTATAGTGGGCATGCGGGAGGCCGGGTGGACGTACCGCCGAATTGCTCAACACGTGGGGCGTGAGGTCTCCACAGTACATCGATGTTGTCGCCAGTGGTCGGCGGAAGGTGCACGTGCCCGTCGACCTGGGACCGGACCGCAGCGACGCACGGATGCACGCCAAGACCGTAGGATCCTACGCAGTGCCGTAGGGGACCGCACCGCCACTTCCCAGCAAATTAGGGACACTGTTGCTCCTGGAGTATCGGCGAGGACCATTCGCAACCGTCTCCATGAAGCTGGGCTACGGTCCCGCACACCGTTAGGCCGTCTACCGCTCACACCCCAACATCGTGCAGCCCGCCTCCAGTGGTGTCGCGACAGGCGTGAATGGAGGGACGAATGGAGACGTGTCGTCTTCAGCGATGAGAGTCGCTTCTGCCTTGGTGCCAATGATGGTCGTATGCGTGTTTGGCGCCGTGCAGGTGAGCGCCACAATCAGGACTGCATACGACCGAGGCACACAGGGCCAACACCCGGCATCATGGTGTGGGGAGCGATCTCCTACACTGGCCGTACACCACTGGTGATCATCGAGGGGACACTGAATAGTGCACGGTACATCCAAACCGTCATCGAACCCATCGTTCTACCATTCCTAGACGGGCAAGGGAACTTGCTGTTCCAACAGGACAATGCACGTCCGCATGTATCCCGTGCCACCCAACGTGCTCTAGAAGGTGTAAGTCAACTACCCTGGCCAGCAATATCTCCGGATCTGTCCCCCATTGAGCATGTTTGGAACTGGATGAAGCGTCGTCTCACGCGGTCTGCACGTCCAGCACGAACGCTGGTCCAACTGAGGCGCCAGGTGGAAATGGCATGGCAAGCCGTTCCACAGGACTACATCCAGCATCTCTACGATCGTCTCCATGGGAGAATAGCAGCCTGCATTGCTGCGAAAGGTGGATATACACTGTACTAGTGCCGACATTGTGCATGCTCTGTTGCCTGTGTCTATGTGCCTGTGGTTCTGTCAGTGTGATCATGTGATGTATCTGACCCCAGGAATGTGTCAATAAAGTTTCCCCTTCCTGGGACAACGAATTCACGGTGTTCTTATTTCAATTTCCAGGAGTGTACAAACGGCCATAGGAGAATGTCGCGATTTAATTGCACTGGCAGCGGCGTGCAAACTCCGCGCCGCAGTGGTTGCCATTGATTTTGACAGCGCATTCGACAAAGTGCGGCATCTTTTTCTCTTCTCAGTGATGAACCGTATGGGTTTTCCACCAGCCTTTATCGACGTTATCCGGCGCCTGTACGGCACAGCTGAATCGCTGATTCAGGTTAATGGCCGTGTGGCGGGACCAGTGGCGATCCGGCGTTCCGTACGGCAAGGCTGCCCACTTTCGACCCTACTCTATGCCATGAGCCTGGAGCCACTCATCGGGAGTCTGACTCGCCACCTTTCTGGTCTCACCTTGCGACAGCACAGTTTTAAATGTCGTGCGTATGCGGACGACCTCCTCCTCTTGATCCGCTCACGGAGTGAAACACACACGGTACTTGATTTGATATCAACGTACGGCACTGCAGCGGGCAGTACCATGAATCCATGAATGTGGCTAAATCCGCGGCGATGTCCATTGGACGCGGCCTCTCACACGCCGACTTAGCACCTCTCCCGTGTGTACAAAAACTACGATACCTTGGTATTATTTTCACCTCCACCGTGCGCCGCTCCGCTGCCATCAATTTTCGGCGTGCACTGCAAACTATCCGCACGACGGTGAGACAAAATCTTCTCCGACGACTCGATTCTTTACAACGTGTCCAATACCTCAATCAACATGTGGCGTCCAGGATGGTCCACATCGCACAGGTCCTTCCGCTGCCATCAACAATTGGACGCAGTCTCCAGGCTGCCTTCGGATACTTCCTTACGGCCGGTACGCTCTTTAAGGTCCGCTACGACACGCTCACCCTTCCCACGCGAGCGGGAGGCCTCGGACTTGTCAACGTGCGACTCCGAGCGGCGTCCTTGTACATGTCCACCATGCACAAGCAGTGGCACGGGGCACCTCCCTTACGCGCAGCTTGCTGGAAATTCTTGTACCCGCAACCATAACACCACCAGTACCAGTAGGACACATCAAGCACCATCTGGCGCACATTTCTGATTTCATCGTCGACTTCAGTTACGCTCACACACACTTACCGACCACGCGTTCTCCTCAACCTAAAGATTTTTACACCCCACTGCTTCGTTCCATATCCAGCAACAATATTGAAGTGAGACATCCGTCCAAGCGGTGGCCCACGGTTTGGCGTCATATCCACCAGCCTTTTCTTCCCTCCCACGTCCGGGCAACATGGTACCAAGTCGCAAATGAAAAATTCGCCACAAATCATCGCCTTCACGCCATCGGACTACTGGACTCTCCACTTTGTTCCATTTGCCACCTCGTGGATGACGATGTCCATCGACTGACTTGTGCTGCCACTAGTGACGTCTGGAAACTGGCCCGACAGTTCGTTGCCTGTTACCTCCGTGTTCCGCCGGACTCGATTGACCCATGGACTTTTATCCATCCCGAGAATACTTATTTCCCCGCCGCCAAAAATCATGCGATTGTATGGGTCAAGGGATGGACAATCACCTACATGTATAATGATAGCGACAAATCACGCCTTGATTTCTGGCAGTACTTACAAACCGCCCACAGTCAAGTCGAACACCGACCGCGCTACCGCGCCTTCTTCGCCAATTACCTACATGCGATCTTTACGTCACCCCCGCTCAGTTGGATGGTGCCACACGCCGACAACACTCCCGCCCCTCCTGCTGACATCTGAGACTCCCCGCGCTACTTTATATATTGTAACCCACAGTGGAGTAGGCGCATGGACACGCGCCTCCTTTCGTTTATGCACTATACCAGAACACAGTGGTTTTTCCCTCACTCCACTGTATATTGCTTCACACCTCTTGCTTACATCAGGATCATTATTCTTTTTTTCCTACACCTTGTTCATAAAAACAAAAAAATTGCTCGCCTGGCACGAGTATAATGTCTTGTGTTATTTTCGCCAGAAGGATGGCATTTCTGTTTGTATTTAAGTTTGTACCAATAAAGATCATTTGTTAATTTACCCTGTTCCTGCTAAACAAAAAAAAATCTTAATAATAAAATAAAAATAAATATAAAAGCTACTTTGAGGGAGTGATTCAGGGACGGGAGGGGGGAGACATCGCGGCCGGGCCTCGGGTTCCGACCCCTGCCCGCCTTGTCTCCACCTACTCATAACTGAACACTCTTTAACGAAAAAAAAAAACAAAAACAAAAATACGAAAAAAATAGGTGGTTAGCGTGAGCAGCTGCTGAATGAGAGGTCCTTGGTTCAAGTCTACCCTCGGATGAAAATTTTTACTTTCTTTATTTTCGTAAAGTTATCTGTCCGTTCGTTCTTTGACATCTCTGTTCACTGTAATAAGTTTAGTGTCTCTGTTTTGCGACTGCACCGCAAAACCGTGCGATTAGTAGACGAAAGGACGTGCCTCTCCAATGGGAACCGAAAACATTTGATCGCAAGGTCATAGGTCAACCGATTCCTCCACAGGAAAACACATCTGATATATTCTATACGACACTGGCGACGGCATGTGCGTCATATGACAGGAATATGTTGTCGACTCACCTAACTTGTACACTTGGCGAATGGGTAAAAAGATTCTTCTACCTTGCCTGATTTAGGTTTTCTTGTGGATGTGATAATCACTTCCAAAAAAGTGATGAAAACATAAGCGTTTGTCACATAAACTGAAAATCAAAATGTTAATCTTTTCACCCGAGGGAAGGATTGAACCAAGGACCTCTCGTTCCGTAGCTGCTCACGCTAACCACGGGACCACGGCACCCACGAGCTTGCTATTTCCTTTTAGTTGCTTATGTTGCACATGGACTACTCAGTTTGTATATTTTGCTTATTTTTTCATAGTTCCGCACAACTTCTTCCTGTTTTCTTGATTGATCTGTGTTCAGTTTTTCAAGGCCTATCCACTGTGCCAGCTTATAACTAAATCTGAGGGGGGTGCGGTGGGGAGGTTCCCTTGTTAGTGGTAGGACTGGTACGGGGTGCATTCAGCCTCATGATGCTAATTTCGGAGCTCTCTGACCGAGTAGTAGCGGTATCTCGGTCTGGTAAGTCTACAAAATGGCCGGGAGAGCGGTGTGCTGACCATATGCCCTTCCTTATCGCATCCACATCGCGCCGCAAGGCAGAGGATGACACGGGGGCCGGTAGACTACCCTAGGGCCCTCACGTCCTGGTCAGAAGATCGTTATGTTATTATTCATGTTACATTTCGTACTGCTTTAAAATTAGAATTGCTATTTGTTAGGGAATCTCACACCCGTCGGATAGCCGTGCATGTTAAAGCGCCGCTTCTGGGACTTGAAAAAATTTCGCTTACTTTCACATAAATAATACCACACGCAGGTAGCTGTCGTACACATATTCGGTAGCGGGGAGTAACGGAGTGACGGCAGGAAGAGCATCCGACCACCTCTTCAATTGCCGTGCCAAATTCGTTAATAGCCATGCCGACACTGCGTCCTTAAATTAACTGCGCCGAATCCGTTAATAATCGTTCTGACCCTGCGCCGATGCGGGACAAAAGGCACAAGAAAAAAAAAGAAGAAGTTAGTGAAATTCGCACATTTGGAACTTATGTTGAATTATAGAATATGTAGAAATCATTTAAAAACAGTTTTATCATTTAACTCTTGCCAGCTAGTCAATTTCCGACACATGGATTTGTTGGTTATTCAAAATTAATTATTGTAAGCCTTCAGTTTTCCGTGTGCCATTAGAATCGCTGCGTAGTGGCATTTTAATCACCCATCTTGGGTCGGCCGTTGGAAAATACTCTTTTGTAGTTCATTGCCATTCTTTCCTTATTGTCCCTCTAGTCCTTTTCGTAACATTTTTCTCGTGAAATTTATGTGACGTTTGCTGACTAACTTCCACTTGTGATCTAGAAGCCCATTTAGCCAGTTGATCTGCCAGTTAATTTCCATATATGCACATGTGGGCTTTAATCCATGAAAAGTTTATAATCTAGTTATTCCTTTGCAATATTATAGTCTCATTTTTTATTTCTCCAGT
This sequence comes from Schistocerca serialis cubense, assembly GCF_023864345.2. Lineage (NCBI taxonomy): Eukaryota > Metazoa > Arthropoda > Insecta > Orthoptera > Acrididae > Schistocerca > Schistocerca serialis. The sequence goes on along the minus strand of NC_064640.1, from coordinate 572,710,320 downwards.
TAGACTGTTGTGTTGCTTTAGATACCCCAAAGAATGTAGTGTTATTCAGCTATCGATCTCTTTTACGGTCGTTCTTGTAAGTCATCTAATGTGTTAAGCTTATCGAGAAATTACTTAAGCATTCCCTTCACCGTTTATAAAATGGTTCAAATGGCTCTAAGCACTATGGGACTTAACATCTGTGGTCATCAGTCCCCTAGAACTCAGAACTACTTAAACCTAAGTAACCTAAGGACATCACAAACATCCATGCCCGAGGCAGGATTCGAACCTGCGACCGTAGCGGTCACGCGGCTCCAGACTGAAGCGCCTAGAACCGCACGGCCACATCGGCCGGCCACCATTTATATTAAACCTGATGTGCTACTGGCTCAACAAAATTACCAGCACGTTTATGGAGAAATAACGACACACATTATCTCAGTACCTGCCAAGCGATTCCTAGTAACTGAGGAGGAACCGAGGAACATCCCCTTTCTGCCCTGAACGTTTAACATAACATGATTGTGTCACCATGCTCTTGTTAGAAGTACTTCAGTCACGCCAACATTCTACGTTATTTATCGTATGAGGGGTTAGCTTCCCCTTTTGCAGTATTCACATCTGTCGACACTATGAGAATGCATGAGTCTATCGACGTCTTGTGGACAATATCCAGGAGCATAATAAAGCATGACGTGCGAAGCAACGCGGACTTAAGAATAGGACTAGCACAGTCAAACAGACCAGTACTCGGGGAAGAAAGAAGTTTATATTTAGGAATCACGTACAAACAAGCATAAGACGTAAACTGAGCAAAAAACTGATAAGAAAACTTATTAGTTATTAAGTGCTTAAATTATGATCTTAACTAGACGTATTTTTTCGAGGCAACTGAGAGATGGCGACAACGTAATAATGTTCGTCAGGCTACAAAAATACGCATACAACCATCTAGAGGCGACATTTAGTAACTAACCACATTCCAAAGTGCACTCAGCACTATACAAGGTGCGTCTGAAAAGTTCGGCGAATGGTTTCAGAAAACAAAGAAAACGACAGTTACAAACAAAATACCTTTACTGGCCTTTAAAGTAATCACCATTAGCAACAAGTTACGTCTGGCATCGATTGTAAGGCTGTTGGGAGCTGTGAGCAAACGCATCTTGTGGAATCGCTCGAAGCACCGTGGTCACGCGTTATTGATTATCCGCTTCATTACAGGAGATCAGACCTGGGACTATCAACACGATCCTGAGACCAAGCGGCAGTCAGTGGCATGGTGGGCATCGCTTCCCAGCCTGCCAAAACACTTCGGCTCCTACAAAATCCAAGATTAAGACTGATGGCTCTCGATCTTCCACCATAACCGAGTCCATCTACGTGAGGTAGCAAATATGAGGTAGCCAAGAAGGTGGAAACGTGGGTTCTACTATACCAAGACTGCTTGGAAGCTACAACAGGAAAACACAGTTAATCAGCAGAGGTACAAAATAAAACAGTTTTTATTACTTAACTTTGTTGTAGTCCATGATCTGTTGGTTGACAATTATAGAAGGAGCGACTAGCCTAAGCGTCTGTAGAATGACATAATTTACAAGTCACAAATCTTGCAGTGACGAATTAATCTCTCGTAATATTGAATGTCGAATACGGTGAATTTGAAGACTGTCTTGGAACTGGGCTACAAAGACTTGATGGCAGCAGTGACTGAGCTACAGACGATGACTAAAATCGGCTCTGGCTCACCACTGAGCCCGGTTACGAACTGTAGACTGGCACAACTGCACTACACTCCTGTCCGCCCCCCTCCCCCCCCCCCCCCCCCCCGCCCCAATAGCTGAGTGGTCAGCGCGACAGTATGTAAATCCTAAGGGCCTGGGTTCAATTCCCGATGGGGTCGGAGATTTTCTCCGCTCAGGGACCGGGTGTTGTGTTGTCCTAATCATCATCATTTCATCCCCATCGACGCACAAGTTGCCGAAGTGGCGTCAAATTGGAAGACTGGCACCCGGCGAACGGTCTACCCGAGGGGAGACCCTAGTCACACGACATTTACTTTTACTACACTCCTGCTACACATGAAGTGGCCTAGCGGCGCCTCGTGGCGAGCATAAGTACTGCGACAGCCGTTCTTCTGTTCCGTTTATCGAGAGAATCGCATCCGGCGGATCGATCTCTCAGGCGGCGGTGTGGTCGTATGACTGACGACATCACAAAGACGATATTGATCGCCTTTTTCGACAGCAAGAACTTGATCCATCATGAATTTCTACCTTGTCACTGACTGTCGCTTGGTGACCGTGTCGTACTGGTAGCACCAGATCTCATCTCCTGTAACGATGCTGTTACCCAACAACGACGGACGACAGTGCTTAAAGCGATTCCACAAGATGCGTTGGCTGACAGTTTCCAACAGTCTTACAATCGATGTGAGAAGAAAGTTGTAGCCAATTGTGATTACTTTGAAGGCCAGTTAAAGTATTTTCTTTGTAATATTTGTTTCCTTCATTTTTTGATACCATTCACCGAACTTTTCAGAGGCACCTTGTGTAACGTTGACTGCTATAATTTGGTGCCACCTGCTGATGACTGTGGAAATTAAATGCCGAGAAAACGCTTAACTGCCTAATGTGTATTCTGATGACTTTTACGTTCAAACCACACTGAAAACTGTTAAACTGTATGTAATACTTATTAACAATTAATGAGTGAACTGTATAGAGATGTGTAAAAATGATGTGTAACAGAGCGCCGCTTTAAAAATCGGTAGGATACGCTGTACGAATAACTTGGTACGCTCAAGACATTCGAGAAATCAGGGAAAGTCCATGAGCGACAAGAATCTTGCCGCTGCGGGCCCGCTTTTAGTTGAGACGAGTGAAAATTTTGATGCTGTTGGAAGCAATGGCCAACGGACACATTACAAGTTTCGTGCAAAAGCAGTTCCAAATTCTTCTCAAGTTGTGGAGAGTCTTCTACACAGCAAGACTTTTTCACGTATACAGCCTTCTTTCATGACTCCTAAACTGTTAACGATGGATAAATAATGCTCTGTGCAAAATTCTACCAGGCAGTTTCCTCTTTTATTCCTTTCCACCAGCCCATATTTACCTACTGTTTTTCCTTCTCTTCCTTTCCCTACTATAAAATTCCTGTCACCCATCACAATTAAATTTTCGTCTCCGTTAACCATCTGAATAATTTCTTTTACCTGATCATACGGTTCTTCGATCCCTTCATCCTCTGAGGAGCTAGTTGGCATATAAACTTGTACTACTGTGGTTGGAGTGGGCTTTGTGTCTGTCTTGGCTACGATAATGCGTTCACTATGCTGTTTATAGTAGCTCATCCGCATTACTATTTTCTTATTCATTAGTAACCCCACTTGTGCATTACTCCTATTTGACTTTGTTTTTATAGCCCTCTATTCACCTAACCATAAATCCTATTCCTGCTGCCACCGAACTTCACTAATTCCCACTATATCTTACTTCAGCCTATCCATTTCCCTTTTTATATTTTCTAACCTACCTACCCGATTAAGGGATTTATCACTCCACTCATCGATCCACAGAATGCAAGTTTTATTTCTCCCGATGATAATGTCCTCCTGAGTAGTCCCCGTCCGGAGATCCGGATGAGGCACTATTTTACCTCCGGAAGCCCTGGTAGGATCTGGTAGGACGGGTATACATCATGGCGGATTTCATGGTCGGGTGAGTGAAAGCGATTGAAGTTTCGTTGGGAGAGGACGTGGATGGTATGGAGGTGTAGTGTTGGGGGAATATGATGGGAGAGATGTGGCAGAGTACCAGGATCAGTGAGCAGTGGGGATATTAGGGGATGGGTAGCGTTGAGTTGACGGGTAACATAAGATATTCGGAGATGTTCAAGATGAAAGAGTAGGCTGAGGAATTTGATAAGTCGGTAGAGGATGCAGGTGGCGGACGGTAAGCGGATTCGAAAGGCTTGGCAGAGTGCATGGCGTTTGAGAATCTGTAGGGTGTGATAAAAGGACGGAGGAGCGGAAGTCCATGCCACATCGGCATAGCAGAGAATTGGTCGGATTAGGACTTCATAAGTGTGGAGGATTGTGTAAGGGTGCAATGCCCAAGTTGAGCCGGTTAGTAGTTTTAGTAATTTTAGTCTATTATGGTCTTTCTGTTGAATGGTTAGTAGATGAGCTTCGCCGGCCGGTGTGACCGTGCGGTTAAAGCCGCTTCAGTCTGGAACCGCGTGACCGCTACGGTCGCAGGTTCGAATCCTGCCTCGGGCATGGATGTGTGTGATGTCCTTAGGTTAGTTAGGTTTAATTAGTTCTAAGTTCTAGGCGACTGATGACCTCAGAAGTTAAGTCGCATAGTGCTCAGAGCCATTTGAACCATTTTTTTAGATGAGCTTCCGTGTTTGTGGGTGATCAAGTGTGAGTCCGAGGTATTTTAGCGTGTTAGTTAACTGGATAGAACCGTTGTAGATGTTAAGGTAAAAGTCGTAGGGATGGAAGCTGCCGATGGTTCAGCCTATAATTATTGCTTGCATTTTTTTAGGGTTTATATGGTTGATATCACTGGTTGTGCCAGAAGATGAACTGATTGAGATGGAGCTGGACGAATCGTTGGGATTTCTCGAGGGTAGGATAGAGGGCAAGAAAGGTAGTGTCATCGGCATACTGGAGAAGATGAGCAGGAGAAGGGGGCTTGGGCGTATGGGCGGTGTGGAGGACGTACAGGAGAGGTGACAGGACAGAACCTTGAGGCACAGATACAGTGTTATGGAATATATAGGAGTGGGTGTTGTTGATGGTGGTTACAGAAAGGAGGCGATGAGGTGGACATAATTCATGAGAATTGCGTAAGTCTGCAGCTTAAAGAGAGCCCGGATTGCCATACATGGTCATAAGCTTTCTCAAGATATAGGAAGACAAAAATGGAGGATTTGCGGTTGTTGATTTGGTGGGATAGGAGATGAGTAAGGTACAGGTGTTGGTCATCAGAGGAAATATTGGGACAGAAGCCACACTGATGGACAGGAATGAGTAGGTGTTGTTGTAAGTATTATGGATACGTCGGGATAAAATGGACTCAAGGACCATGCCAAATACGGAGGTGAGGCTGATGGGACGGTAGGAGGAAGTGTCACTGGCAGGTTTATTAGGTTTGAGGAAGAGGAGGATTCGATAAGTTTCCAATGGCTGAGGATAGAAAGCTGTGTGAAGGATTGTATTATAAACGGTGCGTAAGATTTATAGGAAGGAGAAGAGGCATTCTTTCAGGTGTCTGTAAGTGATGCAGACGTGACCGGCAGCCGTGTTGCGTTTGTGATGAAGTATATGTTTAATGTCTTGTGTTGTTACTGGAGTATTGGGTTCTGTCTGTGGGGTGTTGTCGTGTTGTCGAGGTACAGGAAGCTAGGAGCGATGTGTGGGAGGGGGGAATTGGTACGCTCGTGGGCTGTTGGGAATAAGGAGTAATCTTGTTGCCAGTAAGACGGTATAATGCCTTGCAGTACCTGGAAGATTTCATGAGCAGTGAGTCTCACCTTAAATATTATTCTATAAACACTGAAAAAGCGAAATAAAATCAACTGCTGTTTTATATCCCAGTAGCTTAACTGTCACCAACAGATGGGTCCACTGTTAAAAAGCGTCACATGTTGGATCTCTACATCACAAGTTGTTCTCACTGCCATCAACTGATAAAAATGTCCAAAATTCCATCTATGGACACACTTGATTTATGACACAGCAGAACCTTAAATTAATTATCTTCCACATCTATGATGAAACAATATTGTAAAATGTCTGCAGAATACGTCAGCAATGCAAAAAAAAAAAAAAGTTATGTTCACATCGATAACCAGAGTGTTTTTATCAAGTTATTTTCCACACATATCAGTCTATAAAACATGATTGTGAAATCTTTAGTATGTGTCAGGGGAGAGGAATGGCTCTGAGCACTATGGGACTCAACATCTGTGGTCATCAGTCCCCTAGAACTTAGAACTACTTAAACCTAACTAACCTAAGGACATCACACACATCCATGCCCGAGGCAGGATTCGAACCTGCGACCGTAGCGGTCACGCGGCTCCAGACTGACGCGCCTAGAACCGCACGGCCACACCGGCCGGCCAGGGGAGAGGAATGTGAACATAATGTATCACCAGAAAAATATAATCGATAGCTAATAAGTTGTTAAGTTCAAATCAATTATTTTACTTCAGCTACGATGCTTGTCAGAAGTGCGACAACATTCTTAAAAGCATCAGAAAATGTAATCTTTACACTGCAACAGTGCCTAAATACGTAAAGTGTATTCAATATGAAAATGGGTACTGTCATCAAACAGCTTTTTTCCAGTCACCGCTTTAGTAGGGGAGTGAAGATAAAGCGTCTCAGGTAAAAATACGATTGATGAAAAGACTACACAACCTTCTGCAGCATTTGTAACTATGACTCGCTAAATACTTTCAGTCAACAATATCAACGCCTAACTAAAGTATCATCACATGTACAACACATGAATTTTAGGAACGGAAGGAAGATGTTCAATTTTAGGAAGGAATAATCTGCTGTATTACGATACATACTTAAACTGCAGAATGATGTGCATTGTTTATGCGCACATTCACAAGAGACGCTCAGAGATGATAACAATGAGTGATGTAACATCTCCAAAAGCAATGACATAATCGATTTCTCTAAAATAAATAAATTTATCATTTATCGTATGATTTCCCACACTTCGCAAGCAAATTAAACATTTCCGCATATCTAAATTGCCTGTATTACTTATTAAAATGCACTCAACTTGCATATTAGCACAACTGATAAGAACTTTTAGGTTGAGCAGCATTCGTCCACGTATAAATTTCGATATGTATACCACCCTTACAAGCTCTACGGAACTTTAAACGAAGTATTTATCCGCTTCTAAAAACGTCTATATAACTTTTTAAAGTACATACAGGTTGCATGCTTATCGTAACATGCAAAATCTCCACGAAAATTCGAGCAAAATAAAATTGTATAGTATGTAAGATTACAAACAGTCTGCGAGCACAATGAACTTTTAAATTAAATATTTCTACGTATAAATTGTCTGTATTACTTATCAAAATACGTGCAGCTACTAATAAAAAACTTGAGGCATATTTCGCACATTGAAATTACAAGGGAAAAGAACAGGCAAAATTTTCGCTGGATGAAGTTTTCAATTTTGCTTTAATTCATTAGTTTTTGATGCAACGACACTATACCGTGTATTTTGGCTGAAAAAAAGTATGTTGCAGACATGAGGTATATGAAACTTTTTTGGGGGAAAAGATGAGCTTAGAAAACACAGATCCGGGACGCTGAGCCTTGTTACCTCGTCAGAGAGAACAGTCTCAGCTCATAGAGAGTTATATTGAGTTCTCAGAATTAACTGAGATCTCTCTCACAATTTCGTGCTCCATCATGCAATATAGGTGGGGGAAATCTATTTATTGCTTCAAAACCTATATTTTTCTGTGATGTGTCACAACAAGCATATCAAAGATTATATTTGTATTTCTATCTCATTTTTGTGCTAAGTCGATGCACTTACCCTTTTTGAAGCACAATTACTTCCACATCCATTTTTAATTTTTTAGAATTATCCATGATTCTGATGAAGTCACGGGTTCAAGGTCATTGATCTCATGTGACAGCACCAGGCTACAATATTATTAGTGGCATCATAGTAGACATGCTCTGATCGCAATATGAGACAGTTTGCTGCGATTTAGAAGTACTCCACAGCTTCTGCTAATACTGTAAGTTGTCGTAAAGTAGGGTGTCCATTAACTCCACTTTTTCCAGGATAGTCCCTTTCTTTCCAAAATGTCCCGCAGTCCCGAAAGTTTTCTTGGGGACGCTCAAATGCCCCCCCTTTTCTTTAATTCCGCTTTGCTAAAGTATTTTACGCTACCGGCTGTTTGATCTGCAATTTAATGCGCATTGCACAAGTATGTATGCTAGGAAGAGCCATTTGTACAACTTGCCCCACAATCTTTGTTTATTTGCTGTTATAATTTTCATCTGTTGGAGTACCGATTTATGTTCTCTGTTTCATCAAGTGGAAACAAAAGTGTAATTTTAACAGCAATAGAAAAAATGAGTTTAGTTTCTCAACATGCAGTGGAGAAACTGTAGAATGTGCGCTGTGTAATTCAAATTTTACTATTTGACATTTTGGATTGTCTGATATTGTGAATAGCGTTAAGACGAAGAAACATCGCATAAGTGTTCAAACGCAAATTCACTTCCAAATAAAATATATAAAAGTGAAAAGTACGGTGACAGTGCAGCAGAATAATTATTAAAAGCGATCTGGGATTATCTGAGTGCATTATGCAAAGGTAAACCTCTATGTGCACTACGGTTTGTCAATACAATTTGTGTCCGGTTTTTTCTTTAATTAACCTAGATTCTTCTCAAGTTTTTAATATGTCCTGTCGTTTAATAAAAATGAAATGGACATCCTGTCGTAAAAGGCAAGGAATATACAAGATGATTGATAAGTTTCCGGGAATTACGCCGGATAATATTGTAAAAACTGCACAATATTTCAGCGAGACAACTGCCCGCCATCTTCAGGTGCTACGGTTGCGTCGCTGAGAAGCTCGCCAATTTGTGTGTTGGCTGTCTAGAACAGCGCATGCGCCAGCGGGGCCATAACGTCATCGAAGACCAATCGTAAACGGCGTCGAATACCAGAGGCCTCTGCTGGAGAAACGGATCGTGGTCTGCGGTAGCGCGCCGCGGCGCGGGAAAATGCGGCCGGGAGAGACGGAACCCGTTCGCGCGCGCGAGGTGTTGGCGTGCGATTTAAGCATCTGCTCTAAGGTTTACCATCTGCGTTGACTCGGTACAGTTTCTAATCTGCAGCTGACGATTCCTTAGTGCCGCCAAGGCTGGCTCCCAGGCTTTGCTCAGGTGAAACCCCGTGTCTCTGTTTATTAGGTCATGCTTATACGTATTTCGACCGCCTCTTTGATGATGGAGTCCCAGTATGTGGAAGCATACGAGAAAATCTTGGTTTCTTCATAGTTCATGCCGTGTCCCATGTCAAGGCAGTGTTCGGCAACCGCAGATTTCTCTGCGATATATATTATACATCTCATACTTGGGCGTCACACAAACCGGGGTTTATGGCTATTTCAAATACAGAAGTCAATCACCCCAAAACTGTGGCTTCACAGCAAAAATGCTAATACGCAGCGACGAACTGGAAATAGATAGGCAATGGTAGTACCACATAGCACACTACTTTCCAAAATGTGACATTTATGTTCGTCGCATCTGTCTTTAACCGTACGACACGTCTGGCCAATATAAGACTTCCCACAGTGGCACGGGATTTTATATATTCCTGGTCTCCTCAGGCCCAGGTTGTCTTTAACAGAGCCCAGCATTGATTGCACTCGTGCTGTAGGCCGGAAAACACATTTAATCAGGTATTTCTTGAAAATTCTGCCCATCTTAAAAGACACGCCACCGACATACGGTAGAAAAACCAACCCCGTGGTGTTCTCTACTTCTTCAGGCTGTTCTTGGGGTTTGGAGCGTGCTGGGCGAAATGCATTCCGGATCTGCTTCTGGGAGTACCCGTTCTGGGCAAACACAGAGCGGAGATGGCTAAGCTCTACCGATAAGCCGTCCTGATCTGAGATGGCTCTAGCCCTATGCACTAGCGTCCGTAATACACCGCTGCGCTGTGAGGGATGATGACAGCTCGTAGCTTGTAAATACAAGTCTGTGTGCGTAGGCTTCCGGAACACACTGTGACCCAAGGAGCCGTCTCCTTTTCTACGAACCAAAACATCCAGAAACGGGAGCTCACCATCTTTCTCTACCTCCAAATTCTTGTAGAATTTTAGAACATGTTTTTTGCTCGCGTATCATGTCATTTCTGGAAACCCAGAATCTACTATGTAGGAATCAACATGGATTCCGGAAACAGCGATCGTGTGAGACCCAACTCGCCTTATTTGTTCATGAGACCCAGAAAATATTAGATACAGGCTCCCAGGTAGATGCTATTTTTCTTGACTTCCGGAAGGCGTTCGATACAGTTCCGCACTGTCGCCTGATAAACAAAGTAAGAGCCTACGGAATATCAGACCAGCTGTGTGGCTGGATTGAAGAGTTTTTAGCAAACAGAACACAGCATGTTGTTATCAATGGAGAGACGTCTACAGACGTTAAAGTAACCTCTGGCGTGCCACAGGGGAGTGTTATGGGACCATTGCTTTTCACAATATATATAAATGACTTAGTAGATAGTGTCAGAAGTTCCATGCGGCTTTTCGCGGATGATGCTGTAGTATACAGAGAAGTTGCAGCATTAGAAAATTGTAGCGAAATGCAGGAAGATCTGCAGCGGATAGGCACTTGGTGCAGGGAGTGGCAACTGACCCTTAACATAGACAAATGTAATGTATTGCGAATACATAGAAAGAAGGATCCTTTAATGTATGATTATATGATAGCGGAACAAACACTGGTAGCAGTTACGTCTGTAAAATATCTGGGAGTATGCGTGCGGAACGATTTGAAGTGGAATGATCATATAAAATTAATTGTTGGTAAGGCGGGTACCAGGTTGAGATTAATTGGGAGAGTGCTTAGAAAATGTAGTCCATCAACAAAGGAGGTGGCTTACAAAACACTCGTTCGACCTATACTTGAGTATTGCTCATCAGTGTGGGATCCGTACCAGGTCGGGTTGACGGAGGAGATAGAGAAGATCCAAAGAAGAGCGGCGCGTTTCGTCACCGGGTTATTTGGTAACCGTGATAGCGTTACGGAGATGTTTAATAAACTCAAGTGGCAGACTCTGCAAGAGAGGCGTTCTGCATCGCGGTGTAGCTTGCTCGCCAGGTTTCTAGAGGGTGCGTTTCTGGATGAGGTATCGAATATATTGCTTCCCCCTACTTATACCTCCCGAGGAGATCACGAATGTAAAATTAGAGAGATTAGAGCGCGCACGGAGGCTTTCAGACAGTCGTTCTTCCCGCGAACCATACGCGACTGGAACAGGAAAGGGAGGTAATGACAGTGGCACGTAAAGTGCCCTCCGCCACACACCGTTGGGTGGCTTGCGGAGTATCAATGTAGATGTAGATGTAGATGTAGATGTAGAGCTCAGATGTTCCAGAAAAGAAGGAAGCATTGCTGTCCCATGAGGCCATACCACAAACGTCTCATCTACATATCTCCAAAAATATTTTGGATTCAAAACCGCCGTCTGAAGTGCTTTGTCCTCGAAATCTTCCATAAAAAGATTAGCTTCTATGGGAGACAGAGGGCTACCCATAGCAACACCGTCAGTCTGCTCAAAATACTGGTCGTTGAATAAAAAGTAAGTCGAGCTAAGCACGTGTTTGAAAAGGTGTAAGACGTCCTCCTCCAGCTTAGCTCCTATGAGTTTTAATGGGTTCGTCAGAGGCACTCGTGTGAACAAAGAAACCACATTGAAACTCACTAGTAAGTCGGTAGGTTCAAGGCGCAGGTTCTTCAGTCGCCGTATAAAATCTTCTGAGTTTCGAATATGGTGTTCACATTTCCCCACCATTTGACTCAGAAGAGAAGCCAGAGGTTTAGCTAGGTGGTATGTTGCGGCACCTATATTACTGACGATAGGGCGAAGCGGAACATTCTCCTTATGTATCTTTGGCAGGCCATACAGTCGTGGTGGAACTGGTGCTCGTTCTATTAAACTCTCCTTCAGATGGTCAGGAAGTTGGCTGGATTTTAGGAGAGAGGATGTCTTCCGTTGTACGGCATCCGTCGGATCTTTCTGGAGACGGCGATACGCTGTATCCTGTAGTAAGTCCATCATCTTGCCAAAATAAGATGTAGCAGGCAGAAGAACAGTGGCGTTATCCTTGTCAGCTGGTAAAATTACTATATCACTGTCTTCTTCAATGGTGACGTTCTACTTTGGTGCAGGCATCCTGGTTATTGATCTGCAAGCCTCTCGCCTTATTTCTTCAGCAGCATCATTCGGAAGTCTTAAAACACCTTGTTCAACGGCATTGATGAACTCCTTGATGAGCAAGGTCTTGGGAGTAGGCGCAAAATTAAGTCCCTTTTCTAACACTGAAATTGCAGCGTCACTCAGTGGTTTATCTGTGAGATTAAACACAGTCCGTCTGCTAAATTTCTCTTCTTGCAATGACCGGTGTGTAAAGCATTGGAACTTGGAAGTTTGACGCGCTGTGATTTACTGCCGCGCCCTGTCCGAAAGCGCCCAAGTAGAGCTGTCCACCCAGTCCCAGGAATCCGCTGACAGACACGACGAGATCTTCAGATGAACTGAGAGCAGGCTTCTGGAGACTTCGTCTAATACTCGTCTAGTATAACGGATTCCTTATCTCACCAGTGCCCTGCTTGCTCGTTGCTAGCCTCAAACAGCACAATATACAAGATGTTAGCGACAATTCTGGGACCAGAAATTAGTAGTTAAATCGTATGGCAAGAATGGCTAGGGGATCCCGAAGGGCAGGTTCGGGCGGTTAATTGGAAATGTTTTTCGTATCCTCCGCGCCCGTAGGCACCCTTCCGTCGGTAAGTGTGATAGCTGTGTCTGTAATCGTATTTGCTAAGTGTAGATGACTGTATTGGTATATGGGTACAATGTAGTGTCGTGTTCCTGTTTGAGATGATGATAGAACAGAGAGGGTAAAACCTACTGCCGTCACATAGCCTTCTCACCGCGAATAGCACCACGTGGACCACCGAGCTTAACGTCTCCAACCGACGGACTGGTCACCATCAACAGTGTCGCAAGCCCCAACTTCATAGACACTGCAGCGAAAGACACTGGCACAAAGACTGGCGATCAATAACATTACGCCACCACCTCCTTAACTCCTGCCGGCCAAATACTGGCAGTGAAAATTTCATCCACCACCAGGATTCGAACCGGTTTACCTTCCAGCGAGCGCCACCGCACAAGCGTGCGTTAGCGGCCGCGGCTACGGAAGCTGGTCTAGAAAATAATTGGACTCGGCAGATATTAAGACGGAGCGTTGGCGGACAAATGATTTATGGAGATCGATTTATGGCTCCTTTGCTAAAAACAGGCCTCTCACAATATGATTATATTTACCTTAATGCAATTTTACGTGATGGATACCTTTGTTGGATCCGCAGCTGAATGATTCAGTTTTTAGAGTAAAAGTATCTACCGAACAATAATTTATTTTCCGAACTTTATTTCTAGACCAATTTCGGAAAGATTGTTTCCATTCATAACTCAGTATGATCCGCCAGTATGACCCCACAGCACACCACACCACATTGCAAGGTATACTAGTGGGTTATACAACACTGAAAATGGAAACAAGCTTTCTGAAAACTCTCTGCAAATAAAATTTGGGAACAAAATTTGTAGCTGTTTAGTGAATTTTTTTCCTCTGCAAAATTATTTCATCTGGTGGCACTACGTGATCGATATTTACTCCTACACTTTTTATTTCAGGGACTACACAGTGCATGTAAGATGGCAGCTTGACTGAATGTTGATTTCGCATCTTATATGAGATTTTACACGTCATAACAAGTAGATGAATATGTGATCTGACATACTTCGGTGGTAGTGAGCAGATTTGCCTATTAAAACGTATAGTAGGTAATGCCAAAAGGGATGACACTCGATTCGACGGTATTAGCACATCAAACCCAAATCCTGCATGTCCATGAGCAAAAGGTGAAAAGAGATGCTGGAAGTAACATTTTACTTTGGGGGCAGACGCGAGTTGCGCCAGCATGGCCCGCATACAATGGAAGGATTCTAACAGAGGTTGGTGACCCGCAGCAAGACAGACAACGAACACGCTAGGCAATACAGCGAGGGGACCAGGTAGTGGCCCAGCGCTGCTTGTGATGGAGAAATTCTTTACAAAAGTGCATTGGGGACTTTCCAGATGGATGCAAACAGACCATCAAAGCAGTTGATCACGTGAAAGGCCCGTGGTATGCCCATGATATACACGTGTAACTTTTAGACGTCCGGAGTGCACACAAAATATCCGGAAAGGTAGGCCCTTCGCGATTGGCAGGGGTAATTTCCACAAGATGAAAGGAACGCTCCCATTGGTATGAAAAAGCCGTGAGGTGAAGCACGAAAGGACACAGGTGAGGGACGGTTTGTTACGAAAGACACAATACTGAAAACTTCGGGGACTCTCCTCTGAGCCAGTGTCAAGTATAGAACAGGGCGCATCACGCTCTGTACGACGCCAAAAGAGGAATGTTTGTGTGAACACTGCATTCACTTTGGCTGACATTCAGCTAGAAATTAGCTGAACAGTCGCTGAGCTCCGACAGCGGAGAAACGAAATAGCCACGTAATTAATTGTTCTTGTGAGACCTGAGAGGGCCTTGAAGCATACGCGCTGTTCCATCTATTCACTTGTATATCGCCATATTTTCCGGACTAGGGATGAGTGCCTGTTTTCTCACCTAACGAGAAACATAGGACAGTTTCAGCTGATAAATTCAGTAAAGATTTTGATTAGCGTTTTGTAGGATTTTCAGAGGGCGAGAGCAGCCATGCAGCCAACAGCACGTCGCGGGTAAACGTAAATGCCACTCAGAGAGTCGCAAAATTGTTGGATCACCAGGTTGCGTCCACTGTGAACTCGAGCAACCTTGAGTAACGTTTTGCTCATCTTTTCACAAAAAACTAACCATCATCCATAGACTTGATTGTCATCCTAAATAGCGCCGAACTTAGAACCGTAATCAGATGATTTGTTGTAATATTGGCCAACTTCGCTGTCTAGAAGTAAGAAAAATCTTGTAGGGAACCTTCTATTTAAAACTGATATTGTTGTGTCCAGTGTTGGTTCTGCTAAACAGGACATAATGTGTTATCTTGACAACTTTCCTGAAATTATCATGTCACAATCTATGTAAACCCGTGTGCTTCTTTAACAACAAAATAGGAATAAAACAAATTTAGTACAGCTAAACACCGTTGTGCTCTGCCATAGAATAAGGGTCAACTCCTAAACCCAAAAAGTTATTCTAGTGACGCTAACACACTCACAGGGTGTTTTTGCTGATGTCTGACGAACGTGAAAAGGAGTGGAGTGTCAGATGCAGAAACACCTGAAGTGCACTCAGAGTCTTGTAATCCAGATATTGTTTGCCAGAATTAAATTTACATACGTTTTCGGGTTCACCAGCATTTAGTACATCCCCCTGTTTTTGTAGGAAGAGCTGTAGTTTCATTAAAGGGTTTGGGTAAATAATGCCCCCATTTCTTGCCTGTTGTTTTGGACTCACCTGTAACGCTTCACTGTCTGTTTAATTTTAACCCACATGATACCATTCGTGGAAGCGTTCAGATATGACAGTATGTCTGTAGTAATTGTAGTGTTGTTTTACTCTGTAATTCTGGCATTTTTTGGATATGAGAGAATGTCTGTGATCAATGTGATGTTATTTTGTTTTACCCATGTACCTTACCTCTTCTGGAAGTGTTTAGATACGATACTAGGGGAGAGTGTTGTACCTTGGCACACTTCTCAGACTTCCATCCATAATAGAAACCACGTAATAGAAGATAAATATATTTTGCTATTCCATATTTAAATGACAGCATTCCTTTTTCTGTGCTGCAATGTTTATATGCAACTACAAAAAATACTTCCGAAAATTAAGGTTTTTCCAAATGTGAAGACATATTCCAAGGTACAACACGATTATGTACCTAGCAACAAATATTCGATTAAAATTTAAAAGCGTTGCAATCGAGACAATTTTCTCAATACTGTAGTTAATAGTATATCTGTAACACTATTACTCTACTACACACTAATATTCAGTAAGTGAAACCAAATTAAGCAGAAGTATTATCAAAAACAAGTTACAGGTCCAATACATTTTGCAATAGAAACGTTCTTGTGTTTTACGGGCAGAAACATGTTTCAACACCGCTACCAACTACCAACACGCCATACCACTCCATCTTCTTCAGTACACCAAGCGTACATGAGAAGTCAAAGCCACCAAGTCTCCTCTGAAAGCAAACTTCAACGTTTCTCTCTGGGTAGTGAGAGAGGATCCTGGGCAGATGGCAGGTTCGGCTAGATCAGCCCTTTTTAAGAAGTTCCAGGCAATCACAGGGAGACCAACCTCCCTCAACTCCTCCCTCCCCTCACCCCCCCCCCCCCCCACCCGTACCACCACACTAAAACAGTGTGTTGTACCAACATTCAAACCTGAGACCTTTGTCTTTCGGGGACAAGTGCTCTACCAGCTATGCTGCCCAAGCGCGACTCACGAACCCCACAGCTTTAGTTCATATTTGCCTCTCTGTGCAAGTGCTTATAACTCAACAACGCTGTGCCTCATTGTTTTCCAGTTAGTTAATTCTGGACTTTTAAAGAACTTCTTGTACGTGTATGTACTTCATGTATTTTGTCAGTTTTAACTATTTAACAACTGTAATATGGTTCTAAAAAAACCACCGAAAAATAATATTGTAAAATCTTTGTAGTAGAAACGCTGGCATACCCATGGAAGTTCGTATTGTATAGAATACATAGAACCTGTTTTATAGTTGACAATAATATCGTTGGGCGCGAAAGCGTGCAGAGTCTGTCGTAGAGTTGATGTGCTAGTTTTTCTGTGGTGCAGTAAGCACGCAAAGTGGCGGTGCTCGAGGGCGTAACGGAAAGTGTTCTCGAGGTGCTGTTTAACCATGACAAAGCATTGTGAATGGGTGAGAGTGCACGTATCTGGGGACAGTTCAAATCTTGTAAGAAGAATTGGTAATTAAAGAAAAGTACTGTGTGGCCAAATTTATTACAAGCTTCTCGTTGTTTAAGGAGAGCCTATAGCTAATAAAGGTCGTTACAAAATGCATTAAGTCGCACCACCTGCGACTTCCCACAAAGTAATATCAATCCACTTATCTTTTTATTTACGTACACGTCTTGCCAGCGTTGTAGTTTCAGCACTTTGAACATACATTGGTTCTTTTTCTCTGTTTATCTGTAAACACTATTAGTGCTACTGATCATCGCAATTCATTAACCACCAGCGGAGTCCTGTCCTTTCATTATTATTAGTGAAACAAACATATGTGAAAGAGATAACGCTTATTTACTAAATATAAAGTTACATAGATTTGCAAATAACTCAAGTTAAGTAGTTCATGAGTGCATATGCAGTAGTAATAAAAGCTCTTTGTGTATCGTAGTGCTTCTACTGCATCCTTTTAGTAACTAAGTAAAAACAGTACAAAGTAAAAGAAATTTAAATGAAATGATAATTAAATGGACACCCTAGCTGCAAACAGGCGTTGATGTGCTTCATTGGCGACATGTTGAAAATGTGTGCTCCAACCGGGACTCGAACCCGGGATCTCCTGCTTACATGGCAGACGCAGAAGCACATCAACGCCTGTTTCCAGCTGGGGTGTCCATTTAATTATCATTTCATTTCTAGCAAAGCTGCATGGTCATCCACGGTAACTGTTCTTTCGGGAACAGATACTACCGTCATATATAGTTAAAATATGGCTTCCCGGCCATTGACCTTCTTGTGCGAACGCACACGCTATGCCCGAACTCGTACGGGACTTGGTAGATTAATCTGCCACGAGTAATGAGTATGATGAGCAAACATCTATTAGGCGCACTACGAATGTAGTGGTGTGGACATATTGGGAATGTGGATCTCACGGGGAGCGTGCAAGGGATAAGTTCCTGCAGATGCACTATCTTCCGTGCCCGCGGTGGCTCAGATGGATAGAGCGTCTGCCATGTAAGCACGAGATCCTGGGTTCGAGTCCCGTTTGGGGCACACATTTTTCAACATGTCCCCAATGAAGCACATCAACGCCTGTTTGGAGCTGGGGTGTCCATTTAATTATCATTTCATTTCTAGCAAAGCTGCATGGTCATCCACGGTAACTGTTCTTTCGGGAACAGATACTACCGTCATATATAGTTAAAAGAAATTTCAAAACTTGACAATGTAAAATGCATATGCTATTTTGACTAAAGTGACTTTTATAACTTTGTTGTGTGTTTCCAAATATTTCGTATGTTTTTGACTTTCGTAACATTAGCATGGCAAAGATGTTTGTTATTAGCTAATGAAATCATTATGAACTCTTTGAGGTAACGCATATTACCAAGGAGTGTTCGGTCGTAGTCTGTTTCAAAAAACCTGCCAACAGGTTGCATTACAGTGAGTGGCATTTTTCAGTGCTCCTCCCGCGGCGTATTGCTTCTAAGTAACCATTATTGGGTTTGTAATTTCAAGTAATTTCGTTATATTTCTAATTCACTTAAATAATTTTGTTATATATGGCATTTACATTCAAAGTCGCGCCTGCGCCTTTTTGTCCCGCTACTGCCTTCCTACACACTTTAATTATTATCAATTTCAGTTTCAATTCAGTCATTAACAAACAGTACATTTTGTTCACTTTTGAGTTGGCGACCACAATTTAGTATTCTACAATCTATATTTCATACAGTTTCAAATATTTATTCAAAATTTTAGCTAACTCAGCGCATTATTTATTTCCGTACAAAGTTTGTTTCCGATCGCTGTCACAGACGAGAATTATCCACATGATAATGATCAATTTATAAACTTGTTTACATTCTTCCGGCTAGCATTGTTGTTCGGAATCGCTGCTTTAGCGTGCTGAATAAACAACATTTGGTACACGGGTCATTAAAATCACTTATTACCGGAGAGTTTAGGCAGGTTATACGTGGCGACCGTCAGTCGACAGGACATCATATTTCATACTGGTATCCTCAGTCTCGCAAGAACAAACTCTAATTTAAATATAACTGGTGTTAGTGAGATTCTATAGTCAAACAATAAGTAGAAATAATGTCGACCTCGACAATGGAGGCGGAGCTGCCACTACAAAAGCACGAGGAAAGCTCAGAAATGCGAAACAATGACCCAGCTAGCCACAACGAAGCAAATTATCTTCTTGACTAGGGAAACGTAAATTACGTGACGGTGAAACAAGATATGACAGATTCATATCAGGAAAATTCATAAGAGACTCACAGAACATGTAAGTATACCGATGAGGTTTAATCGAAAAAAGAGCAGACCATTGGGGTCAAATGATGAAGATATTTAAAATAATTATTAGTAACCAAATTGAAACGAAAAATGATTTAGGCAGTAAATCAGATTTTGTGGATAGTAAAACAGATTCTTAAAATCAGTCTTTGAACAGTAAAATACACGGAGATGACAGAAGTCTTAGGATATCTTCTAATATCGTGACGTATCTGCTATTGCTCGGCGTAGTGCAGCAACTCGACGGGGCGTGGACTCGACGAGTCGTTAAGTCCCCCGCAGAAATACTGAGCCACGCTGCCTCTATAGCCGTGAATAATTGCGAAAGTGTTGCTGGTTCACAATTTGGTGCACGAACTGACTTCTCGATTACGCCCCATATATGTTCAATGGGATTGATGTTGGGCGAGCTGGGTGGCGAAATCATTGGGTCGCACTGTCCAGAATGTTCTTCAAATCAACCGCGAACAATTGCGCCCCTTTGACATGGCATCGTTGTTTGCCAACATTAATCCGTGAATTGCTGCAGATGGCCTCCAAGTAGCCGAACGTAACCATTTCTAGTCAATGATCGGTTCAGTTGGACCAGAGGACCTACTCCATTCCATGCAAACACAGCCCACAGCATTATTGAGCCACCATCATCTTGCACAGTGCCTAGTTGACAACTTAGGCCTATGGCTTTGTGGGGTATGAACCACACTCGAATCCTATTGTTCCCTTGCGAATTGAAATCGGGGCTCACCTGACCACCCCACGGTTTTCCATTCGTCTAGGGGCCAACCGATATGGTCGCGAGCCCTGAAGAGGCGCTGCAGGCGATGTAGTGTTAGCGAAGGTACCCGCATCGGTCCTCTGCTGCCATAGCCATTAACGCCAAATTTCGTCGCACTGTCGTAACAGATACGTTCGTCGTAGGTCCCACATTGATATCTGCGATTATTTCATGCAGTGTTGCTTGTCTGTTAGCACTGACAACTCTACGCAAACGCTGCTGCTCTCGGACGTTGGGTGAAAGCCGCCACTGCGTTGTCCGTGATGAGAGGTATTGCCTGAAATTTCGTATTCTCGGCACACACACTACACTGTGTGTCTCGGAATTCCCTAACAATTTCAGAAATGGAATTTCCCGTTCGTCTGGCTCCAAGTACCATTTCGCGTTCAAAGTCCATTAATTCCCGTTTGTCGACCATAATCACACCAAACACCTTTTCATGCGATTGACTTGAGTACAAGTGACAGCTCCGCCAATCACGGTTCTGGTATCCACAGCACGCGAATTTTATAACAACCTCATAAAATTTTTGCATTTTTGTAAAAAATTTCGTACTATTTGAAAAAAATATTGTATCCGTGGTAAATTATAGACCACATGTACCGCCTAAAAACCTGATTTGCATGAGAACTAGCATAAAAATATCAACGAGATTTTGTACCTATGATTCAAATTCAAAGTCCACTTCTTCTTCTTCTTCTTCTTCTTCTTCTTCTTCTTCTTCTTCGTCTTTCTTTTTCGTTTTATACAGAGCCGCCGAAGTCATTTTTGTAGTACATTTCATGTGTTGATTGAAAAGTTATACACTTGAAATTGTTTTCTGGACCCTGTTTAATACATTCTGAAGCAATAAGTGCTCCATTCATTGTGTTGGTTTTCTGTCGGTTTTAGTTTTGGTTTTCATGAGGTTTACCTGAAATTAAACGTAAAATTTTAATAACCAAAAAAGCATGAACACATGTCATTAACCAGTTTTAGAGCTTTATTGTTTTACATACCTTTGAGAAAACGCTTTCGCAGTCAACATTTGAGGTAAAATCACAACTGAGAAGGCGAAATAGCTCAATTTGTTGAATTCTTCATATCCATGATTTAATATATTCCATATTTTATCCGGTAATTGCTTCTTTTGAAGTGAGTCCGGAACACAAGCCAAAACCTGTAAGAGGCGCTTCCATTGGTCAACTGTATTCTATTCTAAATCAACATCTTTGGAAGAAATAATACATGGCAATAGTTCCATGAAGGGCATAAGCAAAGGTGTTGTATTACTGGTATGAATAAAGATCATGATAGTTGCGATTAATTACGTTACCTAATGCAATGGGTTAAGTGAAGGCCCGGAATAGGAACATGTAACTAACTAACCACAATGAGGCAAGGAGCGCTAACGAGACCAATAAACGAGGGCAAATTCGCTCATTCACCTACAGCCACCGCGTCATAGGAGCAGGCTGGGCACTTTAAATAATGAGGCTTTTACAGTTCGAGGATACATTCAGTAGTGCAGCCATTCTATTCAGGTTTGCAGAGCCAGACAGAATGGAGGTCTATTGCGTTTTAGTGAAACTACTACAAGCTGATTGGTGATGGTCTGCATGCTACTTGTTTGCTGACTTTAACGTCGAGACGCAGCCAACCTGATGCAAACCACAGCTGTGGGCTGACGTTCTTGCGTACTGGGACATCACGGGTCAGGAGAAGACTGGTGTGCTGCCAGCCTCCCACGCACCGAGGGTCATTCTTGGATGATCTGTAAGTTGTCATCTCCACACCATCCATGCTTCGAGCGTTCGCTCAGTACCCTGGCTAACTCGTGAAGATCTGCTGCAGTATTCATTGACCCATGATGGGTGACGGTCTAACCTTCACGACAGCTGACAGCCTGGACCAAGCAGTCGGCTATCCTCATCAAAGTGTGCGACAAGCTGTCTACGAGAGGACTGATTTGTAGGGCCGCACTGTACAGCAGAATGTCTGCAGCGGGCAGTGCTTGCCAGTCGCCACGCTTCCGCCTGCATCACAACACAACTGCCGCGGCACGCTGACCTGCGACTCCGACTTCGCGACTCGCTGAAGAGGCGCGACAGCACTACTTCACTGCACGCGCTGAGACCCAGCAACCCTACGACGCTGTGAGACAGCTATATTACACTGTACGCTCACCCAGGCGAATAAATGTTTGGCAGATACCGCTATGTCTCTAACGCCTCTGGACGTTTCTCCAAACCACTGTCCCGCTCTCTGTGCTTGGCCCAGTGCACACAAACCGACCACAGCTCCCTGTGTCGCAACAGTACGTTTTATACTCGTTCTCAAGTTCCATAGTGAATGGCCGCGCTCGGTAACCGCGCGGTCTTGGGCGCCTTGCCACGGTTCGCGCGGTTCCCCCTGCCGGAGGTTCGAGTCCTCCGTCGGGCATGGGTGTGTGTGTTGCCCTTAGTGTACGTTAGTTTAAGTTAGATTAAGTAGTGTGTAAACCCAGGGATCGATGACTTCAGCAGTTTGGTTCCATAGGAACTTACGACAAATTTCCAAAAAAAAAAAAAAGTTCAAATGTGTGTGAATTCCTAAGGGACCAAACTGGTTGAGGTAAAAAATGGAAATGAGCGTATGGCATAGTCGGACGGCAGGCGCCTGTTCGGGGAAGTTCGGCCGCCAACTGCAAGTCTTAATTCATTCGACGCCACGTTGGGCGACTTGGGCGCCAGTGATGAGGACAACACAACACCCAGTCCACGAGCGGAGAAAATCTCCAACCCGGCCGGGAATCGAACCCGAGCCCGCATGGGAGGTGAGCACGTTACCACCCAGCTAAGCAGGCGGATACTGCTGAGGTCGTCGGTCCCTAGACTTACACACTACTTAAACTAACTTATGCTAAGAACAACACACACACCAGTACCCGAGGGAGGACTCGAACCTCCTGCGGGAGGGACCGCGTAACCCGTGACATGGCGCCTCAAACCGCGCGGCCACTCCTCGCGGCACAAATTTCCAATTTCCACAGCGCATGCTACACAGGTTGAACACTAATAAAACCGACAAAATGCAGAGACGGATTCCTGACTACAAGTGGAGGAAAAAAATTCCTATGGACATGTGTCCGGAAATAGGTCGTTGCCACGACAGATGGCGCTGACAAATGAAAGTTCCTCTGATCACGTGCAGTGTGTTCCTAGTGTGATGCAGGCTGTGTAATTGACGCAGTGTACCGCAAACAGCAGAATGGTCCTGAGTTCGTGTCGGGAAGGAGCCGAGATGGTGTTTGTGTACGGTCAAGCAGATGGAAACGTTCGAGAGGCACCACGGCTATACCGAAACAAGTACCCTCATATACACCAACCATATCACAAAAATTTCGAGCCCTCTTTGGGCGTTAGTGTGATCATGGGTACTTTCAAACAGACAAGTGTGCAGGATGACGGTGAATTGTGCGTACACTAGATTCAGAGGACCGGGCTCAACAGGATATTGATACGAACCCTTGTACAAGCTCGGCGCAAGTGGCCCGCCGACATGGTGTAACACAAAGTAGAATTATGTGTATCCTGCTTGACAACAGCTACTATCCCTATCACCTACAACGAATGCAATGATCATCAGCAGCGGATTTCCCTCTACTGGAAGGCTTTTCCGATGGTTTTTGCATCAGATCATCACAATTATGAGATTTCTGTCATCAGTCCTCTTTACCGACGAAGGAACCTTTACCAGAACTGGCATCATCAATTTGTATAATCGTCATCTGTGGGCTACTGACACGGCACGTTGTCAGAGGAACTTTCGTTCGTCAGAGCCATCTGCCGTGGCAACGGTGCATTTCCGGACACATTTTCATAGGACCCGTTTTCATCCATTTCCCGTCAGGAACCCGTCCTAGTAGTTTTATTATTGCTCGCTCTGTATAATTTCCAACTAACTTTATAGATTTGAGATAAAACATGTCGTGTGACTAGGGCCTCCCGTCGGGTAGACCGATCGCCGGGTTCAAGTCTTTCGATTTGACGCCATTTCGGTGACTTGGGCGTCGATGGGGATGACGTGATGATGATTACCACAACTCAACACCCGGTCCCTGAGCGGAGAAAATCTCCGACACACCTAGCAATCGAACCCGGGCCCTTTTTTTTACTTTTTTTAAATCTCATTTTGTTCGCTTTTGTTCGTTTCATCTGCTCGGGGCGGACGTCGTAAGACATCCGTTTAAGTTCGTTGTTGATCGATTAACTCAGTTTTTTTTTTTTTTTTTTTTTTTTTTATTACAGAGGGCAGCTAACCCTCTGACCGAACACGCTGAACTACCGTGCCGGCAGACCTTAGGATTAACGTTCTGTCGCGCTGACCATCAGCAGTAAATGGAATGACACCATTAATAAATATAGATTTCGATAAGAAATCGGTAGCTAAGGTAGAATCAAAATTTCTAGGTGTGTGGATTGATGAGGGGTTGAACTGCAAAAAACACACTGAGGATCTGCTGAAACGTTTGAGTTCAGCTACTTATGCTATTAGGGTCATTGCAAATTTTGGCGATATACATCTGATTAAATTAGCTTACCATGCCCATTTTCATTCTCTGCTTTCGTATGGCATCATATTCTGGAGTAACTCATCATTGAGTAAAAGAGTGTTCATTGCACAAAAGCGTGTAATCAGAATAATTGCTCGAGCTCATCTAAGATCATCCTGCAGACGCTTATTTAAAGAGCTAGTGATCTTCACTGTAGCCTCACAATATATATATTCACTTATGAAATTTGTTATTAACAGTCCGAACGAATTCAAAAGTAATGGCAGTGTACATGGCTACAACACTAGGAGAAAGGATGATCTTCGCTACTCAAGGTTAAATCTAACTTTGGCTCAGAAGGGGGTAAATTATGCCGCCACGAAAGTCTTTGGTCACTTACCTAATAGCATCAAAAGACTGACAGATAGCCATATAGCATTTAAAAGGGAATTAAAAGAATTTCTGAATGGCAACTCCTTCTACTCATTAGATGAATTTTTGGATATGGTAAGTGGGTAATTTTCCCAACCTCCACACAAAAAAAATATTAAGTGTCATGTAATGTTTTGTGTAATGTAATATCTTGTATAGACACCTTTTATTAACCTGACACGTTCCACATCATTACGAAGTGTCGTATTCATGATCTATGGAACAAGTACTAATCTAATTTAATCTAATCTAACCGAGGGCGGACAGATTTGAGATGATATTTATTAATGACACGGTACAGTGTTTGCGATAAACCGTTTCCTTTGGCGAAGAATGAACACATAGTTGGCAATATTATTTTTTTACATGGAGCCAATATATGCAATTCAGGGGAACGCAACGTATTTTCAAGTGTGTGTGTGTGTGTGTGTGTGTGTGTGTGTGTGTGTGTGTGTGTGAAATACTGCAAGTTACACCCTTTATATAATTTGTATGAAATACTTTGGAACGTAGCACAAAAAATTCCTATTGTTTTGATACTTTTGAGCAGAGGCAAGATGGATGCGTGGAAGCTACATTACATTGTGATTCCATTTTAATGACCTCTAAAATACTACCTTGTGAGTGCTTGTGTTGTTTCGTTACTGTGCTGATATTGGCGGGAGAGGAGAAGGGATGAGGAGCGATGAGGAGAAGGGGGAGGGAAAGTGGGTGCGGAAGGTTTTGGCATGTCATGTGATAGATAACGGGATATGGCTTGTTATCATCTTGGATTCTGACCTAATGTGTAGTAGAGTGTGGTGATTCTAGCCCACTTACACTTTCCAAGGCTGTTTGTAAAATGGTCCAGAGTGCCTTTAGCATTCGTATTCATATCATTTGTGAACCATTTCATGAAATTTTAAAAAATAAATTTTAAAGAAAACCTGTGGTCACATTGTCATGGAGTAATTTGTATTTCATGCGAAAGGAAGAAATTGTTTCTTCTGAAGGTGCTTTTGGCGTAAACAAAAAAATCAGTTACTAACTTCGCCGAAATTAATATGCAACAACTGACGGTCTGGACCCTAAATCGCCTCAGAAGTCGCACTAAAATGAGCTCGGGACTTTATAGGAACACAACCTTCCTTCCTCTGAAGTTGAGAGGGGCCCTTCTCATGGCTGCAGATAGTTAAACTTAAAAATCACAGAAAAAAGGACGAAAGAAAATAAGGTCGGAAGTGTTGCCTGTATTTTTCCAAGGAAATATGCCTCAGATTTACAAAAATGTGTGTGAAATCTTACGGGACTTAACTGCTAAGGTCATCAGTCCCTAAGCTTACACACTCTTTAACCTAAATTATCCTAAGGACACACACACACACACACACACACACACACACACACACACACACACACACACATGCCCGAGGGAGGACTTGAACCTCCGCCTCAGATTTCTCAGAAAATTGTGCGCCTTAACTGCTTTCGGCCATCTTTTAGTGCTGTACGCTAACAGCGTTGTTATAAGACCGCCTGTATGAAAAATAGACGGTACAGAGGCGTTTGTGTTAGCATACACCGCTGATGAAAGGAGCGCGTTGTCCAACGGACGGAAGTTCGGAGCTTCGTATCGATCAGGACTTTTTCTTCTTTTGTGACGAAGTTCCTCAAAGGCGTCTGTCGCACGGAGGAATGGGGACTAGTGTGCCCGAAAGATTGTAGGATCGGCAGAACTGGCACTGTAAGAAAGACATAAGGCAGGTCGTTGCATGTGCCACTAGATGACCTACTGCACTTTGCGAAGTCACTTCGTCTCGTCCACAACAACATATCGAGAAATATACGTCCTACGACAAAAGTGATTCATAAAAACTATGTTGCAGACATTGGAATGGATCACATGGGAACGATATTATTTTCGTCCTAGATGCCGCTGCGTTCTATGGAAACTGAGTCGAGTTTATATTAATTGGGGACCCTCACAGGCTTTTTTTTCCCTATGAGTAAGTGCTAAAAGTAATATAACTGTTTACACATACCCAAGTTTGCTAGATTCTTTCCGTTAGGCTTTGTTCCATCATCAGGCGGAAATTTCTGTGTTTAGTTAATGTGCAATTTCGTTGTGTTCTTTTCTCGAGAGCACTGTATTTGAGTTTAACAGTTTACAAAGTTTACCATAGATATTACAAGTATTTAGCGTCTCCTGACTTACAGAAATGTTTTATATTATTTCGTCTGATGATTTGCAAAGTTTACAAAAAAGTTATACATCAATCGACGATGCTGTTTACTCTTTCCTACAGTTTCTGCACGAATGAGGACTGTATTTACTTTACTTTTTCAATTGTGCCATATATATAATTTAAAAACACGTAATACCCACTCTTCTCTTTCTTTTGCCTGTATGTGTTCGGTATGGCTACCATCGCAAATGGCATTGTTAATGTTAGAAGTGGCTGCATGCACTCCCTGTCGTCAACCCTATTGCTCCCTCACTCCATCCTGGAACAGAATTAGTGTAACGCAACTGTCTGCGCGTAGTGTCATTGATTTGGAAGTGTGCAAATTGTTCTATATGTTTGTAAATCGTGCAACTGAGTCGGAACGTGGGTACCAGCACGGTATTTACCTAGCTAGGTGTAGAAAGCCGCCTAAAAACGACATCCAAACTGGCTGGCAAACAGGTCCTCATCGTTTAAACGCTGGGCGGAATCGATCTGTAGCCAGCACACCTGCCCAAATCCCGGAAACGGCGTGCCAAATGTGCGGCTATCCAGTTGTGTAGAAATAATAATATCCATTGCCTGACCGTGAAGTGAAACACCCAGGAAACATCATCAGAGGCAAAGTACCCATACCGGGCCTAGTAGGGTAAATAAGGGGTATCAACAGCGTCAGACGTTGAGTGATTTCTGTGAAGGACATCTAGTTGCCACATACACGTGTGAGTGTTATCGGCACCTGACACAGTTTGAGAGTAGTTTCATTGTGGATTTCCGTTTGGCTGGCTGGTATAATCTCCAGTATCCGGATTTGGGGGGCATTCGGATTGACAGTGGTCCAACGCTGGACCACGTAGGAACATAAGAGCAGGAGTACTCGTCGCTAATGTTTACTGTATCTGATGCCCACAAGATTAGGTCACCATATTGTACACCTAGCAAACTGTAGCCCCTTTATGTCTGTGCCTACCATTCGAGAATAAGTTCAAAATGTTTCAAATGGTTCTGAGTACTATGGAACTTAACATCTGAGGTCATCAGTCCCCTAGAACTTAGAACTACTTAAACCTAACTAACCTAAGGACATCACACACATCCATGCCCGAGGCAGGATTCGAAACTGCGACCGTAGCAGCCGCGCGGTTCCGGACTGAAGCGCCTAGACGAGAACAAGTAATGCCTGCAGCATTCTGTGCTATCCTGCACCACTACCTTCTGCATAAAATTATCATAGCAGTAGCTGGAGTAGGGAAGTACCACCCCATGCGAAGGCTGCACACCACAAAACGAATGGCTGCGTTTGAAGAGGTGCCGTGACTCAGAAGCATAGACTACTGATGAACAGCATCTCATTGTGTTCAGCGATGAATCACGGTTCTGCACTCCCCGGGAGGGCCATCGTCGACGAGTGTGGTGGTGACCTGGGAAGAGATGTGACATTTTTCCAGTGTTTTGGAAGGATACAGTGGTGCTACTCCTGGCATTGTGGTGTGGGGAACCATCAGATATGACTTCAGATCAAGGTTGTTAGTGATTGAGGGAACTCTAAAGGCACAATGGTACGTCAAATATCCTGCACC
Organism: Schistocerca serialis cubense; assembly: GCF_023864345.2. NCBI lineage: Eukaryota > Metazoa > Arthropoda > Insecta > Orthoptera > Acrididae > Schistocerca > Schistocerca serialis. The sequence continues at coordinate 572,681,735 of NC_064640.1, read as the reverse complement.
TTCGTGTGTTACCTCTCGCGCAAGAATATTGGGTCATATTTTTCGAGAGGACAACGCTCGTCAACACACAGCACGAGTCTCTATGTAATGTCTAAGTGATGTTGAGGTAGTCTCACGCCCGCAAAATCCCCAGATCTGTCCCTCACAAAACATGTGTGGGACCATCTCAGTCATCAACTCTTATCCATTGCCAGTATCAAAGATATCAAGGACGAGATACAAGAGTTGAGGGTTAAGAAAGAATACAATGGCTTTATGACATCCTTCCCATCTGGAACAGTGCATGCAGCCGGGTCTAAGTGGGTGTAACGTCCTACTGATACATGGGCTTATACTGCCAAGTTCTTTGTAAATTTGACTTAATGTGTAATCACTGAAACCGCACCATATACTCTCTCGATCTGTGAAGTTTCATTTCGTCTCCTCCTCCCCTTCTGCGGGCTTCACTTTTTTGCCACGCAGTGCATCTATCAAAACGACATTTCTTAATAAATATTTAGCTCCACAGAAACTGTTTGCAGCGTCCTCAAAAACATGGATAAATTGTTAATAGCTGATAAACTAATGCAACAAAAATTATGAAATTCAGCAGCCAGTGTATGTTTCCTCATATGAACTGTGAGTTCCATTATATCTACTAAATTGGATTGTAAATTTATCTGTTTTGAAAAATAATAAACGCTGCTGTACATACTAGAAGATGGTACATAATAAATAAAATGAAACAGGATCAACTGGTATAAGAGATAATTTGAAGGGACATATTTCACTGCAATTCCATATAACTTTTGTGTGTCCGTAGCTAATATTTACATTCAGAAACATCTGGTTGTTGCTTTTGGTTTCTCTACATTTATAACATATCTAGAATATGTAGCTTGATGCCTTTCGGTTGTGTATGAAACACTATGATTGCTTTATTTATGTCTGTTATCTTGTTTCTTGTTTCACGCAGATTAGTCAGACAATTTTACGTTTCACGTATTATTTACACGATTTGTTGTAGTGAGGTGGAACAAGTCATTTTAAATTCATATTTCATATTAGTATGTAAATATGGCTAAATTCTGACCGTTTACAATCTTTTTATGTACAGATGTGAATTAGTAACTCCTACCCACCACCTTTTACATTTAAGTGTAGAAATTCTACATGATGGAAATTATCAAATAGATTTTTTTCTACCTTGTTTTAAAATTTAAGACATTTTATGTCACAGGGTAAGTGACTACAAATGTTCGTAGCAGCATTATGCACGCCTTTTTGTGCTAAAACCAAGCCTAATGTGGAAAAATGTAGGCCTTTTTTTTTGTAATTATGAACATCACTGTTCTTTCTGAACTCTAGTGGTGTAGTTACAGTCAACTTCATAAGGGAATAAATATTTTGTGAAGCAGTAGTCAAAATGGCTAATCCCTCAAACAGATGCCCAGGAGCTCGTGGGTCAGCACTACATATTGATCTGTTATTTCCTGACAGTCAGCGATGAGACGAGCCATCTGAAAAGGTTGGTGAAGATAAAAAATTTCATAGACAAAATCTTTTAATAGTCCAGATCGCAATTGTATAGCATTCAGTGATTATTAGTTTCTGCTTGATATTGAGCCATCTTCTGGTCTGGAATGGGAAGAAAAAATTGCAATTAAGGGAGAAGATCTATGAAAAATTAATTAAAATTACAATAAATATAAATGACTCTAATAAATACCAATTATCAATTCGAGTGCAGTATCTGATCGTAAGATTAGGTGAAGACACAATGTCATTAGCATAGCAGTAGGTCAAATATAAGATCACACTGAAATAATAGCACATACCATTATGATGAAACATTATGTAAGCAAAACCTAAAAAATAAATAGTCAAAGCAATACCAAACGTGAAACAAAATGCAACCAGTCTAGTGTAAGTACATGAGGAACAAACCTTTCTTACCAAAACCCAGTAGTACATAATATTTTGTATAGAATCTCATTAGGTCAGCGGTAGGTACTATGTGGACAATTCAGAGAAATAAGCAAACTAACAGGCAGTGGGTGCTTATATTCACAGGAAAGCGACATGCCGATAGGTTTCAGGCAAGTAGACATAACTACTATAGTAAGAAATATAAATAGAGAAATATAATAAAAGAAGAAAATATAAAAGAAGTAACAAAACAATAAACTTTACATATTAAAAGCAAAAATATTTAAAAAAAACTATACATGCAAATGTGCACGCAAATGAAATGGTAGATAATAATTTAATAAAGTCCAGTGTGTATATGGATATAACGAAACAAGAGGGAGAGGGGAAGATACAACTAGTTATATAGCAGTTATTTGCAAGAAAAGAGAATAAACGTTAATGTGAAAGAATAAAAAAATAACATGCAATCGAAGGGTGTGTCATAGGCCAAAGCACTTGTGCATCATTGGAACGAAAAGTTGTCTTAAGAAGCTATAAAGAAAGTTGCATAGAAGAGTGTTCCATCTCACACACACACACACACACACACACACACACACACACACACACACACAGAGAGAGAGAGAGAGAGAGAGAGAGAGAGAGAGAGAGAGAGAGGAAATCAACTAAAATTAATAACCCAAGCATTCCGCGAATAAGATCACAGAAATACATAAACAGGAAAAACCAACACGTTTCATAGTGAATAATATCATCTCACTAAACTATGAACTTAATAAAATTCTGAATACGATACTACGAGGGTTGGAACTTTAATAGTGGCAACTATTTATTTACAGCTCGTACAAAATAGATACGTGTTTCAAAGTTTTACTGACCTTCAAAGTAGTCACCAGCATTGAGTATAGCCCGTTGCCTGCGATGTCGAAGTCGTAGGATATTCTTAGCAGTGCCAGTTGTGTTGACAGTTCGAGCGGCGCGGTCTATTGCCCGACGAATTTGTAGCAGTTCTGAAGCAAATGCCGTGAAGTATTTCCTTCAGTTTAGAAATCGAGTTGAACTCGCGGGGGCTTAAGTCGGGGAGTGCAGTAGGTGGTATAACACTTAGCAGCCCCATCAGTTATACAAATCAGTAACAGCTTCCACTGTACGTGCTTGAGCATTGTCCTGCAAACTGATGGTCAGGTCCTGCAGAAGGTGTCATCACTTCTGTCTTTAGGCTGGACGTAGGTTGTGTTCCAAAAATTAACAGCATAGAGACAGAAGTGATGACACTTTCTGCAGGAGCTGACCATCATTTTGCAGGACAATGCTCAAGCACGTACAGTGCAAGCTGTTACTAATTTGTTTGACTGATACGGCTGCTAAGTGCTATACCACCTACTGCACTCCCCTGACTTATGCCCTCGTGAGTTCAACACGATTTCTAAACTGAAGGAAACACTTTACGGCATTCGCTTCAGAACTGCTACAAATTCGTCAGGCAATAGACCGCGCCGCTCGAACTGTCAACACAACTGGCACTTCTAAGAGCATCCTACGACTTCCACATCGCTGGCAACGGGTTATACACAATGCTGGTGACTACTCTGAAGGTCAGTAAAACTTTGAAACACGTATCTATTTTGTACGAGCTGTAAATATATACTCGCTACTATTAAAGTTCCGACCCTCGTACTTGCACGCCAGTACCGCAAATGGACGTCCACTGAGCCGCGAGAGGTGGCTTTTTCATATGAATCAAGTTTTGTGCTCCATAGGACACATGGCCGTTGGCGTGTACAGCTCTTCAACAATCGTCAGACGGATCCGAGCTGAAGAAGGGATCGTTATGGTCTGGGAAAAGTTTTCGTGTCATTTCCTGGGCGTTCTCGTCGTTCTGGAGGGCACAATGGATCGTACTGGATCCTGCGTCTATCCTTGGGGACCATGTCCACCCCTACACGCAATTTGCTTTTTCCACGGCACAATGGCATCTATCAGCAGGACAATGCAATGTCTAACACAGATCGCAGTGTACGTGCATGATTCAAAGAGCAATAGGGTGAGTTTATCGTACTCCCCTAGCCACCAAACTCCTCGGATTTAAATCCAATCGACAGTCTGAGGGACCATCTCAAACGGGCTTTCACGCCTTGGATACTCAACCGAGAAAGTAGGGCAGCTGGCCACGGCACCGGAGTCGGCAGGGCTCCACATCCCTATCGGTACCTTTCAGAACTTCACTGACTCTCCTCCTGCACGTTCGCGCTGCAAAATGTGGTCACATTGATGAGTCTGAATCGTGTATTACATTTTTGTAAGCCAGGAGATGCTAAATACTTGTAGTATCCCTTGTAAAGTTTGTATACAGTGAATATGTTAAGCTCAAATGCTGTGCTATCTAGCAAAGAGCATAACTAAAATCCATAGGACTGCAGGAATGACACATCAGTTCCAAAATATTTCTTCTTACAAATCCATCAAATTTATCGAGCAATTAAATTTAAACATTCTAGATATTTTGACACCATTTCTTCCCCTGGAGCTATGTACATGACTTAAAAAACGAAACTGCCACCTGATGGTGTAGCGAATGCTTCGTAAAGCGTCGTAAATAAAAAGCTTAATATTTTGTGCCTGGTTACACTCTGGTTTTATTTTTGTCTGAAACTTGTTTGCCTAATTTATGACTCTAAAATCGGTGAAAAAAACGTAAAAGTTATTTTTTAACAGGCATGCCCATTTTAACAGCATACGATGATTCTAAGTAACAATAAATAAATAAAATCTAACTTTTAAGTAAATGCCAGCCGTTGGAATTTGCTTTGTCCGATGGGCACCACGAGGAGGTCGAGCGAACGGACTTCACATCACGTGCCCTTGATAAAGGCCGATTATTTTGACTATGTCGGCCTTCATAAGAGGACGTAGTGAATCAAACATGAAAAATTACCACAGTTTTGCTGAAGACAAACTACAGTCATTCAGTGGAAGTTCATCACTGTTATTCCACATCATCGCGGGTCGTCGAGTGGCATAGTAAAATAAATCGACGTTTACGAAGGAAGCATGATATTTAAAGTCTGCTCATGCACACTGCTTGTGGTCCACTTCGAACAAAGTGTAGTTCCATAACAGTATCTTTTTGTGGATATGTCTTTTGTTTGAAATAACTGAAAGGAACTAAACTAGGCCTACGTTTAAAAAAAATGCCGTCTGTCTTATTTTCACCGACTGCAGTGTTTGTAGTGTGCTAATTAGAAAATAGTTGCAGGCAAAAGTCCTATAGATTTTGGCACACCCTGGCCCCACCCTAGTTTGTGGTCTGCTCAACCAACCTCCTGGTCGACAAGATCCTAAATCCTTCCTTCCTACATCAGTAACAAGCTCTATCTGAAACTGCAGAGGCGGATACGTAATAGGAGCACAAACATCCCAGTTCTGCCATGTCCAGACACACCCAACTCCCGCTTCTAAGGCATAAGGCCAATATGAAATTTAAACAGTCTTTAAACATATTAATTTTCTATTGCAACAGCAGCCAAGTGCTATGTCAGGTATTCGACTGTTGGAGCTTTGTGTTCTCATTAACTCAATACGTCATCACTTCTTTTCACAAAACGTGGAAGTGTAAAATTGTCCCAGGCAGGATACGCCCCTGGTCGTTGATTGGAGGAAGTAATGGCGTATTCATCTCTGTTTGTTAGCCTATTGTTTTAGAGGCTGCCGAAGTTAGTCACCACTTCTCTTCCGCTCGCTACGTGACACACGCGCTTTATGAAGGACAGTGTGAGCATGCACAGATTACTGAATGTAGTCATTCCGATTATGGCTGTTGACGATATTTATTGCGAATGTAGTTTCGATTCGATATTTAGTGATTTACAAGAATATTGAGATGTTAAAGTCCAGTGTACGACGTTAAATCGTAACATGTTGGAACATGCATTCCAGCATTCTGAACGCAAGTACGCATGGTGGTATAGTTATAGCAATGTTTGAAAATGACAAAATGTCGCAACTGCAGACGTGATAAAATTTTTAGTAGCCATAAACGGAATGACTACATTCAGTAATTACAGGAAGTCTGTGGACCAAGATCACATTAAAAAAATCATGCAGAAATTGTCACCGAAATACGAGCCAAAAATCCGCCTCCTAAGGGCAAAGTAAATTAGATTACAGCTTAACGTCGTGTCGAGGACTGGCTCATTAGAGACTGGGCGTATGATCGTTTTTCAAAGGGATCATTCCAGCATTTGCTTCAGTGTTTTAGAGAAACTACGGAAAACTAAAATCACGTCTGCCAGATGGGGATGTGAATCCCTGTCCTCTCGAATAGGAGTCCAGAGTAACACCTCGGCAGTATAATCGATTTACTGGGAAAACACAGGCTGTACTGTTTTCATCAAGTAATCAGTGCTGATGCATGCGTAAACACCGTTGTGCACATTGTTCTATAAAGAATCTACAGCAGAATCAGTTTAAGATAAAATTTCGTTCCTTTTCTCATTTTGATTATGGTTTGTTGACGTTTTCAGCATTTCACTGACTCAGAGTATGTTTGGTAGAAAGGACTGCTCAATTAGGTCGACTCTTCTACAGAGGTTGCCAAAGGAAACTCCCAGTTTCTAGTTTAAATCGATGCAACTCAACACTTGGGATGATAATGCAACATACAATTAATATACTGCCTATAACTAATAGTTTATTACAGTCACAGTTGCAATGTAATACAAGTGACTACCGGATTCGGTCGTTAAGTGACATCTTCAGATCTACAAATAAACAGAACAAAAAAAGACACACGGAAAAAAGATCTAGCTAAGCTCACAACGTCGACATTAGCAGTTTTTCAAATATTGTAGTGCGATACAGATACAAAGGTCATTGGGGATAAGAAATCAAAGGAACTTGGATTACTTTGCAAAGGCTGAGTGCTGGTTCTTTATCTGCAGGATGAACGACAAAATTTCAGAAGTTGTTCAGGGTTTTTTCTGACTATGTTACCATAAAGGAACTGTGGCTTCCGGCGACTCGTTGCAGAGTAACTGAATTTAGTCTGATTTTTGTACCCCCACTGATTTTTGTACCCCCACTGATTTTTGTATCGGTATTTCACTGAGAATATCAGCAAATCAGTGCAAATGTCGATGGTATGCACTGTGGGACTTGTTTGGAAAGAAATTTGTTCCTTTCATACACGTCACTCACTATTCACGACAATAATGATTCTTTCATTCTTCGCCCTCAAGCTTGCTTTCAGTACTACCCGTTTCTATGTCGGGTTTGTTATTCCGGCAGTGTTGGCTGTACATTAGTAGTGATACACAACAGTATGGGTACGTTTACTGATGAAGAGCTGGCCGATACGTGGCTGTAATATGGGTCCACTGACGAGGAGAACACGGCAAGCGCAGTAACCTTATTTCCCAGGAACTTCACTCACAGAAACAGGGGACAAAGTAAGCGAACACGTGCCTCGACTTACCAGTACACACTCGATCGCTTCTGAAAAAAAGTGAGTAAAATGTTCGAAGTATATTATGTTCCTTTCAGCGCGTAACAAGTTCAGCCGAAGCGATGGCACAGCGGCTAGCATCGCGACTTCACTCTATAGTGCCCCGTTTCGAAACCCGATTTTCTTTTTTTTTCTTTTTTCCATTTTTCTACCCATCTCAAAAAACGTACTACACGAATGTGTAAAACGATAAATGACTGAGAAAGTTATTTGAAATTGTTTTCGATGAAATTGCGGTAGTGTGTCTTATTAGTAATATTGGTGGTATTGCGTAGTCGTTCCCGAGAAGTGGGGTTCGGTCGGCCAGCAAGTATGCCTGTTTATTCCGGCAGCCTGCAACGAGGCTCCTGAATTCAATCGATTCTGACCCGCCAGCTGGCTTTGTCCTCTTGAGGAAATCAGTAAGGGAAACACATCGTTTACGAGTTAGTTCTCAAACGGAACAGACAGCTATGCAGCTTCCAGCAAAATTAAAACGAGAAAATAACGAAACCGAGCCCGCAGCAGGAATCTCGCAAATCGATCTTCAGGACGAGTGTATTACGGAAGAATCTGTGAGTATTCTAAATGGGTGTGAAATTGCGAGCCCTGAAACAAGAGAAGAAGTAACTCGTGCCGTGTACTATTGCACTGAACTGTTACAGAAATTAGATGTAATTAATAAAACACAACCGATCTAAAATCTTCTGTAAAGAAATGTCGGAAGAAATCATCTATCATATGAAATGCGGAGGGTTTGCTGATAAAACAGAACTCTTGACTGCTGAGGAGGCTGTAGATGGAGCAGGCTGGTTGGTGGACTTGGGGGAGGGGACTAAACTGCAAGATCGTCGCTCCCATCGGATTAAGAAAGGATGGCGAAGGAAGTCGGCCGTCCCCTTTCAAGGGAACCATCCAGGCATGTGCCTGAAGCGATTTAGGGAAATAACGGAAAACTTAAATCAGGATGGCTGGACGCGTGTTTGAACCATCGTCCTCCCGAATGCGAGTCCAGTGTGCTAACCACTGCGCCACCTCGCTCGGTGTAGAGGAAGCAGGTGAAGGGCATAATGCATGCGCAAACGTCGAAGGAAGGCCTACCAGTTCACTAGAATTGAAGGCAAATTGAAGTCTATATCTTTCATAAGTGTATTCACGACACTTTCATGTAATATTAAAATTTTGGGCAGGAAGTTGATAAAATGAAGGAACGTCTTTCATTTCTGATTACAGGTAAATACAATAAGACATGTCGACCGTCATCCAAAATGCACACATCATAAAGCACGCGCAAACTAAAAAATAATTAGCAGCTGCGGGAATAAAGAAACCAAGTGATGAAGTGTGGAACAAACTACGAAAAATAAAAAAATTGTCGGTTCGAGGGAGTACAATAATTCTGAAGAAGCTAGAAAGGATGGACATCTAGTTACAACTCGAATTTTGCGGCAATAAACGATGGTGGCAGTGGCCTCATTCCAGTCCGAAGATTTTGAATTTAAGGCTTCGCAAACGTGGTTTGATACCTTGAAAGCAAAGCTTAGGATTCGGTAGTGACATGTTACCAAACATATTAGTACAAAGGAAAAACAAACGTACGAAGAATTAACGTCTGCTACAATTCCGCATTTGAATCCTGATTTTGAGATCAATACGAGGTCAAACCGTGTTCGAATATCACATAATCAGTAAACTAACATGGTCGCATCGAGGTAAAAAGATCACGGAACTTGATGTCAACCAGTTACAACGTCACATTCATGTTGTTGTTGTTGTGGTCTTCAGTCCTGAGACTGGTTTGATGCAGCTCTCCATGCTACTCTATCCTGTGCAAGCTTCTTCATCTCCCAGTACTTACTGCAACCTACATCCTTCTGAATCTGTTTAGTGTATTGATCTCTTGGTCTCCCTCTACGATTTTTACCCTCCACGCTGCCCTCCAATACTAAATTGGTGATCCCTTGATGTCTCAGAACATGTCCTACCAACCGATCCCTTCTTCTAGTCAAGTTGTGCCACAAACTTCTCTTCTCCCCAATCCTATTCAATACCTCCTCATTAGTTATATGATCTACCCATCTAATCTTCAGCATTCTTCTGTAGCACCACATTTCGAAAGCTTCTATTCTCTTCTTGTCCAAACTAGTTATCGTCCATGTTTCACTTCCATACATGGCTACGCTCCATACAAATACTTTCAGAAACGACTTCCTGACATTTAAATCTATACTCGATGTTAACAAATTTCTCTTCTTCAGAAACGCTTTCCTTGCCATTGCCAGTCTACATTTGATATCCTCTCTACTTCGAGCATCATCAGTTATTTTGCTCACCAAATAGCAAAACTCCTTTACTACTTGAAGTGTCTCATTTCCTAATCTAATTCCCTCAGCATCACTCGACTTAATTCGACTACATTCCATTATCCTCGTTTTGCTTTTGTTGATGTTCATCTTATACCCTCCTTTCAAGACACTGTCTATTCCGTTCAACTGCTCTTCCAAGTCCTTTGCTGTCTCTGACAGAATTACAATGTCACATTCATATACCGCCCAATACAGTGTAACACTATCCGGAAAACTCCTGCCAACATTCTTCATCTGTCTTCAAGAAGTTAGTAGACGTTCGCTCCTCGAGTGCAACAAGATGTGAAACAACAAACGGAACAACATCCAAACTGAACGCAACCACCACAAAATCCGTAATGGTTCAAATGGCTCTGAGCACTATGGTCATCAGTCCCCTAGAACTCAGAACTACTTAAACCTAACTAACCTAAGGACATCACACACATCCAAGCCCGAGGCAGGATTCGAACCCGCGACCGTAGCGGTCACGCGGTTCCAAACTGAAGCGCTTAGAACCGCACGGCCACACCGGCCGGCCAAAATCCGTAAAGATGACAAAAGAAACATATGAGCAGTTCTTGAATAAAGTTATGGAGTCATATGTTAAAACGGAGACGTTCTCGTTCATTATTGTTTCATGTGGTGAATACAGCGATCTTTCGTTATACGAAGAGAAATTCGTGAACGAAGATGGAATGCAACCAAATTGTTCGTTGAAAGTCATTCCTCTTCCACCGAAGTGTACGCTGCTCTGTCAACCCTCTGACGTATAGTTTTACCGACAAAGGAAACATTTCATCCGAAAACTCCAGAAATGCTCTACACTCATTGCACAGCACAGAGATATCATGACTAGACGCTACGCTATGAAAATCTGTGCATTGATAGATAATCTATTGCAATCGCCCGTTTTCGAAAAAAAAAAAAAAATCTTTTATGCGTGGTTTACAGAGAAATTATTGCCAACATGTGAAATCTTCAACACTTTTACCTAGGTTTCCTTCCCGAGTGAGATTCATGCGAAGAGCTGTGACTATCAGAAACCAGCATTCGCCGCTATGCTCATAGTCTTCGGAATTTCCATATATATTTCTACTATCATTAACATCCAAGGGAATGCACCAAATCTTCCTGAAGAACTAACATAAGAATAAAATATAAGAATTAGTGTAAGAATTGGTATAAGAATGAAATATAAAGATACGAGAATTTTAAAAATTGTAACCCATGAAAATACCCTATATACAGGTATTATATACGTGTATGACATGTACTGTGAAACCTAGTTGTAATTTAAGTATGTTGCACATCTCCAGCTAAACCACTGCACCGATTTCACCTTCACTTCGTAGACATATCACTTAGTGTCTGTAAAGAACTACTGTGAGGGTAAGAACCACCGGACTCTCAAATGGATGGAAGTGAAAATCGTAGTTCACGACGCGCAAATCGCCAGACTACACTCATTCAGTAGACTATTTGAAAGTAACAGCACTTAATGACTTTCAGTAAACGTTAAACACAATGTCAAGCCTTTACGAGACTTTTTCACTCTCACACACCCCGCAATATGATGAAACACTTTTTTCAGACAGAACGTACCTGCAAAAATATATCACTGTATGACACGTAGTTCAGGAGATATGACGTCATAAACATTGACCTCCGTGAATACGAAACTACACGGCGAAATTCGCTAGAGACACAGGTGAAATATGTGCATAAATATGTGTGAAATGTGTGAAACACACTGCCGAAAAAATCGTAACAACAAGGAGTTGTGTGACATGATCGAAAGTTTATGGACGTGTTTCTACATCTGAAAGATAATTTATGTTAAAATTCCGCGCCAGTCGCATTAGGTTTGCTTCAAATACACTCTGTAACGGTCGTGAGTGTTAGTTACCTTTGTGATTGGACATAGTGAGCTGATGTTAGTCAAGAATGCCTTTAAGGCGACAAAGACGCCTTTATCAACACTTCAGTGAGTTTGAACGAGATCCTGCAATAGAACTACGAGAAGGTGGACGTTCCTTCTGAGATACTGCAGAAAGACTTTGCACAAATGCAGCCACTGTAAATGATTTCTGGCAACGATGGTCACGAGTACGTATGGTAGCAAGAATACCGAGCTCCTGGTGGCCCCATGGCATTACCGAGAGGGAAGACCATCGTGTTCGGCGTATGGCTTTGGCGCATCAAATGGTTCAAATGGCTTTGACCACTATGGGACTTAATTTCTGAGGTCATCAGTCCCCTAGAACTTAGAACTACGTAAACCTAACTAACCTAAGGACATCACACACATCCATGCCCGAGGCAGGATTCGAACCTGCGACCGTAGTGGTCGCGCGGCTCCAGACTGAAGAGCCTAGAACCGTTCGGCCAGCCCGGCCGGCTTTGGCGCATCGTTGGCATCTTTAGCAGCAATATGAGCAGCAGTTGGCACCACAGTGGCACAACGTACTGTTACAAAATGGCTGCTTCAAAGACAGCTCCGAGCCATGCACCCTGTAGCGCGCATTCCACTGTCCCCAAACCACCGATATTTGCGGCTCCAGTGGTGTCAAGCAAGAGCTCATTGGACGGCAGGGTGAGGGTCTGTTGTGTTTTCTGATGAAATCTGGTTCTGACTCGGTGTCAGTATTGGCTGTGTGTTGGTCAGCAAGAGGCCAGTGAACGTCTGCAACCATCTGTCTCCGTGCTAGACGTACTGGTCCTACACCTGCAGTTATGGCCTGGGGTGCGATTTCGAACGACAGCAGGAGCACTATCGTGGTTATGCCACGCACCCTGACTGCAAATTTGTATGTCTGGTGATTCGATCTTTTGTGCTCCCATTCATAACAGCCTTCCAAGGAGTGTTTTCCAACAGGAACCGCTCACCCAATACCGCTGTTGTAAGCCAACATGCTCTACATAGTGCCGACATGTTATTTTGGCCTGCTCCATTACCAGATGTGTCTCCATTTGAACACATATGGCACATCATCGGACCACAACTCCAGCGTTATCAACAAACAGCATTAAGCGTCTCTGTATCGACCGACCAAGCGCAACAGGCATGAACTCTATCTCTCCATACCACAAACAGATATCTGGCACCTCGCGACGGATTTTGCTACGTGCCTGCGTGCGATGCACCAATTGCGACGGATTATACGTTGCTGCTGCAATGCAATTTATTTTATAATTTTTGTTCACCTTCCTCTTTACAGCGGTAGATCTTCGCACGTAAACTCCCGACTGCAGCTACTTACGAGATCACAGAAAAGCAGTGTTGAGGAAACTGTAACCTCATAGCTTCACGCCGGAGGCCGCTATAAGTAAAATTTGCTGAAAATTGTCTAGGTACTTTAAAGAAATGATTCGGAAAGGGGATGTCACTCGTACTTTAAACATGAAGTTCAAATTTAAACCTTCAATAGATCTTTATTGCCGTTAAGCAAGATCATCAGCCCACATTTACGAAAATTACTAAAGTTTCTGCTCACAGTTATCACCATACCTAAAACAGCCAAAACTTTTACCTTCCCAAATTCCGAAACCAATGACTTGTAACACAGTCAATGATCGGCCAATTACTTCTGCACACGATATTCAGTGGTTGTCTTTATTTAAAGTTTATGCTCGCCAGGCCGGCCGCGGTGGTCTAGCGGTTCTAGGCGCTCAGTCCGGAACCGCGCGACTGCTACGGTCACAGGTTCGAATCCTGCCTCGGGCATGGATGTGTGTGATGTCCTTAGGTTAGTTAGGTTTAAGTAATTCTAAGTCCTAGGGGACTGATGACCACAGATGTTAAGTCCCTTAGTGCTCAGAGCCATTTGAACCATTTTTTTATGCTCGCCATAAAATACTCAGTAAGAATATACTCAGTACCGCCACGCTATATAATTCAAAGATCTCTCGCGATTTTCGTCGGAACGAATTATCACAACACTCTAAAGTTTTCATGAACAATTTCTGATCACTACCAGATACCATAAACACTGGACCATAACGCGGAAGTCATCCCAAGACTTCATCTTACACATAATGCGAAAAGTCACATCCAGCATAACCGCCTCCAATCAAAGCTAGCTCGTGACCCTCCTCTCACTCTCCCACACTCAAAACTATATCTCCTCTCTAGGAGGCCAACCTTCTCGCTTCTCATTGGCTGTCAGCACTTACGACCAATGAGAACTCACTTCTAGGGCGCGGCTCGGGCCAAAATCTAGCAAGTACCAACCACTTCTCTAGGCTATTTGACTTCATCAAATTAAGTAACACAAAACACTCTAATTAAATAAACAAAACAAAATGAACTATAAGCTTTACTCTATATCTCGAAATTTATTACGTAGTCGCGAATGTTCTGGCTGTCTTATACATAAGCATACATACTTGGACATCCGACATTCACTAGCAGGGGAACCACTAGTGGATTTGTTCCCACGTTACGGAGTTGGAACACTTGCCAGTTCCTGTAGAGAATTACATGAGTGATTTTTTAATAATGCCGAACGTCCCACATACTCTCACGCACGCATTTTCATTCACACGCACCCTAACACACAATACACATATTTACTTAGAATTATTGAAATTATTACTACAGAAAAGTCACAGAGGTTTTCTGAAATTAAAAACTTTCCAAATTTATATATGAACACTGGAAGTGTTATCAGATCATCGTACATAGTCACTGAAGGTGAACTATTACATCACTGTATTTATTTAAATTCTTGACTGTCGGAAAATTACGTTTTTTCTTTATGGAATTTTACTAACTTCCAAAATACAACTATTTTTGATCTCAGACTTTGACATATTGTTTGTTTTCACAACAGAAGGATGTACATCAAATATGACGTTCCTTAGGTTATCCCTTTATTAGTTATTAGTATTTTTAGTTTCGTATAATGTAAGTGGCCTGCCAGCGCTACTCCACTGCTTTCACATGCGCAGCTGCAACAGATGGCCGTGACGTCAGTCTGCAGGACACAACTCGTCCGTTACTGACCGTATAATACTCTACCGGCCTACATTGCAGCCCACATACATTCTGAAGTAAAGCTTTTAATAGACAAATGGGCGGTCGCGCAATAGTTGCGACGCCACAACCTGTACAACACAATGCACTCACATTTGCATGTTTTCATTCAACGTTCTGGTGTTTACAATGGTTGTTGATTGATGTACCAGCGTTTCACATTTTTAATAACTTATCTCGTGCTTACATTAACCTGTGATCTTGCAACGCTAATCGCTTAAATATGTTACCTGGACAGATCTATTCCCGAAATTCCATTACTGTATATTAATTATTTTTTGTTTCGCGATTTTTTCCGTCGATTTATATGTGCGTATACACGTTAATCTGAGGGTGAAACGCTCCTTCTAAGCCACTAGATCTATTTCAATCAAACTTGGTACATATATTACTTACTATTTGGAGAGAAATACTGTAGGAATAAGAACCAGCAACATCCTATTGGGATGGGGATGATAACGTGAAGAGAGAAGGTGGGAGGAAGAGATGGACAGAGAAACAAAAGGTGAGGGGATAGACACAGAGAAGTGCAGGATGACATGGACAGAGACAGCTGGCAGGGAGAGATGGAGAAGCAGAGGGGGAAGACGGAGACCGACAGAGAGGGAGAGAGAGGGGAAGAGGAGATGAACAGAGAGAAGGAGAGGAAGAGATGGACAGAGAGGTGGAGGAGGAGATGTACAAAAGAGAGGGATGGGCAGGTGGACAGAGGGTGGAAAGCAGATGGACAGAGAGAGGGGGAAGATGCAGATTGACAGAGAGACTGCCACGAGGAGAGGGGAAAATAGTGGGGAGTGGAAGCAAGAGGAAGGAAAAGAAGATGGACGGAAAGGGGAGAAGCAGATGGAAAGACAGAGGAGGAAGGAGGAGATGGACTAATAGCATTGGAATGCATACATACTCGGGCAACGCCGGGTATTCAGCTAGTTGCCGTAGTAAACCAAATAAATTATTACATTACTGCTGCAGACCACTTGTCCTTTATACTACAGTGCTCAGAAATCATTCCTGAACAAACTGAAAAATTTGTTCAGAACCATTTATAAAGGATCAAATCAGAATCTGCGAAATTTTAGATATGCTTTTCAGCCTGGTCACAGAGTAACTCGTCAACTTCTGTGCCATGTGTGGCTGAATCAACGTTAAAATACTGGTTGAGGGGGAGAGAGGGTGACATCCAGGAAGGTACCGATTTAAGCACCGCGCTAAACACAGTGTGGAGAGTGGGGGAGGGGACGTCATGGGGTAGCAATATGAAGGTACCATTCCCCAGAGTGCAGGCAGTTTACACGTTTCTACATATAGACCAACTGGTTAAGCAATAAAGGCACCCAAATAGCTGAAAAATTTTGTCAAAATTTTCTTGCCCTGTCACGCCCCTCACTGTGCTGGACAATATTTATTTGTTTATTTATTTGCCATCCTTTGTAAGTTTTGCTGTCTCGTGGCTATGGAAGACCGTGCTAAGAACGTACAAAAGAAAGATAAACTCAAATTTCATAATAATTTCTCTGTTCATACATAAAGTGCAATGCTGGTTGCCAGAGGAAACAGAACGTGCTTCCCCGTCTGTTTCGTAACGGAAGACCACACCTGCACCCTTTAGCCGTGATATGGCTCCCTCTACACCATGTCCGAGAACATTACTACGATTTGAAAATGCCTGAACTATTTTTAAACTATTTTTAACATGTAAGCTTTTTTATTTCATATTAGTCCGAATTGTCTTTTATGATTGAGGGCGTGCAGAGTAGTAATGCCTCGGAATTTTGTATGTGAATTCTCTTAAAGCTTTTTAAACAAAACACACGTTATTAACATTCTACATCTTTATTCTTCACGTTTACATATTTTCAGCCCGCTGCCGCTGGAGGGCTCCGAATTGTAGCGTGTAGCATAGTATTGTGTAACGTAACTATGTCGGAGCGTGAGAAACAGCGTGCTGTAATCGAGTTTCGACTTCGAAGAGTTCGTCAACACATGGTGCATGCTCTCCTTCAGCATGACAAAGCCAGGCCACATACGAGCATTACGAAATCTGCAACAATCCGACGCCTTGCGTCCGCTCTCATCGATCATCCAACAGTCCCAACTGGGTGCCATCCTTTTTTCACCTGTTTCCAAAATGTAAAGAACACCTTCGAGCACTTAACTTTCATATTAATGAAGAAACGGTATAAGCGGAGGTGAGACTGTGGCTCCGTCAACAAATTCAAACGTTCTACAGTGACGATATCAATAAACTGGTCCCTCGTTGAGAGAAATGTGTTCGTCGCAAGGGTAATTATGTTGAAAAATAAATACGTAGCCACGAAGAATAAAGATGTAGAATGTTAATAACGTTAATTCTATCCAAAAAAACTTTAAGAGTTTTCACATAAAAATTCGGAGGCGTTATTTTTCAGCACGCCCGCGTATGTAACGCTATCCAAATATTTTTTGTTCTTCTATTGTTCACTGTAAACGTTGACCTCTTCAATAATTCTCCACCATTTGTCACAATACAAATCTCGAGCTTTCCGTCCACTACAGCCCACTTTCTGCAGGTCCTGTATTACTCTATCAACCTGGTTCTCGATCGACCCCGTCCTCTTTGGCCCCCTGGATTTCCACCTAATATCCTTTCACCCACTTCGTATCACTCATCTGTACCACGTATCCTGCTCGTATCAATCACGCTGATTTCAGATTTCACTATTGTTATAATAGTTGGATCCTTACATACACTGGAGTAATATACTTAAATTTTTCTTCCCTAAGGCAGCCAGAGCGGATGCATTGCGAGAAACCTGGGCGGTGTTGGAGCTTTGAACACGGGGTAGTTTACAGACCCCTGTGGGATTGTAATTCCACAGAACGTTTCGGCCAGAAGCTGTACTTGTTCTCTAGCCGGCACGTTGGCATGGGCTTTTGAAATTAGAGCGTAGTGACACCAGGTCCCCTGAGTATTTCTGGCGTGACGAATCTGCACATCCTGTAGGCTGATGCAAAAACGCGAAACTGCCATTTTGCCGCCTCCAGTGAGAGAAGATTTCTAAATTTTACATTCCGGATCTTGACAGCCAGTCAGATGGGTCAGCAGTTTTGGCGCCGTAACGCGAATATCTGAGCCAAAGAGTAGTCACACAGCAAATACTGTGCACCAACCTCTTGTTCGTTAACTGGTATCCAGTAAGGGACGGTGAAGACGCTTAGGCAGTCTTCCCCTGCGTTTTGGTGAATTCAGAGAAATTCTTTCTCGTCACTGTGGTGAAAGTTGTGAATCCTCCCCTCCAAATCGAGGAACGTTGAGGAGACGCGGGGACGGTGTGGAGACGCGTGGCCGTGAGGTCATATACAGAGAGAGACGTTCGAACACAGCCTCGCGTACTTTGCTGATCTTCTGTAGTATCGCTTTTTAGCATTAGGGCTGTCTTTACTCTGAGCAGCTCACAATTTGTGAGGTCAATCATGTAACTTGTGATGCTTCTTCAGTGGTTCACTAATATGGATCTTGGATCTGTTTTTAACTTGCATTTTCAAGTTGCACAGATTTGGAAACGCATTGACGGTTTCAGTACAATGTATCAAGGCCGCATTACTATCCAGCTTAGGAATCGTGAGATCAGTGGAATGTCATGAGACATATATCTTACACTTAAGATGGAACAACCGCCACCTTCTAAAGAGACAAGCATCCCTGAGGGACCATGTTTGCCTGTGGACGTTGGT
This sequence comes from Schistocerca serialis cubense, assembly GCF_023864345.2. Taxonomy (NCBI): domain Eukaryota; kingdom Metazoa; phylum Arthropoda; class Insecta; order Orthoptera; family Acrididae; genus Schistocerca; species Schistocerca serialis. Next base: position 572,663,248 of record NC_064640.1, on the reverse strand, counting down.
TGGTCCACATCACGTATGTTAACAGACCCACAGGAGATGGTGGCGAAGCGTCCTCTGCCGATAGAAGGAAAAGCTGTATCAAGGGCATCATTAGTATGGTCGAAAATCCCATGGGCACCTGCTCACTGTCGAGCGACTCGCTACCAGGGACGTCAGTAGGTAGTGGAGCAACGCCATTATCGAATGTAGTGAAGGAATCCACAGTGCTTGCGTGTGAAAGCACTGGAATCAAATTTGTAAGAGGTACAAAACTAAACCATTATGATTATGAGATAATCCGTCCTGGAAAGGACTGGTTTACGGAATTGGCGCCACAGAGGAGTTGAAAAACTTAAGCAGGTAGTGTGAGAGCATCTAGTAGTGAGAATGTGCACATTTGTGAAACCGAATAGCGGATGTTGGTCCTGCCGTGGCTGAAGAGCTGGGCTTCGAATTTGTTTTCAAGGAGTTCTGGAGGCAGGGAGTCTTGGAAGCAGAGAGTCCTGCAGCGTCGTTGATGATGTCGCGAATTGTTTATTGTATGGATCAGCACTGAAAATCTGACAAGTGTGAAGGATTGGCAGAGACCCCCTTAGCGTCGTGGAAGACGTCATGGATTATTTATGGTGTATACGGGCACCAAGGATTTGACAAAAAGGAAGGTCTGGTAATGAGTACTGGACCATCGCGGGAGACTTCTCAGAACGGTTAGCCTGACCATGAACACGATACATTCTGCATGGAGCATAGTAGTCATTTAGTGATATCTTTAACTGCGCATATGGTTCGGTACCAGGATCTACACTTGCGTCGATTAGTTGAAGAATTTGATAGGCTTTAACACCTCAGTAAGCTAGTAAAAATGCTCGTTGGCGAGTGTCACCCTGAATCAGGAACACCACGAAATGCTAGTCCAACCTTTTGATGAAGGCTGGCCGTGGCTCCATCTCCTCGGAGGCGTCGTCCTTGCCTGGGGTAGAACAGCGTCCAGGTGGGACAACATTTTCATGATAATCTCCTATTTTTGTTGGAACTGTAGTAGCTGTGTCAAGTCAGGTTTGCGATGTTGCCATAATGGAACAAGAAAACATGATTATCACACTTGGAATTTGTGTGTCGAAATGGCAATTAAGTGAAAAATATCTGTGATTGCACTGACTACCATGGAAATGCAAACCATGGTTCTCTCAACTTCGTCGTCATTAATGAAGGGACTAAAACTTGAAACCTTTTATCCTCTTCACCAAAACTGCATTACCCTTATACCAGTTCACAACTCTAGACAAGATTCCCAGATAGTTATAAAACAAATGACCCTTTACTACACCAGTCATAAAATGAAATGTTTCACAGCCAGTGTCCACTGTGGCGGAAAGTAAGTAAACTGACAACACACAAGTTAACGATCTTCTTGATCTGATGCACATCATGAATTATAGTCTCAGTTATTTCATTGACAGTTAACAATACTTGAAGTGAAAATGTCCAGGTCGCACTGCTATCACTGCTGATAGTTCATCAGTAGAATTCTAAGTCCAGTTGGACGCCCAGTTCATAATTGTTGACAGGAAGTAAACACCACATAGGTACGTAAACAGTAGAACAGCTCATGATCATAAGTATATAAAGGGGCTAAATAAAATTTGAGGTATTCGACGATTACCGTATCAGAATCTTATCAAAATATCTTCAAAAAAAAAAAAAAACATTGGCCATATCTTACTGCTGTTAGCGGCACCGAAGATAGTGTCAAAACACTCATGGATCACCCAGGAATCGATTATCGGTAATAGAAATTCTGAACTCAGTTTTAAAATGTACCTTTAGAAATAAATATGCAGTAGAACTGCTGCCAACTGCATCTATGCAGAAACCAAAGATACAGATATTCTCCACAGCACTGAGAAACAATTGAAATCACTAAACTTAACGAAGACTTCGGGGTACGATGAAATCACTGTCCAATCTCCTGCAGAATTTGTAGTTGAATTAGCCCCTCTCTTAGCAGCATATGTACATCCCTCCAGCGAAACACTGAATCCAGTGGTTGGAAGGAAGCACGTGTCACACGTCTAAAAAATGGTCCAAATGGCTCTGAGCACTATGGGACTTAACATCGGAGGTCGTCAGACCCCTAGAACGTAGAACTACTTAAATCTAACTAACCTAAGGACATCACACACATCCACGCCCGAGGAAGGATTCGTACCTGCGACCGTAGCAGTCGCGCGGTTCCAGACTGAAGCGCCTAGAACCGCTTGGCCACCGCGGCCGGCTCACACGTCTACAAGAACGGAAGTAGAAGTAGAAGTAACTTCGGGCGTGCCCCTGTAAATTGTGATACGACTAATGCTGTTCATGTTGTATTTTAATGGCGTGGTAGGCAATAGTAATACTAGCCTCAGACATTCTGTAAATGACACAGTCATCTGTAACGATGAACTATCTGAAGAAAGCTGCGGAAATATTGTCGGAACTTGATATAATTTCGATGTGCCTCAAAAACTGGCAATCTGCGTTAAATGTCCAGGAATGCAAAACTGCGCTTTCCACAAAGCGCAAAAACATAGCACCTCATCATTAAAATACCTGCGCGTCACTATTGGAATCAGACAACTCAAAAAAATAGTAGCGGCAGGAATTTGTGAGGATATGGAAGAGAATGATTGTATAGGTTCGATTGTAGGTAAAGCAGTGGCACATTTCGCTTCATATATAGGAAACTGGAAAAATACAGTCAATCTACAAAGGAATTGCTTACAAAACACTCACGGGTCCGTTCTATATTACTATGAAAGTCTATGGGATTCATACCAAAAGTAATTAACAGGGAATATTGAACATATACAAAGTCAGGCAGAACAAATAGTCACACGTTTGTTAGAGTCATGGGACAGCTTAACGGAATTACTGACGAACCTAAACTGGTCGACACTTGACGACAGACATTGAGTGCTTGCGTAACACCACATATAAAACTTCCTAGAATCAGAATAATGTAGCGAGTCTAGAAGTATACTACAGACCGCCACGTATCGCTCCCGTAGAGGCGGTAGAGACAAAATTACACTATTTACAGTGCACACTCTCATTCAACAGTCGTATGTAGCGCTCAACTGAGTAGCAAGAAACACTAATTCATTGTACAGTGGAAATGGACATCACAGTGGATTACAGAGAATATATGTGGATGTATAAATTAAAGTATACTTCATTGTGAACGTAAAAACTAATACTTTAGTGTTCTACTGCTATTGTCACCCTATTTAACATCACATCCGAAAGGAGAGACGTGACCAGGGCATTATTGAACAATAATAGTGGATCATAGTTTTAAGACAGAAAGTTAACGTGTCGTCGATGCATTATGATGCGAGTTTATTGGTGCTACTCTCATCGATCGATATACGTTATCACAAGATTGATTACTGTAATTAGGATCTACTGAAAATGTCATACGCATTTTGTTATTTATACTCATTTGAGTCGCATTCGGGAGGACGACGGTTCAATCCCGCGTCCGTCCATCCTGATTTAGGTTTTCCGTGATTTCCCTAATTCGCTCCAGGCAAATGCCGGAATGGTTCCTTTGAAAGGGCACGGCCGACTTCCTTCCTCGTCCTTTCCTAATCCGATGAGATCGATGACCTCGCTGTCTGATCTCCTTCCCCAAACAACCCAACCCATCTCATTTGAGAGACACTTCTCTAAATTTTTTTCCTGTCACTGTTCCCAAACCGTTGTTTTGAAACTTAGTGTTCATAACTCCCAACATACATTGTGAAAAGCAGCAAGCCATTGGGCCAGTCTCTTTTCACTCATATTTGATAAATAATTCGACCATAAACGAGTCGAGCTAGACAGAGTCTGTTAATTTAAATCCTGATACAGATTGCTGCGATTGCAGTGGTTGTTTCTTCTGTTTAACATTCTTTAACTTAACTTGGTGCTGGATTTTTCAGTTTCTTTACTGAGTAGATTTAGAAGTGACATGCGCTGAGGATACGGTACTGGCGAGTCCTGAGAATGGCACACGGAAGCTGAGCACCCCCCCCCCCCCCCCCTGTGGGCCGAGAAAATACATCACTTGCAGATCTGTTAGCATTGGGATCGATAGGTAGATGCCGCCCAAGCGTTGTCATGGGGAGAGTTGCCTTAGCTATCGCCATACTGGTGCCCAGCCTATTGAGCAGTTCCACTCTGGACGGCCAAGCTGAAAGCATTTGGTCCAGACCACAGAACTCTGCCGGTTGGAGGTAGGTATCCGGGCCATACTAAGAAGAGTACAGTCAGCTGTTAAACATCTCCCAGCTGTCCAAAAACCATGGCAAAACGGCTGTGACATATCATACATTCAGAAGTTGGCAGAGTTGATGGAAAGCAATGATCCCAGTTTTTTAGTTTTTACCAGGGCCTGTGACGCGAGGCTAGTTGCTGCTTGAGAGGCCACCAGTTGGTGAAATTGATGTGACATCGGGAGGACGTAACACGTAATGCAAAGTTTTTACCAAAAGTGGGGAGGATATCGAGATTATTGGTTTTTAATTTTTCTCTTCTCCAGGCAGCAGATTGTTTTAGAAGAAAACAGTTACGCCATTGGTGTACTGGTATAACTTTGGTTGCCGTGAATCTTGACTGGAATAAGTGAGCGGTCAGTTCCTTACTGATTGTCTCAGAACTCGGCGCTGAATGCATCGGTACTCCACAGGCTTCGCCCTGTTATCAGCAGACTGCGTTATCAGAGTGGAGTCCAATGTTCGAATCGGCAGAGCAGTTCTAGCGATGTACTTGATGGCAGAAAGACACTGTCTCAACGATCTGTTCATATCGGACTGACGATTATGGTAAATATAGCTTACAGCTTCAGCATTTTAGATCCACTGGGAACTAAAAATTCAGAATCATGTTCGAATTCACTTTTCCATTTTCGTCAGCGCATTCACAGATGCATGGGCTTCATCATTCCTCCAGTCAGCCAAACTATCACTGTAATTGATCACAAGTTCATGTTATGAACTAATTCCGACACCCATCAAGTAACTTTGCCAACCGATAGTTCACTTATCTACTTGTTATAGTTAATATTCCACATTTTCTTTACTTAATTAGATAATTGTTCATTCTCATGCCCTTTTGTAATAGGGAGTTCACTTAAATCATGTCCTCGATTCCAGTAGATGTTCCCTCCCTGATCATATTTAATATTTTTCAATGACAAAATGTGTATTCTCCACGTTAAGATTCACTGCTAGGGCCACGATCTTTCATATTGTTAATCATACCGTTGCGTGCATTACCTCCAACAGTGGGTCTTACGGCTGTATATGCAACACGATCATTTCTGATTCAGTTAACTTCACTCATACACACACGTGGTGTTTCGCAACTGACGAGCCAAGCTGTTACCAATGCCCACTGCGAGACTGAATGTCGCTTGGTGGCGCTGCGGATGGTATAGTACTGGAACCAGATGATCACGTGATTCTCCATCGCTGATGTACGTCATGGTAATAAAGTGGTGTACATGTGCCACTGTTCTGTGGGAACAGCACGCTGAGATGGGGCGACTTGGAGACATCACAAAATGACAGAAAGAAGTTACCATATTTGAGGGAAACCATGAGTACTGAGACAAAGCGGTTTCTACGCCAAAATACCGTTACCCAAGATGGCGGCGATGACATCATCCAAGATGGCGGTCGTGACATCATCTGATGACGTCATCCAAGATGGCTGATTTTGGCGGGAAGCTTGAATTTTGGTAAGAAGATAGGTCAATTGGGCTACCTACACTAACCTAACCCCCTCCCCCAGAAAATGGCGGGAAGTTCAAATTCCATCATCATAATGCATCACACCATGGCTACCTCTACTAACCTAAGAAAATGGCGGGAAGATAGGTCAATTGAGCTACCTCCTCTAACCTAAGTCATCCGACCATCACCTCGTCCTAGGGATTGGCGGGAAGTCTGAATTTTGGAGGAAAGATAGATCAATCGGGCTATCTCTACTAACCTAAGAAAATGTCGGGAAATAAAGGGCACTTGGGTTACCTCCACTAACCTAAGTCACCCGACTGCCACCTTGTCCTTAGAAATGGCGGGAAGAGGAATCGTCCTGTCCTGGACATAAGTCTTTATTTTACATGCACTATTCAGTTAAACAATTAGAGGCACTACCACCATCCAGTGTAGTCGCCATGGGGTCCGGAGTCCAGCTGACCTAGTACACAGTACTGCTACCAGAGGGTGCTGTCATTCGTACAAGTAACAAGTCGTTGGAAGTACCATGCAGAAATATTATGCCATGCTCCCTATATAGCCATCCATGATGGTGCAAGTGTTTTTGTGTACAAACTGACCTCTTGATTAGGTCCCATAAACGTTCAATGGGACTCATGTCAGGTGATCTGGGTGGCCAAATCATTCACTGAATTATCCAGAATGTTCTTCAAGCCAAATGCAAACATCTGTAGCCCAATGCAATTGCATCATTGCTTAGGAACATGAATGGCTGCAAATGGTCTCCAAATAGCCAAACATAACCATTTACAGTCAATGATCGGTACTGTTGGACCAGAGGACCCAGTCTATTCCCTGTTAACACAGCCCACACCATTACGAAGCCACTACCAGTTTGTACAGTGCCTCACTGACAACTTGGTCCATGGCTTCGTGGGGTCTGCGCCACACTTTAACCTTACCATCACCTCTTACCAACTGCAATCAGAGCTTATCTAAGCAGGCCACAGTTTTCCAGCTGTCTAGGGTCCAATCGATGGGGTCAAAAGCCGAGGAGAGGTGTTGTAGGCGATGTTGCGCTGTTAGCAAAGGCACTCCCATCGTTCATCTGATGCCATAGCCCATTAACACCAAATTTCGCCGCACTATCCTAACGGATACGTTTGTCGTATGTCCAACATTGATTTCTGTGGTTATTTCACGCAGTGTTGCTTGTCTATTAGCAGTGGCAATTCTACACATCTGCCATTGCTCTCGGTCTTTAAGTGAAGGCGTTAACCACTGCATTGTCCGTCGTGAGAGGTAATGCCTGAAATGTGGTATTCTCAGCACATTCTTGACACTGTCGATCTCGGGATTTTGTATTTCCTAACGATTTCCGAAATGGACTTTTACGAGTTCCTAACGAAGAACGAATTGTATGTATAGTTTGGTCTGTTGAGTTTCTGCGTGTTAATTTAACATCCAATAGACGTAGTTCTTGCGTTTTCGTTTGCGTCGGAAAGTAAACCGATTTTGTGACATATTACGAGTTCCAAATCAAGAGCGAATTATTTAGTCTCACCTGAGTGCTCCTTTAGTTCATTTTTTGAATCTGCACATATTTATCTAATTTATTAGACACAGTTCTTGCACCTTCGTCAGTTTGTACTGTAGAGCTCCACAGCATGTGTCGATCGTCCTTTTTTCTATGTAGTGAAGTTTTACACGGTCTTTAGTATGGACTGGGACTGTGATTGTTGTGTGCAGATGCAAGCCGAGTTTGTGACACTTCACTCCCAGCTCCAGGCCGTGATGGCTTCTGTTACACAGTTTGAAGCTTCATTGGATGAGCAGCATTGTTGTGGGCCAGCTGTGGGGATCCAACAGATGTCCAGCACGTCCGAGTCCTCCTATCGGTACTCACCAGTTGCCAGCCCAGTTCCTGCTCGCTCTGAGGTTGACCCCTCACTGGTGATCACGTGGAAGGTCGCCTTGGGGCGTGGCAGGCGGCGAAAGACTTCCCAGGTGGGCGGACATAAGGTCTCCCCAGTTGGTCTGTGCCGATGGCTGACACTGTCACTCAGCTAGATGCAGATGCTTGTGCTGTTTCGGAGGAAACCTCTCACCTTGCAAGACCCAAGCAGTCACAGAGGTTGGGATTATTGATAGTTGAGAGCTCCAATGTTATGCGCACTATGGGACCCCTTAGGGACATTGCTGCCAAGAAGTGGAAGAAAGCCAATGTGCTATTTGAGTGCCTATCTGGTGGAGTCGTTCCAGGTGTGGAATGGGTCTTTCCAGATGACCATGAAGAGCACAGGGTGCAGCCAGCTGCAGGTGGTGCTCACTTTGGTACGATTGATGAGTGTCACTTTCCATTGGAAGAGATTCTCTCTGGTTTCGAGTGGCTAACAGAAGTGGTAAAGGCTGCCAGTCTTTCTTGCGAGATGAAAGCAGAGCTGACCATTTGCAACATAGTCGGCAGGACCGATTGCGGACCTCTGGTACAGAGCCGAGTGGAAGGTCTGAAAGAGGCCCAGAAGGCTCTGCGACCATTCAGGCTGTAGATTCCTCGACTTGCGCCATAGGGTGGTTGGATTTCGGGTTCCGCTGAATATATTGGGAGTCCACTACATGCAGGAGGTGGCTACACTGGTAGCAGGGGTTGTGTGCCATGAACTGGGCGGTTTTTTAGGTTGGAGGGTCTTGGGAAAACACAAAAATGGCCTCAGTCTCAAAGGCTGTGGGCAACGGCCTTGCCGCAGTGGATACACTGGTTTCCGTCAGATTACCGAAGTTAAGCGCTGCCGGGTGTGGCCGACACTTGGATGGGTGACCATCTGGGCCGCCATGTGCTGTTGCCATTGTTCGGGGTGCACTCAGCCTCGTGATGCCAATTGAGGACCTTCTCGACCAAATAGTAGCGGCTCCAACAAAGAAAACCATCATAACGACAGGGAGAGCGGTGTTCAAATGGTTCAAATGGCTCTGAGCACTATCGGACTTAACATCTGAGGTCATCAGTCCCCTAGAACTTAGAACTACTTAAACCTAACTAACCTAAAGGTATCACACACATCAATGCCCAAGGCAATATTTGAACCTGCGATCATAGCGGTCGCGCGGTTCCAGACTCAAGGGCCTAGAACTCTCGGCCGCACTGGCCCGCGAGAGCGGTGTGCTGACCACACACCCCTCCTATCCACATCCTCAGATGAGGATGACACGGCGGTGGGATGGTCCCGATGGGCCACTTGTGGCCTGAAGATAGAGTGCTGAGTGCTCAAAGGGTGCAGGCCGAACACAGGATGAACATAGATACAGGAACCATTGGTATAAGAATTGTAAATTGTCGTACCTGTGTTGGGAAACTATGAGGGCTTCAAGCACTAATATAAATCACTGATGCTCAAATCACTACAGGCACTAAAAGCTGGCTAAAGCTGGAGATAAGTTCAGGTGATATTTTTGCGAATGATCGTACAGTGTTCCGAAAGAATAGGGTAAGCACAGTTGGCGGTGGCGTGTTTGTTGCTGTTAGAAGTAGTTTATCTTGTCGCGAAATTGAATTAGATAGTTCCTGTGAGTTAGTATGGGCAGAGGTCATTCTTGGCAACTGTAATAAAATAACAATGGGACCCTTTTACCGACCTCCCAATTCAGATGATACAATTGCTGAAATGTTCAAAGAAAACTTGAGTTTAATTTCAAATACGTACCCGACTCATACGGTTATAATTGTTGGTGACTTTCATTTACCTTCGACATGTTGGCAAAAATACATGTCTAATCCGGAGGTACGCATAAAACATCATCCTAAATTGTGCTAAATGCTTTCTTTGAACATTTTTTCGAGCAGTTAGTTCATGAGGATACGCGAATAGTAAACGGTTGTGAAAACACTCTTGACCTCTAAGCAACAAATAATCCTGAGCTAATAACAAGCATCACAGCGGATACAGCGATTAGTGAACACAGGGTTGTCGTAGCGAGATTGAATATTATAACCCCCAAATCCTCCAAAAATAAACAAAAATATACCGATTCAAAAAAAGTAGATAAAAATTCACATGATGCCTTCCTGAGAGACTATCTCCACTCCTTCCAAATTAACAATGTAAGTGTAGACCAGATGTGGCTTGAATTCAGAGAAATAGTATCGGCGGCAATAGAGAGATATGTACCAAATAAATTAACAAACGACGGAGCTGATCCTCCTTGGCACACAAAACGGGTCAGAACACTGCAGAAACAACGAAAAAAAAATTCCAAATTTAAAAGGACTCAAAATCTCACAGATAAACGATCTCTTACAGAAGCTCGAAATTTAGTGTGGACGTGAATGCGAGACGCTTATAATAGTTTCCACAGCGAAACTTTGTCTCGAAACCTGGCAGAAAATCCTAATAGAGCCTGGCCGTATGTGAAGTATGCTAGTGGCAAGACACAGTCAATGCCTTCTCTGCGTGATAGCAATGGAAATACTATTGACGACAGTGCTGCAAAAGCTGAGTTACTACACACAGCCTTCCGAAATTCCTTCACCAAAGAAGATGAAGTAAATACTCCAGAATTCGAATCAAGACCAGCTGCCAACATGAGTAACATAGACGTAGATATCCTTGGAGTATTGAACTTAAATCACTTAATAAAAACAAGTCTTCCGATCCAGACTGTATACCAGTTAAATTCCTTTCAGAGTGTGTTGATATAATATCTCCACACTTAACAATTATATAAAACTTTTCGCTCGACGAAACATCCGTACCCAAAGACTGGAAAGTTGCGCAGGTCACATTAATATTCAAGAAAGGTAGTAGCAGTAATCCACTAAATTATAGGCCCATATCATTAGCGTCGATATGCAGCAGGATTTTGGAACATAAATTTTGTTCAAACATTATGAATTACCTCGAAGAAAAGGGTCTATTGACACACAGTCAACATGGGTTTAGAAAACATCGTTCCTGTGAATCACAACTAGCGCTTTACTCACGTGAAGTGTTGAGTGCTATTGACAAGGGATTTCTGATCGATTCAGTGTTTCTAGTTCTCCAGAAGGCTTTTGACACTGTACCACACAAGCGGCTTGTAGTGATATTGCGTAATTATGGAATATCGTCTCAGTTATGTGACTGGATTCGTAATTTCCTGTGAGAGAGGTCACATTTCGTCGTAACTGATAGAAAGTCATCAAGTAAAACAGATGTGATTTCTGGCGTTCCCGAAGGTAGTGTTATAGGCTCTTTGCTGTTCCTTATCTATACAAACGATTTAGGAGATAATCTAAGTAGCCGTCTTAAATTGTTTGCAGATGATCCTGTCGTTTATCGACTAGTAAAGTCATCAGAAGATCAAAACAAATTGCGAAACGGCTTAGAAAAGATCTCTGTATGGTGCAAAAATTGGCAATTGACCCTAAATAACGAAAAGTTTGAGGTTATCCACATGAGTGCTAAAAGGAATCCCTTAAACTTCGGTTACACGATAAATCAATCAGATCTGAAGGCCGTAAATTCACCTAAATACCTAGGAATTACATTTATGAACAACTTAAACTGGAAGGAATACATAGAAAATGTAGTGGGAAAGACAAACCAAAGACCCTGTTTTGTTGGCAGGACACTTAGAAAACGTAATAGATCTACTAATGAGACTGCCTACACTACGCTTGCCCGTCCTATTTTAGAAAACTGCTGCGCGGTATGGGATCCTTACGAGATAGGATTAACAAAGTACATTGAGAAAGTGCAAAGAAGGGCAGCACGTTGTATATTATCGTTAAATAAGGGAGAGAGTGTCACCGAAATGATACATGATATGGGGTGGACATCATTAAAACAAATGCAGAATGTTCTCAAGAAATTCCAATCACCAATTTTCTCCCCTGAACGTGAAAATATTTTGTTGGTGCCGACCTACATTGGGAGAAACGATCCCCCCAATAAATAAGGGAAATCAGAGCCTGCACGGAAAAATGTAAGTGTTCGTTTTTTCCGCTCGCTGTACGAGATTGGAATAATAGAGAATTATTGTGAAGGTGGTTCGATGAACTCTCTGACAGACACTTGAATGTGATTTGCAGAGTATCGATGTAGATGTAGATGGAATGTTCCATACGTCTATCTCCAACTAGCATTCCGCGTCCAAAGTCTGTTAATTCCCGGCGTGCAGCCATAAGCACGTCGGAAAGCTTTTCACATGAATCGCCTGAGTATAAGTCCGCCTGCTTAGCTGGGTGGTAACGTGGTCACATCCCATGCAAAGGGGCCCGGGTTCGATTCTCGGCCGGGTTGGAGGTTTTCTCCGCTCGTGGACTGGGTGTTGTGTTGTCCTCATCATCATTTCATCCTCATCACCGGCGCGCAAGTCGCCCAATGTGGCGTCGAATGAAATAGGACTTGCACCTGGCGGCCGAGCTTCGCCGGATGGGGCTTCCCGGCCACGATGCCATACGCTCATTTCCATTTTTTTTTACCTGAGTATAAATAACAGCTCCGCCAATGCACTACCCCTTTTACACCTTGTGTACGCGATACTACCGCCATCTGCATATTTGCATATCGCTATCCCATGACTTTTGTCACCTCAGCGGACAATGGTCGTAGAGAGGTCCTAGCCGACGTGGACCAGACACGAATGTCTTAAGTTGTCAATAATAGTCGATTTCAAACCCGACAAGAACGGCTGTTGTCAGCGAATACAAATCCATGTCAGTCAGTTTCCGAGCGAACATTGCGAAGCGGTTTGCATACAACCGGCATCTGGAGTAAGGTACACCACGTAAGGTCATTTCTCACAGCGGTCGATAAAGTTACATGTCTTAGAACTTATCACACAACGCAAAAACTGGACGTAACTGATCAGAGGCGTGAAGTGTGGTCCAACGAGACGTGATTTTCCCTCTTTTCAAATTATACAATGCGTCGAGTGCAGCGACGTCCAAATGAAGCGTTTAGTCCGCAATGTGTTGAAGGTGTATTTCAGGTCGGAGGTGATGTTTTGGGTTGTTTTCGCATCGTAACTTGCACCTACTGATTCTGGTTGTTGTGACCATGAACCAGGATGTTGATTTAAACATTATCAGTGACCAAAAGTCGTCCTTTCTTCTAAATCTTCCTTCACGCATACGTTCCCGGTTTGACGAACAGTTATGCACCCTACCGCATCCCCTCTGGACCGCTAAATCATCTCACTTGTAATCATTTTCGATATTACGTGATTGCTTCTTTATTTTATGAGATTATTTCAGCTCATTTATTCTCATGTGCTTTACAACACAGCGTAGGATTCAGAGGAGAAGTGCCATATATCAAGATGCTGTAATGTCAAACGCAAACTTGCTCACTTACAGCAACCAGGAATGCATCTTATGTTGACTGAATTTTATGAAGCCATTGGCGTATATGAAGTTTTCGCTTTCCGCAGTTACACCATTGGACTGAGGGTAGACGGAGTGCATCCGAACCCCACTGGCAAAATTTAGAATTTTATTCAGGGATATTTTCTGATTATTTTGGCATGAGGGGCCCGTGATATCCGATGGCTCGCCACACAATAATAAATTTGCTATGATTTATTTGGTATGTTACCTCACTTCCCTTGTTTCCTGTGAAATTCCTTCACAGTAGTAAAAAGCCTGTAATATGCGATCACAAAAAGGTACGACACAAAACGCAGATTTAGGGAACAACACTCGAACATTGAATAACTGTGGTTAGTGCCAAAAGAAGGACAGCTGAGTGTAGAGTGGTTGTACCGCTCTTATATTGCTCTCAGTTAACCCAGACACGAAATGCATCTTGTTCAACTCTTCATCAGTAAACATACACTAGAAAGTCAAACCCGAGACAGAGCCACACAATACTGAAAGCAAACTTGGGGGCGAAATGTAGAGTGTTGTCAACAAGTACCCTGAGTGCAATAAATATGTTTGTTTCGAAACTAGACATACAAGGTAGATATTTGAACTGTTGTGTAAACATTTTCTGATTCAGTATCTATATCAAGACAAATGGGGTTCGAAATCAAACGAAATGCAATTATTCTGTAGCGAGCCACCAGAGACCACAGGTCCCTTATACCAAAATACTCAGAAATACTCCTGAACAACCTTCGAAATTTTCTAGGTAGAGTTCGGGTTCATAACGTATTATTCGCCAGGAACAATCTTTTTTAAAATCGTGGCTAAACGGTAGATCATTTACTGTAATTTTTAATCGGATATCAGTGCTTACCCATGTAAATATACTGCCGAAAAAGATTTTTACAACTGGAAACACAACGTCACTTCTGATCAGATGACGGCATATGCCACCAGGGGATAGGAGGTATAATGATAATTGTCTCAACATCTTCCGACAACATATAGCGCAGTGGCATAGCTACCAGAGCGCCATCTCTCTCTACCCTTTAATAGGAGATGTTCACAGTCAGAAGGCTCACTGTAGCGCAAACACGTGAAGCAAGCACGTAAATATGCCACAGAGACGCACTCGTGCTTCCTACATCCATCTGAGAGAGTTTCAAGGGGGTAAAATTGTGGCCCTCCGAGTGACGGGATGGTCCTTTCGAAGAATTGTCACACAATTTGTACGAGCTACGTCAGTTGTGCAACGATGCTGGAATCAGTGGCCAATTCGACATTCTCACACGCATAAGTGAGGTTCTGGACGTCCACGTAGCACAAACATCCGCCAAGATCGTCGTATTGTAAGGGGAGCAATGGCAGATCGTACAACTACCACAGCACAGATAAGAGGGCTTGTGAGCCCAGACGTGTCAACACGAACTGTTGCGAACCGGTCATTAGCCATGGGACTATAGGCACGCACACACACCTCTAGTCCGTCTTCCACTCGCGCTACAGCATCGATGTGCATCGCTTGACTGGTGCCGTCAGAGGATCAATTGGAAGATGGAATGGCGCGTCGTGGTTTTCAGCAGTGGAAGCAGATTCTGCCCACACACAAGTGTTGGTCATTTGCGCATACGACGCAGACTTGGTGAGCGCTCTCCCGTAGAGTGCATTCGTCCAAGAAACACTGGCCTCAATCCAAGCCTTATGGTTAGGGATGCAATAAGCTACAGCTCTCGTTCACCTTTGGTGTTTCTGGAGGGGACGCTAATCAATGCTCGGTATGTGCAGAATTCTGTTAAACCTGTGCTTTTTCCGTTCTTGCAACAGGAAGGCGATGTGTTGTTCCAGCAGGATAATGCTGGCCCACACACAGCCCGCGGAATTCAACGTGCTCTGCAAGATGTGCAGCAACTTTTCTGGCCAGCACGATCTCTGGACTTGTCTCCAACCGAGCACATGTGGGATATGATTGGATGGGAAGTGACTCGTGCTACACGTCAACCAAAAACTCTTACAGAACTACCTGAATAAGTCAAGCAAGCTTGGAATAACGTTCCCAGGACAGTATTCGCCATCTGTACGATCGACTGAATGCCAGAGTCAGCACCTGCATTGCCGCCCATGGATGCTACACCACGTACTAATATGGGTGTTTCAGCATGGGTCGATCACTGGTACCTCACAACTACTTGTGCTATTGATCTTCAAATGTAATCATTTCATGGACTCCATATGTACTGCTGCAACAATAAATCTTGAGTAAAGTGGAAACTTCTAAAACGGTGTGCTAATTTTTTCCAGCAGTCTAATTATCCATAAAAAACATTTCATACTAACACAAGGTATCAGTTACTTTTTAACTACCCATAAGAGTGGTTAATTTAACGTGCGCTGAACAAGCACAATAAAATTTTGCATACTTTCAACACGGTTTTTGTACGTGATAGCAATTACAGTTATTCCGAGAATAATAATTAAGGCACGCATTTGATTTTATGCTTGTTTCAGTGTAAAATCACAATTTGTAATTTTGTTTCAGTTGCTTCTGTAACTGATCAAATTGGCCTGCAGCCATTACGTAGATAATGTAAAGCAATTCACTTGTTTATTAAATGATCAGATGAAGAGAGCCTCAGCCGTCCTGTATTGTCACAGTTGCATTCACTCCAATAGTCCTGTCATGTCTTGTGGTTGTAATTATTGTTTGCGTTACACCTGACGCTATGCCTATAATTCTAACGTCAGCCCAGCCAAGCTCTGCCTCTGAAACTCTGTGATGCAGATAAGTTCGCTGACTATAAGCCAGTTATGTACATTAAATGGGTTGTGTTTAATACTGAGATTGGTTACACAGCCGAAACTACATGGTAGCTATGGTGTCGTCCAGAAGAACGGGGTACCAAAGCAAGGTTGGCACCTCGCAACGAAACCACAGAAAACGATAGTCGCTGTTATGTCGCACCGATGAATGAAAAACACCGGTGTATGCACGTCTCTTAGATCATCGCAATCGATGGTCTGGTTACGGCTTAGGCGAGGAACGCTTGCCTCAGTTTTTAGTCACCGATCAAGACGACAGCATCATCTTAGACAGGTCACCAGTGCATTCAGTTTCTTAGGCAGAACTTTATGTGAACAATATGTCAATTATACTTAAATTGAAGAGTCTTGTAAATCTGTCTGTATCAAGTGATACTTTTATATTCAAAGACAGTTGTAAATACTCAGAACGTTCGTGTGGAAATGGTTTGTATCAAGTTAAGTAAATCTCATACCAACACTGTAATAAAATGAACTAATTTTTTATGTGCTGTAGTTCCATTTAATCTTCACCTGGAGGAATCCAATGAGCTCACTGTTGAAGCAGCAAGTGTATTTTCGTATAGCATATCAGAAGTAAACAATACGGAAAAAAGGATGGTTTAGTTCCAACAATAACAGCCTGTGCGGCAGATCGGTATTATTCAAGAAATGTATCATGGTTGTGGATCCTACTGACACTAAATTATTCTTTTATTTACGCTGATGCGATGTACTAAGCACTGATGTAAACAATTTATATGAGATATTTTAATATAACAATAATGAAGAAATACAACTTGCCATGAACCATGGACCTTGCCGTTGGTGAGGAGGCTAGCGTGCCTCAGCGCTACAGATAGCCGTAGCGTAGGTGCGACCACAACGGAGGGGTATCTGTTGAGAGGCCGGACAAACGTGTGGTTCCTGAAAAGGGACAGCAGCGGTTTCAGTAGTTTCAGGGGCAACAGTCTGGATGATTGACTGATCTGGCCTTGTAGCACTAACCAAAACGGCCTTTGTTGTGCTGGTGCTGCGAACGGCTGAGAGCAAGGGGAAATTACACCCGTAATTTTTCCCGAGGGCATGCAGCTTTACTCTATGGTTAAATGATGATGGCGTCCTCTTGGGTAAAATATTCCGGAGGTAAAATAGTCCCTCATTCGGATCTCCGGGCGGGGACTACTCAGGAGGACTTTGTTATCGGGAAAAAGAAAACCTCTCGTTCTACGGATCGGAGGGTGGACTGTCAGACCCCTTAATCGGGCAGGTAGGTTAGAAAACTTAAAAAGGGAAACAGATAGGTTAAATTAGATATTGTGGGAATTAGTGAAGTTCAATGGCAGGAGGAACAAGACTTCTGGTCAGGTGAATACAGGGTTATAGACACAAAACCAAATAGGAGTAATGAAGGAGTAGGTTTAATAATGAATTTAAAAAAATAGGAGCGCGAGTCAGTTACTAGGAACAGCATAGTGAACGCATTATTGTGGCTAAGATAGACACGAAGCTCACGCCTACCACAGTAGTACAAGTTTATATGCCAACTAGCTCCACAGATGACGAAGAGATTGAAGAAATGTACTATGAGATAAAAGAAATTATTCAGATAGTGAAGGGTGACGAAAATTTAATACTCATGGGGGACTGGAATTCGACAGTAGGAAAAGGAAGAGAAGGAAATGTAGTAGGTGAATATGGAATGGGAGTAAGGAATGAAAGAGGAAGCCGCCTCGTAGAATTTTGCGCAGCGCATAACTTAATCATAGCAAACACTTGGTTTGAGAATCGTGTAATAAGGTTGTGTACGTGAAAGAGGCCTGGAGACACTGGAAGGTTTCAGGTAGATTATGTAATGGTAACACAGAGATTTAGGAATCAGGTTTTAAATTGTAAGACATTTCCAGGGGCAGATGTGGACTGCAACCACAAATTGTTGATTATAAAATAAAACTGAAGAAACTGCGAAAATGTAGGAATTTAAGGAGATGGAACCTGGATAAACTGAAAGAACCAGGGGTTGTAGAGAGTTTCAGAGGGAGCATTAGGGAACGATTGACAAGAATAGGGGAAATGAATACAGTAGAAGAAGAATTTGTAGGTTTGACAGATGAAATAGTGAAAGCAGCAGAAGACCAAGTAGATAAAACACAAGGACTAGTAGAAGTCTTGGGTAACACAAGAGACATCGAATTTAACTGATGAAAGAAGAAACTATAAAAATGCAGTAAATGAGGCAGGAGCAAAGAAATACAAACGTCTACAAAATGAGATCAACAGGAAGTGCAAAATGGCTAAACGGGAATGACTATAGGACAAATGTAAGGATGTAGAAACATATATCACTAAGGGTAAGATACATGCCGCCTACTGTAAAATCAAGGAAACCTTTTGAGAAAATAGAACTACCTGTATGAATATCAAATGCTCAGATGGAAAACCAAGCCTAAACAAAGAAGGGAAAGCAGGAAGGTGGAAGGAGTATATAGAGGATCCATACAAAGAAGATGTACTTGAGGGGAATATTATGGACATGGAAGACGACGTAGATGCAGATGAGATGGAAGATTGATACTGCGTGAAGAATTTGACAGAGGACAGAAAGACCTAAGTCAAAATAAGGCCCCGGGAGTAGACAACATTCCGTTAGAACTACTGGCAGCCTTGACAGAGAGAGCCATGGCTAAACTCTTCCATTTGGTGAGCAAGTTGTATGAGACACGCGCAATACACTCAGACGTCAAGAAGAAGATAATAATTACAATTCCTCCTGTCAGGTGTGAAAATGATCGCACTATCAGTTTAATAAGTCACGGTTGCAAAATACTAATACGAATTGTTTACAGACAAATGGAGAAACTGGTAGAAGCCGACCTCGAGGAAGATCAAATTGGATTCCGTAGAAATGTAGGAACACACGAGGCAGTACTGGCCCTAGGACCTGTCTTAGAAAATAGTTTAGGGGAATGCAAACCTCAGTTTATACCATATGTAGACTTAGAGAAAGCGTTTGAAATGTTGACTGGGATACTCTCTTACAAATTCTGAAGGTGACAGGGGTCAAACACAGGGAGCGAAAGGCTATTTACAATTTGTACAGATACCAAATGGCAGTTATAAGAGTTGAGGGTTATGAAAGTGAAGCAGTGGTTGGGAAGGGAGTGAGACAGGGTTGTAGCCTATCCCCGATGTTATTCAACCTGTATATTGAACAAGTAGTAAAGGCAACAAAAGAAAAATTCTGAGTAGAAATTAAAATTCATGGAAGAAATAAAAACCTTGAGGTTTGCCCATGACATGGTAATTCTGTCAGAGGCAGCAAAGGACCTGCAAGAGCAGTTGAACGGAATGGACAGTGTCTTGAATGGAGAATATAAGATGAACGTCAACAAAAGCAAAACGAGGATAATGGAATGTAGTCTAATGAAATCAGATGATGCTGAGGGAATTAGATTAGGAAATGAGACACTTAAAGTAGTAGATGAGTTTTGCTATTTGGGGAGCAAAGTAACTGATGTTGGTCGAAGTAGAGAGGGTATAAAATGTAGACTGGCAATGGCAAGGAAAGCGTTGTGAAGAAGAGAAGTTGGTTAACATCGAGTATAGATTTAAGTGTCAGGAAGCCTTTTCTGAAAGTATCTGTATGGATTGTAGCCACGTATGGCAGTGAAATATGGACGATAAATAGTTTAAACAATAAGAGAATAGAAGCTTTCTAAATGTAGTGCTACAGAAGAATGCTGAAGATTAAATGGGAACATCACGTAACTAACGAGGTACTGAATAGAACTGGGGAGAAGAGGAATTTGTGGCACAACTTGACTAGAAGAAGGGATCGGTTAGTAGGACATGTTCTGAGGCATCAAGGGATCACCAGTTTATTACTGGGGCGCAGCGTGGACGGTAAAAATCGTAGAGGGAGACCAAAAGATGAGTACACTAAGCAGATTCAGAAGTATGTACGTTGTATTAGTTACTTGGAGATGAAGAAGCTTGCGCAGGATAGAGTAGCATGGAGAGCTGCATCAAACCAGTCTCTCTACTGAAAACCACAACAACAACAACAACAACAACATAACAATAATATATTTTATTATTAAATTTGTTTCGTAAGCATACAGTCACGCGAGAGTGAGCTACGGTCTCAAGATGATATTACTCTTATTTTTAAAACCTTAAGCTTCTTGGCTCTTTGTAACTGAGGGTTACGATAAGTTATATTTGTTGGGGGAAGGGGTAGAGGTCAGTAAATTGTGACCTCCTTCCCACAGAACCGAATCCTAGATCCGCAACTGATACTCTCTAGTCGTTATGACCTTGTAGTCTTCGGCTCATGCACTGCACCTCTTTGCTATGACACAGAGACGCCAGTTACTCTGCTTTCGAAATAGCAGGCAACATGCCTACGTCAGGAAATTCGTTGCGCAACAGCAGATGACGACGGCCCAGGGAAACGTGATCATGACGTGATAGTAGCTGACAAGTTTCTAACGTCACAGGCATGACGCACAGTGCAAGGCCTGCCCAGCGGTGATTCAACCTTCTCAACATCTCAGCACTGTCTCCTGTCAGCGCGCCAGTTCAGCCCACCTATCTTTAGAGGGATATTCATCCTAACAACAGATCTACACACGGCGTCATTGCTGCTTCCTGTTAGGTATCTCTGCTCTGATTCCACGGAAAGGTTAAAAGGTTGCGTGCACCGTTACTGAAAATAATATTTAAAAATAATATCACACAATTTTGATACCGTTCTGGTAGCCCAGATCGCCCTCCCTATTCCTTTCCGACATCTGCGTTACTACTTTCTCCCGTAATTTCGAGATTTTTTGACGCTTATAGCTTGATCTAGGTGTGATTTCAATAGTTAACTGAAACCTTTCCCGTCATGCTCCTACCCTTTATTCATATTCGAAGATTGTTGAATGTAGGTTAGGCATTCGATATGAGAAGCACCCATCGAATGCAATGGAACATAACTGTCGCTTTGAAGGATGCGTATCAGTACTGTCGAAAAAAAGACCCTATGGTATTAATTTTGAAAGAAAACAAGCAAATTATGAGAAATACTTCATTATTCACCATAGCCTAGTTCGCAGTTGGTGGACTATTGACATTTTACAGATTTCGATTCTTGTGTGTCATCACTAGAAATAAAAATGCAGAAAAGACAAAACCGCAAAACTGCTACTGAACATAGAAATTATAATAACTGTGCAAGATAACTAGGAAAAATGTATACCCAATGTGTTATTACGAAAGTAACTCGTCAAATAGTCATTTAGCGTCCATCGTTGTCACTTGAAATCTCCTTCCATGCCTACTCATGCCTCGTGCTTATAAAATGGAACATTTATATTCATAGAGGGCGCTTGGAACTTGGCTTATATGTGAGAAAAGTATCACCTTTTTTCTTAAAAAGATGCATGTTTCAAAAATTATAAGTAATCGTTACTGAGTGCCTTTAACAACTACGTTTTTACACATGTTTGGTTCCTTTGAATTTTACAGTTTGTATTGTTCGTTTTATCAGAGGAGTAGGACCTGTTTATCTTACTTTCTTTAAATACTCTAAAATGTAGCTGATTATATTTCAAAAAAATGGAGAAAGAATGATTACATTACAGATTAAACCAGGCCTGATCAAACTGCTCCCCAGCCGCTCTCCTGCCTAGCGTTCTGAGTGCAGAGGCGAATGGGGCGAAGGAGTGAGCGGGAAGGTGCGGCTGAAAAGTGAGGAGGAAGAGGAAAATGAAGGCTGCAGCAGGACGTCGCTAAAGCAAAGCAGTCACCTTGTCAGCACCCAGGCAGTTTCCTGACGGTACTATTTGCTTTTAATTAAATTTGCGTTCTGCATTTTCCGAAAAACAAAAAATAGAGAAGACACATCGTTTAGTTCCAGATGGGAATTACCTCACTTTTCGAATTGTTTAAAGGCCATGCAAAGCGCTTAATGTGTCATCGCACTACTATGAGCTGGAGAAACGCTTATTGGAACACCATTACAACAGCAGTTACAAAGGCTATATGATGCACTTGTTTTCTGACAAACGCCAGTGCATTCTGACTGAACTGAAGGCGGCCATTAGAGAAAACTGTGTGAATACCAAATAGAGTATGACAAAGTCTTTCATGGTCGACATCACCAATTATTTTAATTCATTAAGTGTCTTAATGCAAAGGGAGAATCATTTGGTAACAGTGTTTGATTCAACACAAGTGTGCAAACATTTTTCTTCTGCTATGAAACTGAAAGTCCCGCCAACGTGCATGTTTAACGGATTTTAATCTGCGTAACTCCATGTGTTTTACTTTATCATGAACCATAGTTCCAGATATAATACATGTTCTAAAATGGAAATGTGTACAAATATATATACATCACAACTTAACGCTAAATGTCTGTATGTATAGCTTTTTGTAGCTCTGCTCACCATATTAGTGTTACCTAATGTACTTCTTTAATCAAGTAATAAAATTTATTGCATTCGAAAAAAAAGTAAAAGGGTGAAACTAAACACACGTGATAAACTGCTCCTTATGCTGCAATATTCGCTTCTTAGAAGAAAACATTACCAACTCGACCTCATATTTAAGGATAGAAAAAAGCGCAGTTGCAAGATATCTGCCCCATCAATCGATCCTGCGCGAAAATTTGGGCCATAATTCTGATAGTACGCAGTTATGTCCTTCTGAAAGTACAGCGTTTAAACTTTTGCGGCCGCCGTTTGTTTTTCTGCAACCTCATAAAGCCCTAGCGCGAAGTACTGTACAGAAGATTGAATAAGTGGTTTGAGTAATAGTGCTTTGACATTGGTAACATGCGTTGTTCATTGGTCAAATGCGCAGTTGCCAGCCTGTAACTGATACCAGAGATTTCTTTGATTTAAACATTTTTATGTTGCGGTTTACAAATACAGTATAAATGAATGAAATGAATTAGTGTCTCACCAAAGAAGTAACGTTGCGCTGATTATGAACATCGCTGTTGTATGGTATTTTCCTTTGATTTTAAAGCTGGCACAGTTAAAAATGAAGTACATTTACAAGAGATACGCTATTCTTCAACGTATTAGCATATTTAAATTGTAAACCGAAAATCATTAACACAGGCTCATAATAATTCTTCAGTTGCTTAGGTTTATCCATTTTGATCTTGGGCCATATAGACATACAGCAGCAGACTGTCAATTCGAAATATAATGCATTATTTACCATTTTCGCGTAAAATCTTTTCTGTAATATTATTTCAAAACAAGTTGGGCACATGTGTCCATCTTCCCCCTCCACTTCCATAGCCTTCCACATCCAGTGAATAGCTCTGGTCGTCATTTCAATGTACTCGTACATTAATTCGCGCTCGAGCGATAGGCGGCTGAGGTGGGGCGGAGCGAGTGACAATCAAACGGTGTGCGCGAAACGTTAAAAGATGTTCTTTCAGAAGGTCGGCGCTGCGTAATTTCAGAACTATGGCCCAAATTTTCGAGTGGGGTCGATTTCTGGGTCTGACGTCATGCATGTGTGCTTTTTTGTCCTTAAAATATAAGGTTAGGTTGGTGATGTTTCCTCGTTAGAGGTAATTGCATTGTGCCGCAAATACGTCTATCCAAAATACCCACGTATGCAGCCTTTGACATATAGTTGTCTCACACACCTGCTCGGAATAGCGGAGTGGTGGGTGAAGCCGAAGTGCTGAGCAGAATAATACCACCTATGTAGCGGTGAGCTGACCTGGCCGCGCGAGCGCACTCCAGAAGCACAGATCTTGGCCAAGCCTGTCTTAAACTTTCGTAACTAGATAGTAGGCATATTTTTATTTCTTTCTCTTTACCTTTCACTCTCTAATTTCGTATAATTTTTATATTCAGTAGCAATTTTGCATTTTTGTCTACTCCGGATTTTTAGTTCTGATGGTGACACAGAATCCAGACCACTAAACTGTCGTTAGTACATCAATTGTGATCAAAACTACTGAGAATAATACAATGTTTTTTCAAGACAGATGGCGTGCTCCAGTCTGACAATGCAAAATTTAATTGAGGTACAACAAACTGATGACTTGTATTTTCTATCAGGTAGTGCATCCTAGGGGAAAGAAATGTCAGAATGTTAGGACTTAGCGTCCAGTCGACAACGAAGTCATCAGAGGCAGAGCACAAAATAGAATTGGGGAGGAAATCAGCCTTGCCCTTTCGAAGAAACTATTTCCTAAAGTCATTCATTGAAACCCCGACTCGCTAGGTTAGCCGAGGGAGCTAATGCGCTGCTTCCTGGACTCGGGTAGGCGCGCCGGCCCCAGATCGAATCCGCCCGGCGGATTAATGACGATGGCCAGTGTGCCGGGCAGCCTAGATGTAGTTTTTAGGCGATTTTCCACATCCCACTAGGTGAATACCGAGCTGGTCCCCACGTCCCCCACAGTTACACGACTTGCAGACATCTGAACACGTTCACACTATTCCATGGATTCCTCTAGATGCAGACAGCTGGGGTACATTTATTCCGTCCCGGGAGTACGGGGTGGCGGCACGAAGGGCATCGGGCCACCCCGTAACATTAACCTTGCCAAATCCGTCTCTAACCATGCCGACACTGCGCAACCGCGGGATAAAGGCATGAGCAACAAAAAAGGAAGATTTATTGAAACCCCGAGAAACCTAAATTTGACGGGGATGTAAAGCATCATCCTCCTGAACACAAGTCCAGTGTCTCACCACCGCGATGCCTCACCCGTTCTATGAAAACCAAATCTAGACCAGATTATCCCCTGGAGTTCCGGACTAGGACATAACCTAGCTGGTGGCAAGTGGTCTGCGCAGCGGAATAATGATGGTAAACGGGACAAAGAAAGAAGCTCATCGCCTAGAAAACAGGAAAAGTTTAAAACAAGAGCCATGACTTTTCCCTTTAAACGATTTGTGTGTTCAAAACAGCATTAACATTGCGGACGGGCTTATCAGTGATTCGGCTATGCTTAAATCAAATATTTCCTGTAACGTGTAAGATGCCGTAATTCATTTTTCAACTAAATGAATGCTGAAAAAGTTCCCACTAAATGAGGTATATTCTCTTTTCATACCTATATTAATTGCAGAGATATCGGTATCAACTTCGCTTTTTCAAAGGAAACTGTGGTAATTTCTGCCGATAGTATTGTGCCTCTAAAAGATACGAATTCAACGACGTTTCACTCTTCTCAATACGATTAGCAGTTTCTGAATAACAAGTTATAACTTGGAATTTATCTGTTTTGAACATGAAACCGACTTCTGTCTTACGTATTATTATACTGAGCTTTGGTGTCAGGGTGATGGGCTTCCACAGCCTCGCGCAACTAACACAGTCTACTTAGAAAAGCGGAATAGGGCAGAAAAGATTAATTTAAAACTGATACTAATCATGTGGTTGGACCAACGCATCAACTCGAAGCCAAAGGATGTGGCGTATAAGGATGATTCTTTAGTCAACTACGCCAACAGGTCTGCCCTTGTTCCTTCAGAGCCTTTGAAAGAAAGCTGCAAATCAAAAATTGATTGGATTTCTAAAACAGAGAATTGAGGAAGACAACTTTGTTAAATAATAACTTCACGTCATGAGCTTTATGTCAAGATACGCGCTTGCTTTGCAAAATTACATCAGCAGCAGCAACAAAAAGAGAATCTTTTCCTTAAAATTCTATTTTTATGGCCACGCGTTCGATTTGTCCACCGTCCAAGGCAATAAACTTTTGCAGTCGCTCGTGTAGGGACTTCTGGACAGACTGGAGAGATTCCTTCGATATCAATGCAAGTGTTGCAAGAATGAGATGTTTTAAATTCTCTTAGAGTTTGAAAAGTGAAATGCTGTTGAATTTGTCTCATTTAAAACTACGGTATTAGCAGTAGAAATTTCCGTAGTTCCACCTGAAAAGCGAAGTTGAGTCTGATATCTCTGCAATTAATGGATCTATTAAAAGAAACTATCGGCGTGAAAAATAATTACGACAACTTAAAGAGTTCTAGAAATATTTGAAGTGATCAACTTACCTGAATGAGCCTGCCTATTGATGTAACTCTTCAGGCTTTCCTGGCGATCTAATGACATCTTGGGTTGTCGGGTGTTCTGCCGGATATCAGCGTCGTACTTGCACGATATTTCGGTCACGTAGCTCGAGACCTTCATCAGGTGCGACCTGAGACTGCTCCTCGAGTGGACCTGGTCCAGTATTTATGCCTATGGACTTCCCCCTCCACCAACGGCTGCAGGCGCGCAGAGACCGCAGACACCGAAGCGCTGGAGACGCCGGCGCGCACGCATCTCTACACGCAGACGAGCGAACATGGCTGGACGCAGGAGGGGCAGCAAGATTGCAGCCGCGCTGGAACTCCTGGTCGATGCGATCGGGACGGACCGCAGACGCAGTCGGCGCCACAAGAAGAAGAAGAGCACGGAGCAGCAATGCTTCAAGTGCCAGAGGATGGGGCACATCGCTAAAGTGTGCAGGGGCACTTTTGCGTGTCTGAAGTGTGCCGAGGCACACGACACACGCAACTGCACCAAGCCCCGCGACGCGGCTGCCAAGTGCGTGAACTGCGGCGGTGCCCACGCCGCAAACTCGCGCAGCTGCGCTTACGTGCGGGGCTACAGAAGCAAGATGACCGCCCCACGCCCTGCCGAGGTATCTGGCGTCGAGACGGACGTCCCACCCCCCCGCTCCCGTGGGGATGGTGGTCCATGCCGTCGCGAAGCCACCACGGACGACGCACTGACCGTCTTCCACACCGCCCTCGCGGCCGAAAGGGCCGCCATGAGGGAGGAACTCGTGGCTGTTCACCGCCAGCTGCAACAGCTGCGTGAGGAGCTGCGGGTCCTCAAGAAGACGTCTACCCCCAACGCCATCTCCACTGCGAGTCGGCCAGCGGGGATCGACGCCTCCACCCAGACGGAGCCACCTGCGCCGCCAGTTGACGAGACGGGCGTCGCAGTGGCTCCCATGGACGTCGAGGTGGAGCAGCCTGCTCTCCCTCCCGACGGGGAGGTTGAGCCGCGGGCATACGACGAGGAGGCGCACACCGAGACACCACCACTTGCTGCAGTGCAGGCTGGATGGCTGCCGCTCCCTAAGGCGGGCAGCGTGCAGCCAGTGCTGCAGAAGGTCGCCGCGTCTCTTCGTGACGGGACATACCCGCACCTAGACAACCCCTATCCTTTCACGCCACCCGACAGGACGAAACCGGCCCTTCCTCACCAGCCCTACGGACCAGTCAGGAGCAACAAGTTCCTCAGAGGACTGGTATCGAGGAAGGACCTGAACATCATCAACCACCACCCGGTCTTCACGCCCACGGACTGGGAATACATCTTTGCAGTCCTAGAACTGGGCGCGACGCCCGGGGAAGTGCGTCCGGAACTAGCACAGCACTCATCTTACCAGGAATTCCTCGAGTTGGAAAAGCTCGGAGAAAACCTCACCAAGGAGGATATCATCCAATTCTGTCTACGAAATCGTGATTTCGCAGACTTATTAGGACGCTAATAGGCTACATAGAGCGCCTCTCTAGTCAGAGGCGCTCCCAGGGGAAGATCCAAGAAAACAGGGGACCCAATTCGAAAATAGAGGAGTTAGGAGGAACAGCAGCACCGCTGCTTAGCCTCCACCAGCTCCGGACTGAGGAGGTCCGTGACTTTCTAGCGAGCGAGCGAGCGAGCTGCTCCGTTTTCCGTCCGCTGCGGTTCTAGGTGTTCCCTCTGCGGTCCGCGCCCACCAAACCCGCTCCTGGGGGTTTCATCTACGGTCTGGGGTACCAGGCGTTCCCCCTGCGGTCCGCGCCCGCTCACCACGACCTGTTGGAGCGTTGCCGCTCCGTTTTTCATCTGCTGCGGCTCTGGATGTTCCCTCTGCGGTCCGCGCCCACCAGTCCCACTTCTGGGTGTTCCATCTTCGGTCTGGTGCTCCTGGCAGTCCGTCAGGGGCTCGTTTACCATCTCCATGTCTCTGGTTCTTCTGTTTGTGTAGTGTTGCAGCTGGCCCCGTTGCTCCTTTAACAATTCCAGAGCCGGATCCCAGGCTCTGCTTAGCTGGTACCCTGTGTCACGATTCATAAGATCGTCAGCCATTTTAATCTCAATCGATTCTCTTATGACACTGTCCCAAAATCTGGGTGTTTGTGCTAGAATCTTGGTGTCCTCATACTTCATGGCATGATCTAGCTCTAGACAGTGTTCAGCAATGGCTGACTTAGTCACCTGTCTTAATGTAGTGTGCCTCTGATGTTCTTTGCACCTGATCTCCACAGTTCTTGTCGTCTGGCCAATGTAGGACATGCCACATTGACAAGGTACATTGTAAATCCCTGGTTTTCGTAACCCCAGGTCGTCTTTGACACTCCCCAGCAGTCCCCCGATCTTGTTGGATGGACAGAAAACACACTTGATATTGTGTTTACGCAGGATCCTACTGATTCTGGCAGAAATAGAGCCAGCATAGGGCAGATATGCCACCTTCCTTAAACATCACATCAACTCCAGAGCGGCGAACAAGATAAAACGCAGAGCTAGCATGGCACTGGTGAGAGAGAGGATTCGAGATATGCGCCACAGGTTAGATGTTGTGGCCAGGGAGCTGTTACACATTCATCTGTACATGGCAGCTTCCTTAACAAGAGAAGATTGGGATTGGGTAGACCGTGCCTCCTGGTCTTTAGCTGAGTGTGCTAGAAGGAATGCCTCATCTTGCCAATCTGCAAAGTTTGACCGCATGAGCAAGAAAGCACAGCAGATGGAAGAGACACGCACGGTGACGAATCTGAGTGGCATACAGTTTGATGATACAACCTTAAAGGTACTCAGCAGGGGTCTCAACTTTGCTACGACCCCTAGAAACGTACCCATTTCAGGTTTCGTCAGTGCAGTAGAGCAAGTTGCAGCCACACTTCCACCTAATGTGGCAGAGGAAGTCCGCCGAGAGACCTGCAGGGCCCTCACCAAGGCCAGGCCGCCGAAATCGAACATCACAACCGAGGAGAGGCTTGCACTCAAGAAACTACGGGAAGACAACAGCATTGTGGTACTGCCAGCAGACAAAGGGAACTCCACTGTCATCTTGCAGCGAGTGGATTATGATGAGAAAGTACGCCAACTTCTGGAGGACCCTGCATACAGAATTCTGGAGTGTGACCCCACGGACAAGGTGGCCAAGAAGACTAGTGCTCTCTTGAAGGAAACAGGGATGCCCGATAAGATCATCAGACAACTACGGGAAAAAGCGCCAGTGCCACCCAGACTGTATGGTCTGCCTAAAATACACAAGGAGGGTGTGCCCCTACGTCCTATTGTCAGTAATATTGGGGCACCTACGTACACAACAGCCAAGTACCTGAAAGGTCTCCTGGCTCCATATGTGGGGAAATGTATTCACCACATCCGCAACTCAGAAGATTTCCTGCAACGCCTCAAGCAACTGCACATCACAGATTCGGACATCATGGTTAGTTTTGATGTGGTATCGCTGTTCACCAGGGTCCCACTGAAGGACTCACTAGAACTGATTGCAGAGAAATTTGATGGTGCTCTGTTGGACCTGTTCAGTCATACACTGACATCCACGTATTTCCTGTACAGAAACCAATATTACGAGCAAACTGAAGGTGTAGCTATGGGCAGCCCACTGTCCCCTGTGGTTGCCAACATGTTTATGGAGAGTTTTGAGGAGAGGGCATTGGAGACAGCCACATTTAAACCCACATGCTTCTTTAGGTATGTGGATGACACCTTCGTGATCTGGCCACATGGGATGGACAGGCTCAATGAGTTTCTTGAACATCTTAACTCATGCCACCCTAATATCAAGTTCACCATGGAACTGGAGAAGAATGGCCAGCTGTCATTTCTGGATGTACTAGTCCAGAGGAAAGCAGATGGATCAATTGGCCACAGTGTGTACCGAAAACCTACACACACTGATTTATATCTGCAGGCCAGCAGTTGTCACCACCCTGCACAGAAGAATGGGGTTCTGAAGACTTTGGTCCACAGAGCACGTGCCCTATCAGACCAAGAGAATCTACCCATAGAGATAAAACGTCTCAAAACAGTTTTCTCCAAGAATGGATACATGGACAGACAAATTGAGAGGGCACTCCGACCAGCCCCTATACCACAGGTTCCTGAAGAAGACCAAGATGAAGCAAGGAAGGTGGCATATCTGCCCTATGCTGGCTCTATTTCTGCCAGAATCAGTAGGATCCTGCGTAAACATAATATCAAGTGTGTTTTCTGTCCATCCAACAAGATCGGGGGACTGCTGGGGAGTGTCAAAGACGACCTGGGGTTACGAAAACCAGGGATTTACAATATACCTTGTCAATGTGGCATGTCCTACATTGGCCAGACGACAAGAACTGTGGAGATCAGGTGCAAAGAACATCAGAGGCACACTACATTAAGACAGGTGACTAAGTCAGCCATTGCTGAACACTGTCTAGAGCTAGATCATGCCATGAAGTATGAGGACACCAAGATTCTAGCACAAACACCCAGATTTTGGGACAGTGTCATAAGAGAATCGATTGAGATTAAAATGGCTGACGATCTTATGAATCGTGACACAGGGTACCAGCTAAGCAGAGCCTGGGATCCGGCTCTGGAATTGTTAAAGGAGCAACGGGGCCAGCTGCAACACTACACAAACAGAAGAACCAGAGACATGGAGATGGTAAACGAGCCCCTGACGGACTGCCAGGAGCACCAGACCGAAGATGGAACACCCAGAAGTGGGACTGGTGGGCGCGGACCGCAGAGGGAACATCCAGAGCCGCAGCAGATGAAAAACGGAGCGGCAACGCTCCAACAGGTCGTGGTGAGCGGGCGCGGACCGCAGGGGGAACGCCTGGTACCCCAGACCGTAGATGAAACCCCCAGGAGCGGGTTTGGTGGGCGCGGACCGCAGAGGGAACACCTAGAACCGCAGCGGACGGAAAACGGAGCAGCAACGCTGCAGCAGGTCAAAGGGAATGGGCGCGGACCACAGAGGAAGCGCCTGCAGCCGTTGGTGGAGGGGGAAGTCCATAGGCATAAATACTGGACCAGGTCCACTCGAGGAGCAGTCTCAGGTCGCACCTGATGAAGGTCTCGAGCTACGTGACCGAAATATCGTGCAAGTACGACGCTGATATCCGGCAGAACACCCGACAACCCAAGATGTCAGCCTGCCTATTGTTGTTCTTGTGGTCTTCAGTCCTGAGACTGGTTTGATGCAGCTCTCCATGCTACTCTATCCTGTGCAAGCTTCTTCATCTCCCAGTACCTACTGCAACCCACATCCTTCTGAATCTGCTTGGTGTATTCATCTCTTGGTCTCCCTCTACGATTTTTACCCTCCACGCTGCCCTCCAATACTAAATTGGTGATCCCTTGATGCCTCAGAACATGTCCTACCAACCGATCCCTTCTTCTAGTCAAGTCGTGCTACAAACTTCTCTTCTCCCCAATCCTTTGCTGTCTCTGACAGAATTATAATGTCATCGGCGAACCTCAAAGTTTTTATTTCTTCTCCACTGATTTTAATACCTACTCCGAATTTTTCTTTTGTTTCCTTCACTGCCTGCTCAATATACAGATTGAATAACATCGGGGAGAGGCTACAACCCTGTCTCATTCCCTTCCCAACCACTGCTTCCCTTTCATGCCCCTCAGCTCTTATAACTGCCATTTGGTTTCTATACAAATTGTAAATAGCCTTTCGCTCCCTATATTTTACCCCTGCCACCTTCAGAATTTGAAAGAGAGTATTCCAGTCAACATTGTCAAAAGCTTTCTCTAAGTCTACAAATGCTAGAAACGTAGGTTTGCCTTTCCTTAATCTAGCTTCTAGGATAAGCCGTAGGGTCAGTATTGCCTCCCGTGTTTCAATATTTCTACGGAATCCAAACTGATCTTCCCCAAGGTCGGCTTCTACTAGTTTTTCCATTCGTCTGTAAAGAATTCGCGTTATTATTTTGCAGTCGTGACTTATTAAACTGATAGTTCGGTAATTTTCACATCTGTCAACACCTGCTTTCTTTGGGATTGGGATTATTATATTCTTCTTGAAGTCTGAGGGTATTTCGCCTGCCTGTTATGTCTCTATAATGTTCATCGCTGATCGGTCCTCGATGACATTGTGTAGGTTTCAGTTTGTTGTCAACAGCAAGCATAAGTAACAACTTTCTTTCTTTAAAAATAAAGAATTCCTCATTAGGATATGGGACTAAATGAAATATCATGAGGAATGCCGGCAAAAACGATTACCGTAAAGGTGAATAGGAAAGTTACTCCATTAGTAAAATTAGAATCACGAATTACATTCACAACACAGGCTTCTCCAGCAATCCTAGAGTAATGGCTGGAATGGGACGGAAAGTTTAATTTTAATTGAAGGTTCCCAAACACCAACCAATCATGCTGATTATTATTTATTCTGGCGTCGAAATCAAGGAAGGAAAAATGATTGCAGTGTGAACGTAAAGGTCCGTAAAAACAAAGCATTAGCTCAGTGGGGCAAAAATGGGAAAGGGAACATCACGGCATTTATTCTCCGCAAGTGAAAACTATGTAAGAATAAATGACCGACGATTGAGCATTGTAGTATATAATGCTATTAAGAGCTCCTACAGCTCGATTAAGATAACCAATTTATTAAACAGATCGATTATGTCCCTGTTTCCGTCATATTAATTCCTTCTGTGTATTGTATTGGTCTGTGCTGAATTGGAATATTAATTCATTTCATAATGTGACAAAAAAGCTCATTGATGTGTTTAGTTACTTCCTGGCGGATTAAAACTGTGTGCCCGACCGAGACTCGAACTCGGGACCTTCGCCTTTCGCGGGCAAGTGCTCTACCATCTTTTTTTTTTTTTTTTTAATTCTCATTTTGTCCGCGTTTGTTCGTTGTATCTACTCGGGGCGGACGTCGTAAGACATCCGATTAAGTTCGTTGATGATCGATTAACTCAGCTTTTTTATTACAGAGGGTACGTAACCCTCTGTCCGAACACACTGAGCTACCATGCCGGCACCATCTGAGTTACCGAAGCACGACTCACGCCCGGTCTCACAGCTTCACTTCTGCCAGTATCTCGTCTCCTACCTTCCACACTTTACAGAAGCTCTCCTGCGAACCAGGCCCAGCTACCGGAAGTGAATTTTTCTACAACACGGGCCTAGTAATACTAGGGCCCGTGTTGCCCGGCAACCTCGTCCAGCGGCTAAGTCTGCTTCAAGGTCACCCGCCTAGCGTGCAACCAAGAGCGGCACGGCCAGGAAAACAAAAAGTGAATAGATTTTTTTAATAAAAGAAAGGAAGGAGATAAGGAAAAGAGATAAGGAAAGGACAGAACACACTTTATTGTCTATAATAAATCATACAATCACCGTTGATTTTTATTGTACAATTGCCATTGCCGACTTTCGCCCATTTAAAGAGGTACTCATCAGCATTTAACTTCTTCTTCCTTCTCGTAGTCAAAACAAATGGCATGCTTGGAACAAGAGTACCATAAGGCTGTTTAGCCAAGAGTCCTGTAGTCTCAGCTATATTCCATGTTCAAATGGTTCAAATGGCTGTGAGCACTATGGGACTCAACTGCTGAGGTCATTAGTCCCCTAGAACTTAGAACTAGTTAAACCTAACTCACCTAAGGACATCACAAACATCCATGCCCGAGGCAGGATTCGAACCTGCGACCGTAGCGCTCTTGCGGTTCCAGACTGCAGCGCCTTTAACCGCACGGCCACTTCGGCCGGCTATACTCCATGTCTTCCAAGCCAAAATGTTAGCATCTGGAAATGCTTCAAGGCCACCATAATCTGCATGATTGCCCCATACAACAGCAAGTGTCAACCAGGTACTACCTCCAAACACTGCTTGTACATCACAGGTAAAGTTCAGATGAAGTCCACGAAAAACATTTGGCCCTTTGGCCGTCCAATCAATCGCAGGAGAGCTTCTGTAAAGTTTGGAAGGTAGGAGACGAGATACTGGCAGAAGTGAAGCTGTGAGAGCGGGCGTGAGTCGTGCTTCGGTAGCTCAGATGGTAGAGCACTTGCCCGCGAAAGGCAAAGGTCCCGAGTTCGAGTATCGGTCGGGCACACAGTTTTAATCTGCCAAGAAGTTTCATATCAGCGCACACTTCGCTGCAGAGTGAAAATCTCGTTCTGGATGTGTTTAGTTGTTGCTCGCAAAGTAGAATGTAAGATAAAGTGTAATTTGTTACCACCTCGGTGTGTTCGCCGTCTTTGCGAAGTTACACTGTACGGCTATTCCTTCTTGTTGCCTTCTTTCATACCACGATGACGCACAACGGCAGACGAAAAAGTGCTGTATCGAAAAACTAACCGAATCCATCTCGGACGCAGCGGAAGACAGTGCTTCGTCTAGTATGAGGGCGCTTTGGCACGTAGAGAACAGGTCCAGTATCTTAACCATTCTGCCTTCCCGTTCGTTGAAAGCTTGCAGAAGCTACATCGGCCGAAGCTCTTGGAAACTCTAGCCCTTTTAATGGCAAGCAGGCAGGCATTTTGCGGTGATAACAAGCTGGGAGTGGGAGAGATGCCACCAAGCAACGAAGTTGATGGGAGAAGACTGAAAACTCTTATGTGCTATTATTGTGCTTACTTTTTAATCCTATGGTCTTATATTCGAGTTCCCGTATTAATGTAGATAATTACTGTGCTACAGTCTAGGCCCTAGGGTATGGTAGCGAGATGTGTGCCCTGGACGCCATTGCCGTGGGGTGCAGTTTTGTAGTGGGCGAAAACAGTGAATAAGGTCAAAAGGAAAGAGGAAGATGAGAAATGAAAGTACAGGAAAGGACTGCGGACCGCTAAAATTGGAAGGGTGTGGCAATGTACGTCTCCCCCTGGTATGGAGACATTTATTTGTTATTTTCGACGATTAGATGGAGCCACTTTCGTCGTGGCAAGTACGTTAATACAACTATGTAATGAGCGGTAATGAAACAATGAAAAATAAATATCATGATTCTTGCAAGCAGTGCTACTTTGGACAGTGATGTCCTATTTTACGAGCTGCAAAATACGAAAAAGAATTATTGAAAGGAGGAATTTTTACTTAACTATCCCTTGTTATTTAAGGGGCTCCGGAACGCCCTATACTTGCAATGTTAAAATAACGCTTATAAATTACATCTTTCCTCACAAAGTATTTGAGGTAGGAAGTTGAACTTTTTACAGATTATTTATTGGAATATGGGCTACAACTTAACACAGGGATTTTACAAAATTTTAGTTCAGTTATTAAAGATGATTTTTTTTCAATTGTAATGAAAATTCACAACATTTTTTTGCAATTTTTTATTTATATATTCAAATATATACAGTTTTTTGGAAAAAGGCTGTGTTAAATTATGCAGAAGGTACTGTGTAACATTTACTGAAAGTTTGAAACAAATATGTTTGGAAGGTCCTTAGAAAACATGTAATTAGTATGAGAAAATAAAAGTTTTGGGAATCGAGCGACAAAGACTGGATTAACTTTTTAGTGCATTCCAGGTCCATAGGATGGATTATCTTCATCCTCTGCAAACTCCTCCTCCAGCTTCCTCTTGTTCCTCCTCCTGTTTACTCTTGCTTGTATTTCTAGACTCTTTACAGCCCTGTCTGCAGCCCGAAGGCGTTTCTTGTCTAAAGCAAGCATCGCTCGTTGTTGTGTTCGTAGATTTTGCTACCATTTTCTTCAGTTGCAGTTACTGCAACACTGTTCCAAAAGGTGGTCATGTATGAACACTTATCACATTTCAGTTGTATTTCACTAGCAAGTCCTACGTGCTTTATTATGGAGAGTTCCAGACCAACTTCACTACAAAGAATACATCTTACACAGTTTGAAAAAATTCCTTTGAGAACCGACATATCAAATATTTCATTCACATCCAATTCGCCCATAAAACATTCATAGTTTTCACTCATTGAACCAAGCTTCTTCTGTGAAGTATTTTCTTTCCCACTTTGACTGCTATGGGCAGGTGTACTTGAGAGGTTAGGTTCACTCACTTGGTTATCGTCTTTATTGTTTACAGTAATAACACATACCTTTGGCTTTCCAACATTTCTCCTTTTCTTAAAACCCTTCAGAGGATTTCTAATAACTTTACTTTTACTCATTATTATACTTCAACAAAACAGAGACTCAAGAAACAGAATTAATTACGAATATTTTCGAGATAACGACAGAGTAAATAAACATGAAACAATCGACAATCACACCAGCGATATATATTGAACCATCACAGGT
Source organism: Schistocerca serialis cubense (assembly GCF_023864345.2). Taxonomy (NCBI): domain Eukaryota; kingdom Metazoa; phylum Arthropoda; class Insecta; order Orthoptera; family Acrididae; genus Schistocerca; species Schistocerca serialis. The sequence continues at coordinate 572,627,115 of NC_064640.1, read as the reverse complement.
TAGCCACAACACATACTTTATCTCACATCACTAAAATGTACCTGATGAACACGGACGCTAATAATAACACTATTTGATAGCAGTTTAACAGCGCCACAGTGGGTCACGCCCATGTAGAACACATTTCAAAAAAATTTAAAAATAGTTGTAGTCTTCGGAATTGAATAAATTATGTATCTATTAAAAGGTAATAGTCTGCAGATTCAGAAAACGCAAAAAAGTAAAAATTGAACTTTTCATGATTTTGAGCCTTTCCGGAGCCCCTTAAGCGCTCTCGCGGACAGACGTGGGTATTAAAACGCCGCATCCGAAAGAAGGAGGTGCGCCGACCCGGATCGAATCCATCCAGAGGATTAACGACGAGGGTCGGTATGTCGGCCAGCCTGCACATAGTTTTTAGGCGTTTTCTCACACCCCACTAGGCGAATACAGGGTTGGTATCATAGCCCAGCCACATTACTTGATTGGCGAACGTTTAGAAAACTTTTGCTCACTTTCACACGAATAACACTAGACGCAGGCAGTTGGCGTTCACATATTTTGTCCCAGGGAATAATGGGCTTGGCGACAGGAAGGACATCCGACCACCCCTTCAGTTAACCATGCCATATCTATTAATACCCATGTCGACCATGCGCAGATTCCGGACAAAAACACAGGAAAAAGAAGAACATTCCTGATTATTTAAGCATCGTGTCACTGGAATTTTGTAGCTGCTTAAAAATTTAGTGGGTTAGGTTGGTCTGGAGTCTGGTATTGGAATTATAGGGGCATCTTACTGAAACAGGTCACTAATGAGTTCCAAAGGTAAAATCTGGTTCCCAAAATTACACAACAATTAATGAGAAGCACGTACATTGCGATTTGACTCTTTGAAACATATCAAACTAACAAGTAAGAATTGGAGGAAGAGTAGAGTGAGGATTAAACAAGAAATGGGATGGGACTGGTAGGGGTGTGTGGAGAGGGGGGAAAGGGGGTGGAGACGAGTGCGGAGTCGAAGTGCGTCTCATGCACCAGTTATCCCAGTTAACAACACCATCTGCAGAGGCTTTTACAAGTCGGTGTTCGCAAGCATTTTCTGCCACTGATGTTCAGTAGTGCAAAATACATATTTTTAGTCTTCCTGCTGTAGTGACACTAGGCATTAACTCTGGTATATACCAAAGCATTAAAGTACCATGTGGTTTTTTTTTCCTAGGTCCCGTAGGTAGTCGCCAATAACCCCTGCCAGTAGTGTATTTGATGTGACACTCGGCAGTTCGTAACAAGAAACTGCCGACTAGCCGGCCCTGCGCCCCATATGCAATTTTCGTCGGCGATGCGGCACTTATCGCACCGTGCGTTCCCGATCGATGGAGTCGTTAGGTTGCCTCGCCACGTGCGATGGGTTATCTGCGCGCCGACGCTTCCTCTTATTAGATGAAGAGCCTTCCGCCGCGTACGAGATGGAATCGTTCCGTTTCTCGATAAAACACCTTGTCCTCCACGTCGTCGTGGGATGAGCGAAGGCAACAACAAGTAACAGCTGTATAGCACAACTACTAAAAAGCAGCAAACACACCAAGGATGTGAACAAATTACATAGAACGTATACTTTTGCAGTACCTTACTAGCTGCTTTGCAGGATGCGATGGAACACGTCGTGGAAGGCGTACGAGTTTATGTTGCGCAGGGCTACTGTGTTTGATTTACCCTGCATTCTAATTTGCAGGCAGCAACTAAACACGTCAAGGAGCTTTTTTGTTACATTGTGTAACAAATGAATATTCCAGTGCACTACAAGACAAATGTCTGCAATACATTAGTATGACAGAAATTGTGAAAACATCCATTTTTTAAATAAATTGCTTACCTTCATTAAACTATACAAGCCCTTAATAGCAATATGTACTACTATGCTGAAAGGTATGCAAACGATATGAATTGAATTCCGCCTGATTTGCATGCAGCCCACATAACGTACCTTTCTTGCAGGTCCTCTAAACTCTTTGCAGTACAGTCGTTTGGCTGTAAAATACACTCCTGGAAATTGAAATAAGAACACCGTGAATTCATTGTCCCAGGAAGGGGAAACTTTATTGACACATTCCTGGGGTCAGATACATCACATGATCACACTGACAGAACCACAGGCACATAGACACAGGCAACAGAGCATGCACAATGTCGGCACTAGTACAGTGTATATCCACCTTTCGCAGCAATGCAGGCTGCTATTCTCCCATGGAGACGATCGTAGAGATGCTGGATGTAGTCCTGTGGAACGGCTTGCCATGCCATTTCCACCTGGCGCCTCAGTTGGACCAGCGTTCGTGCTGGACGTGCACACCGCGTGAGACGACGCTTCATCCAGTCCCAAACATGCTCAATGGGGGACAGATCCGGAGATCTTGCTGGCCAGGGTAGTTGACTTACACCTTCTAGAGCACGTTGGGTGGCACGGGATACATGCGGACGTGCATTGTCCTGTTGGAATAGCAAGTTCCCTTGCCGGTCTAGGAATGGTAGAACGATGGGTTCGATGACGGTTTGGATGTACCGTGCACTATTCAGTGTCCCCTCGACGATCACCAGTGGTGTACGGCCAGTGTAGGAGATCGCTCCCCACACCATGATGCCTGGTGTTGGCCCTGTGTGCCTCGGTCGTATGCAGTCCTGATTGTGGCGCTCACCTGCACGGCGCCAAACACGCATACGACCATCATTGGCACCAAGGCAGAAGCGACTCTCATCGCTGAAGACGACACGTCTCCATTCGTCCCTCCATTCACGCCTGTCGCGACACCACTGGAGGCGGGCTGCACGATGTTGGGGCGTGAGCGGAAGACGGCCTAACGGTGTGCGGGACCGTAGCCCAGCTTCATGGAGACGGTTGCGAATGGTCCTCGCCGATACCCCAGGAGCAACAGTGTCCCTAATTTGCTGGGAAGTGGCGGTGCGGTCCCCTACGGCACTGCGTAGGATCCTACGGTCTTGGCGTGCATCCGTGCGTCGCTGCGGTCCGGTCCCAGGTCGATGGGCACGTGCACCTTCCGACGACCACTGGCGACAACATCGATGTACTGTGGAGACCTTACGCCCCACGTGTTGAGCAATTCGGCGGTACGTCCACCCGGCCTCCCGCATGCCCACTATACGCCCTCGCTCAAAGTCCGTCAACTGCACATACGGTTCACGTCCACGCTGTCGCGGCATGCTACCAGTGTTAAAGACTGCGATGGAGCTCCGTATGCCACGGCAAACTGGCTGACACTGACGGCGGCGGTGCACAAATGCTGCGCAGCTAGCGCCATTCGACGGCCAACACCGCGGTTCCTGGTGTGTCCGCTGTGCCGTGCGTGTGATCATTGCTTGTACAGCCCTCTCGCAGTGTCCGGAGCAAGTATGGTGGGTCTGACACACCGGTGTCAATGTGTTCTTTTTTCCATTTCCAGGAGTGTAGTTACCACAAGAAACACCTGGAGAGCACTGCTCTGTTTGGCAATCAGTCAAGATATAAACTAATCCCATGATACTGAAAATATCGGGAAACACGTTATTAGAGATGAGGCGAGCTTTAACCTTTAGAAATCTAAATTTCTTAAAGTAAGTATCAAGCTGAAATTATGTGACGAAAATTTGTGTACAAGACTGGGACCTGGCACACCAACCCAGTTGTTAGTCCATCATACCTACCACGTAAGTTCTTAAATATGATTTCATTCACAGATAACTTAATCGCATGTTTATACTTGAAATGATGTGACAAAGTTGTGTGTTGAACCTGGATTCGAAACCAGCATCTTTTAGGATTGTTAACTAAAGACAATCAGATCTTAGCTATAGAATTCTGAAACTAATATGACGAGACGAAAATGTTTTGCTTTACCGGGATTCGAATGTGGCGACTATCGCTGTTGTTTTATAGTGACGAATAGCTACTAAATATCACCATTAGTGAGATTTCCGCATGTTTAAGTTACGAATAACGTAGTGAAAAGTTCTGTGCTCACTGGAAATCGAGTACCACACGTATCGCCATTGTTAACTGCACATGAAATGACGTTAATTGTCGAATTCTTTTTCACAAGTTGCTAGGAGTGGCATGTTTAAACCTGAAATGACTTGATGAAAGGATTTCCTTCTGACTGGGAAACGAAACCAGCAGATATCGATGCTGTCGATAACACATAAAAAGATGTTGAAAATCGGAATCATTTTTCTCTATTAGGTGTGCGCATACTGGAAGCTTGAAATGACACGATGAACATTTTTGTGCTGGGCTAGGATTAAAACCCTGTCACTCACCGTTGATGGACAACTTGATGAATTGGGAATCTTGCGGAAACAACGAAATGATAGTACTGCATTATCCTGAAAGGGTCGAGTCCCGTGAAAGAGAAAATCTCAGTTTGAATAGGAGTCAGCACTAATATTTTTAACATCTAAAGTTCAATTACAATAAGTGCCTTGTGACCTTGCATGACGACTGGATTATTAAATACAATACGAGGTGCGTTCAATAAGTAATACAACACATTTTTTCTCGGTCAGTTTCAGTTGAAAAAATGCGGAATTTGTTAAGCGACATCATGGAATATTTCCGTTTCAGCCCCTATACTTCCATGAAGTTTCCATAGGTGTGGGGCGCTACACATAGCCTTCAAAATGGCGTCTGTAACGTAAATATATTCATTCCAGACAGCTGCCATTGAGTTTCTTTCGGCGGAACACCAGAGCATCGCAGATATTCATAGGCGCTCGCAGAATGTCTACGGAGAGCTCGCAGTGAACAAAGTAAGGCGAGTCGTTGGGTGAGGCGTCTCCCATTATCGCAACAAGATCTGCTGACCACCAGCGGCGTAAATCTGCCCCACATAAGGCCACCCCAAAACAGCAGGGAACCTCCACCTTGCTGCACTCGCTGAACAGTGTGTCTAAGGCGTTCAGCCTGATCGGGTTGCCTCCAAACACGTATCCGACGATTGTCTGCTTAAAGGCATATGCGAGACTCAACGGTGAAGAGAACGTGATGCCAACCCTGAGCGGTCCATTCGGCATGTTGTTGGGCCAATCTATGCGCTGCAGGGTGCCGTGGTTGCAAAGATGTTGAGAGGTGGCATGAGCCCCCTCTCATATTTCTATCTTACGATTTTCGTCTCTAATTGCATGCGGTGAAAAGTTGCTATTCCTTCACACGCGGACTTCCCACGCAGCGTCTCTCGTCACCAGGGTGGTTCGGTGACAGGCGGGCTCTCCTGATCTGGAAAGGGTTAAGCCAACGGGTGTGAGGAAGTCGAGTGAATGCTTTGCAGACGCCGACATTGTCAAAAGACACGCCCGGAGGGGTCTGAAGTAGCGGCTGGGCTAGAGGTTCCATTACTTCGCAGAATCTTAGCGAAAACACTTTCTGGCGGGCTACCAGCGAGGCGTGGGAATGAGTTGTGTACCCTGGCAGTTGTGGCGGGAAAATTCCCACGCTTTCTGCAAAATAGTAACTGTGATTGGCTGGCTAAGGGCATAGCTCCGTGACGTAGCAAAATCAGGGCAGAAATTGGCGCCAAGAATCTCCATTGGTGGAATGGTAGTGCTCTGGCAATGGAGTGGAATTTTGCGCCGGTTTTCGAGTTGCTGATTGGAACGTTTAACCACGGCCACTGTCGTGGGGGCGGGAATGTGGTGTGTTCGGCCTGTACGGGTGCTCTAGGTAGTCGGCTCTCTCGCCTTTCGGTCGAGGACGTCGAGGCAACCAGCCATCGCCTCCGGTACGCCAGATCGTATTCTGGCAGTTAAGAAGACAGTTTGGTAATGTATGTCCGCAGCACTGGCAGATAGGGATTTTCCTAGGTGATAATCAGAGCTCAGCAGAGTGCGCGTGTTTGTCTTTTTCTAACTTTGTTCTGTCTTGAGTAGCAGCAATTAATGTTGGGTTAGCTGTGTGTCTCTCTTAAGATTTGAGTGGCAAGGAATTGGCTCCACATACCACTTCGTCATAAACCTCACAATCTAGTTTAGGGACAACTTCACCTTCACAGCGTTTGTTTGTGTATCCAATTTGAGCCAATTTGATGTATTATAAATGTTTCATGTGTTTTTGTTTATTATTTTGTGTTTAGTCTTAATAAATCATATTGTTATTTTGGACATAACTTTCATTCTGTTAATCGGTAGAGCAACCCATCATTTCTCACTACGTTAATGAAACCTTTCTTTATTTAACTTATTTATCAAATTAAATTATTGCAGGTGCCAAACTCTTTTCTACTCCACTTGCAGGGTTGATTACAGTCAGTTCGCGTATATTTCTTTAATCCTTGTGCAACAGCAAAAGTCGGAGTTAGAATAGGAGGGGCTTAGAGCATCATTTACATGTGTAGATTCTAGAATTTAGTGTTAAATACACTGCTAGCCCCGGCACCTCGCAATGTACCTCGCCATGGACGTCGGGAGTTGCGCATCATGCAGCCTGTTGCGCCCAGTTTGAGTCGTAGCACGACGTCCTGTGGTTGCACGAAAAGCATTATTCAACATGGTGGCGTTGCTTTCAGGGTTCCTCCGGGCCATAATCCGTAGGTGGCGATCATCCACTGCAGTAGTCGCCCTTGGGCGCTTGAGAAAGGTATGTGATAGACAGTTCCTGTCTCTCTGTATTTCCTCCATGTCCGAGCAAGATCGCTTTGGTTCACTCCGAGATGCCTGGACACTTCCCTTGTTGAGAGCCCTTCCTGGCACAAAGTAACAATGCGGACGCGATCGAACCGAGATATTGACCGTCTAGGCATGGTTGAACTACAGACAACAAGAGCGGTGTACCTCCTTCCTGGTAGAATGACTGGAACTGATCGGCTGTCGGACCCCCTCCGTCTAATACGAGCTGCTAATGCATGGTTGTTTACATCTTTGAGCGGGTGTAGTGACATTGAGAGAGGACAAGTTACTCTCTCACCCATTTTTCGCATACGGAAAATTATTAAAGATTTCATTACAACCTGATGCACCTTTAGCAAGACTCTAGTAAAGTTAACAGCCTGAGCAGATGTTGATAGAGCCTGCTAGGGCGCTAATAGCATGAGGTATTTTTATGACTGTTAGCTCATAGAAACGGCTTGTTGGGAATTGCAATTGGCGGCGAGCCCATCCATTATTAAATCCTGCTGGACAGGCCCACAGCCGTACAGAAAGACAGGGCAGCCCCTCGTCGAGACAGGACTCCAGTAGAGCAATGCCGTACTACCTGCCGTGGCGCCAGCAGAAGCCTGGGCTGGGGCGATGGTCTAAAGGAACAAGCCTACACAGTGGAGCCATAAACCAGGCATTGTGTGCAGAGCTACATGTAATAAAAATTCACGTTTTGGTGTTCACCGACAGTGCAAATATGCCAGTGAAAAACTTCCCTCAGCTGCCTCGGTTGTATAAGAAAACTCCGGCGTCTGATAAACGTTTAGATATAGAATCTTTCTTACACTTCATAGCTAGGACTAACAAGCCCCAAGTCACAGGCGATTTAGATAAGTATCTTTGAGATTGTATTGCTCACTTTTTGCCGTGAGAGGAGAGACGAGTGCTTAAAAAAAACATCTCTTCCCCCTCTGCGAAAATTTAAAAAAAGCCAGTAATTGGTGGTTTCCTTTTCTTCAGAGATGCAGGTTTCTTAACTCTTGCACTGGTTCGACTTGAGTTTGTGCTGTCGTGTGGGAGGGAGATTTGGCACCCCTAGAGCCTTGTGATTGGCTCAAGACAGGGTGAAGGCGATGTCAAAAAAAAAATTGTTCAAGTGGCTCTGAGCACTATGGAACTTAACATCTGTGGTCATCAGTCCTCTAGAACTTAGAACTACTTAAACCTAACTAACCTAAGGATATCACACACATCCATGCCCGAGGCAGGATTCGAACCTGCGACCGTAGCGGTCGCGCGGCTCCAGACTGAAGCGCCTAGAACCGCTCGGCCACTGCGGCCGGCGAAGGCGGAGTCGTTCGTGCAATTTGCAGGAAAACAGACAGAAGAGACAGGAGGCATCCTTGTACGACGTAAAATTACGTGTACACAATCATAAAATAGCACTACAAAGATTTCAGGAAAATCACTAGCACCTGAGTGAATAGACCCACTTCCTGACCACTTCTGCGTCAGCAGACAACACCGCCGGACATTGAAAAATAAAAGAGGATACACAAGGAATAAAATGCATGAAATTTCGCTTCAGTAGTATTAGCAAGGGCATACGGTAGTACACTAAGTTAGTTTTTAGTATTGGGAGAAGTCTGCATACTTGGTGAAGATATAGAGGTAGCGCCAGCGTAAAATTAGGTTGCATGTCACGAATAGAACTAACCGAAAACTAACAAGACACGTACACACACGAACAAAGACACCTCATACCACATAATTTACGTCCATACAGGGCCCTGCAGTCATTAAATTTATTTTTGAATATTGCGTCCTTCGTAATATTACAAAAGAAGGAGAAAAATTTAAGAACAAATATTCACTCTTCATTATTTTTTGTGTACATTGATTATATCGATGTAACGACATTTGTGAGAGAATATGGCACTTGACCACACTTGAGGATTGTGCAGACTCCGGAACCAACACGGCAGACTGAACGTCACGGCCCACGCCAGCCAGCGAGGGGCGGATGGAGCGGGCAGCCGTAATGAGTCACCTGTAGCGGCCCAGGTGTGGGGGACCACCCGCTGCGACAGAACCGGCTCCTGCCAGCTGAGGCGCCTACGTCACGCAGTCCCAGTGGAACCGGCATGTTTCAAGCTAGCACAGACAGCGGGACGCCACCACACACCAGCAACAACCCCCTAGCGGCCAACGACCCCCCCCCCCCCCATGCCACCAATCGAGGGACAAGCGAGTCGCGTGGCACCACAGCCAACGCGCACGCCGAGACTAAGAGACTCAGAGGCGAACGGGAAGAGTAGGGCTGTCACACATCTCGCTGCCTGAGTGGCCGAGCGGTTCAGGGCGCTACAGTCTGGAACCGCGCGACCGCTACGGTCGCAGGTTCGAATCCTGCATCGGGCATGGATGTGTGTGGTGTCCTTAGGTTACTTAGGTTTAAGTAGTTCTAAGTTCTAGGGGACTGATGACCTCAGAAATTAAGTCCCATAGTGCTCAGAGCCATTTGAACCACATCTCGCTAACGCTAAATGGATTTCTACACCAGGGGAGGGGTTGCATGTCAAATGCATTGCTGTCACGCCAGTCCCTGACGGCTGACTGCGGCCGGACCAGGATGAGGCCAAGGGTCCAGCTGTGGTCCGGAAGCTGCCAAAGATGCCGGTTGCTGCCAAGACACCAGGTGTTGCCAGAGACGAGAGGGGACGCCAGAGACGTCTGCCGCCACTTCTGCCACGTCATGCGCTGCATGAGAGGCCACTCCACTCTGGCGCAAATTGCTGTTCTTCAGTGCCACCAGTCACGGTTTGTGTGTGTGCAAAAGTGCCATGTTCTCAATTCGTGGGACATTTTCAGTTGTAACATTTGTCTCCCAAGGACGCTTGTGGAGGGAGCGATAGCATACCATTCTGTAATATCATTATGTAATATCTTTTTGTGTTTTCGTATGTATCAATTGAACTGTCTTGATTGTGAAGTCTATGGTTTTTCTGCACCTTTAGTAATGCTCTCGACACTGATTATGTGCCTGTATTTGTTTTCATGTCATAGAAAATAATACACAAATTTACACAACTTAGGTAATAAGATAGCCGGCCGGTGTGGCCGTGCGGTTCTAAGCGCTTCAGTTTGGAACCGCGTGACCGCTACGGTCGCAGGTTCGAATCCTGCCTCTGGCATGGATGTGTGTGATGTCCTTAGGTTAGTTAGGTTTATGTAGTTCTAAGTTCTAGGGGACTGATGACCTCAGAAATTAAGTCCCATAGTGCTCAGAGCCATTTTTTTAGGTAATAAGAGAAACAGATTAAAAATGTGATTTCTTTGTTCATTGAGAATTTGAGAATGTATGTGTTTGATGATTGAGACCAAATGGTTGATTGAGCAGAGGTAAATCAGTGAGCAGAGAACAGTTCATACTCCAGGACATTGTAGATAATTAGTGACATTAGACAACTCTCACCTCACGTTATATTGCGAATGGGTACATTTCTTTGGTGCAAGGCCTTTTAACCACATATCAAATGTTTAACGGAAATCTGTGATGTAGCAATGACCCCTGGGTCTAACGTAGTTGGTACCACTCACAGCAATGTTTACATGTACTCTTGCCGACTTGCAGGTTCATGTGTGTCAATGACCCCTTGAATAGATGAGATCAAGCTAGGATATGTTTTAGCTATGGGCAATCCGGATTGGCAAAGTTATCTTTTTCACAGACACATACCAAGAAAAGTTTTGCATCACCTCGGTTCCGAGAGTTCCAGAACCTGTACAGAAAATTGAAAGAGAGATCAACATAAACATCATTTCCGCCCTTTTTATTGCTCATGAAAACCACACATCGCATGTTGTACCTCCATACAGCGAGACCTTCAGAGGTGGTGGTCCAGATTGCTGTACACACCGGTACGTCTAATACCCAGTAGCACGTCCTGTTGCATTGACGCATGCCTGTATTCGTCATGGCATACTATCCACAAGTTCATCAAGGCACTGTTGATCCAGATTGTCCCACTCCTCAACGGCGATTCGGCGTAGGTCCCTCAGAGTGGTTCGTGGGTCATGTAATCCATAAACAGCCCTTTTCAATCTATCCAATGCCATTATCCTGTAGGAAGACACTCACAAGATGTGCACGACGGTGGTGCGAATTGTCGTCCATGAAGACGAATGCCTCGCCAATATGCCGCCAATGTGATTGCACTATCGGTCAGAGGATGGCATTCACGTATCGTACAGCCGTTACGGCGCCTTCCATGAGCACCAGCGACGTACGTTGCCCGTTGGCCCCACATAATGCTACCCCAAAACAGCAGGGAACCTCCACCTTGCTGCACTCGCTGGACAGTGTGTCCAAAACGTTCAGTCTGACCGGGTTGCCTCCTAACACGTCTCTGACGATTTTCTGGCTGAAGAAGGCATATGCGAGGCTCATCGGTGAAGACAATGTGATGCCAATCCTGAGCAGTCCATTTATATATGTTGTTGGACCCATCTGTACCGCACTTCGTGGTGTCGTGGTTGCAAAAATGGACTCCACCATGGACGTAGATACAGATCTTTGAGAATCCTCATCAGTGAAAACTTTAAAAGCCAGTAATGGCGATTTCTTTTTCTTCAGAGATGCAGCTTTCTTAACTCTTGCCCTGGTTCGACATGTGTTTGTGTTGTCGTGTGAGAGGGGAGATTTGGCGCCTCTAGAGCTTTGTGATTGGCTCAAGGCAGGGTGAAGGCGGTGTCGTTCGCGCACTTTGCGGGAAAACGGAATTTTTTTCTGGAGTGGTGCGAAGCACTCGGGTGTGGGACATTGGTCTGGTAAGCATTTCTGGTCGAAGCTCTGGCATGTGTGATTGGTACTTGGGGCCTGTCCTGAGACTGACTTCACTTGCTCGTAGTGTAGATTGGGGAGTCTGTGGTGAAGTTCTTACTGTACCTACAGTGTAACTTTAAACGTCTCAGACTACTCGTTTGCCGAGGGCACACATATTCATTTTTGAGTTACCAGTCTTGACGTTTGGTATCGTTGTGCGCTCTGTCGTATAAGTGAGCCAAATTGGTCCTTGGTACGACCAACGAACGGGTATGTCACACACTGAAATCTACCGTGATTTCAGGGCTTTGGTAGAGAGCAAATTGCGATTCGTCTGCCCGATCGCTAGACCATGAGATTTTTGCATTTCCGTCATGGCCGCGATCGATTCACAGATGCCGCCTCCACGTCTCACCGCTTCCGCTGCACACATCTCGCCAGCTGCAAGTCACGTCACCACACGAAGCAAACAGGGTAACGTACTGCCGCTACGGCATTTTCAGGGCGTACAGATCTCAATCGCCACTTGCTCTCAGCTGCACCTATGTAAAGGAACTTCAGTAGATTTGATATAACAAAGTCTGTTCAGCGTCAGATCAATTCAGCTTGCGTTATCCACATTTTTAGCGCCAGAGTACTTTACTCAATGACCACCTAGTTAAACTGTCTTTTCCACCCAGGATTCACCCAGTGTACAATTAAATTATCTGTTAGTTGTTTAGGATATTCAATCTATAACTTGTTTAGTGTAATTTATGTCTTGTTTGAAAAAAAAATGTTTTTAGTACACTAAATTTTGCCTACATTCTGAATCATTTAAACAGTCCCACCAGAGTTACCTTGCAACACCTCTGAACAGTCAACGTCTATCTTCAGGAGTCCTGGGAACCGGGTTGTTGCAAAACATTTTTTGATGGGTGCACATACATTTAAACTGTCACTTTGACGTTCTGTAGCGTCGTTGGATGACGTTTTCGGATATGGCTGCCTATGTAAAACTTGATCTACTAAATCTCCTCTTCAATTTCTAGAGGTGTGTAACATGAGTTGTTCAACACCTATATATTTTGTCCCACGGGCTTATTTGGTTGGAGCAGTCCGTATATTCGTCTTACTCAGACGGCTACCTAACAAAATCTGAAGACACAAAGGAACTGCAGACATTGACTGAGTGGGCATTGATTTAAATCACTGGCGAACATTGAAAATTTGTGCCACACCGGAATTCGATCCCGGGTCTCCTGCAAACTAGGCAGATTCACTGACCACTGCGACATCCAGACACATTGAGCATCGGAACTGCACGGACTACCCTAGCATGCCTCACATCAGATCCAAGTTATCAACTTATCCACACACTACTAACGTAGCCCCCCCCCCCCTTGCCCATTATCCTCATTAGTCGCGGCATTTCGCCGATTCCCGTACGAGTTCGTGCCTGGTGCGCATCCGCACTGGAGAGAGCACTGGCTGTCCTCGCCTTAATTATACAGGGTGGTCCATTGATCGTGACCGGGCCAAATATCTCACCAAATAAGCGTCAAACGAAAAAACTACAAAGAACGAAACTTGTCTAGCTTGAAGGGGGAAACCAGATGGCCTTATGGTTGGTCCGCTAGATGGCGCTGCCATATGTCAAACGGATATCAACAGCGTTTTTTTAAATAGGAACCCCCATTTTTATAACATATTCGTGTAGTACGTAAAGAGATATGAATGTTTTAGTTGGACCACTTTTTTTCGCTTTGTGACATGGCGCCGTAATAGTCACTAACATATGGCTCACAATTTTAGACGAACAGTTGGTAACAGGTAGGTTTTTAAAAATTAAAATACAGAACGTAGCTACGTTTGAACATTTTATTTAGGTTGTTCCAATGTGATACATGTACCTTTGTGAACTTATCATTTCTGAGAACGCATGCTGTTACAGCGTGATTACTTGCAAATACCACATTAGTGCAATAAATGCTCCAAAAGATGTCCATCAACGTCAATGCATTTGGCAATACGTGTAACGACATTCCTCTCAACAGCGAGTAGTTCGCCTTCCGTAATGTTCGCACATGCATTGACAATGCGATAACGCGTGTTGTCAGGCGTTGTCGGTCGATCGCGATAGCAAATATCCTTCAACTTTCCCCACAGAAAGAAATCCGGGGACGTCAGATCCGGTGAACGTGCGGGCCATGGTATGGTGCTCCGACGACCAATCCACCTGTCATGGAATATGCTATTCAATACCGCTTCAACCGCACGCGAGCTATGTGCCGGACATCCATCATGTTGGAAGTACATCGCCATTCTGCCATGCAGTGAAACATCTTGTAGTAACATCGGTAGAACATTACGTAGGAAATCAGCATACATTGCACCATTTAGATTGCCATCGATAAAATGGGGCCCAATTATCCTTCCTCCCATAATGCCGCACCATACATTAACCTGCCAAGGTCGCTGATGTTCCACTTGTCGCAGCCATCGTGGATTTTCCGTTGCCCAATAGTGCATATTATTCGGTTTACGTTACCACCGTTAGTGAATGACGCTTCGTCGCTAAATAGAACTCGTGCAAAAAATATGTCATCGTCCCATAGTTTCTCTTGTGCCCAGTGGCAGAACTTGCGAGGTGCCGGGGCTAGCAGTGTATTTAACACTAAATTCTTCTAGAATCTACATATGTAAATGATGCTCTAAGCCCCCCCTATTCTAACTCCGACTTTTGCTGTTGCACAAGGATTAAAAAAAAATACGCGAACTGACTCTAATCAACCCTGCCAGTGGAGTAGAAGAGAGTTTGGCACCTGCAATAATTTAATTTGATAAATAAGTTAAATAAACGAAGGTTTCATTAACATAGTGAGGAATGATAGGGTTGCTCTACCGATTAACAGAATGAAAGTTCTGTCCAAAATAACAATATGATTTATTAAGACTAAACACAAAATAATAAACAAAAACACATGAAACATTTACAATACATCAAATTGGCTCAAATTGGATACTCAAACAAACGCTGTGAATGTGAAGTCGTCCCTAAACTAGATTGTGAGGATTATGACAAAGTGGTATGTGGAGCCAATTCCTTGCAACTCAAATCTTAAGAGAAAAGACAGAGCCAACCCAACATTAATTGCTGCTACCCAAGACAGAACAAAGTTAGAAAAAGACGAACAGGCGCGCTCTGCTGAGCTCTGATTATCACCTAGGAACATCCCTGTCTGCCGGTGTTGCGGACATACCTTACCAATCTGTCTTCTTAACTGCAAGAACACGATTTGGCGTACCGGAGGCGATGGCTGGTTGCTTCGACATCCTCGACCGAAAGGCGAAAGCCGACTACCTAGAGCACCCGTACAGGCCGAACACACCACATTCCCGCCCCCACAACAGTGTCCGTGGTTAAACGTTCCAATCAGCAACTCGAAAACCGGCGGAAATTTCCACTCCATTGCCGGAGCACTACCATTCCACCAATGGAGATTCTTGGCGCCAATTTCTGCGCTGATTTTCCTACGTCACGGAGCTATGCCCTGAGCAAGCCAATCACAGTTACTATTTTGCTGAAAGCGCGGGAATTTTCCCGCCACAACTGCCTGGGTACACAAGTCATTCCCACGCTTCGCTGGTAGCCCGCCAGAAAGTGTTTTCGCTAAGTTTCTGCGAAGTAACGGAACCTTTACCCCAGCCGCTACTTCAGGCCCCTGCTGACGTGTCTCTCGACAATGTCGGCGTCTGGACAGCATTCACTCGACTCCCTCACACTTGTCGGCTTAACCCTCTCGAGATCCGCAGACCCGCCTGCCACAGGACCACCTGGGTGATGAGAGACGCTGCGTGGGAAGTCCACGTGTGAAGGAATAGCAACTTTTCACCGCATGCAATTTGAGACGAAAATCGTACGATAGAAATATGAGAGGGGGCTCATGCCACCTCTCATAGCCCCTACGCCATTTTAGATTGTAATTGGTGAGCGGTTAGCTCACTTAGGAGCAAGGTAGTGAGTCAATCGCCCCAGAACAATCTTACAAACTGACTCCACATGCCACACTCTATAAAAAATCATTGCAATTGAAAAATGCAGCTCATAGAGGGAGAATTATTTATGATGTAGCCAACTTCACCTTCTTAATATGGAACAATAACACTCACATCACACATTCATACCCAGAAAGCCTCTTCCAAACACCGATTCACACAGACATTCACACTCTAAATATGGCCCGGGTATGTGAGCCAAATATGGAGCAGTTTATTCTTTACAATCAGAGTTGGAGTGCTCCACAATTAAATGCCCAAGATTTTACAACAATTTGAATCATGAAACTAACCTGCACCTCACTCGCACATGATACTATTTAAGTTAACAATCTCTTTGTGAGCTTTCAGAATCTAGTTACAACCTCCGATTCATTCTGTCTCCCTGCAGCAAGAATAACCTTTACAAAATGTTCCCTGAACTGATGGTCCATTCACAATGACAGTGGTGGTATCTGCTTCACTTTATGTGGACTTCAGGCACAGTGTTTGCATACACACAACAATAAATACAAATTACAAAAAAAACATGGTGTGGAGAACAATACAGTAATTTGTAATAAGAACTACAGTGTAAAACACAAACACATACAAGGTATAACATACATTACAAAAACAACACTAGAGAAAGAAATTTAAGAAAAAAAACAAGGTTCATGGGGCATCAAGTTGTGCGTGCACATTGCACAAAGTTCACGACTGTGCTGAGAATGAGGCACTAAATCAAATTGTTAGAAATATTCGAAGCACTTCACAAATTCCACAGTACTGACATCACATAGGGCTAAATGTTGGGTGTTGTTGCTACGTTGTTGCAACGGCAATAGGGTGTGCTGGAGCATCTGCAGTACTCTGTTGAGATTGCACCAAGACCCACGCATATGATCACGGCAGTATGGTAGGAAGGCACAGTGATAGGCTCTCCTCACGTCGATTAATTGTCTCTGAGGTCTACTTGTTGGGATACATCACTAGTCTAGGTCTCTTCTCTCGCTGGACAGTAATTTACGTTTCCCAATATTGCAGTTCGACGAGGGATGATGGCACGTGGAGTGACTCCACAAGTGTGTGAGGTCATCCATACAGGATTGAACTAGGAGCGACGATTGCTACAACTGCTCTCTAATAGAGAGGAGAAGTTAGAAATGAGACCATTCATTTGTTAGTGTGGCTTTGTGTATGCAGATCGGCCAATGCTAGTGAGTTGTAAAAACCCAAACAGGTGAGTATATAGCGTCCCTTTCTGTCTTGAGGCACAGGTTCTGACACGATATGTGATCTTCTTCGTGTACTCACAACAACGTGGTCTGCCGCAGGGAATCCCTCCAAACGGCTGTCGCGTCAGTGTCAACGGCCAGCCTCACTTTCGCTTGTGGCCCGGCGAGGGCTGTCTGCCGCCTAATCCCTCAGGTATACGGCCCGGTGACTGTCAGCTTGTAGGACCGGATGCTCTCGCGCCCTTCACGTCAGTTGGCGCGCTGACGCTCTCTTCTTGCAGGTAGCCGATGACTTCTTGTTTTTGCTCCGGCTGGCCTCTGCATTGCCACGATCCCCGTCATCTGCACAATTCTTACAAAAATCTTATGCCTAACTTTTCCCCATTACCTTCTATGTTATAATAAATTTACATAACGATACATTGATGGTCTGTCATTTCAGACACTCTAATTTTAATTTTGTAGTTATTTATCTGTAGCTATCTTGGTGTTTCTAATCTAGACATGGAAATAATTTATTTTGGTATTTGTGTAGAGACCGATCTCAGTATTGTACATGGTGTGTGATAACTGATGCTATGTAATGGATGAACAACTAAATGTGCGGGCCCGCACTTATATTAGTATTAATTATATAGATCGACAGTAGACATGCTCAAGAATTAACTACCATTTGCCAACGATCTACATTCTATGTCTTTGAATAAATTATGTTATTATCCAGGCTGAAGTTTTACTGAGCTTATAAAGAACAAGCAACTATTCTACGTCCGCTCGCCGGTCGTCCCTCCATCTTGGGTCTGTGATTTGATGACCTGAAAAATAACATCCCAACAGGCGCGCGCCAAACACTTGTGGTAGAAAACCCCCACAATATTAATCTAGTTATTATTAAATCCTACAGTTTAACTTATCCTAGTATATCGTACCTTTTTTTTTGTTTGTTTACCTTATACAATACTCTTACATAATTCCTGTTACATTGAGATATCTCGCTGTTCGCCGCTATTGACGACAGTGATGTGCGCGCCGTACGTAATGACCTCCGAGTTTTCATTACGCCTCACTGAAACTCCAGAGACTGGGTTAGCCATGGCTATACACGACAATAAATTTATAGTTGCAACTTCCTTCTCTATGTGATGCGGTTTTCGCGATCAAAGCACACCTTTCCAGAGGCAATGTAATATGACCAAGCCAGGACTGGTTCCATGTTGAGGATTCCGTCGCCCAATACACGCCAGCTACAGAGTATGTCACGAATCTCCAAGTATAATTCCTTGGTTATTCATCTGTGACAGTCACGAGCAGCACGCTAAATCCCCAACCAGCACATTGGCATGGTAGGCTTTATGCCCGCATTTCTATCGTCTAGGGCACCATTGGAGTCAAACGCTCACAGGTTCACCCCGACTTGCAAGACAACGATGCTGTCGCAGCTCTTCAAAAACTATACTGCCCATATTCATCCTCGAAATCACGCAATATACCACAATCTTGCAGTGCACTGACGCGTGCCTGCAAGCATTGGTATGAATGTCTCACGAACTGGTTGTGGCCGCTATGGAGCGTATCACGACTTCTCAGAACGCTTCTAAAAGCACGTTCTTGTATGCACCCGTTTGTGCGACATCTCGTCACTCATCTTTATCCCTTAACATGGACACCAGATAGGAAAGAACAAAAACATTGCTCATCTAAAGGTAGTGCCTCTTACCGCAACGACAGAGGAGATCGCGAACATAGACAAAAAAAAGTTAACAGCAGTAAATTCTTATGCGAGAAAACGCAGCGTGTTAATACTCTAACAATCTTAATCTATTAATGCAACGATTATTGTTTCCCGAAGAAAGGTTCATATATTTGCCTATTCTACTATGTACACCACTTAAACTACTGTTATTCCACGAACTTCTTTGTGTGAGAGATGTGGTGGAGTCCTATGGACTAGCGTCAATCCCTTCTTAGACTCCCCCTCCTCTGCCTTGCATTAGGATTTGCAGGTCTAATTTCAATCCCCTGGTTCTCCTGTTGTCCTTGGTTTCGCTCTCTCCAATTACGGTCGCTTTGCCGTTCGTTATTCCTCCTCTCCCAGATTCCTTGTCTAGCATGACCCTCTTCCCTGACGTTCTGGTTTCCGTGTCTCTGGTTTCCATAACCTTGAATAGCGTAACCTTGATTTCCGTAACTCTGGTTTCCTAACTGACGAACGCGATTATGCGATCTGTTGTCGTCTGCCCTTGCTGGCCCGTGGTATTTGTTATTTTGCGCCTTCTTCCTGTCCTTTGCGTCTTGTTTATCGAAGACAACTTCGAGTTCGCGCAATAGACTCTTGAATGCTTCTATGTCAGATCCACACTTGCCGACAAGTGTCTGTTGATACTTAACAGGCAATTTGGAAAAACAAAATTTGATGATTTCTCCCTTGCTATATGGACTATCTAAAAATTGATTCTTCTCGAGTAAATCATTAAAAAATTTGGTTGCGCTCCTTTGCCCGGACACTTCCAGTTCGGGACAAAATATTATTTCCTCTTTAATCCTGTCTTGCGTTTCCTTTGACCAGTAGATCCCCAGGAACGCATCAACAAATTCCTGATAAGTCTGACACGTCGCTGCCACACCCCGCATCTTTTCCGCGGCTTGGCCTTCGATGTGTCCACACATGAATTCTAATTTTGCCAGGGTTGGCCATGATGACGGTAATGAATTTGTAAACTGCATCACCCAGCTCTTGGGATGCATCGACCCTCCATTATCTCTGAGCTTTTGGAATTTTAGTATCGACAGGAAGTGATTGTGATCAAAATCCTGTCCGATCCTCCCACTGGTGCTGTCACTCGTTTCCGATACTTGTACGTCTGCTGAATGTCCTGTTCTATCTTGCTGATAACTGTGATGTGCTACCTCTGTAACACAGTGGAAGTGGCACTCAGAATTCACTCTCCTAAGTGGGCTACAATTATTGGAGCTATTACTAGGTGTTTCTGCGTGTGCATTGTTAGTTCTGCACTCTGTCATTGGGCTAGAGCACGGCGGGCTTTTCCTCGGAGACACAATTCTGTGTACTCCATCATTGGTATCCGAACGCGCAGTGCTCATGTGCCCGTTTCGCTCTAGTTTTGCTATCCGACTCTCTACTTCTTTCATTCGTTTCGTGATGTTCGTAACCGCAATATTACCTTGAGTTTTTAAGAACGCTAGGGATTTTGCGTGGGCTTGTGTCGCACGTCGCAAGCGACCTGCAAGTTGAGAAGTTACTTTTGCGATTTTCATTGCCCCTGTTGCTGCCGTTTTGGCTAGGCCTGCTACTTTTTGTGCTACCATTGACATTTGTTTTGCTTCTCCACATTCTTTCTTTATTGTTAGTAATTTCCCACGAATTTCCCCTATATGCGAAATTATTTCCTCTGTGTCCTTCTGACGCTGTTTCTCATCTTCTTCCTCCTTCTTCTTACGTTGTTTCTCATCTTCTTCCTTCTCCTTCTTACGCTGTTCGTCAGCTTCTTCCTTCTCTTTCTTACGCTGTTTCTCAGCTTCTTCCTGCTCCTTCTTACGCTGTTTCTCATCTTCTTCCTTCTCCTTCTTACGTTGTTTCTCATCTTCTTCCTTCTCCTTCTTACGCTGTTTCTCATCTTCTTCCTTCTCCTTCTTACGTCGTTTGTCAGCTTCTTCTTTCATTGATCGTAGGAAGCTCAGTATTGGGTTAATGTCATCATTTTGATCCTCGTCGCACATGGGTGATGTAACTCTGGATACCTGGGCGCTAGAGCTCTGACGTGGCCGAGCTGGCCCCTGTCTGCTCTCGTTCGTTTGATTATAAACTTCTGCTACCGTCTCGACCTGTGTGACTGTCTCTGTTCCATCCTCCACTTCACTATCATAATCACGGTCGCGACGTTGCTCTAAGGTCGCGTCCAAATCACCTTCCTCATCAATGACCCTGTCGTCCTGTGCTGCTAAAAATGTGCCTATCTCATCTCCGAACCTATCCTCGTCAGTAACCTGCCTCTTGTCCATTATGCTATCCTCTTTTGTTTTAGTTTCGCTCGATAATAGTCGTGCCTTACTTCTCGGGATCATACACGAAAAAAACAAATTTATCTAAAATTCACAAATAAAATCATCTACTCCCAATATTTTTCCACATAGACATAAAATTTCAACAACGCATTCCAACGCTGTAACTACAAGCACGATTTGTTGTGGTACAGAAACTGCACACAAACCCGACAAAGTGTGATGAGGTACGGACACCACATCAAAGAAACACAAAAAAACAATGAACACACAAAAAATATATACACTGAAAACAAAAACTGTAATCATGCGCCGCTACATAAAACTAAATGCGGAACTACCAGAAAAAAACTTGGGTATTAATCAATAAAAAATTAAGCAAAAAAAATTCTGAGTGTCCCTACTACTAATAATACTTGCTTATCGGCGATTCACAGGAAAGATCTGAGGCTAAGGGTCACCATTTTATGCGAGGTGCCGGGGCAAGTAGTGTATTTAACACTAAATTCTTCTAGAATCTACATATGTAAATGATGCTCTAAGCCCCTCCTACTCTAACTCCGACTTTTGCTGTTGCACAAGGATTAAAAAATAATCAACCCTGCCAGTGGAGTAGAAAAGAGTTTGGCACCTGCAATAATTTAATTTGATAAATAAGTTAAATAAACGAAGGTTTCATTAACGTAGTGAGAAATGATTGGTTGCTCTACCGATTAACAGAATGAAAGTTCTGTCCAAAATAACAATATGATTTATTAAGACTAAACACAAAATAATAAACAAAAACACATGAAACATTTACAATACATCAAATTGGCTCAAATTGGATACTCAAACAAACGCTGTGAATGTGAAGTTGTCCCTAAACTAGATTGTGAGGATTATGACAAAGTGGTATGTGGAGCCAATTCCTTGCAACTCAAATCTTAAGGGAAAACACATAGCCAACCCAACATTAATTGCTGCTACCCAAGACAGAACAAAGTTAGAAAAAGACGAACAGGCGCGCTCTGCTGAGCTCTGATTATCACCTAGGAAAATCCCTGTCTGCCGGTGTTGCGGACATACCTTACCAATCTGTCTTCTTAACTGCAAGAACACGATCTGGCGTACCGGAGGCGATGGCTGGTTGCTTCGACGTCCTCGACCGAAAGGCGAGAGCCGACTACCTAGAGCACCCGTACAGGCCGAACACACCACATTCCCGCCCCCACGACAGTGTCCGTGGTTAAACGTTCCAATCAGCAACTCGAAAACCGGCGGAAATTTCCACTCCATTGCCGGAGCACTACCATTCCACCAATGGAGATTCTTGGCGCCAATTTCTGCGCTGATTTTCCTACGTCACGGAGCTATGCCCTGAGCAAGCCAATCACAGTTACTATTTTGCTGAAAGCGCGGGAATTTTCCCGCCACAACTGCCTGGGTACACAAGTCATTCCCACGCCTCGCTGGTAGCCCGCCAGAAAGTGTTTTCGCTAAGTTTCTGCGAAGTAACGGAATCTCTACCCCAGCCGCTACTTCAGGCCCCTGCTGGCGTGTCTCTCGACAATGTCGGCGTCTGGACAGCATTCACTCGACTCCCTCACACTCATCGGCTTAACCCTCTCGAGATCCGCAGAGCCCACCTGTCACCGGACCACCTGGGTGACGAGAGACGCTGCGTGGGAAGTCCGCGTGTGAAGGAATAGCAACTTTTCACCGCATGCAATTTGAGACGAAAATCGTAAGATAGAAATATGAGAGGGGGCTCATGCCACCTCTCAAACTGTACACGACATTCAAAGTCGTCGCCATGCAATTCCTGGTGCATAGAAATACGGTACGGGTGCAATCGATGTTGATGTAGCATTCTCTACACCAATGTTTTTGAGATTCCCGATCCTCGCGCAGTTTGTCTGCTACTGATGTGCTGATTAGCCGCCGCATCAGCTAAAACACCTACTTGGGCATCATCTTTTGTTGCAGGTCGTGGGTGACGTTTCACATGTGGCTGAACACTTCCTGTTTCCTTAACTAACGTAACTATCTGGCGAACGGTCTGGACACTTGGATGATGTCGTCCAGGGTACTGACCAGCATACAGAACACACGCCCGTTGGGCATTTCGATCACAATAGCCATACATCAACACGATATCGACCTTTTCCGCAAATGGTAAACCGTCCATTTTAACACGGGTAATGTATCACGAAGCAAATACCGTCCGCACTGGCGTAATGTTACGCGATACCACGTACTTACACGTTTGTGACTGTTACAGCGCCTTCTGTCACAAAGCGAAAAAAGTGGTCCAACTAAAACATTCATATTTCTTTACGTACTACACGAATATGTTATAAAAATGGGGGTTCCTATTTAAAAAAACGCAGTTGATATCCGTTTGACCTACAGCAGCGCCATCTAACGGGCCAACCATAGCACCATCTGGTTTCCCCCTTCAAGCTAGACGAGTTTCGTTCTTTGTAGTTTTTTCGTTTGACGCTTATTTCGTGAGATATTTGGCCCGGTCACTATCGGTGGACCAACCTGTATATAAGTGGTATCTATTCCTTCGGTAAAGCGAGTAATGAGGATAATGGGCCACAGGCACTACATTAGTAGTGTGCGGGTAAGTTGAGAATTTGAGTCTGACGGCAGGTGTGCTACGGTACTCCGTGCAGTCACTGTGACCACTGTATCCGGATAGTACAACGATCAGATCATCTACCTAGTAGGCAGAAGACGCAGGTTCGAACCTCGATCCGGCAGAATTTTTCAACTTTCCCCATTGATGTACATCCATACCCATTCGCACTCAGTGTCTGTAATTCCTTTGTGTCTTAATCCATGGTGGCTGCTGGTTCAAAATTATGCCTGTTCTTTCGAACATGTCAGAAAGAACAGACACCATATATATAAAAACTGAAGACACACTAGCTACACCGTTCTCAGACTTTGACGGCCAAAGAGCCCATGCCCGGAAAATTATTTGTTTAGTGTAACAGACTATGCGATGTCGGTGTTCCCCTGTTACACGGAGCAAGTGATGTTAGCGAGCTGAGAGCAACTGAAGTGCCGCCGAATGGAGAGTGTCGGGGTGGAGCAGCGTACGCGTTATCACGGCCGCGCAGCGTCACGGCACAATTACCGCATTCAGCTGGCAGGCTGCCGGCGCAGTCGGAATTCAGCCGCCGCGGAACAACGAAATGCTTGTGGTCTCTGGTCTGCTGTGGGGCGAGCGTGTTGCGTGCTGATACTGCCTCGGAACGCTTTCCTTTGATTCCAGCACCCGCAAAGAATAATCACTTGGGGACAACAGTCCTTACAACAATCCATAACTTCTAAAGCAAAGCAGAAATCTAAAACAAATAGCATGAGATGGGAGAGGAGGAAATCCTGTGAGGATATGTTACTAAGATGGCGTCCATTTTGTAACTGTCACCTTGAATGCAACTCGTAATTTTAAAATAGAAAGAGTGACATTGACAGATTAAACAGTTAGAGAATGATGCGAGAAGAACAATGGTGTCTCCCGTTTGATCATATATTTTTCATTCTCGAGCTGTGACTAATGTTCCTTCCTTACAGGTGAGATGAGAGCTGATGGCCTTAACGTAAGCCGAACACACTGAACTAGTGCCAATATCGGGAGAGAGAAGCACCCGTGCCATCGCAAATAATTCAGCCAACGCCATGTGGACAGACTATCCATTACCCAACGTGAGGTGGTGAAACTTCTAGCGAAATTCCGAGAAACTGACGCTGTCGCAGATAAACTTTAAGCTGGGCGATCGAAAACAGCTACGGATGAAGCAAGACCAGCCACTGTATTGGTATCGTTCAGTAAGAGTCCAGAGCACAGCACTCGCCAAATCTTGCAGGATACTGGGGTCACCAATAATGAGAATTTTGATACATGTGTTGGCTAAAGCCTATGAGGAATCAGTGGTAACAACCACCTTACAAGGTGCTGGCCACACATAAAGCATATCCTGAAACCTGTACGTTTTATCATCTGAATTTGCCTTGTTCTGTATAAAATGTGACGTAAGTTGAGAATGAATAAATCTACGCTCAAATAAAACAGGCCATTGTTTTTCTCGTGTAACTCTCTGTTTCATATGTCACTTTGAATATTATGAGTTGTATCCAAGGTGGCGACTTCCAGCGTAAGCAGTCCTGTTAGTAATATAGCCTCTAAGGTTTTTCCCGCTCCCATTTCATAATACTTGACTTCAAATTTCAGTTTATCCCACTGTTTTTGTTTTAGAAGGGTCGTTACACACCTATGGTCAACACTGTAGTATGCAATCCAGATCTTAGAAATGTTTATGATACAAATAATGAAAACAGTAATAGCTAAAGCAGAAGAACATAACCATCTTGCATTTGTATGTGCAAAGTGTAATAATAAAGATAAACTGCAGGTAGAGAAATTTTAGTCTGTGGCCCACATGTAACGAACAGGATCCTCCCTAGTATTATTTCAACTACAAATGAGATTGTTCCTATAAAAGGTGTCACAGTCCCATAAAAAGGAAACGAGATGGATTTTAAGCTTTCTGGAGCATCATCACTAAATTTGTTGTCTATATTTTGGAAATTTTCGAGTTTAGAATTATATATCTTACCAATTATGGAAAACTGATAGCCATTTAAGAGGCAACATGGCGCAGTATATTCAGCTCTTTCTTATTTTCTCTATCATTAAGGCATAATTTGAGTAAGCTGCTTATAGTTGCTTGGAAGGAGACTTCTTTTTGTTGTGCTGGATGGCAAGTATCCGGAAAAATAATAGCATTAGTTGTTGTAGGACTGTGATAAATGCCAAACGAATGTTTTTCATTGGTATTAATAATACATAAATCCTGAAATTTAATGGAAATATTTTCGTGATATTCTGCGGCGAAGTGAATAATAAGACGAAGTCTGTTCAGCTTATGAGCTAACAGATCAATGCCGTCCTTAGATCCTAGATGTAACAGAATGTCTGCAACATATCTTTTGTAATAACCTGACATTGCAGGTGTTTACTGAAAAACTAGCTGTCAAGATGATTCATAAATATATTGGCAATAGTACCAGCCACTAGCGAATCCATTTTGCTAAAATTTTTATCATGGAATAAAAAGTATGTGTAATGAAGTACTAACGTTAATAATTCATGAAGTTAAACTGCTGCACTCTGTGATAATGTTTTTTGGGCGAGGAGATTGCTATCATCCATGGGGCTGTAGGTGCAAAGATTGGCAATACACCGAGCGAGGTGGGGCAGTGGTTAGCACACTGAACTCCATTTGCGAGTACACAACCAATTTCCTCCCCTATCCTTCCCTAATGCGATGAGACCGATGACCTCGCTGTTTGGTCCCCTCCCCCAAATCAACCAACCACGGACTGGTAATACAAACAACATAAATCTAGCTCCTTGTGGAATGGTAGTGGGTCTAATTGAATCAGATATCTCATAGCAATTCTTTACCGAGCATTTTTTTACGTAAAATGTAGTAATGTGTTCCCACCAGTGTGCTTAAATTTTTAGAAAATAATTAGACTGGATTGTAAATTGCATTAACTATCAGTGTTATTGGCATATTTGTTTTATGTATTTTTAATTGAGCCATCAATCTTGATGTCAATGGATTCATTATTTTTGAGAACTTTTTTCAAATTTATCAAACAAAAAATTGGAATCTTCGATTGGCTTTGCATCATTCGTTATTTTCTGAATTTTATCCATAGTGGATGCTGTCGAACTCCGTGACTGTTCCTTAATGGGGTTGTAGAAAAATATCCGCTACCAGTCACAATAAAAGGTTGTTTATTCGTCACACGACCAGTTTCGGGCTTGCGCCCATCTTCAGGTGTTTATACATTCGTTTACATGTTTGTACTGTTGGAGATCACTATAAATACAAAAAAATTATTTGCTGGTGACTACACAAATACAAGTGGGATAATTGTAAGTGATAAGGCAGCTTTTGACGAAAATATATATGTACTTACAAAAAGATGAAGCACCATTATTACAGTTATGCTGTGATGATAGTTTTGCCACTTAGTTACACACTTATGGTTTTTCACGTCCATATATCAGGTATAGCTCCATATTACACTATTATGATGTGCACTACACTATGTTTACATACAAACATGTGGGCTGTGGTCAAAGAACTTCGATGTAGCAGATGTAGAGATGTTGCTCACAGAGAAACTCGTAGGTTCTGGTCAAAGAACTTAGCCACAGGAAGTGCAAAGGTGTTGCATATATAGAAATTTAAAAATCTATTATAGACTGCGACATTTCTTGACACACGTTATGAAATTTTTTGGTTCACATTTTTGTCGGAAAACTTAGATCTAGGAAGTACAATGTTGTTATATATATGAAATTACTCAAAGCTATTACAAATTAAAAAATGACAGCTGGAACTGTTTTGAGCCACACTGTTGTCAGAGAACTTAGATCTAGGAGGTATAATAATGTTACATATATGTGTAGTGCACATCATAATAGTGTAATATGGAGCTATACCTGATATATGGACGTGAAAATGACCATAAGTGTGTAAATAAGTGGCAAAACTATCATCACATCATAACTGTAATATTGGTGATTCATCTTTTTGTAAGTACAGATATATTTTCGTCAAATGCTGCCTTACCACTTACAATTGTCCCACTTGTACTTGTGTAGTCACCAGCAAATATTTTTTTTTTGTATTTATACAGTGATCTCCAACAGTACAAACATGTAAACGAATGTATAAACACCTGAAGATGGGCGCAAGCCCGAAACCGGTCGTGTGACGAATAAACAACCTTTTATTGTGACTGGAAGCGGATATTTTTCTACAACCCAATTCGTTATTTTCTTTTGGCATTTATCTCAAGCCTACACAAATTGATGTCACTATTTCTCTGAAACCTTGCGACCCAGCATAACAAAAAGAAACATTCTTCCAAGCACCGATAAGCTGATTACTTAAATTACACCTTAATAGTACAGAAACTAACAAATAACTGAATATATTATGCCATATTATCTCCTAAAATAGCTGTTATTTTTCGTTAGTTGATAAGATATATTATTCTAAACTCGAGGGTCTTCAAAATAGAGGCAAAAAATTTAGCAATGATGCTCTAGAAAGCTTAAAATCCATCTCATTTCCCTTTTAAGGGAACTTTCTTTGTAAACTGAGCGCTTTATTCCGCAGATTTAATGTTAGAATTGCCTTCAAAACCGATAATAAACTAGGTGAGCTACTTGTAGACAGTATTAAAACTAAACAACAAATTTATTCCTGCAAGCATTTATAAATGCTACAACACTGATTGCAAGCCCTTTTATATTGGCCAGACAGACAGAAACCCTAAAACCAGGTTCATAGAGCATGTAGAAGTAGGTAGGGAAAAGGCAGAAGACAACTCCACATTTAGTGTCATTTAATTTCAAAAGGACACAGTGTCACTAATTTTGCCAATAATCTCACAGTTTTAAATAAAATGGGAAAATGTACACGTATGTACATCTCGGATGAAATTGAAATTTACAACCATGTTCACCACAGTAAGAACGGTATTTTTAACGAACAAAAAACCCTGAGAAACATTGTTTTCCCGGAAGCCTTTTAGTGTGTTTGATGCATTGATGTAATTTATTTCAGCGCTTTTACGTTTTATTGCAGAGCGTTGTAGGCCATTTTATTGTAAACTGCTGACCGCCCTCAATTCGTCATAACAGCAACTCACATTAATATCGTGTTTGTGTCCAGGGATAGCATTAGCTGCTTCGTTCTGTTTCCCATCGTCAGCTTCCCAGATCGATTTTTCGTTCGTCGTAGGGTTTCTGAGCGTTGTGCGTTGTCCTCTCTCTTTTCGTAACAATACTTTGTACACGTCTGTAACAGTCTTTCAGATGCCATTTAGTTCTGTATCGTATTTTATTTTTAAAACATTTTTAAACTTCTCAACAACAATTTCATCACTTGCTCCCTACGGGCCCTCCTTGTAGCCTGCCTCTCCCCTATGTAAGTGCCACCTCCTAGCACGTCTCAGCAGTCGTTCTGTGCTCTGCTAGGACGCCCGACGTGAAAGATTATGTGAAATGTGTCGATTTCCTAGTTTGTAAACGACTTAGTACAATCTTTATGTTCTTATGGTGTTTTATGATGTTTATTGACAAATTGCTTTTCAATATTATTTAGTTCATCTAACAAAGGAAATCCCGGTTCGATTCCCGGCGCGGTCAGGGATTTTCTCTGCCTCGTGATGACTGGGTGTTGTGTGCTGTCCTTAGGTTAGTTAGGTTTAAGTAGTTCTAAGTTCTAGGGGACTGATGACAATAGATGTTAAGTCCCATAGTGCTCAGAGCCATTTGAAATAACAAAGGAAACTTCATTTCGTACATTGCAACTAAGGTAAGATGGAGGTTGGTAAGATTTTGAATTGTGCGCAAAAAAAAAAAAGAAAGAAAGAAACCGACTGGTTCACATCAACTGTCGGTAGTTGGCCGTCAACACGTGCACCTTGAGTGTGCCATCCACATGGATGTGCGTGCACTTTTCTCTGTTTTTTTTTATGCCTTACCATTTGGCAGGACGACACTTTACTGGCGTTGCTCCGATGTCAGTTGCGAATCAGAGCTTAGTTCAACCCTTGGGAGATGACACGCAACTCAGTAGGCGGCAGCACCTAGTTATTGGCGTTCCCCCAGTGTGGATGAGTATGTTTACAAGCTCTCGGACACTGTAGAGTACCACCCTGGCTTCAACGTCGAACCCACAGGCTGCGTATCTATCCACCGGAAACTGTAAGCGTGAGAGTGACACATGAGGCGTGAGTTACATTCCTTCCGTGCCCTCTGGAATTACGAAGCTACACATGGGGCTGGCCTCGACCACGCGCCTGTTTGGCTAATCGATTTGTCTGGGCTCTGACACAGTTATACCTCAGATACCCAATACAGCCAGCGTTTGATGCTTACCAGTCCAGTCAACAACAACAAAAAAAAATTAAGGGGGCAAATATCGTGTAGTCGCAATTTTTGTACAGTTATTGGAGGAATCGTCATAAACAACGTACTAAAAATCCCCACCGGTGGGGTAGATTATGGGTGTAGGGGTGGGGGGGTTAAAGGTCACTTTTTTATGATTTTCTTGAATAACTCGAAAATAGCGGCTTCTAGCCAACATTAAATTTCCTACAAAAAGGTCTTACTCATTTTCTCTCTAGGGTTAACTGTTTCCGCATAGGAAGATAAAACGAGCAGATTTTTAAAAATATTGTTTCAATGGTATAAAATTACTGCTTACTACTAAATGAAGTTGGCTAAGAACGAATATTCCCTTTATCAGAAAAGTTCCAGGACAGGTCTTTTTTATTTCTGAGTTTACAACACTACGCTTATGTTACCTGGAATGTGTGTGTCCTTGAAATGACCTTGGCCATGTTTCTGCGCGAGCTCACTAAGCGACAGAGCTGTGCTGGCAACACATTGGTTGGGTTCTTCGAGCATTAGTTACTGTGACACAATGGATGCTGATTGTGAGAAAAGATGCGTTAAGCTCGGGAAAAACCCCTTGTGAAGCGTGGACAATGAATAAGAAAGTGAAAAAGGGACTGAAAAGAAAGCTTCATCAAGATACCCCAGACACCCAACGCTCTGTGACAAATGAGCTTACAAGCATCGCACTTGAAAATTTCCCTGCTTGCTTCGAAGACCTGCTGAAACGTCGGCGACTGTGTATCAATAGCTAAGAGGATTACTTCGACAGGAGCTAGGATCATTATTTGGTAAGTGCAATTTTCTATTTTTAGAAAAACTTGTCCTGTAACTTTTCTGACAAAGGGGGTATGAAATGTGCGTAAAACGTCTAAGTGTAGCAGAGCCGTATTAAGGTATAAATTGCGTTCAGGGGGTGTAACAGAGTGGAGGTGTTTCAGTGGAGTTTAGAAGTGTGAGGGAAGGTAGTTCTTCGGATTTTGGTCAAGCACTTTCCTCCTTCATAGGCCTGGAAACTGATGAAGAGCGAGCAAGCGATTTCCCAATCCATCAACTCCTCTGCATCAAAAGAAACAACGACAGGGCGTTTCGCAAAGTTATACCGACGCTCCGCAGCGTGTATTATGTATCACTGGCGACGCATTCTGCAGGGGAGGGGCGGACTGTCCATTTTTCACAAAGCGTATTAACACTACATGTAATAGAGAAATGAATTACTAATAACAATAATGCAAGAAATCTTCCCAGTATTTCCTGTCCAGTTCTCTTATGTGGGCAGGAAAAATAACTTCGCCGAGCTCGTGTTTATACACGGTGAACATTAATAAAACCGACAAACTACAGGGACAGATTCCTGACTGGAAAAAAAGTCCTATGAACATGTGTCCGGAAACGGATGGTGTGCGTGCAACGACAACAAATCGTTCTAGAACACAATAAAGAGCTATACTGCATCCACGTCACAACATATGTGCAAAGTGACCTCCTTGGGATTGCAGGTGATAGGGACAGCAGCGGTTATCATGCGGATACACATAATCGTACTTTGGCTTACACCATGCTGGCGGGCCACTTTCCCTGAGTTTATATTAGAGTTTGTCTCAATATCTTGTACAACCCGGTCCTACAAATCTGGTGTACGCACAGTCCGTCGCCTCTATGCACGTTCGTCTGCCTGAAAGGATCCATGATCACACAAACGTCAAAAAAGGGTTTGAAATGCTGTGTGATGTTGTTGGTGTCTGTGAGGGAACTTGTTTTGGTATAGCCGTGCTGCCTCTCGACCGTTTCCATCTGCTTGGTCGTACACAAACGCCATCTCGGCTTGTTCCCGACATGAATATTTGTACCGCTAAGCTGCGTCAATCACACACACACACAAAGAACACACGGCACGTGGTCAGAGAAACTGTCATTCGTCAGTGCCATCTACCGTGGCAACAATGCATTTCTGGATGCATGTTAATAGGACCTTTTTTCCTCTATTTCCAGTCAGGAGTCTGCCCCTGAGTTTGTCGGTTTTATTAATGCTCACCCTGGATAGTGGAGTTATTTTCGGTTTATTAATGAGAACCTTTTTCCAGTTGCTAAGTGAACATTTATGTAAAATATGTTCACATAAACAATGGCTGGGAAGTGTGTATTTTGTAAGTGTGATGTTGTCAGTAACCTCTGTAGCGTTGGTGGAAAAAGGACTTAATTTTAAATGTGGCACCTTGCTGCTGTCTATCATTGACAGTTTTTTGTAAAGTCTTGTAACTGTGTTGTTGTCACATGGTGGTGAATTAATGAAAGATGAACAACCAGAAAGGAATTGCACCTCCCTCACCAGTAACTGTGTTACTGGTAGACTGCATATATCTCTTCCAATCAGGAACTGCTGGCACTTACAGAGTGGACCGCAATGAGTGGAGCCACGTACCGCACATCCACAGTACACCTTCCAAGGCGGATGAGAATATGTCTGATGGAATGGGTCTGATCATGTTCAAGTCTAGAACAACGATCTATTCTAATCCAAAGCTTGACTTATGTTGAAATATCTGAAGCTCCATAACACGTAGACCAGCTACTCCTGTTGTAGAAGGATCCAATTTAAACCTCTGGGCCTCTTCAGATGCTAGGAGAGCTACTGCTGTTATTATGGAGACAATGAATCGACATTGTCTAATACATATTTACAGCATCTTACGCCTGGGACAGACTCTTCAGTTGGTATACAGTTGACAGCTCAAGCTGTTAGACTTTTTTACATGATAGCTCACTTAACAACTGGAAATAAGTACTCATCTAATAAACTGAAAATAATTCCAGTATATGAACACGAGTTCAGTAAAGTTATTTTGTCTACTCACGTAAGAGAACTGGAGAGCAAATGGTGGGGAGATATAGTCTGTCTGCAAAATAAAAAGCAAGCAGCGCTCGTTGTGATGGAAGTTGCGTTCCTTGGAGAACACTACAGCTGCCACACAGGATGGCGAAGAATCAATTTCCCCTCCAGCAGTGAAGAACAAGGTGCAGAGATCTACGTTGAATCTAGTTTTAGTATTATTAATAACTCATATTTCTATTCCATGACGTGGTAACGTATTTTGCGGGAAAAAACACATTCCAGGTACGTCCGGACATCGCCAGTGATTCATAAGGTGTGCTGTGGTGGGGTCAATGTATTTTTGTGAAACACTCTGCAGCTACTTCTTGTGACGTAGTGGTGTAGATAGAGTCGGTATCACCTGCTCGCTCTTCAGTTTGCAGACCTATCAAGGAAGAAGAGCATGACCACAATCCAGAGATCTATCTTCCCTCGCGCTTCTACCATCCATTCTGTTACACTCCTCAGCCCACAACATATCACTTAATACGGCTCTGCTGCACTTAGACGTGGTACAAACATTTAATATTTGTTCTTAACCCACTTCGTAACACAGTAAACAGTAATTTTATGCTATTAAAACATGAATGTTTGAAAATCGCCGATTTTTAAGCCCAGTGCAACGCGCAAATTGTTATTTGTAGAGAAATAATGAATATGACCCTTTTGGAAGGAAATTTAACATAGTTTAATTTTGTACTTGGAAAAATTTTCACTAGAATCCGCTGTTTCCAAGTTATTCAAGAAAAACATAAAAAGCTACTTCTAACTCCCCCCCCCCCACCCCACCCCGGCCAATGCTTACATACCATCGATGGGTATTTTTAGTATGTTTTGACGACACTTCCTTCTAATGCTGTACAAAAATGTACTACTGCACGATTTTTTCTTCTACTTGACCTCTTTTGGCTCAGCTATTACTTGATTCAGCGTTGGGTGTTGTCGCTGGCGTCAGTTCCTTTAAGTATCCAGTACATTTGTTCCTCTTTATTAGTGGCTACAATCTCTGAACCATGTCCTTATTTGGCCACTGGAAAGTTGTCAGATATGTATAGTGGTGCTCATGACTGCAGGGATGTTCACCGACTCTGACCCGCTGTTCATGATGTCTTGGGCTTTCTGACCGTGCTCTTTGCGACCCCTGATGTCAACGTCGTGTTTCCGACCTGAAATATCTCAGGCGAGGATTTCTGACCATCAAAGGAAGCAGCAAAAATGAGAAGTATCTGCCGACCGTTTTATAATAACAACATCCTTCCACATTTTATCCAAGCTACCCTCAATGTACACTGGCATGTTTACAAGTCTTTCCCTTTTTATTTCTAATTTCTTCTGCTGTTTTATGTTCTATTTTTGTATGTCTTATTTCTACAACATTACTGCAGGAAATGGTTAAACTTCTAGTTTTTAGTTTTATTTTATGAATTCTAATTTATCGCTGAAGTTTTTGTAAGACAGATAGAGATTTTAAACATATTAAATCCCGCTAAGTCGTCACATACCGTTATGTCGTTTAACACTCTGTCAAGATTTATGTATCTTTTTCTTCTTTTTTGAAGAGGCAGGACAACGGAATCTTTTTTAATTTCGAATTTGAATTGACTGCTTCCTTTCATCTGATTTATCAGAAAGAGTACATCCGGATGCTTTCGATTTATTGAGTTTAGTTTCCTATGCCAACCTTCGACATCATTCATGCCCCTGTGCTGCTGGTTAAAAACATTGGTATACTAAGATTTTCCATCCATTTATTGACCACATAGTCTGCGAATTTTTCCCCATTGGATGATTCCTCCATTATTACCATCCACACTTTACTAACACTGTTTGGTGGAAAATGTGCCACTGCAGAATACAAGCAGAAAAACAACTGAACTTCTTATTTATCCCTGTTTTCCTCCGTTAACCCCAATTCTTATATATTCTTCCACAGACATTGACTGAAGCCATAATTGCAAACCGGAAAGTAATGTATCAAGGAACATCGTTTCCATAGCCACTTCAAGGTTTAGCACTGTAGTTTTTGGTAACCACCCAGGAACTTATTTTTCAATCCAGAAAAAAGTCTTCCATAACTATTTTGACTTTTGTCTGGCAAAAACAGAAAATACCTTTGTCCCTTCTTTTGCACTTCTGATTTCAGCATGTATCTTGTATAGTTGCTTGAACTGTTTCGAACAACTATCAAATGTCCCAGCCATAAGAACAGTTCCATTTTCACAAAGGATTTTCTATGCGTCTTCAAGCCTGAGCACCAGATTCTTTTGTCAGGAGCAGACCCATCGTGAGTTTTTTAAGTAAGCTGTTACCTTCAATAAATTTCTAAATTTCTTTGCGCAGTAGAACCTCCAAACTAGTGCCTGGGTCCTGGGTTGTCCCAGTAACTTCTGTTATTGATTTACACTGCAGTCTTGTATTTCACATAGCTTGGCGTATTTTCGACAGAAACTAAACTTTTATGTTTCATTTCGTTGAAATTCCTGCTTAAAAATTTGGAAAAAGCACTCTTCTGCATTTATGCATTCGTTTCTTAATGTGTACATCTGCTTCGGCAGATGGACAAGAATGCTGCTGTTCAGCAACCACCAATTGCAATTTTTAAACGGCCTAGGCACTTACTCCATTTGGTGTTCATGGACAATCGTTTCCTACACTCATCATGTTTTTCGTGCGCCTGGTAGCGATGATAATAATTGAAAAGGCACCGCTTCCCTTTTGTTGTTCTAATTATTTCTATTACTCACAGTGTATAGAACTCAAGTATGAATATCTTAGGCATACGAAATCACAGGAAATGAGGACTGTTGACGAGGGCTCTGGCTGACTGACAATGACAACACATCCATTACTGATGAATGGTGGCGTAAATCAGCAGTAGGGGAGAAACCTGTAGTACCTATAAAATTGCCAGAAAGATCGGAAAGTGCACATAGCTCTATTGAGGTAGCTGATGTTGTATCATTTGAGGTGTGCATGAGTCTCATACCTGTTGTATCGCTCACCCTGTCCACGCCTCGGGTAACCACTCTCCACGTTTCCAGCATCACAGTCTGGCAACTTGTTGACATGAGGTTCAACTGGATGTCTCTGCCTCCTCTCTCTCACCACCATCTTGTGCATGTGCTGTAGCCAAAGCATTGGAAATACAATGGCAACTTAATCCACATGCCATGACCAGCACTGGTACTGGCAGCAGCTCACCATGTAATCATAAAATATTTGCTACAAGATAACTGTCTTACTCCTCTCTACCTTCTTCTCTACTCTGTTCACAGCACTCCACCCTGGTATTTTATGAGTTTATCGACAAGTTTAATCTGTTTTGGCCACTATTGTTGCTCTGAAGATAAGGACAAGAGAAACAAGAAATTGATGTTCCTGCTTGCTGGCTGCCAGGCACCTTACTGGCCTGTCAATAGTTCTTCCTGCTGTGTCTTGTGGTCCGTCCTTCCTTGTAGGCAATAACTCAGTGAACCTTTTCTCATGAATGTACCCAGTGCTCTCCTATTTTAAAACGAACTGATTTCTTTTATGGAGACCACATTATACATGCCAATGCTCTAATTCGTCTCCAGGTGTTTCAACTCCACAAAGTTGTTGTGGGCTGTTCTTTTTACTCAGAAACGCGTTTGCAAAAGATGAAAAATAATTTTATCTCTCCTTCCTCTTTAATGGAATGTCCTTTCCTCACGAAGAGACACCGAAATTGTATGTGGTAGACAATCTTTCTCTCATGTCTCTTTCTTCATGCCCCAGTTGCATTCACCAAATGCTTCTATGTTAATCGTCTTATCATTGACCAAACCAGACCTTCTAATTTTAGGAAACTTTACGCATTCTGTGACCAAATCTATTGACTTCTGCCCTAGTAAAACTTCACGTTGCGTTAACCTGGTGGTGTAATATGTAAGTTCATTCAGAACATGCCCAAAACTATACAATCTGCTGGCCCAGGTATTATATTGCCTATGACAGTATAGTCGGGCCCGTGGTGGTCTAGTACGCAGCGAACAAGACTCCAGTTCTGGAAGTCCAAGGCTATATACCAGATACGGGTGGAGATTTTTCCGCATTCCAGACCCTTCAGGACAGCCCCATGTTCACTCAGCTTGCTATCAATATGAGTAGCAAGGATCTTTCTGGTGGGGTAAAAGGTAACTGGAGCAGGTGGCCCGCCACATGACCCCTTCTAGTGCTGTGGGAACTAGAAAAGCTGCATTCTACCTGCATTCAGGCTGATAGTCTGGTCTGACAGGTTGGTGCCTGAGACTTTTATTATGACAATATAGCCAACATAGCTCTCTAATATCTTCTATAATACGCTTTTGTGTGATTAGCCTGTGGAGGATATCGACAGATGTGAATCAACTTGATCTTCCAGTCCTTAAGCGCATCTGTGCATCAAACTGGGGTACTTTCTCTAATATGAACTGCTTTGGCTTGCAAGATTGTAGAACATACTACATGGTCAATATTTTGTCACTACTTTTGTAGTTGCTCTTCTAAGGAAAAAAGTTTAAAAATTTCAAAAGCGGCTCTATTGTTGGCAGTATGTATATATCCCCACTGCTCCTAGACAAATGTCCATACAAATAAACTGCTGCCAAATTTCTAAAATCTTTCGAAACTATGTTGTACATTAAGGTTGTAGTAACTATTGTCTGGACATTAGCTCTTTGACATGCCTTCATTCATCTAGTCATATTCTGAACGTGCAGTTTCTCTGCAAGTGTGCCAACCATTCTTGTCTCTAAAATCTATCTGAATGGTATAAAAATCCAAGATACTGGATATGGAAACACCAAGAGAAATGCATTCTTGAACATGCGTGTAGATACTAGCCAAGCCTGCAGGTTCTGCTGTTGTATTTGATCAAAAACGGACCTATGCAGTGTCCTCAATATGTTGCAAGTGTTAGTCATGGTAATGACAGTAGTCTTTGTAGCTGTGAGTGCTGTGGAGCTAAGTGAATTCGAGCGTGGGCAAATTGTTGGTGCTCATATGTTGGGTGCTTCCATAACCAATGGAACCAAAGTGTCTGATGGTTCAAGAGGTAGTGTATCGATGATTTATACCACATACAGGAAAGCAGAAAAACGTCGTCTGTTAAGTCACAACGTAGACAGAAGTATGTATTGAGTGATCATAAATGATAGTCATTGGAGATAATTATGAGGAAGAACAAGAGGATGACAGCTGCAAAAGACACTGCAAAACTGAATGTCGCAGTGCCCAACTCAGTCAGCACCAAGACAACACAAAGGGAGCTCCCAAAGCAGAAGTTACAGTTCGATATGGAATTTCAAAACTACTCATCGGTGATGCAAATGCCCATAACAAGAAAATGTGGTGCTGAGGCCATAAACCCTGGGGGACAGTGGACACGAATTCAGGAGGACGGCGGATCAAACCCGAATCTGGCCATCCAGATTTAGGTTTTCTGAGATTTCCCTAAACCACTCCAGGCAAATGCCAGGATGGTTCCATTGGAAG
Organism: Schistocerca serialis cubense; assembly: GCF_023864345.2. Taxonomy (NCBI): domain Eukaryota; kingdom Metazoa; phylum Arthropoda; class Insecta; order Orthoptera; family Acrididae; genus Schistocerca; species Schistocerca serialis. The sequence continues at coordinate 572,589,064 of NC_064640.1, read as the reverse complement.
GGCATTTCCTTCCGCATCCCTCACACAATCCGATCTTTTGCTCCATTTCGCATATAGGGAAAATTCGTGGGGAACTATTAACAATAAAGAAAGAATGTGGGGAAGCAAAACAAATGTCACTGGTAGCACAAAAAGTAGCAGGCCTAGCCAAAACGGCAGCAACAGGGGCAATGAAAATCGCAAAAGTAACTTCTCAACTCGCAGTTCGCTAGCGACGTGCGACACAAGCCCACTCAAAATCCCTAGCGTTATTAAAGACTCAAGGTAATATCGCGGTTACGAACATCACGAAACGAATGAAAGAAGTAGAGAGTCGAATAGCAAAACTAGAGCGAAACGGGTACACGAGCACTGCGCGTTCAGATACCAATGATGGAGTACACAGAATTGTGTCTCCGAGGAAAAGCCCGCCATGCTCTAGCCCAATGACCGAGTGCGGAACTAACAAGGCACACGCAGAAACACCTAGTAATAGCTCCAATAATTGTAGCCCACTTAGGAGAGTGAATTCTGAGTGCCACTTCCACTGTGTTACAGAGGTAGCACATCACAGTTATCAGCAAGATAGAACAGGACACTCAGCAGACGTGCAAGTATCGGAAACGAGTGACAACACCAGTGCGAGGATCAGACAGGATTTTGATCACAATCACTTCCTGTCGATAATAAAATTCCAGAAGTTCGAAGAAAATGGAGGGTCGATGCATCCGAACAGCTGGGTGATGCAGTTTACAAACTCATTACCGGCATCATGGCTAACCCAGGTAAAATTAGAATTCATGTGTGGACACATCGAAGGCCAAGCCGCGGAAAAGATGCGAGGTGTGGCAGCGACGTGTCGGACTTATCAGGAATTTGTTGGTGCATTCCTGCGGACATACTGGTCAAAGGAAACGCAAGACAGGATTAAAGAGGAAATAATATTTTGTCCTGAACTGGAAGTGTCCGGGCATAGGAGCGCAACCAAATTACTTGATGAAACTTCCTGACAGATTAAAACTGTGTGCCCGACCGAGACTCGAACTCGGGACCTTTGCCTTTCGCGGGCAAGTGCTCCACCAACTCAGCTACCGAAGCACGACTCACGGCCGGTACTCACAGCTTTACTTCTGCCAGTACCTCGTCTCCTGCCTTCCAAACTTTACAGAAGCTCTCCTGCGAACCTTGCAGAACTAGCACTCCTGAAAGAAAGGATATCGCGGAGACATGGCTTAGCCACAGCCTGGTGGATGTTTCCAGAATGAGATTTTCACTCTGCAGCGGAGTGTGCGCTGATATGAAACTGGCAGAAGTAAAGCTGTGAGTACCGGGCGTGAGTCGTGCTTCGGTAGCTCAGTTGGTAGAGCACTTGCCCGCGAAAGGCAAAGGTCCCGAGTTCGAGTCTCGGTCGGGCACACAGTTTTAATCTGTCAGGAAGTTTCATATCAGCGCACACTCCGCTGCAGAGTGAAAATCTCATTCTGGAAATTTCTTGATGATTTACTCAAGAAGAATCAGTTTTTAGATAGTCCATATAGCTACGGAGAAATCATTAAATTTTGCTTTTCCAAATCGCCACTTAGGTACCAACAGACACTTGTCGGGAAGTGTGGATCTGACATAGAAGCATTCAAGAGTCTATTGCGCGAACTCGAAGTTGTCTTTGATAAACAAGACGCAAAGGACAGGAAGAAGGGGCAAAGTAACAAATACCACGGGCCAGGAAGGAAAGACGACAACAGATCGCATAATCGCACTGGTCAGTTAGGAAACCAGGGTCACGGAAACCAGGGTCACGGAAGCCAAGGTTACGCTATTCAAGGTTATGGAAACCAAAGACACGGAAACCAGAACGTCAGGGAGCAGAGTCAATCTAGACAAGGAATCTGGGACAGGAGGAATAACGAACGGCAAAGCGACCGTAATTGGAGGGAGCGAAATCAAGGACAACAGGAGAACCAGGAGACTGAAATTAGACCTGCAAATCCTAATGCACGTCAGAGGAGGGGGAGTCTAACAAGGGATTGGCGCTAGTCCATAGGACTTCACAACATCTCTCACACAAAGAAGTTCACGGAATAATAGTACTTTAAGTAATGTACATAGTAGAACAGGCAAATATATGAAACTTTCTTCGGGGAACAATAATCGTTGCATTAATAGATTAAGATTGTTAAAGTACTAGCACGCTGCGTTTTCTCGCATAAGAATTTACTGCTGTTAACTTTTTTTGTCTATGTTCGTGATCTCCTCTGTCGTTGCGATAAGAGGCACTACCGTTCCATGAGCAATATTTTTGTCCTTTCCTGTCTGGTGTCCATGTTGAGGGATAATGACGAGTGAGGAGATGTCGCACAAACGGGCGCATACAAGAACGTGCTCTTAGAAGCGTTCTTAGAAGTCGTGATACGCTCCATAGCGGCCACAACCAGTTCGTGAGACGTTCATACCAATGCTTGCAGGCACGCGTCAGTGCACTGCAAGATTGTGGCATATTGCGTGATTTCGAGGATGAATATGGGCAGTATAGTTTTTGCAGAGCTGCGCCAGCATCGTTGTCTTGCAAGTCGGGGTGAACCTGTGAGCGTTTGACTCCAATGGTGCCGTAGACGATAGAAATGCGGGCATAAAGCCTACCATGCCAATGTGCTGGTTGGGGGATTTAGCGTGCTGCTCGTGACTGTCACAGATGAATAACCAGGGACTTATACTTGGATATTCGTGACATACTGTGTAGCTGGCGTGTGGTGGGCGACGGAATCCTCAACAGGAATCAGTCCTGGCTTGGTCATATTACATTGCCTCTGGAAAGGTGTGCTTTGATCGCGAATACTGCATAACATAGAAAAAGAAGTTGCAACTATAAATTTATTGTCTTGTATAGCCTTGGCTAACCCAGTCTCTGGAGTTTCAGTGAGGCGTAGTGAGAACTCGGAGGCCATGTCGTACGGCGCGCACATCACTGTCGTCAATAGCGGCGAGCAGCGAGACATCTCAGCGTAACAGGAATTATGTAAGAGTGTTGTATAAGGTAAAAAATAATAATAATAGAGAGAGTACCATATACTAGGATAGATTAAACTTTAGGATTTTACAGTAACTAGATCCTTAATATTGTGGCGGTTTTCTACCACACGTGTTTGGCGCGCGCCTGTTGAGATGCTATTTTTCAGGTCACCAAACCACAGACCCGAGATGGAGGGACGACGGGCGAGCGAAAGTAGCATAGTTGCATGTTCTTTATAGCACAGTAAAACTTAGACCTGCATAACAACATTATTTAATTAAAAGACATAGAATGTAGATCGTTGGCAAATGGTAGTTAATTCTTGAGCATGTCTACTGTCGATCTATATAATTAATAGTAATATTAGTGCGGGCCCGCACATTTAGCTGTTCATCCAGTGTAGCGTTACACACCATGTACAGTAGTGAGACCGGTCTCTACACAAAGATCAAGATAAATTATTTCCATGTCTAAATTTGATACACCAAGATTTTGTTAAAATTTATTATAACATAGAAGGTCATGGGAAAAAGTTAGGCATAAGATTTTTGTCAGAACTGTGCAGATGACGAGTATCGTGGCAATGCAGAGGCTAGCCAGCGCAAAAACAAGAGGCCTTCGGCTACCTGCAAGAACTCGAGCGTCCGGTCCTGCAAGCTGACAGTCACCGGGCCGTATACCTGCGGGATTAGGCGGGATCCTCGCCGGGCCACAAGCGAAAGTGAGGCTGGCCGTTGACACTGACACGTGACCCACACGCGACAGCCTGCTAGCTCTCCAGACGCGGCAGCCGTTTGGAGGGATTCCCTGCGGCAGACCACGTTGTCGTGAGTACACGAAGAAGATCACATATCGTGTGCCTCATGTGCCTCAGGACAGAAAGGGACGCTATATACTCACCTGTTTGGGTTTTTACAACTCACTAGCATTGGCCGATCTGCATAGACAAAGGAGTATCGTGACACACTAACAAATGAATGGTCTCATTTCTAACTTCTCTCTATTAGAGAGCAGTTTTAGCAATCGTCGCTCCTAGTTCGATCCTGTATGGATGACCTCACACACTTGTGGAGTCACTCCACGTCCCATCATCCCTCGTCGAACTGCAATATTGGGAAACGTAAAGTACTGTCCAGCGAGGGAAGAGACCTAGACTAGTAAAGTATCCCAACAAGTAGACCTCAGAGACAATTACTCGACGTGAGGAGAGCCTATCACTGTGTCTTCCTACCGTACTGCCGTGATCATATGCGTGGGTCTTGGTGCAATCTCAACAGAGTACTGCAGATGCTCCAGTACACCCTATTGCTGTTGCAACAACATAGCAACAACACCCGACGTTTAGCCCTATGTGATGTTAGTACTGTGGAATTTGTGAAGTGCTTCGAATATTTCTAACAATTTGATTTAGTGCCTCATTCTCAGCACAGTCGTGAACTTTGTGCAATGTGCACGCACAACTTGATGCCCCATGAAACTTGTTTTTTTCTTAAATTTCTTTCTCTAGTGTTGTTTTTGTAATGTATGTTATACCTTGTATGTGTTTGTGTTTTACACTGCAATTCTTATTACAAATTACTGTATTGTTCTCCACACCATGTTTTTTTTTGTATTTTGTATTTATTGTTGTGTGTATGCGAACAGTGTGCCTGAAGTCCCCATAAACTGAAGCAGATACCACCACTGTCATTGTGAATGGACCATCAGTTCAGGGAACATTTTGTAAAGGTTATTCTTGCTGCAGGGAGACAGAATGAATCGGAGGTTGTAATTAGATTCTGAAAGCTCACAAAGAGATTGTTAACTTAAATAGTATCATGTGTGAGTGAGTTCAGGTTAGTTTAATGATACAAATTGTTGTAACATCTTGGGCATTTAATTGCGGAGCACTCCAACTCTGATTGTAGAGAATAAACTGCTCCATATTTGGCTCACATGCCCGGGCCATATTTAGAGCGTGAAAGCCTGTGTGAATCGGCGTTTGGAAGGGGCTCCCTGGGTATGGATGTGTGATGTGAGTGTTAGAGTTCCATATTAAGAAGGTGAAGTTGGCTACATCATAAATAATCCTCCCTCTATGAGCTGCATTTTTCAGTTGCAGTGATTTTCTTTATAGAGTGCGACATGTGGAGTCAGTTTGCAAGATTGTTCTTGGGCAATTGACTCACTACCTTGCTCCTAAGTGAGCCAACCGCTCACCAATTACAATCTAAAATGGCGTAGGGGCAATGAGAGGTGGCATGAGACCCCTCTCATATTTCTATCTTACGATTCTCCTCTCTAATTGCATGCGGTGGAAAGTTGCTATTCCTTCACACGTGGACTTCCCACACAGCATCTCTTGTCACCCGGGTGGTCCAGTGACAGGTGGGCTCTGCTGACTTTGAGAGGGTGTGAGGGAGTCGATTGAATGCTTTGCAGACGCCGACATTGTCAAAAGACATGCCCGGAGGGGCCTGAAGTAGCGGCTGGGCTAGAGGTTCCGTTACTTCGCAGAAACTTAGCGAAAACACTTTCTGGCGGGCTACCAGCGAGGCGTGGGAATGACTTGTGTACCCAGGCAGTTGTGGCGGGAAAATTCCCGCGCTTTCTGCCAAATAATAACTGTGATTGGCTTGCTCAGGGCATAGCTCCATGACGTAGCAAAATCAGCGCAGAAATTGGCGCCAAGAATCTCCATTGGTGGAATGGTAGTGCTCCGGCAATGGAGTGGAATTTTCCGCCGGTTTTTCGAGTTGCTGATTGGAACGTTTAACCACGGCCACTGTCGTGGGGGCGGGAATGTGGTTTGTTCGGCCTGTACAGGTGCTCTAGGTAGTCGGCTCTCGCCTTTCGGTCGAGGACGTCGAAGCAACCAGCTATCGCCTCCGGTACGCCAAATCGTGTTCTTGCAGTTAAGAAGACAGTTTGGTAATGTATGTCCGCAGCACCGGCAGATAAGGATTTTCCTAGGTGATAATCAGAGCTCAGCAGAGCGCGCCTGTTCGTCTTTTTCTAACTTTGTTCTGTCTTGAGTAGCAGCAATTAATGTTGGGTTGGCTGTGTGTTTCCTCTTAAGGTTTGAGTTGCAAGGAATTGGCTCCACATACCACTTCGTCATAATCCTCACAATCTAGTTTAGGGAGAACTTCACATTCACAGCATTTGTTTGAGTATCCAATTTGAGCCAATTTGATGTATTATAAATGTTTCATGTGTTTTTGTTTATTATTTTGTGTTTAGTCTTAATAAATCATATTGTTATTTTGGACAGAACTTTCATTCTGTTAATCGGTAGAGCAACCAATCATTTCTCACTTCGTTAATGAAACCTTCCTTTATTTAACTTATTTATCAAATTAAATTATTGCAGGTGCCAAACTCTTTTCTACTCCACTTGCAGGGTTGATTACAGTCAGTTTGCGTATATTTTTTAATCCATGTGCAACAGCAAAAGTCGGAGTTAGAATAGGAGGGGCTTAGAGCATCATTTACATATGTAGATTCTAGAAGAATTTAGTGTTAAATACACTGCTTGCCCCGGCACCTCGCAGTATGTATTGAGTGATCATAAATGATAGTCATTGGAGATGATTATGAGGAAGAACAAGAGGATGACAGCTGCAAAAGACACTGCAAAACTGAATGTCGCAGTGCCCAACTCAGTCAGCACCAAGACAACACAAAGGGAGCTCCCAAAGCAGAAGTTACAGTTCGATATGGAATTTCAAAACTACTCATCAGTGATGCAAATGCCCATAACAAGAAAATGTGGTGCTGAGGCCATAAACCCTGGGGGACAGTGGACACGAATTCAGGAGGACGGCGGATCAAACCCGAATCTGGCCATCCAGATTTAGGTTTTCTGAGATTTCCCTAAACCACTCCAGGCAAATGCCAGGATGGTTCCATTGGAAGGGCATTTCCTTCCGCATCCCTCACACAATCCAATCTTTTGCTCCATTTCTAATGACCTCGATGTCGATGGAACATTAAACCAAAATTCCTTCCTTTTTTCCTGGACTATGGAGAAATGGAAGAATGTCGTTTTGTGGGATGATTCTTGTTTCACATTGCTTCAACTACTGACCGAGTTTATGTCCCAAAAGTGAAATATGGCGGCGGTATGGTGATGATTTGGGCAACCATATCAAGGTATTCCATGGCTGCATGGTTACTCCGCAAGTTCGCATTACTGCCAAGGACTATGTGACCATTTTGGCTGATCAGACCCACTCCATGGTACAATGTTTGTAACCCACTGGTAATGCTATGTTCCAAGACGATGTGGCCACTGTTCACAAAGTTCGCATCGTTCACGACTTGTTTTGTGAGCAGAAGGATGAAGTATCACATTTACCCTGGCCACCACGGTCAACAGATCTCCATATTATTGAGCCTTTGTGGTCTGCTTTGGAGAGAAGTGTATTTGATCGCTAGCGCCTCCATCATAGTTCCCTGAACTTGCCATTAATTTGGAGGAAGAATGGTATAAGATTCCCTGGCAGCTGTTTTGAAAGCGAATGGTTTTCCCACACCGTATTAGGCGTGGTAATGTGTTGTGCTTTGGTGTTTCCTTATTTTTTCCACCCCTGTATGTTTGTTTACCCCTTTATCCCCCTTTATCAGTCATGCACACTTTCCACTCCACTTGCAACTGACTATGTACGTGAAACAGCATTTCATTCCTCACCAGACAGAAATGCCCTACTTGCTATTGTCAACAGATCACGAGTCCAAAGCAAATTCGGCAGCGCGCATCGATATAACAGACATCAGCAATGTTGTAACGTTACGAGTATCTGGTCGAGTTATTCGGCCATCTACGGCTGTTACTGAGAAGAGCTGAATTTGCTTCCTTGGCACGGTGCGAATCGACGAGACGAGGACTTCGCTCGGCCGCCCCGGGTGAGTTCAGGTGCGTATCACCAGAAATGGGTAAATCCTAAAGCTGGGAAATTGGACAGCAGTGCTCGCATGGTCTTTGCGTAGGACAGACAATGCACCAAGAAATGGCGGAGTGTCAGACAAGCTGGAAGATGGGTTCTTACAACTCTGCAAGAATCTATAATAATTCACAGTCAAGTATTAAAGCAAATTTGAATACATCTGCGATCTCAGAAGAATGAGTCACGTCCAGTGACATAACAATATTTCAATATTTTTAAAACTACAGAAGTTAATATTTCACAGCGATTAAGCATTTTCACAATTAACATCTAAATTAACAACATTTAAGCGCTTTATTTGATGTCAACATGCAATATCTCAGATGACAACATTGCACTATAGCTATTATCTCAGAATGCTACATTTTGGTAATTAATTTATTTCTTCATTTATTACGTTTTTATACCTTTTCATTATGCAAGTGCTTGTCAGAGCATTGTATTCTCCACAACTACACAGCAAATGAATACAGCACGAATACTTCACAGATCATAGTACTTGCGTCGATGCCGGCCGGAGTGGCCGAGCGGTTAAAGGCGCTACAGTCTGGAACCGTACGACCACTACGGTCGCAGGTTCGAATCCTGCCTCGGGCATGGATGTGTGTGATGTCCTTAGGTTAGTTAGGTTTAAATAGTTCTAAGTTCTAGGGGACTTATGACCACAGCAGTTGAGTCCCTTAGTGCTCAGAGCCATTTGATTTGAACTTGCGTCGTTATTTAATGAACAGTTTACTCTTTTGCCGCTAACTTTATTCAAATGTTGATCACAAGTACTATTAAAACGGTACTGATTTAAAGAGTGTCAGTCACTTGTGTTAGCGGACACCACAATTGAAAATAGAACCAAAAGACGCTTCTGACAAGCAGGCCTAAATAGCTGTTTACATCATACTTAACGACAGTCTCTGGTCATTTACCGTGAGCGCACTTGCGCAGGAATATTTACTTATTTATTGATGGATAAATCTTTATTTATGTTAATTGTGAATGTTTTGAGTGTGACCAAAACTTTATAGCGTTTCTTTATTTAAATATTGTTTTAATATATTAGTTTAGTCCATGTTGAGTCAGATCATGTTTGTAGGACGCAAGAACGATGTATTTTTGGGCCGGCCGAAGTGGCCGTGCGGTTAAAGGCGCTGCAGTCTGGAACCACAAGACCGCTACGGTCGCAGGTTCGAATCCTGCCTCGGGCATGGATGTTTGTGATGTCCTTAGGTTAGTTAGGTTTAACTCGTTCTAAGTTCTAGGGGACTAATGACCTCAGCAGTTGAGTCCCATAGTGCTCAGAGCCATTTGAACCATTTTTTTTTTTTTTTTGTATTTTTGGCGGGGACAGCTTACAGTCAATGGAAAAGGAGAGAGTACCGGAACACTATGGGAATCAAGTGGAGACCGACTTTTCGAGTGGAAGTTCCGGAGAGCGATTCTGGGCGCTTTCATGAGGTTTCTTGAAGAAGACATACCCGCCTGAGGTAACATCCATGATTCAGTCATATAGGTGATTGATTCTGGGTGATGAATGGCCGCTACCATAGTTCAGCTTCTCAAGGGGCTTTATATTTCGAGCAATCTGAATGTGTTCCAGTGTAGGGCTGTAACTTTCTACGCTTGTATTGTGGTATTGTGGGACTTAGGACAGACAGAGTGTGAGTTACTTTTGTTTGTGTTGTGTTTGTTAATTTGTGAATCGCCATGTTGAATTCTGGACAGTTCCGAGCTGGTGAAGAGTTCGTGTATTGTGATTACAAAATGGATTTAGTTTTTGTGTAATTTTTACTACAGTTTAGCTTGGGGATTTTGCTACCATTCTCGTAACACTCTCAACGTAACTTTACTGCATTTGATGAGGATATTTTCTGTCTGCTTTTTAACTGAATATCATAGGACCACTTCCCGTATATTTGAGATGTGTTTTCTTGAATAAACATTATTGACAATAAATCTTTGTGGTGTACATCAATTACAGACGTTAGAACAATACCATTTTTTCAAATTATTAATTTATTCTTTATTTTATATTTCTGTGTATTTTATTAATTCGAAATTTTAACTAATGGGTAGAATATTTGACTGCAGGGTCACAGCTACAGATTATTATTTCCAGCCATTTAGCTGCGGGGCATGTAAGCAGACGTGTGTGGCTCAACACTACGACCACATCGAGCCATCCTTTTTAAACAGAGCCGTGCCATAGCCCAAGTCCCTGAAGTTCGAGTAACCACAGATAAAGACGTAACTGGTTTGCTCGTATGGGATGCTATTAAGAAGACCACGCAGCGGCAGTAAGCAGTAACCTTTAGATACTGACGCAGTGTCATGTTGCAATCCGCAACGACAAATGAAAGGCTCCCGTCAAGACACGCCCTCTGTCTCAGCACCGCAGCCCCGTCACATGAAAGTGGACAAACAGCCGAGCGTGGTGTCACTTTCCCTCCAGTTAATGACCTCTGATGAAGCTGTCAACATCATCTAATAAGGATACCAGTGCTCGTCAGTTCTTAGATAGAAATTTACTTTTCTAAACGCTGAACTTGTACTTCAAGAGATGACTTTGTAACTGTGTGCATCATATGATGCTTTACTGTTCAAAGACAGTTGTAAATATTCGACACACTCCTGTGGCAATTAATTGTGTAAACTTAAGTAAATCGTTTTATCATTCTTGTAATAAAGTGAACTAAAGTACGTATGTTGTAGTACCGATCAGACATCTGCCAGAGTAATCAAAGAACCTATATTTATTACAGGACGATAGTGGTTTCGTCAGGTCATAACACCATATGCAGTTCTTCTCCCTATTTTTCGACTGGTTGATTGTGTTTCACGGCGTGGGTTTTTCACTATTGCCCTGCAAGGTTATCAAAGAGATGCTGAAAGAAATTTTCAAAGGGAACGCCTTTCATATACAACAGCGAACTTTCATGTTCAGAGTCCTGTAAAGGTAGTACCCCTTTTCCTCCAACCGGTAGTAGTGACAGGGCATCTACAATCACGTTTTCTTTGCCTGGCAAATAGCAGACCAAAAACTCGAAATCCTGCAAGGCCAGCACCCATCGCATTAGGAGGGCATATATGGGTTTGGCCTGTCCAGACCAAGTGTACCAACGTAGCAAGATAAACTGTAATTTCTGAAACGCCCTGATGATAGCTAATGCTTTGAGCTAAGTTACAAGAATAATTCCTCCCGCTCTTATTCAGGACCTGACCAGCGAGCGCTATCGTCCTGTGTTCCTGTCCATTTTCATCTTCCTCTACATAACAGAGCACTGCGCCAATTCCCCAGCAGCAACTGTCGATTGCGAGAGGAAACACCTGTGTAAAACTTAGATGAGCCAAAAGTCTTGAACTGGTGATCTCTTCCATGACCCTATGAAACTCCGGCTCACATTGGTTCTTCCATTTCCAATATACGTTTTCCTGGTAAAGGCTAAAACAGAGTCGGCCAAAGCGTGCAAAACTGTATGTATGCACAATGTGCTGCACATGTTCTCTCTGAGGCACAACTGCCTCTGCACTGCTCGGTATGTCTCGGCTTTGCTCGGTCTCTCTTGGAACTAGTCGGTACAGCGCAACATTTCATTTAGTAATGAGGCATTTTTCGGTTGACACGACTTTCTTCAGTTTCTTAGAGTCGTGATTTCAGCGTTTTTTATCCTTCGCTGTTTGTTCGTTGTGTAAAGATCCATCGTTGTGTAAAGATCCATCGTCACAAGCCTTAAAAATGGATGGGAATCACAGTAGAAAGGAATGAGAATTCTTAACATCTATTATGCAGTTGCATAATCGACGGGTACCTCAAATAGGCTATGAAGCAGCATTAATATACCATGCAGAAAGAGTTTAAAGATTTAGTAGACGGTGAAAGAACAAAAAATTACCGCTATCGACAGACGATTTGAACGCGATTCGTTGATCTGTACATCAAAAGGCACTCTGTGCTAAATTTATAAACATGGAGCACGTGATGAAATTGGATGAATAAAGAGTACATTTTGTGATGTCGCTCGCATCATTACACCATCAGCTGCAGTAGTTTTTGATGGAACAGAACGAAGGGTACTGAGACTTTATACAGGGTGATTCTGTGATGAAGTTAAAAACTTTCAGGGATGAGCGAGAAGGGTAAATGTATCACTCTGAGATAAGGGACCCTGGTCCAGAAATACCCGAGTCGAGAGCTGTAACCGTAACTACCTCTGACATTGAACCTCTTCTACTGCAAGCTCTTTGCTTTCCATAACTTGGACTCTTAAAGTGCGTACCTTAAGAGCTATGAGCTTTTGTTTGTGTTTGCTGCTGTGAAACATATCTCTTCTATTGAACAAGTGCTCATAGCTCTATAAACGTATGCATTATAGAGTCTACATTTGCTAGACAATTTTTTTCTTGTTTAGCTTGCAGTAGATAAGAATGTAAACGTCGTGTGACTAGGGCCTCCCGTCGGGTAGACAGTTCGCCGGGTGCAAGTCTTTCAATTTGACGCCACTTCGGCGTGGGGAGTGTGCTGCCAGGTGACAGAGATCCACATGCATGCAAAATTCTTTGCCATCCTTGTGATAACAAATGTGGAGCATTGAGGACTTAGAGGCTGAAAAACTTCCTGTAGAACGCCATTTCATTTTTCCTAGCCCAAATACCGACTTCTGTAAGTTCACAGACACTCATCTCCTAAAGTTTGCAATACATGTCCTAGTAACTAGTGGTGTTCCCACATGTGTGGCTGCAGTTAGTAAGTCATCTATGTTGACTGTGGCTTTACTTTCTATACTGCAACCCAACACTTCGTCCAGATCCCTTCAAAATGATGCAGTAGAGACACTAAGCCCAAAGGATAACTTTGTAAATTGATAAAACTTACCCCATACATAAAAGCTTTGTATTGTTGGCTAGGTGTGCTAACTTAATCTGCCATATGTAAGATCGAGGTTAATGAGTGTCTTTATCCCATGAAATCTTTGTAGCAATACATCTGGTAATTCTGTCCGATCTGTCTCCTCCATCAGATTTTGATTCATCTTGCGAGCGTCAAGAACTAACTGCCCTGTTCACTCTTTTTTGGAATTATTATAACAGCTTACTGCTGGCTCTATAATGCCTCCGTCCTGCATGAATTGGACCTCCTTATCCACTGCCTCTCTCTTCGCGAGCGGGATCAGATAGATTTCACTTTAAATTCGCATTCAAACTGTGTAATTGCACTTGGATATGGTGAAAACACATGTGTGTAACAGTACAGCAGCTGATTTAACTGTTCTTTCTCCTGGGCTGGTATCTCTACAAACTCCATGACCTTCGCTTCCACTTCGTAGTCTGCTTCATTGGTGAGACTCTCATGAATTACCCAGCTGACTTAACTCTTCTTTCTCCTGGGCTGGTATCTCTACAAGTGCCATGACCTTCGCTTCCATTTCGTAGTCTGCTTCATTGGTGAGACTCTCATGAATTACTGTCTGTTCTGCTGCCGATTCTTCTCTTACATTTTCAGTTAGCAAGCGTTGTCTCTCATATGTTGAACACACATGCAAGTACTTCACAATCCTTTACACTGTCGGCCAAATGCCCACTTTTTTAAGTGCCACTGTTACCCGTTGTCCGTCAATTGTAGCCATGAGTAGCCCCTATTTTGCCTCTCAGATTGCTTGTGCGCTTCTTAGCCAATCACAGCACAGTAAAATTGGATTGCATTACAGCGGAATAATAATTATGTTGTGTCTCAACATGCAATTATCCATCGTAAACATCAACCAGGTTTCCTTCCTTGAAGGTTGGTTTCCCTTTGCCAAAGCATCTACGATTCTCACGTCTGATAGCGGTAATGTCATTAGCGGACACTTTTCAACTTAAGTGTCTTCCGACATACCTAACGGATCGTTCCCGGGGTTTAGAACAGCACATTTGAATTCGGTATGGCTTTTTTTTTTTTTTTGCTTTTTCAGTCCTAATCAGGCCCTTTCAGACACCAATCCCTTTTCCCTGTTTACCGTGCTGCAGGTTCTCGTACTACTCCTAATCCTCTGGGCTGATCACTTGGCCCGGCTCATCCATCTAACTCGACATCAAGCAATTTCATTTAGGACCCTTACCCACACCTGGTCGCTGTGACGGGAAGGTAATGGTCGTCTTGGCCTCAACCTACATTCTCGACTCCCTCTCTGCAGGTCGGTGCACCATCTTCTAATCTCGAAAAGGTGCTCTGTTCCCTGTCCCAAGAGCGTCAGTATCTTATAGAGCGTTTTCCAGACATTTCTTCCGCCTCTTCACTCCTCCTGCATACCTTCAGGCAACTTCAATATGGTTAAAGTAGCCAGTTCCTCTGGACGAAATGGCTCCGATAAATCGGAATTTTACTCTATGTAATTATTGTACAAGCAGCATAAAAATCGTTCCACTGCCTCGTTCGAATGGTGTGCTTCGATATATGTCATCTCTTATGTCGCTTTGTGCAGCACTAGACCAAAATTTTGCTAGACATACGGCTTGAAATTCTGCGAACGTCTGACAAAACTCTTGTAGCCTTAGCCCAAATGCTAAAGCTGCAGCTCAGCAACTCCGACCACTACACTGGTTTCTACCGGCTCCGTTCGTTTCATCACGACTGCTAGCTGTTGTAAGTGTTCATCTAGCCATTCTTGTACTTTGTCTGTTGGTTGGTGTCGATGTTTCAGCATTGGAAGAGGACAATTGCTGCCGTAGTTCCAAGGCAGGTCCCGCAACTTTGTCTTCCGCGTTTCAGCGAACCAATTCATTTGCTCCTTCTGGCATCCGTTCTCTTCCACAACCTCATCAAGCCTCCTATTAGTGGCTTGGAGAGACTTTGTTAGCGTCTGTTCCACCGTGCGTAACTTCTCTACAAGTTTTGGAATTCGGCAACCGATTCATTTAGAACTTCTAGCGACTTGTTAATTGCCTCCTGCTTTGCACTCATCTCTTTGCTTAATGCCTTGCGTCTTTCGCCCATAGCTTCCTGTCTTACAGCTATCTTTTTAATGCTGTCTACCGGTTCTTTGTCTTTGACTTCGTGAATGCGCCTAATCTCAGCTATTTTCTGCCACCGATTTACTCCATTCGTGCAACACTTGCAGGATCGAATCTAACCTGTTTAAATCAGCCAACAGGCAGACCATCGCTACGCAAGTCCGATGTTTGGTTCGGCATGTCTGTTACTAATTCACTCTCTTCCCCGTTTCCCGAAAAACTGTCCTTATTTGTTAACTATTTAGCAGCGACAGGGAGTAACAAAATTATTCCCACAGTATTAATTACACTCCTTCATTGCCTATGTCTTGTTAAAATCCCATCCAAAATAACTCCCTATACTTATTCATTACAGGTATGTTCTTTTCCTAACAAGTACCGACACTGAGCATGTACAGGGAAACTATAATGAAACTATCGCTACTTGAGACGGCTTCCATGAAAACCGAGTGATCGTAGGACATGAAACTTGGTGGAAACATCTGTCAGGACATGCGGAAGAGAAATAACGAAAAAACATAACTAATAAACCATTGAAAGGAACACATTTTAATTTCCACATGAGAGGGTAACATTTATCAATTGCGTACCACGTTTACGTACCAGGTTACAAAGGTTACTCAATATGACGACCATCTGCATCCACAGCAACTTGGAACCGTACTATTGTTCGCAGCACTTTCGAGCAGTGGAACATGGAATGTTCAGCTGTCGTGACACAGCTCTTGCACTGCTTGAAGATCACACATTGCGTCCAGCTTTGTCAGCCATGGCAACAGTAACGTCTTCAACAATTTGTGGCACCTCTCCCAGCAACAATTCCCAAATCGCCAGTTAAATCAAACTTCCGAATCATGTTCCTCATCACCGGCGTGGAAAGAGAACCTCTTCGAATTCCTTTAATGCGTCGGTACTCCTAAAGAGCGGCACCACTGTTGCTGTTGTTTTGGTAAAACTGCTTTACGAATAGAGCCCTGATCACCTTGTCCAAAATGTTAACTGTCTGCAAGTGTAATGCACACTGAAGCTTGTATTTCAACCCTAAGTCCCCTAACGGCATGTCATGACACTAACACTACTAACAAAGCAAATGCTGCAGCGTTCAGTGTGAACATCATTTTTGGGTACCCATATGGTGAATAGTTTTCCATCTACATTGGTTCAACTAGCGAAAGTTTAACTATAACCACCCTGTACTTTTAAAAGCAAAGAAAAATCCTTAAATTAACAAAATTCAGCAATACCTGTTTATCAACCAAGCACTTTCGTTATCGAGTGTGTGGCGACATTTAACAGATATCTAAAACTCTCAAAACATTGGCAACTATGCTCGTAGCAGAAAGCACTCCCTTACCAAAATAAAATTTACACTTGTCTGTTGCTTACAACAGATGACTAGGTACTGTGTAGCCATACGTTCAGTATATGCAGTGTTTTTCATATGAAGGCTTTTATATGTGTCTTTGAAAATTAGATATAATCGAAATATGTAAGCCAGTTCCAATCAGTAAACAGTGTGGCTAAGGCAATTTGATATTTCGAGTGCAATATGGACACTACGTCTCATACAGCGTTTTTGCAGATCTTTAAAAAAATTATCAAAGTTAAGTAGCGTGGCCTTTATCTTAATTTATTTTATTTTTTGATAATTTGCCACAAGACTACTGTGTTGTACATCCTCCATACTCACCCTCGCTGCCTTGTTTCATCTGCCGTCAGAGGATACCAGTGGCGGTTCGTCAGTATACATTCTGGGTGTTCATAAATTTTTAGATACAGACAAATTTGAGAGCGTGAAACTAATAACATCTGCTGTATAACAGTTATGCATATGGCCAAGTATATACAACTACAGTCACTGCCAATAGTAACAACAACAGTAATAATAATAATAACAATAATAAGGAGAAGAAGGTCCATAACTTATCTGACAAAAGAAATAATTGTTTTCGTGGAACTTTGTTGCTTTGTGCATAATTAAGTACAGTTTAGGTCGATAACGAAATAATGTGTAGGCTTTCTCAGCTATTCATTTCGCATTTTTTTTTTTTTTTTTGTAACTGGGAGTTTTCGTGATTTTCCATTTTTCAGACATATGTAAAAGATCGCTAACAGATCTATTAGTTCATGAATTCACTTTCGGGCTGAAAATCAGATATTCTTATGCTGCACCCAGACAACAACTTGTGCTAACTGTACGCCTCCTTGTTAAGTGCTCGCTTTGTAGTCACCCCTACTTGATTTTGTCACTCTCTCAACAAAGGATCTGTTCTCGGAGGCCCTAGTTCTTTTGCGCTAACATTTCCTGCTAATTCACGTTTCTGTTCTCAGAATATAATTTTCACTCTGCAGCGGAGTGTTCGCTGATATGAAGCTTTCGTTGGATTAAAGCTTTGTGCCAGACCGAGACTCGAACTCGGAACCTTTGCCTTTTATGGGCAAGTGCTCTACCGACTGAACTATCCAGGCACGTTGACAACCCGTCCTCACAGATTTACTTTTCTGTTAACATTTAAAATAGATTCAAGATAGTCCATGTTTGTACTGCACACAAAAGCTGATTCCCGCACAGTAAACAGCCAAACTCCAAACAACGTCGTTTGTGGAAATGATTAAACTCAAGTAGTAACGTCTACCAGCATGGTGACTTTACTAGAATACAAATGAGGTGTTGAGACCCATAAGGACCTAAAGTACACCGCCGTCGATACCACATTTAAGTGAATATCAGAGAAACCAGTGATACAGATTTTCGTGAATTTTCATATTTCATATATTTGGCCAAAAGCACAGATAAACCTGACTCACCATAATATCAACAGATTTCAGATGCATTAATAAATGCTAGAATCTCACAATCGGCGGTGATGTGCTTTAGGCCCTTACGATTCTCACAATGGAAACTCCCCATCGCACCCCCATCAGATTTAGGGGTAAGAGGGCCCAATGGGCACCCCGTCAAAAACTGAACACAGATCAAGCATGAAAACAGGAATAAGTACTAAACCGTGACAAAAAATCAAAAGAGAAACAGTAAACGGTCTAAGCTCAAGAACTACAACATCGAGCACAGACGAAGAGCTATGGCGTCGTGGTTAGCAGAGAATGAAAATAGACGTGGTAAGCCAATTTACTCAGATGTATATCGCCAAAATTTCCAATGACCCTAATAGCATAAGTAGCTGAACTCAAACGTTTCAGCATATCCTCAGTGTGTTTTTTTTTTTTTTTTTCAGTTAAACGCCTCATCAATGCATACACCCAGAAATTTTGAATATTCTATCTTAGCTATCGATTTCTGATCGAAGTCCATATTTATCAATGGTGTCATTCCATTTACTGTGTGGAACTGTATATATTGTGTTTTGTCAAAGTTTAATGAGAGCCCATTTGCAGAGAACCACTTAATGATTTTCTGAAAAAACGTTTACAGTTTCACCAGTTAATTCTTAGTCTGTCACATAAGCTGCAACAAATGAACTCAACAGTTTCACACTCACACAGTTTTCCCTGTGATCTATCAAAACGTATGTTTTTAACGTTTTTGAAGTCTTGACTTCTAAATTCCTTTGTTGTAACATTGTTGACACCCGTTTATTTGTTTTTTTTTTCATTTCTGTGAGATGTCTTTGTGGTATCTCGCCTGCTCTCACTATTTATCTCATTTTCTTGCGAAGTATTATATTCTTACCACATGACTCATATTCTATAACCAATGTATAGTATGACAGTTGCCCAGACTACAGAAAGAGAACGGACATTTCAATGACCAGACGGACAGTTGATAATTTTGTGAAAAAAAAAATGCCACGAGAGAGTTTTGAACACTGCTGATCTGTTTTGCAGTCCAACAACATGACCACTTAACCATGTCGCAGTGGTTATGCAAGTAAGCTCGATATTGTACTTTTTAAGCTTGCACCGTTCGTTGTTTCTATTTTGCTTTTTTTTCACACTTCAGTACACCTTCTTCCTGTTTTCGTGCTGATCTGTGTTCAGTTTTTGACGGGCTATCCAATACATCATCTTCCCACGAAATCTCAGGGGGATGCAATCGGCAGTTTCCCTTGTCAGCGCCTCAGATGGATTACTGTATGACAAACTTCATAAATAGGTTGACTGTCAGTACAACTTTAACATATACTGACGTCCGATCTAATTTTATTACAGTATATAGTGAGTGGATTAGCATATCTGGATCTTTGCCGAGTGAACAGGGGTAAAGGTCTGTCGCAGTGTGCTATCACCTTGTGACACTGACGTGAACTTCTGTTGAGTGGCAACGGCTAACTGTGCACATCGTGAACCATGCACGTTGTTTATCAAATCCGTATGTATTTTGCCCGTAAGGCAAACATGTAACGCGAGTTGCGCATGCCCAAAAGCTCGTTAAAAAGTGCACAACTAAAGATGTGGTAGCGACCCCGGTGCCAAGTTTCACAGAGTCTAGAGGAGCAGTAGCGCGGTAGATTTAAGTGCTGTACCTTTCAGATTGCAGTATCTATGTTAGGCTTAACAGCATTCAAAATAAGGAATAAATCCGCAAGGTGTCGAAAGTTTGGGTGTTCATGCGCTCTTGCACCTCCACTGAAGGATACTCACGTTGCAGTCTGGCAGGTGCCGCCAAGCACAGGATTACTCCGATTTCCCAGGTGGTTGTGACAGCTATTTCCCTCCACATTACGGGCTCCTTTATCTCCTTCATTTCTAGGCTGTCCCACAACGTTTGCAAGTTAATGATTAGTTAAGGCCCTGCTACAAGGCAATTGATCACTCAGGAAAATAACATAAACAAATTAGCAGTTCAGTAAGACAGTCATAATTAGTCTGTATCACCTAGAAAAGAATGAAAGAAAGTTCCGCTGATCTTCAAGTCAGATTTTGAACAACGAAGCTGCACATCTACCACTGTGTTATGATGAAGGTTGCACCGTGAGGCGTGTTGTGGCGTAACAAGGCAGCTACGCCACACTGAAGTAGCCGAAAGGCACGCGTAATCTCACGTAGGCTAGATAGAGGTCTGAAACAGGATACGTAATGAATGGTAGCAAGAAAAGTACGTAGCTGCTATAATACTTAACTTTTAATCCGTCATTGGTTTACAACGTTCTTGATGAGACATTTCATACGATAACTATCAAACTATGTAAGGCTAATGGCGCCTTGCTAGGTCGTAGCCATTGACTTAGCTGAAGGCTATTCTAACTGTCTCTCGGCAAATGAGAGAAAGGCTTCGTCAGTGTAGTCGCTAGCAAAGTCGTCGTACAACTGGGGCGAGTGCTATTCCGTATCTCGAGACCAGCCTTGTGGTGGCGCTCGGTCTGCGATCACACAGTGGCGACACGCGGGTCCGACATGTACTAAATGGACCGCGGCCGATTTAAGCTACCACCTAGCAAGTGTGGTGTCTGGCGGTGACACCACAAGGCGCAATAAAACATTTGTTACCAATGAACAAAATGCATTTTTCTTGCTTTAAGACCGCAGAGCACTAAAGAAATTTTCCTGGTAAGATTATCCTAATTCATTCACACTTACCCTCACGCTGTTCCTATATCTAAATATTTATACTGACAAAACATCCCATAAATAGTTCACATGACAATCGTTGAGGCTAGTTACTCCTACCGCACTTCCATGGAACACATTATTCAGCCAGTATTGTACAGCCACTGGGGCACGTCCATTGTCTATCAAGAGGCCGCCAAGCATGAAGACCTGTCCCACAGTTTTTAGCAGGCTGGCATTGCATTTAACTACTCGATTATGAGCTGAACCTAAGGTCGATCGCCAATTACCCCACTACAAGCCATCCCTCTTTCGCTTGTTAGAAAACACCAATATTTTATTCTTTTTAACTCGAAACATACATCTAAATTTAATAGGAATCCTTATATTTCCATTTTATCTTTATTTATTAAATCAGTTCCCTCACTGTGTTAATTAGTTTTAGGACTCGTAATTTCACACCAGAGTCTGTCCTACAGTTATGCTCCCCGCTCGAAAATCTCGCTTCTCTCTAGACGGTGGGAGAAAATGCTTGCACGTCCTGCTACGACTTTGTCGAGACAAACGCCTCTGGAATGCGCTGCCCTAGTGCCGGCCGGAAATTGTTCCCGCCATTCGGGCCCCACAGCTGACTATATATGCCCCAAGCGGATCTCGTGATCTCGTTCCTTTACAATATTAAAATTTACGTTAACATATAATTTTATGCCCATAGAAATATTTTAACAAGATGTTAATAAATGTGTAAACGCACAACAGCAAAAAATGAAAAGATCCGTAGGTGGTAGTTACGGAACGGTTATACGAGGGCGTGCTGAAAATTAATGCCTCCGCATTTTTATGTGAAAACTTCTAAAGCTTTTTAAATGACACAAACGTTATTACATTCTATATGTTTATTCTTTGTGTCTACTCATTTGCAGTTGTCTGCTAGAGGGTTCCGGCTTGTAGCGTGTAACATGGCGGTGTGTAACGTAACTATGTCGGTGCGTGAGAAACAGCGTGCTGTAATCGAGTTTCCAACTCGAAGAGTTCGTTTACACAGCTCGAGATTGTCAGACCACATACGAGATCTGTGACATCTAGAAAAATTCGACACCTTGGGCCCACTGTCATCGATCGTACTCCATACAGTTCCGACATGGCACCATCCGATTTTTATCTAAGAATTGAAAGAATACCTTCAAGGACTTTATTTTGATAGTTAATATAAAATTGGGAGACATTACTTTACAGCACGCTGTCGTGCAAAACCTGCACTAGGAAAGTTCTTTGCCGTGACAAAAAAGAAAAAATAACTAAATGCAAATAACAATATATCGGACTAAAGCAGTGTATTCAAACGTGGCAGGAACAGTCATGAGGGAAGAGATGGGAGAGGAAGGGAAAGGGAACGTGGCAGAATGCAAGTAGTGAAGACAGGGAGGCAGCAATGGCGTGACTGACTGAGGAGCGGAGTTCTTGAGCTTTTCGTAAATTCGACAGGCTACCCAATCGTTCTTAGAGTGCAGGTCGCATGTTTCAGAGACGCAGAACAGAAATGTTGAAGAGAGTTGTACTTTTTAATGAATGGGCACAGCTAGAATTCTAGGTAAATGATTATGGTGCAGTGATAGATGCTTGATTTTTTATGCAAAGTACAGAGGTCTGTTGCACACTGACGCCTAACTTGTCTCGTCGCTACCGTCCTAACTGGGCGTATGAAGCACTGTCGCTGTCAAATAGACGAATGTTGCAAATGTAAGGCACGCGAGTATTCATCTTTACTACAAATCGTCTAGAGTTTCCACTTCTCGAGTCGTTTTGGATTACATCGCGAAAGTGGAGAATATGCTGAACGAGTGATTGCACAAGTTCACGTATCACATCTTGTGGAAATATGTTCAGAAGCCTCTGGAGGACGCAGCGGCAAGCCTAAGTCTTTTTGCAGGTATTTACAGCAATTTCTGCCGCATTACTGTGCTCATTCAAGGTTACACCCAAGTTATTCATAGTTTTCTAATCAGGTAGTTAGATACCGTAGAGAAAAGCATAGGGATAATTGTTTGCGGAACTCAGGACTGATTAACTCCTAAAGAGATACCAAAACTACGTGGAACTTTTTGGCATTTAGTTAATCGAACGTTTTGTGCTCATGTTAATACTTAGGAGAGGTTATTCATCCAGACGATGACAGTATCGATAGCTTGACGTCTAGCACTCGAGCAGATGTGGAGACAATCGAAACAGAAATGATACTTACAGGAGGACAATAGAATGACGCAGTGGTAAAGACACTCGGAAGGAGAGAGGCTTCTCACTCATTTACATTTCAATTTTCCATGTTTTCCCTAGTCCACCTCTGCAGCTATGTGGTCAGCGTGTCTGACAGTTATGCTGCCAGTACTACCAAAGATTTTTCCTTGATGGGAAGACGAACGAGGTGCACCCAGCCTCGAGCTTCCAGTTAAGCTGCTTGCGGCTCCTAGGTCTGGGAACCTGACGATGGCCGGGAGACCGGTGAGCTGACCCTATGTCACTCCACACCGCATCCGAATGACCCCACTGAAGAGGATGACACGGTGGCCGGTCGGTACTGATACGGTTCCCTTAAATCACTCAAGTCAAATAGTCAGATAGTGTCTTTGAAAAGGATATGGCCGATTTCCTTCAGCGTCCTTGTTCGCTCCGTCACTAATGACAGCCGTGGCCTTCTTCAAGGAACCAGACAGGCACTCTTCCTGGATGATTAGGAAAACCTAATAATTACACCAGAGTGCTCCGATAGGGATATATGTGCATTTTATCGTAACTCCTACCGAACTGCAGTTCAATATGCGCCACCTAGTAAGATGCGGATTACGTTTCAAAATACTGTGAATACGTAGAATCAAAACCACAGCGGATCACAATAAAAATATGCAAGTAATGGTTCAATGATACTCTACCAACAATTTGAGACCACACCCGCGGAAAGCATTTGACAGGGACTTTCACCGTACTGTAAACACGCACGTCTTTCTTCTGGTGAATAAATATAACACACGCCCAGCTATATGTAGAACTCCTCCCATGTGGCTGTTAAGCCTGCAAGAGCTCACCACGTGTTTGGACGTATGCCAGCATTGAAGGGCATATGTGAAGGGAAACGCACTCTTGGGCGAACTTTAATTTGTTGCATTCTCTGCACGTTACTGAGTCTACGGTTGTCTAAATATACCTCACACATTCTCTTACCAATATAGAGCGAAGGGTAATTCACCGAGGAGATAAATCAGACGACGCAAGAATGGCATCGGAGTCACACGGATGGCATTCTATCGTATTACTTATCGATGCGATCAGCCCAGGTCGTCACCTGGTGAGCGGCGTTTGACATTTACATGTGCAGGATGAACCTGAACTCCACCGAGAAAATTTCAAACGTCGGTGCAGAATTTTTTCGGAGTGTTTTGTTATAAGAGACCTGTGGTCATTGGTGGCTTCTCACAGAGTGCTAAAATAATTATGTTTTATTTGGTTTGTTAGTGGAGTTACCTTTGTTTCTGTGAAAATACTTCCACAGCAATGGTTCAAATGGCTCTGAGCACTATGGGACTTAACATATGAGGCCATCAGTCCCCTAGAACTTGGAACTACTTAAACCTAACTAGCCTAAGGACATCACACACATCCATGCCCGAGGCAGGATTCGAACCTGCTACCGTAGCGGTCGCGCGGTTCCAGACTAAAGCGCCTAGAACCGCTCAGCCACACCGGCCGCCTCCACAGCAATGAAAAGGCGTGTAATATGCAGCTTTGTAAACTGCAACAGAAAACAAAGAGTAGACGTCTATCTACAGACACAAAAGCACCGTGATGTAGTGGGTCTAAGCGCTTCAGTCTGGAACCGCGCTGCTGCTACGGTCGCAGGTTCGAATCCTGCCTCGGGCATGGATGTGTGTGATGTCCTTAGGTTAGTTAGGTTTACGTAGTTCGACGTCTAGGGGACTGATGACCTCAGATGCTAAGTCCCATAGTGCTTAGAGCCATTGAACCATTTTTTTGATGTGGTAGTTTCCTTCGCTGCTAGAACAGCTAAGCATAGCGTCGTTGGGGAGCTCTTCCATTGCATTCATTGCACCCACAGACGAGGTGTATGTCGGCCAACTCTTTATCAGGAATGTATAACTAACACTGCCGGGAAAACAAAGGCGAGACAGACCCGAGCAGTACTGAATGCAAGCTTGACGGCGAAGAACTAAGTGAGCTTTACTGTTGTCAACAGCAAGTACCAAGAGCGGATGGAACAAGTTTCTTTCCAAACAAGACACACACCGCACACAACCGAAAATTTCTCTGTTCTACAGATATTTTCAGTGCAGTACCTATCCAGGGATAAATAATGGGTAAGAAATGAAACGAAATGCAATTGTCGAGTTACAAGCTATTGGAGATCACAGATCCCTTACACTAAAATACTCAAAAATATCCCTGATAAACCTCCAAAATTTTTAGCAGTGAAGTTGGAATTCCCCCTGTATGCTCCGTAAACCACCTCATAGGATGAGGTGGACGCTTCGTCTGATACCATTATGGTTTACGACCTTCCCTGTTCCACTTACAAATGCTGCAGGTGAAGAACAGCTGTCGATAATTCTCTGCAAAAGCTAGAATTTCTCTGATTTTTCCGTAAGCTAGGTACACCCAAGAGAATTTTTCACTATGAGAGAGCCCTTGCGAGTAATACCTGCGTGTAAACAGCGCTAAGTCAGTGCGGCGGCAGTGTCCGACGTTGGGGCAAGATATCAGGTAGTCGCGCTCAACGAGGTTTGCTATCTCGTGTAGGCGGCAACCTCCATGTCTCGGGAGCTGCTCGCCGTAGCTCTCCGACAAGAAAAATTGTGCCCGTAATTTGGGTTGAGCCGAGAGTATTCTGTGGGTGGTGAGCGGCTATACTGCGCCTAGGAATGTGCAGTATTTCACAGTTTTTACGCTACACTCACCTTAGTAATATATTTTGCAGTATTCGTGCACACGTTAAATGAAACCACTAACGAAAGTGAGTGTTTTGAGGTGCAATTTGTGGCCGTGGCGTCTTTCTGACCCAACAAATCGCTCGTTTATCCCACTACACGAATAACACGAGCAGTTAGTCTGTTTCGAAAGCGCTAGATTTAAACAATGCAATGCAGCAAAGAACTTACAAAAACATTGTAGACATATGATACAGAGTTTATAAACGAAAAAACAATCATGTCAATGAGGAGAGTCGATCTTAGGTCAATACTAATTACAGTCTAGCGTGGCATGCATTGCACCACATAGATACTGCAAAATACTCCATAATAAAGGTGTACCGTCATTGTAGGTATAGTTGAGACTGCTGTCGCAATCGATACGCACGGTGAAGTGAATGTCAGATATGTGCCGGCAAAAAAGTGACGAAGAAAACTGTCAGGAAGTGGACTCAAGACGAAGTTGCGAATTTCACTTTTTTGTAAGAGGAAAGTACACTGCTATTGAATGTACAGTCAATGGACTGCAGGAACTGAGATAAGAAGCGAAGTTTGTTAGCTGGAATAACTCCAGTTTGTAACACTTCCACAGAGTAAATTTAACAGAATATCCACCGTTTGTGGAATCGGGCAACGTACTTTTCAAACGTAGGTTAATTGACGTAGAGAAACAAGAGAAATTATGTTGAAAAGTAATCGTTTTGGAATTCGAAAAATTACTATTTAATTTCAAGTGAGACTGCTGTAATTCGATATGGCGTGATAATTATTGATTGTATTATTGTACTGAGTGTTGAATAATTAAACCTTCAGGAATTTACGAGTGGTTCCTTAAGTTAATACAAGTAAAAACGTTCACATATATGAACGTCCATAAATGCTTCATTTATCAGATATCCACCCTGTTTTGCTTTTGAACGTGTATGTGTATCAATATGAAATATCGTATAATGTTATTTCATCGTTATTGCTACTTTGGTAAATATCAAAGAGAATAAACGTACCTGATGTTAGAAATCTTTGTGTCACAAGCAGTCTATCTTTTACACTAATGGGCTTACGCATAACAGTATCTTGCTTGGAAATTTTGGGGCCATTTATAAGGAGCATATCATCCATTTCCACCGCTGTCGTTCTCTTTAATTTCGACATTGTTGTGCATCTTCCATCACAAGCTCTACACTGAGGTTCATGCATGTACCAATATCATCTCACCACCTACTACACGCTCTTATCCAACACTGACCAGGTCCTTTTTTTATCTTTACCACTAAAAGATGAAAAGTGCAGCTGCATCCCGACGCTCTTTCATCACAACCCCGCACAGCACTACGACTGAAAAATTTAGCGGAGAGTGATACCTCATCTCTCACAGACTCTCACTCTGCTGTGCGTAAACGCATCCGACATCTGATTTCGCAAGACTTTAAGACACTTACAGAAAGGACTTGCAAGAAACTATCACACAGAAACTGTCAGCGAAAAATCGCTCTTAGTGTAAACAATTCTGCGAATACTTTCTTAGAATACCAGACTGTCAGAAAGAGAAAAACTCTCGTGTATACTAGCCCGGAAGAGCTCAGTTTCTCGAATTTTAACTGTGAATCTATTCTTTATGAACAACATTTCTTTTGTAGCGTCTACCAATGAGGTATGAAGAGCATCGTCGTGACGCTCTCGGGCTTACTAAACGCACCCGTGACGAAATTCCTCGTTCTTCTTAGGAACTTAATGTCCTTCATTAATCCTACCTGAAAATGGTCCTAGTGTGAGGAGCCATACTCAAAGTCGTAAGATGCCTCTTTCATGTGAGAATTACATTTCCTAGGATTCTCAGCCCGGCATCTGCTTTTCCTAAGACTAATCTTATTTGGTAGTTCCACTTTAGGCCGCTCCGGACGGTTATTCCCAGATATTTTATAGTTGTTACTGTTCGCAGTATCTAACACCAATGGTGTAATCGAACAACACTGAAACTTTCCACCTACTATTTTATAACTGCGCTCGCGTCTACGTCCGTAATTGCGAATCTTTTGCCAGGCAGGTGCTATTTTTTCTACCATACTGTAAAGAGTTTATCGTGCTCCACTCTGTGGAGCTGACTTGACATTATCAATGTTTGCATTACCATCTTCGACAAGAGGGCTGTATCATTGATGAAAACAATGCTTGGTGACACATCACAGCATCATAGATAGACTACGACCAGGCTATAAGATGCAGAAACAAATATAGATTGTAGTTCAAAGCCCCGTCGACGGTGAAGTCGTTAGAGATAGACCACGAGACTGATCTCAAATTCATGTCATACAAGGACGGAAACGAAGACTTGTCAGATTTTACGGATCTTGTTACCATTATATTGAAATAATGAATAATGTATAGGAAGTAAAATTATCACCAATCCGAAAGTTGGTTTGAACATCGCAGCGCCTACAAGGCGTGGTCGTGTTAGGCGTGGTGTGCTCTTGCCTTCCTATGGCCTGTAAACAGATGCCCTCAGCCA
This sequence comes from Schistocerca serialis cubense, assembly GCF_023864345.2. NCBI lineage: Eukaryota > Metazoa > Arthropoda > Insecta > Orthoptera > Acrididae > Schistocerca > Schistocerca serialis. The sequence goes on along the minus strand of NC_064640.1, from coordinate 572,561,179 downwards.
GCAATAGGGAACATGCACTTAAAAATCATTGTCAGAAGTGAGAAAACAAATTTTGATAACGACTTGTGATTGAACCCCGAATCCTTGCATTTTTGTCTAGCACCTACCTATTGAACCACCGAGCCGTACACTAAAAATATTAAAAAATGTTTATTTCTGTACTACTCATCTTTCTTCCTTTCTGGCACTCGCCCCAGTTGTACAGCAGACTTTGCTAGCGATGGTTCACTGTCTACATTCGCTCTCATTTGCCGAGACGACAGTTTAGCATAGCCTTCAGCTACGTCATTTGCTACGACCTAGCAAGGCGCCATATTCAGTTACTATAAGAATGTATTCTGAACAGATATTGTGAATCATGTACCGTCAAGAGCGACGTTCATCATTAATGGATTAAAGTTAAGTATCAAACTAATTAGGTCCGCTTTCTGAATTCTAATTCCTTGTCATGTTCCAGACCTCACGTCAGTATAGTTCTTCCCTCCTCACGCCAGCCTTCGTGAGCTAAAACGCGTGCATTTCGGCCTCCTCTAGTAACACGGTGTTGGCTCTTCTGCCAACACAATAAAATCTCCAAACGTTCTCAATTGGGAAGTTTCAGAAGAACTTGATGTAATGCTCAAGAGAAAGAACTTCACTAACTGAACAAGTCAGTAACTCGATGGTCTACCTGTGGCTCTTATGCAAGCAGGTATTCGGCTTGGCGTTGATTGACAGAGTTGTTGTATGTCTTTCTGAAGGATAAGATGTCAGATTCTATTCAGTTCACACGTTAGATCGTCAAAATACCCAGCCAGTTGGAGAGCCCTGCCCATAGTGCTCCAAACTTCCTCATGCAGAAATAGTTAAAATATAAAAAAATTTAGACTATATTTTTCTAAAAAACTTACGGATATTGAATTACACATAAAAATTGACGACATTCCAGAAAGTGCAACTAAAATTAATGGTCTATTAGTTTATTCTTAATGAAAATTAACAAGTGTATCCAGAATTAGATTTTCACTCTGCAGCAGAGTGTGCGCTGATATGAAACTTCCTGGCAAATTAAAACTGTGTGCCGGACCGAGACTCAAACTTGGGACCTTTGCCTTTCGCGGCAAGTGCTCTACCAACTGAGCTACCCGAGCACGACTCACGCCCCGTCCTCACAGCTTTACTTCTGCCAGTATCTCGTCTCCTACCTTCCAAACTTTACAGAAGCTATCCTGCAAACCCTGCAGAACTAGCACTCCTGACAGAAAGGATATTGCGGAGTCATGGCTTAGCCACAGCCTGGGGGATATTTCCAGATTGAGATATTCACTCTGCAGCGGAGTGTGCGCTGATATGAAACTTCCTGGCAGATTAAAACTGTGTGCCAGATATCCTCCAGGCTGTGGCTAAGCCATGTCTCTACAATATCCTTTCTTTCAGGAGTGCTAGTTTTGCAGGGTTCGCAGGAGAGCTTCTGTAAAGTTTGGAAGGTAGGAGATGAGATACTGGCAGAAGTAAAGCTGTGAGGACGGTGCGTGAGTCATGCTCGGATAGCTCAGCTGGTAGAGCACTTGCCGCGAAAGGCAAAGATCACGAGTTCGAGTCTCGGTCCGGCACACAGCTTTAATCTGCTGGGAAGTTTCAACAAGTATATCCATTGGAAATAGCATATCCTATGTACGGAAATATTTAGATTTGTTATATTTTTAAAAGGGAAATAATTATCGCCACTTTTGGATAAAAGACTTCAGTAGACCTGTTTCACATCAATTCTCAAAACATAAAGAAACGAAATTTATTTGTCATATGTGTTTATCATATATTAATAATAAAAAAATTACATCATAAAACATTGTTTAATTAAAAACCCAGGACAAATTGAACCCCCAAAAAACGTCAAATATATAAAACTTACAAATAATAAATTCACTCAAAAAGTTCCTTTCTTCATTTATGCTGATTTTTAAAGATAAGTACTGAAAACTGATAACTGTCAACCAAATCGAAAAAGAACATATACTAGAAAATGTCAAAAACTTGAACCAGGTGGATCCTATTATTACATTAAATATATCAACATTCACTATAATGATGCAGTTACATAAAAATGAACCCTTATCATGTTAAAAATTTATAGTATGAATTAAAAAAGAATTTAAAAAGTGGGCGAAATTTATTCTGAAACTGAAGAAATCAAAACACTAACAACTGAAGAACAATTTAGATGTGATAAATTTATAAAATGTTCCTTAGGTAAAATATACAACAGAAAATAAAAAGAGATTCATCTTCCTAATCATTCAACAGACATTATATAAATCCATTATGGTCATTTAACAGAAATTATATAAATCCATTATTTAATAAATGTAATTTAGAATTAACACATACTGGCTTTGTACTAATTTATTTACATAAAGTTATCAGTATAGTATTCTCATTTATCTGCAAAGGAACTCAGTTATGATAAAAAATTGATTTATTACCAAATAATGAAGATAGCTGTATTAGTCCTGGTAAATAAACAGAAACATAAATATAAATTTATGCCTGAAAGTCCTGATAAACTTTCTTCAAATTGAAGACAGAAAAAATGAAAAATTTTTGAAATTTTTTCCAGTAAAAGAACTAAAAATTTAATAACAAAAAAGTATTTTATCCTTATGATTACACAGATAGCTGGGAAAAATTTGAAGAAACAATAGTTCCAACAAAAAACAAGGAGTTTTGCAAGTAACTGGAAGACTGCAGAATAAAAGATGAAGATTATCATCATGGTAATTTAATTTGGGAAAAAATTTAACATAAAATATCTTGGTGACCATCATTATTTATATTGAAAAACTGATGTTTTCTTATTAGCTGATATTTTTGAAAATTTACAGGAAATGTGTATAAGGATAAATGTCTTACATCCACCTCAGTATTATATGGTGCCTTGTTGTCATGCCCCTGTCACACCAACGTCTGCTGTATAGGTGATTGTAAACAGCAGTTTCAGTTATTGTGATCGTTTCATAGCTTCTGTTACTGCCAATAACTAAACACCACTGCCTACGAGCTTTAATTTGTACGCTAATGGTATCTTCTTACAGGCAGTTGGTTTATACTCAGGCGTATTTCTGATCTTTTGTTTCTCATTCACAGATTGCTATGTGAAATGTATAGCTTCCAGCACTGAAGATGATCATTATGTAATAGAAAATCGATTTTTCTGTTAATAAATCATCAAAATTACAGCCAATACTGACCTTCCTTCTAATTTAGTTAAACACTAATTTCCTCCTTCAATTAGTTTCAAATATTTAACTATCTGTATGGGATTATTTAAATGCGGTTCCAAGGTACCGTTCTGTGCATTTACTATTGTTGTGATAATAAATCATCCTGTCATATACATGTTAACTGTATAAATCACTCATTTAGAGTAACTAAATAGCAGCCTGCCGCAGCTGTTGATCAGTGGTATTTTCAGGTTGTGCAAAATGTCGATATAGTTTCAGCAACCCTGCTGGAATGATCTGTTCCCCTTCCAGAGCGTTAATGTTATTCTTAAAACAGGAAGCGACCTTTCCATACAGAGTACTAAATAATACCTTACTTATCTCTCCAACAAAATTTAGAATTCTGCGCCTTCGAATTTTGTGTTCATGTCGAGCTAACTGCCCAATTAGGCTTTGTGAATTTGGTATCTTACATACATAACAAAGTAGTGCCTGTTTTGCACTAGTATATTGAAGGTACCCATATTAAGTTGCAACAATATAATACCAGCATACGGACCATGCCACTGACTATAACTTTTTAAATCGACCATGTCGCACACTTCTATCAAACAGAAGAACCTTATTGCTCTGTTGGGACATTTTTGGATTCTGCGTCTCATCATAATATTCCTTGTTTTCGATTTTCCTTTGGGCCACTAAGTTTCTTGCATTCGAAGGCATTATTCTTAACCATTCTTTCAACTCAATTACAGGATCATTGTAACTGTAGATGACATCTGCTGGCTTTTTTTGTAATTCTTCCGGCATATTGCGTACTTTTCCAGACATTAATTCGTGTGGAGTATAGCCTGTATGAGGAATGGTATTAAATACAAACATTGCATATCGAATCCAAGTGTCCCAATTTAGTTTATATCTGTTGATGTTATGCTGGAATGTCTCAGTTAGTAAGCAGTGGGTTCATTCTAATGCTTCATTAGCTTGTGGCTCATAAGTGGAGGTATGAATTTTGTCTATGTGTAGTAATCTGCATATCTGATTCCAGGTTTCACTTATAAAATTACTACCCATGGCATTTAGTGATGCTGATGGTATACAATACTTTATTATTATCTTCTCTACCAGTGCTCTAATGACTGTTTCTACATCTCGCTGTTTGATCGGTTCTGTTACTAAAAATTTGATTAAGGTATCCTGAAAGGTAAGTGTATATTTATTACCTCAATCTGTTTGAGTGTGTGGGCCTACAATACCCACATCAGAAAGTTTGAATGTGTGTTCCAGGGTTGTGGTTACTTGTATAGCCATCTTTATTCTATTGTGTATTACCTTATTACTTTGACAGCTTTCGCATTTCCGAATATACTGCTCGATGTCAGCTTTCATACCCTCCCATTTACATTATTTTTTGATCCATTCTATGCCTTGGTGTCCATCAATTGGTGAGTCTTGAAATTGTTTAAGAATGTTCAGTTTGCTCTCCTGATTGAAGTTATCTGTTACTGAGTTAGTGTTATGTCATCCTTATGTAAGGCTTTGGGAACAGCTATCACAGTTTCTTCGTTATTCATGGGCCTTATCATTTGAATCTTGCTCATTAACATTCAATACAAGTTCTTTTGTATCATTATCTTTGGTCGCCCTAAGATTTCATATCCTTGAGAGGACATCTGCGACCAAATTCCTTTAATAGGTAATATGATAAGTGTACTCCTCCAATTTGAGCCGGAATTTTGACAATCGGGATGACACATCTGAGTTGCTGCTGATCCATATTAGTGGCTTATCATCAATGCAAATTGTAAATTTGCCCCTGAACAAACAGGGTCGCAAATGTTTGGCCAGTCAAGAAATGGCTAACATTTCCCTCTCTATAGTAATACAATTTCTCTCTGTTTTATTTAGAGTACATGATTCATAGGCAATAGGTAAATCACTACCACGCTTGCTCTGATTTAAAACAGCTCCTAAACAGGTCAGGTTTGCATCAGTTATGACTATAAAGTGTTTACTAAAATCAAGGTAATGTAGTATTGGAGGGTTCAACAACTTTTCCTTCAGTTGTTTTAACGCCTCTTCTAGTTCAGTTCCCCACATACAGGTAGCTCCCTTTTTCAATAGGTCATATAATAGTTTTGCCATTTTACTATAATTACTTAAAAATCGACGATATTATACACTATTGATATGGTATTGTATAACCACCCTGTGTGTGGACTCTTTCCAGACCCCTGAAAGAGATGAATCTAGCCAGTGGCAACTTCCACCAGCATGTTCCAATATTACATCTCTCTGTAGCATGACAGCTTAACCTGTACCATACTGCACTTCATTCATGACAAAATATGAGAAACAGAGTAGATAAAAAATTCGTTTCAAATGTGAATAAATGTGATAAATCAGCAGCTAAACCTTATTTTAAAAATATGAACGTATTTAATGAAAATTTAGTTGTTATTAACTGAATAAAATTGAAATTTTGTTTAATTAACCTACTTGTATTGGAATGGCTATATTTGATTTATCAAAAGAAATAATGTATGATTTTCACTATAATGTTATGAATTCAAAATATGGAGAGAATATTGAACTTCATTATCAAGATAGTGTTATTTATATCTATAATATAAAAATTGAAAGTTTGTATGATGATATTAAATCAGTTATTTATTATTTTTGTATTAGTGATTTTCTGTAAGATATATACTCCTCAAACTAATGAAAAAGTATTAGGAAAAATTTAAGATGAACATAAAGAAAAAATGCAGCTTAAGACTAAACATGTATGCTTGTAAAGTTGATGATTAAGAAGAGAAATAATCAAAAGGAATAACAATACATCTACATCTACATCTATACTCCGCGAACCACCTTACGGTGTGTGGCGGAGGGTACTTATTGTACCACTATCTGATCCCCCCTTCCCTGTTCCATTCACGAATTGTGCGTGGGAAGAACGACTGCTTGTAAGTCTCCGTATTTGCTCTAATTTCTCGGATCTTTTCGTTGTGATCATTACGCGAGATATATGTGGGCGGTAGTAATATGTTGCCCATCTCTTCCCGGAATGTGCTCTCTCGTAATTTCGATAATAAACCTCTCCGTATTGCGTAACGCCTTTCTTGAAGTGTCCGCCACTGGAGCTTGTTCAGCATCTCCGTAACGCTCTCGCGCTGACTAAATGTCCCCATGACGAATCGCGCTGCTTTTCGCTGGATCATGTCTATCTCTTCTATTAATCCAACCTGGTAAGGGTAACATACTGATGAGCAATACTCAAGAATCGGACGAACAAGCGTTTTGTAAGCTACTTCTTTCGTCGATGAGTCACATTTTCTTAGAATTCTTCCTATGAATCTCAACCTGGCGCCTGCTTTTCCCACTATTTGTTTTATGTGATCATTCCACTTCAGATCGCTCCGGATAGTAACTCCTAAGTATTTTACGGTCGTTACCGCTTCCAATGATTTACCACCTATGGCATAATCGTACTGGAATGGATTTCTGCCCCTATGTATGCGCATTATATTACATTTATCTACGTTTAGGGAAAGCTGCCAGCTGTCGCACCATGCATTAATCCTCTGCAGGTCCTCCTGGAGTACGTACGAGTCTTCTGATGTTGCTACTTTCTTGTAGACAACCGTGTCATCTGCAAATAGCCTCACGGAGCTACCGATGTTGTCAACTAAGTCATTTATGTATATTGTAAACAATAAAGGTCCTATCACGCTTCCCTGCAGTACTCCCGAAATTACCTCTACATCTGCAGATTTTGAACCGTTAAGAATGACATGTTGTGTTCTTTCTTCTAGGAAATCCTGAATCCAATCACAAACCTGGTCCGATATTCCGTAAGCTCGTATTTTTTTCACTAAACGTAAGTGCGGGACCGTATCAAATGCCTTCCTGAAGTCCAGGAATACGGCATCAATCTGCTCGCCAGTGTCTACGGCACTGTGAATTTCTTGGGCAAATAGGGCGAGCTGAGTTTCACATGATCTCTGTTTGCGGAATCCATGTTGGTTATGATGAAGGAGATTTGTATTATCTAAGAACGTCATAATACGAGAACACAAAACATGTTCCATTATTCTACAACAGATTGACGTAAGCGAAATAGGCCTATAATTATTCGCATCTGATTTATGACCCTTCTTGAAAATGGGAACGACCTGCGCTTTCTTCCAGTCGCTAGGTACTTTACGTTCTTCCAGCGATCTACGATAAATTGCTGATAGAAAGGGGGCAAGTTCTTTAGCATAATCACTGTAGAATCTTAAGGGTATCTCGTCTGGTCCGGATGCTTTTCCGCTACTAAGTGATAGCAGTTGTTTTTCAATTCCGATATCGTTTATTTCAATATTTTCCATTTTGGCGTCCGTGCGACGGCTGAAGTCAGGGACCGTGTTACGATTTTCCGCAGTGAAACAGTTTCGGAACACTGAATTCAGTATTTCTGCCTTTCTTCGGTCGTCCTCTGTTTCGGTTCCATCGTGGTCAACGAGTGACTGAATAGGGGATTTAGATCCGCTTACCGATTTTACATATGACCAAAACTTTTTAGGGTTCTTGTTTAGATTGTTTGCCAATGTTTTATGTTCGAATTCGTTGAATGCTTCTCTCATTGCTCTCTTTACGCTCTTTTTCGCTTCGTTCAGCTTTTCCTTATCAGCTATGATTCGACTACTCTTAAACCTATGATGAAGCTTTCTTTGTTTCCGTAGTACCTTTCGTACATGATTGTTATACCACGGTGGATCTTTCCCCTCGCTTTGGACCTTAGTCGGTACGAACTTATCTAAGGCGTACTGGACGATGTTTCTGAATTTTTTCCATTTTTGTTCCACATCCTCTTCCTCAGAAATGAACGTTTGATGGTGGTCACTCAGATATTCTGCGATTTGTGCCCTATCACTCTTGTTAAGCAAATATATTTTCCTTCCTTTCTTGGCATTTCTTATTACACTTGTAGTCATTGATGCAACCACTGACTTATGATCACTGATACCCTCTTCTACATTCACGGAGTCGAAAAGTTCCGGTCTATTTGTTGCTATGAGGTCTAAAACGTTAGCTTCACGAGTTGGTTCTCTAACTATCTGCTCGAAGTAATTCTCGGACAAGGCAGTCAGGATAATGTCACAAGAGTCTCTGTCCCTGGCTCCAGTTCTGATTGTGTGACTATCCCATTCTATACCTGGTAGATTGAAGTCTCCCCCTATTACAATAGTATGATCACGAAACTTCTTCACGACGTTCTGCAGGTTCTCTCTGAGGCGCTCAACTACTACGGTTGCTGATGCAGGTGGTCTATAGAAGCATCCGACTATCATATCTGACCCACCTTTGATACTTAACTTAACCCAGATTATTTCACATTCGCATTCGCTAATAACTTCACTGGATATTATTGAATTCTTTACTGCTATAAATACTCCTCCACCATTGGCGTTTATCCTATCCTTGCGGTATATATTCCATTCTGTGTCTAGGATTTCGTTACTGTTCACTTCCGGTTTTAACCAACTTTCCGTTCCTAATACTATATGCGCACTATTTCCTTCAATAAGAGATACTAATTCAGGAACCTTGCCCTGGATACTCCTGCAGTTTACCAATATTACGTTAACTTTTCCTGTTTTTGGTCTCTGAGGACGGACATTCTTTATCAACGATGATAATGTCCTCTCTGGTAAGCCGTCAGGTATTTTATCGTTTCGCCCAAGGGGGGGTCCCTCTAACCTAAAAAACCCCCGTGTGCACGCCACACGTACTCTGCTACCCTAGTAGCTGCTTCCGGTGTGTAGTGCACGCCTGACCTGTCTAGGGGGGCCCTACAGTTCTCCACCCAATAACGGAGGTCGATGAATTTGCAACCATTATAGTCGCAGAGTCGTCTGAGCCTCTGGTTTAGACCCTCCACACGGCTCCAAACCAGAGGACCGCGATCGACTCTGGGCACTATGCTGCAGATATTAAGCTCAGCTTGCACTCCGCGTGCGATGCTGGTTGTCTTCACCAAATCAGCCAGCCGCCGGAAGGAACCAAGGATGGCCTCAGAACCCAAGCGGCAGGCGTCATTCGTTCCGACATGTGCTACTATCTGCAGCCGGTCACACCCAGTGCGTTCAATAGCTGCCGGAAGGGCCTCCTCCACATTACGGACGAGACCCCCCGGCAAGCACACCGAGTGCACACTGGCATTCTTCCCCGACCTACCCGCTATTTTCCTGAGGGGCTCCATAACCCGCCTAACGTTGGAGCTCCCTATAACTAATAGGCCCGCCCTCTGTGACTGTCGGGACCTTGCCGGAGAATCGGCCACTGGCCCAACAGGCGAGGCACCCTGTGGTGGCTCGGAAACGATGTCATCACCACTAGGAAGCACCCCGTACCTGTTGGAAAGGGGTAAGGCAGCTGCCACGCGGCCAGATCCCACCTTCGCCTTTCGGCCAGGCACGCGCGAGCCCACCACTGTCCGCCATTCACCCTGGAGTGATGGCTGACCGGTAAGATGCTCACTGCCGGAAGACGCAGCGACATCAGGGGTTCCATGTGATTCCAAGGCCACCGAAGTAGGCATAGGTCTCACCACAGTTCCCCCAACGCCACTACGAGCCGACGCCTGCACCTCGAGCTCGATGAGCCTAACAGACAAAGCCTCCACCTGCCCCCGAAGAGTGGCCAATTCTCCTTGCGTCCGCTCACAACAACCACAGCCCCTACACATGACTATGTTTACCCTACTCTATACGGTGACAAATTCCCAAGATAATCTTCTGATGAGCTACTCTGATAATCAAGAAACACTCACTGAAATACGAGACGCGAAAACTACGCTAGGTTTTCCCAGAAAAACTATTTAAAAGCTAAGCGCAGCAAATAAGTACAAAAACGCTTTATACAAACAGTACTCGCTACTGCTGGTGCTGTCGCTCTGGCTGTCACAAGACAACTGCTGATTCAAGTGACTAGTGGCTAACGGCCGCGAAACAAACAAAAGACGGTTTTAGGGCGCTTTCTGTTCTAAACGATCAAGAAAACACTAAGAAATCTAACACGAAAACTACGTAAAGTTTTATCAAGAACTGTTAGTTACTATGCAGAGCAGATAAACACAAATAGAACCCCTTCCTTAGTGGAAGGTCGTAAACAAAATGCAAAATAAACGCTTTATACAAACAGTACTCGCTGCTGCTGGTGCTGTCGCTCTGGCTGTCACAAGACAACTGCCGATTCAAGTGACTAGTGGCTAACGGCCGCGAAACAAACAAAAGACGGTTTTAGGGCGCTTTCTGTTCTAAACGATCAAGAAAACACTAAGAAATCTAACACGAAAACTACGTAAAGTTTTATCAAGAACTGTTAGTTACTATGCAGAGCAGATAAACATAAATAGAATCCCTTCCTTAGTGGAAGGTCGTAAACAAAATGCAAAATAAACGCTTTATACAAACAGTACTCGCTGCTGCTGGTGCTGTCGCTCTGGCTGTCACAAGACAACTGCCGATTCAAGTGACTAGTGGCTAACGGCCGCGAAACAAACAAAAGACGGTTTTAGGGCGCTTTCTGTTCTAAACGATCAAGAAAACACTAAGAAATCTAACACGAAAACTACGTAAAGTTTTATCAAGAACTGTTAGTTACTATGCAGAGCAGATAAACACAAATAGAACCCCTTCCTTAGTGGAAGGTCGTACACAAAATGCAAAATAAACGCTTTATACAAACACTACTCGCTGCTGCTGGTGCTGTCGCTCTGGCTGTCACAAGACAACTGCCGATTCAAGTGACTAGTGGCTAACGGCCGCGAAACAAACAAAAGACGGTTTTAGGGCGCTTTCTGTTCTAAACGATCAAGAAAACACTAAGAAATCTAACACGAAAACTACGTAAAGTTTTATCAAGAACTGTTAGTTACTATGCAGAGCAGATAAACACAAATAGAATCCCTTCCTTAGTGGAAGGTCGTAAACAAAATGCAAAATAAACGCTTTATACAAACAGTACTCGCTGCTGCTGGTGCTGTCGCTCTGGCTGTCACAAGACATGTGCTGTTAAAACTATTATATGTATAGAAGACTATAAACATCGTTTATTTTACAATAAAGAACAATATAGAAATATAAGTTTAATGCAAAGTGAGAAGCATGAGTTTATTCAGTTGAAGTCAATAAAAAATTTTCAAGTCCTCACAATAATAAAAGATATGTTTTAGAAAATAAAGTAGACACATCATCGTGCAATCATTATTTAATTAAAAATATATAAAATTGTCTTACTTAAAAAAATTAATATAATTATTTTATTTAAAAAATTATAAATAATTTTTCTATATGTAAATGAATAACATTAACCATCTTTCAGACAATCATATTTTGTGCCTAATTTGTAAAAAATTTACTGCCACAAATCATCCAAATAGAATAACAACAAAAAGTTGTAGAAAGAATTGAAGTAATGTCTTTGGTATGTAAAACTAAAAACAAAAACTTTTTTAAAAAATTGTAGGTAATGGTTTACAGCCAAATATCTGAGAAGAAATGATTAATGAATTACATAAACTGATAATAAAACATTTTACAAGAAGAAATGTTATTTCTTTAGGGACAGATGATAAATGACAAAAATATCTCATAGAAATTGATTCAGGTAATTCAAAAGGAATATCGAAAATAAATAAAGGATATAATTGATGGTTTTCAAAATATTATTGAGCTATTCTAGCTAAAGATAAAACAGTTCTGAATGTAGTTGATTCTTTTGAAAACATTTTAAATCAAAGATGTCCAAGAAATTTAGGAACAGATGCTGGAAAATAATTTTAGAATAAAGATTTTCAAGAACTTACAAAAAAATATGAAGTTAATCATTACTGAACTTTTACAGAATTAAAAATATCTGTTGTTCAAAAATTTAATAGATCATGAAAAGAAAAAAAATGTGGAAAAAATTTCACTTATAAGGAAATTACAAATGGATCGATTTACTTTCTAAATTATATGATGAATATAAACATACAAAACTCACAACAATAAAAATGAAGCCAAAAGATTTAAATAAAGATAAAAAACTCCTCCCGAACAGGCCATGGAGGCCCAAAGGTACCGACCAACCACCTTGTCACACTCAGACCACAGGCATCACTGGATGCAGATATGGAGGGGCACGTGGTCAGCACACCACTCTTCCAACTGTATGTCAGTTTCCGAGACTGGGGCCGTTACTTCTCAATCAAGTAGCTCCTCAGTTTGTCTCACAAGGGCTGAGTGCACCCCGCTTGCTAACAGCGCTCGGAAGACCAGGTGGTCACCCATCCAATTTCTAGCGCAGCCCGAGAGCACGTAACTTCGGAGATCTGACAGGAACCGGTGTTACCACTGTGGTAAGGCCGTTGGCAATTTAAACAAAGATAACAAAAAGTGTATTACAAACTGGTTATGTAGCAAATTTTAAAGATACTACACCTGAATATAAAATAGGTGATAAAGTAAGAATAAGTAAATTAAAAGGAATTTTTAAAAAGATTATGCAGCTAATTGGTCAATAGAAATTTTCGAGGTTATAAAGTTATTCATTTTAATGCAATCAGATATATACGTGAAAAGCTGTAGATGTACAAGAATTGTAAGGAAATTTTCATGAAAAAGAATTACAAAAAACAAAATTTGGAGATGTGTATGTTATTGAAAAAGTTGTAAACAAAAAAATGATAATTTTTTCGGCCTGGTTTTGGTGCTTTTCACAATATTTGGGTATCAAACAATAGTGGTGTAAAATAAAATAAAAAGACTGTTTTTTCATCAATAATTATTAAAAATTGTTTATCATTATACACTTAATGATTCCATGCTTTAGAAAAACTATCATAAGAATTTTCTATTTTTCTAATAATTTTTTCTTAATAAATGGAAGCTGTCAGATCTAAAATTCATGAAAGTTGTAAGGTTGAGAAATCAACTGATAATTTTGCTTCACAGGAAAATACAAACGATGGCTATAGAACAACATGTAGATCTTGTTTAAATAAATATCATAATAAATTTATAAAAAAAAAGATTCCTTGTGTATGTGGAAAATAGGTTTCCAAGTATTATTACAAAGTACATTTAAAACAAATTCCGACTAGCAAACATTTGAATACATTATTATCATGTAGAAATGATGAAAACATAAAAGATGTAAATATCTAAATTCAAAAAATGTATATATTGACAATAAATTAAAGATTTAAATTGTTTTTATAAAAATCCAACAATTAAAGACAACTATTCAAATAAGTGTAAAAAATGTACTCTAGAACATAAAAAGATAAAAAAGTAATTCTATGAAAATAGATATGTTTAAAGTTTTTGAGGAGACAGACAATTTTAACATAAAACATATTTTTTAAAAACATGAAAAGTGGTATTTGATAAATCTATAAAAATGTTAATTATTGTATATGTATTTTACATTGAAAATTATGTTAAAATTTTTTTCAAATTTTATGAATGTTATGAGTTTAAAAGAAGATTATAATTGACTGATTTTTTTAATGGGAAACAAATATATTGAATGTGATTTTTAAAAAATAAAATTTTATAAATTTATTAAATGAAAAGACGATACTAGATTTTTAAATTTTAAAACAAAAAAATTACTAGAGTTTTTTGGAAGCAAAATATTTATTACTATTTTTAAAATGAAAATATAAAATTTATTAATTTGTTCATTTGAAAAACAACACAATCATTAGATCTAAAATAAAAGTAAATACATTTAATATTTAATCTCAAGAAATTTAGCTTTTTAAAAAATGAAAAATTTATAAATCTATTAAATTCTTAGAAATGAAAGAAGATTACTAGGTTTTTAAAAATCAAAAATTAAAAAATTACTACATTTTCCAAAAGTAAAAAATTACTAGTACTCTGAAATGAAAAAAATCAATATTTTTAATTTTTTAAAATGAAACATAAAAAATTATTAGATCTAAAATATGAGTTTGTACACTTAATATTTAATCTCAAAAAATTTAAATTTTTTTCATGTGTTGGTTTTTTAATGATTTTATATTTGGTTAAAATTAATAATTTTCATTGATGTATTTATTGATGTTATTTTGTTAAATTAAGAGAACAAAATGGAGTAATGTTAGCACAGTTTTATTTAAAATAATTGTACTGGATAAAATTAATTCAACAATGATGAAATGGGGCCCGCACACATAGTGTGTGATGGCACATTTTATCTCTACTTGTAGTCTATGGTATGTGACACTTGAGGTGGTGTACAGAGCAATGCCACTGGATAGTCGACAACTGGAAACGAGTGATTTGGATTGGTGAATTGCGCTATTCCCCATAACAATGCGATGGAAAGATTTGGGTTTGGCGAATGCCTGGAGAATCTTACCTGCCTTCACGTAGAGTGCCAATACTAGAGCACTTAAGGGGTCCTGTCTTGTTATGGTGGTTCTTTCTGTAGTTGGAGTGTGGTCGCTTTACTGTGTTTAAAAAATGCTAAATGCGGAAAGGTACGAATTTTTCAGTGTTTTGTACTGCGTACAGCAGAGGAACAGTTTGGAGGTAATGACTATTTGTATTAGCATGACAATGCAGCCTGAAATAAAGCAGCATCTCTGAGGAATGCTTTGTGGACACTAACATTCCTGAAATTGACTGTCCTGGCCAGAGTCCCGACCTGAACCCAGAGGAACAATGCTGGAAAGAGTCAGAACGTCAACTTCACCCCAGAACCCATCCTCCAACACCATTTTCTCATCTGGTTTCGGCTCCTGAGTTAGTACATGCGGTGCCATTCCACCACAGACATTCAGACGCCTCACTGAAAGTGTCTCCAGCCATCATAAGGGCGAAGAGTGGAGACACCCGATTGCTAATGCCCTGTGTACTTTTCATTGGGTGGTGTGTATAAATTGTGAGCTATATGCCATTTGATCTGTATGCCTCAAATAATCCCGTTTAAGATATCGTAATGCTGTTTTCACACTGATGAATTACCAGAAAGTCCTCATTAAACGACGTATAGTCCTTCGCTATCCCTATATTAATTACATAGATATTGATATCAACTTCGCTTACTGAAATGGAACTATACAAATTTCTGCTACTGGTATCGAAAACCTGAAAGAGGTAAATCCAACCACATTTCATGCTCCGAAATCCCATGAGAAGTTACGGGATGTTCCAGTATTTAGAGCTTATGATTTATCTGTTTTGAATATCAAATGCCTTGCTGTCTCCTGGGGAAGGTCGTGTTATTATACGGAACTGTCACGTCCATATGATGGTGCACTCCTTCTTGGGTTAGCTACCAGAGTTTAATTACAAATTCAGAATAGCTGAGAGGAGTTTGATTTAAAACTGATACTAATCATATTTGGCTGTAGGTTATTGAGCGACACACGAATTGGACTTGGCATCTAAGGACGATTCACCAGACAGGGCTAGTTCTGCTCTACTTTCTATAAGAGCCTTGAAAGAATGGGGAATGACATGTCTAATGTGGATTTGTTAAACAAGAAATTGAGACTTTGTCAGGGAGGAAGGAGGTTTGGTGCAGCCTGTGACGAATTGCTCTCTGAATTCATCTCTTGTCCCAGAGTAGCACTTGCACAAAACGTCCTCAGTTATTTATCGGATATATTCAAACCTCTGTCTTCCCCTATAGTTTTTGCTCTCTAAAAATCCCTCAGGCCCACGGAAGTTATTCCGTGATGTCTTAGCACATATCCTGTCACCTCGTACCTTCTTCTTGTCAATGTTTTTCTCATGATCTTCTCCTCGCCGATTCTCTGGAGAACTTTCTCATTTCTCATCTTTTAGGTCCACCTAATTTCCAGTATGCGTCTATAGTACCGCAGGCCAAACCATCCAATTCTCTTTTTTTTTTTAACAATTTTTCCACAGTCCATTATTCACCTCCATACAATGCCGTGCGCCAGACAAACCTTATCAGAAACTTACTCCGCAAATTAAAGTCGACGTGTGATACTAGCAGAGACTACTTTTCGTCAGAAACGCTCTTGTTGCCAGCCCTATTTTGTTTTCTAATGTCCACGTTGATTTTTCCACCATATGTTATTTTGCTCCCAAGGTGGCAGAATTCCTTCACTTCATCTACTTCATGGTTCCCAATTCTGTTGTTAAGTATATCGCATAAGCATTATTAAATGATAACTTGACATGTGAAATTTCACATGAGTTTAATTTCGAGATACACACTTACATTGGAAAAGTGCGTCGGCAAAAAAAAAAAAAAAAAAAAAAAAAAAAAAAAAGGAGCCACGAGAAAGTGAGAAAAACACTTCCATAAACTTTGTTTATGTCATTAAGTGTTCCAAATGCTCATCGTATACTGTAGCAACCATTTCCAGTCGCTGGTGCTAGGACTTATGAACAGACTGAAGAGAGTCCTTCGTCATCATTGCGAAAGAAACGACAGTACCGTATTTGAAATTCACTTGGACCGTTGGGGTTCAAATGGCTCTGAGCACTATGGGACTTAATATCTGAGGTCATCAGTCCCCTAGAACTTAGAACTACTTAAACCTAACTAACCTAAGGACAACACACACATCCATGCCCGAGGCAGGAATCGAACTTGCCACCGTAGCAGTCGCGCGGTTCCAGACTGAAGCGCCTAGAACCGCTCGGCCACCAGGGCCGGCTGACCGTTGGGGCTTATGCATAGAAAACCCTAGGGTAAACTGAGTAGCGGTGAACGTGCAGCTAAACTGGTTTCACCTTCGCGACATACAGTACCTAGCGATCGGTAAAGAAGTAGATGAGCGCCTTGAAATCAACAAGCGAGTAGCACCCTTCATGCTGGTAGGCCTATTAGATGCATCTACGTGTTTCAAGTGGTAATTCCTCGAGGAGACTCGGTAGCATATCGGTAAGAAATTGTCTGTAACTGTTACATGTAAAGGTTTCTTCACGAAAGTAAGGACTAACTACAGCCTACAGTAACACCACACCAAACCTTGATTCTCCACTGCCTATGACTTTCGTCATACCTCAGCCAGTGCGGATTCTAAGTGGTAATAATGCAGTTTTCTACAATTTGTAAAGTTTATTTCATCAGTAAATAGAATTATTCGAAGAAAGCTGCAGTTATATTGATGGCAGCATTACAATCGAATGAAGGAGTTCCGGGGCCTTTTGCATTCCCGTTGGTTAGTCTGGTTAATTCATACGCATGAAAACTGTTTGCGAGCAAAATGCAAGAACCGCTGGACTGTGTTACTCCAGACAAAGTCACACTTTCTCTGGAACTAACACTTGGATTATGAGCAACAGCTGCCAAAACATCTATTTAGTTCGCTACACTCGTCGAAGACTTGCTCCGTATCCTCTCCTTAATATTCTAGTTTTCCCCCAATAACAGTCTGTTGCGCATTCGCTAAACTGTCATTTCTGTTGGACACCGTCTGTCGGGATACTATGTGCAAACAACTCAGCTCTTCTCTTCGGGTATCTTCTCTGTATAGAAGTAGGATATCTAGTTTCTCTTGTTTTGTTAAGGACATTTGTTTTTTCACTCTGATCAGCACTCGATACACGTGAACTACACAGACAGAATAAAAGCTATATTTCCACTGTTACCCTTTTTTACCGGCATTGCGGCGATGCAACACACTGTTTCCTCCTTATCCGACGTGACGCATTTCCTTTTTTGGATACAAAGTCACGGACTTCCGTGTAAGATAGCAGTCGGTTTTATGTTCAAAACAGAAGTATCCTAAGTTATAAATATTGTAATTTCTCCGAAACTCCTTACTACTACGAAACTATCAGCAGAAATTAGTATAGTTTTATTTGAAAAATCGAATTCGTGTAGTGAAGACTTCCTTAAACTTCATCTTGGCGTAAATAGAATTATGATATTCAAAACAGTTCCGAACATATTTTAGGTGAACAGCCTAGCTGAATGACGGTGTATGTAAAGTTACGGTAAAGCTGTTTTCAGCCCGAAAGTTGGTTTGAACAAGACAGTCCTTTACTAGGCACTGTCCTATTACCTTTCAGCTAAATTATTTACCAGCCATTTCCAGGTGACCTACACTGTACTCCGAACTGTGCCCTCCAACCCCGCGTTATAGTATTTTATTTGTACAATTCATAAACATTATAAGCGAAATGCAGCCACCTCGAGACTCTGGGGAAGGGGCTCCCGGTGCCTAGAATCACAGAGGACTGAGAAAGTCAATGAAGGAGGATCTCCAAGCGAGGTTGTGGTTTTCAGAAGGGGACCGTATCAAAACAAAAAGGTGTTTTGGTCTACTACAACGTTCACAGAGATCCGCAGAAACGAGATATATGTCAAAGATGGCTGAAAATGGGAAGATCAACAGGATAAGGCTTAGAGTTACCGAATGGCTTTATGTAACTTTGAAATGTGGCTACGCGTACCCGTGCGCCAAACACAAGTTACTTGTGTCCTCAGGGAATCTCGGTTGTTGACGAGTTCGTCACTTATCGTTAGGTACAGCTAGGCCCGGAACGTGAACAACCAACAGCGTTTCCGGGTAGCGAGAGCCAATAGGACGGCTTCGTTTCGGATGAGCCTGTGTCTGGCGGGAACATTTTTATCTTTGGTGTTCCGTGGGTGCTGGCGCTGTGAGAGACATAACTCAAGCAGAATGTTTATATGAGAAATACTGCGGGAATAATTTGTCAGCAAATGATTCATGAAATAGTGTTTGTCACTGCAGTTATTTTGGTGAAAAAGTGGAGGAAAATAGAACTTGGTCCATATTTTCAATCCGTGAGTGCTCGTGTTGATGGTTTTTGCTTCTGGAACATTCACGAACTGTAAAGATTCACCGAAAACTTTTTTGTAATTCGTTCAAAATGGTTCAAATGGCTCTGAGCACTATGGGACTTAACATCTGAGGTCATCAGTCCCCTAGAACTTAGAACTACTTAAACCTAGCTAACCTAAGGACATCACACGTCCATGCCCGAGGCAGGAATCGAACCTGCGACCGTAGCGGTCGCGCGGTTCCAGACTGTTGCGCCTAGAACCGCTCGGACCCCCGGCCGGCCATTTATCTTAGGATCTCTTGATGTGTCGTTACTGACATTTAATAGTAAAAACTCATATTAAGTGTGACATTACTGGTAATGGTGCCCAATTGACATGCTATCATAGCACACAAGTTATAATACAGAATACGATGAAATTCAATATGGACGCTCCAAAGTTAGCAAGCGAGCGACGTCGCGTGACCCGACCCGAATGTCGTGTAACGCTATTTGTTATTCTTGTTTCGAGTCCAGCTGTCCCTAACGATAAGAAGTTCGTCTGCCACTGAGGTGTGTCTTTGCACGGCACTCTGCGGTGTCTCTTGGCTGCTCGTGAAATTCTGGCCTGTGACAGCCAATGAGACTGGCCGCCAAAATTCAGTTAGGGGACAGCATATTGTAGGCCACTGTATCTGCGTGGCGAAACTGCGTGAGTAGCGCTCGCTGGCCATCACACGCTTCGCACGCGTTACAGATGCACGCGGCTGGCAGTTTCCTCACGTGGTTTCACTCACGCCAGTATCACGTGGCGCTTACTGAGTGTGGGACAACAGAAGCGTGACCCTCCACTCGTCAAAGGAAACATGGGCTCTATCCTGCTTCGTCACAACGTAGCGGCACAAACTGACCGGGCAGGCGTTGTAATGCATTTAGAATTAGAATTCCTTTTTAGCTGTCGATTTTCCATGTTTTCTATGGAGAAAGTGAATTCTGTATACCTGAGATTCAAAAAGTATTACCACAGTGACTGAGTATATAGCGAAACGTCAACTGATAATCGAACATTGAATTATAACTGGTCACTGATTTAGCTGTGGAGCTCTAAAATTGCGTGAGTGAAAGTTGATAAAATATTGCTCGCATTCGGTCTGCAGCTAAAATCGCAATGACATTAAGGCATATTGGTTATAAGAGACTACTTTGTTTACAACTAACAACAAAACTTCAATCCAGCTACACTGTAGGCTCTCGTGAATAAACCGAGTACATGAGCTAATAGTAGGCCTAATCGTTATACATAGTTGATAATACTAACTGCAATTATCGCAAAGAGGAAGGACGCGCAAGATGTAGTGATAAGGAGAGATAGACATGATTCGAAAAATTTCCTTCTGGATAATTATTCGAATGAATAGATCATTCAAACAAATTTATTCTCAAATTAATTATTTGTAACTTAAATAGTGAATGATGTAGAATGCCACCATATTTTCTTTGTTTACTTTTTCTATAGAATTCTAGAACTAGTGTTTCTTCCTTTGGCTCAGTGCAGTTCCTACCCTGATGGAAAAAAATCGCAATGCCAAGAAATAATTAATGCAGAGTAATACATTTGTCTAGCTAACATATTTAAGAGAATAACATCGCAAGATCACAGGTTAGTGTAACCGTATGATAAGCCATTGCAAACGTGGAACTCTGATACATTAATAACAGGTGTATCCGCCAGAATGTTGGATACAACCATGCAAGCGTGCATGGATTGTGTTGTACAGTTACTGTATGTCAGTTTGTGGGATGGAGTTCCATGCCTGTTGCACTTGGTTCGTTAATGCTGGTTGTGGATGACTATGGAGTTGTCGTCCGATGATGTCCCATATGTGCTCGACTGGAGACAGATTTGGTGGCTGAACAGGCCAAGGCAACATGTCGAAACTTTGTGGAGAATGTTGGGTTACAACAGCCATATGTGGGCGAGCATTGGAAAACACCCCCTGGAATGCTGTTTATGAATGGCAGCACAAGAGGTCTAATCATCAGAGTGAAGTACAATTTTGCAGTCAGGGAGCGTGGGATAACCACGAGAGTGCTCTTGCTGTCATACAAAACCGCTCCAGAGACCACAATCCTAGGTGTAGGTCCATTGCGTTCAGCACATAGGCAGGTTGGGT
This sequence comes from Schistocerca serialis cubense, assembly GCF_023864345.2. Lineage (NCBI taxonomy): Eukaryota > Metazoa > Arthropoda > Insecta > Orthoptera > Acrididae > Schistocerca > Schistocerca serialis. The sequence goes on along the minus strand of NC_064640.1, from coordinate 572,540,047 downwards.
GCAGGTCCTCAACTAGTCTCCTTACAACCGACAGAAGGCCAACATTGACACCGAGGCAGAACAAGCTTTAATCAGAAAACACAACAGGCCTCCACCCCGCCGTTCAATGAGCTCTCGCCTGACACCACTGAAGTCGCAAATGGTGGTGGTTTGGGTTCAGTGGAATGCACACTACAGGGCGTCTGTCTCAGAGCTGTCCTTGAAGTAACCGATTTCTAGCAGTTCTTTGTGTCACTCTGGTGCCAACTGCTGCTCAATTGCTGCTGCAGATGCAGTGCCATGCGACACAGTCATGTGCCGAACACGACGGTCTTCGCTCTTGGTAGTGCCACATAGCCATCTGGAGCCCGGTCTGCTTGTGACCGTATATTCTTGCGACCATCGCTGCCAGTAATTATGTGCAATAGCTACATACTCTTCTGGCGTATCCACAAGCGCCGGAACGAAGCGGACGAACGCAAGACCAGAGAAGGCGGTGAGGAAACGTCAGCCAATAGGCCGTTGGCAAAGACTGCGCCGCACCAGGAACACTCCCGTCAAGAAGTGAATGTAAGCGCTCAGATCGGCCCAGTCTGCAACGGACATTAGTGCTACGCTATCAGATTGTCGTGATCCGTATCAAATGCTTACTTGGACTTTGTGTATAGCAAGAACTTTACCGTTTTCATGTCGCCTCTCGTTAACGACATTTGCTGTAATCAAAATTAAGTATTGTCAATTTGCTTTCTAGAAATAAAACTACAAATGTTATTTGTTTCAATTGTTGTATAGCATACCGAGAACGAAACATCCTTTAGATACCCTATAAGCGACAAGTGGGCAAGGTCCTACACATACCTGCCCAGTCTTCCTGCAGTATCGCAGAAGGAACATCCAGCTTCTCGTAGTTCTATTATAGGATCACGTTCAAACTCGTCTTTGTCGCCTTAAGGGCAGTCTTGGCTAACATCAACTCACCACGTTCAATTTCAAAAGTTACTGACGCTTACGACGGTTACAGCGTGTGTTTGAAGAAAATCTGATTTGTATCCTCATAGTGACGCTACTAGCGCCATTCATATGCGACTGGCTCGAAATTGGAGCGGACACCACCTTTCAGATGTAGAAACACGGCTACCAACTTTCGTTTATGTCGCACAACACGCGATTTTTTTTTCCGTAAGTGTATTTCATAAATAATTCATTTATGGTCTCAACACAAATGTGCCTCGGTGGCTCAGTGGATTAAGTTCCAAAGTACAAAACTAAAGGTCCTACGATTTTCTCTGTACTTATCGCTTCTTTCACCTCCAAAAATGACAAATAATATTCTACTGTGTTTCAGACTTGAAGTGTAGGTCCGTCTCTAACTTGCTGTATATGTCGTTTCAGAGGTGGGAGGACGTGAAGTTCACACCACCAGACCTAGTGAAGAATTGCAGTATTCAAACGAACCTTCGATTTGAGCACAGTTGTAAATGCTTTGGAGCGTAACAAATGCAATATGAATATATTTATAGGTGTACAGTCTTAGCCGTAATGCTTCCGACGCGAGCCAATTCAACTGTCCCTTTACCTGCCAGTATTTCCACCCCTCCCCCCTTACCACTCCAACCCTAAAACGTGCATTGCGCATGTACTCTACGTAAGATGAGAATGCAGTCCACAAAACTCTTAGTGCTACAAAATGTGAACCAATCAAGAAGGTGGTTACTAACGACTAAAACCAACAAACTTTTAATCTGAAGTCTCCTAAAACGTTTATGGAATGCTGCTGAACATCTGAAGTCATTCGAAAATGCTTTAGAATTAAATCTGAGTAAGCTTCCCATTAGAAATGGAATAGTTTTTCGATACGATGTGCATCTATGCAGTTACATAGAGCTTTGCACTAAAAAACTCCAGAAGAGACACTAGATTTGGGTACATAAGAGCTCATAATATTGCAGCACATTGGCAACTTTCTTTATCGAGAAAATGTGAAGAGATAACTGGAAAACTTCTTTCGACTTTTACACCAACTGTAATTATTGCGGCAACTTCTTACCCACGATTTAAAAACAAATAGTCGGCCTGCATTGCTATGAAGAGATCACTGGCCTCTCTACACCAACTTAAATTGTTGCAGGAATGTCTTACCCACGATTTAAAAACGAATAGTTGACCCACATTGCTGTCCAAGATCAAGGGAGAATTACAACAAACTACAGACATACACATATAATAGCCAAAAGACGTCGAAGAAGCTGTGTCAAGAGTTTGAGACGACATTATGTCGAAAACAGATAATTTTTATTTTGAAGATGACGTGGAGGAAGACGCTAATTACAATTAATTATCTGCAAAAACCTACAGCAGAACTTCTCAATTATTGCTGAAAATAATTGTGATTTGCAAGTCTTGTATCGTTATCCTGAAATAAAGACAACTAAGTAAATATAAAGCACCAGTATCCTCTTCTCATGTATAGAATGTATTTTGTATAGTGTGTTACAATTACAGATCTCAGAAAATCAAATCAACTTCCCAATGAGATGTTTGAAAAAAAGTTGTTTTGAAAACTGATTTATAAGCAATAAAAAGTACATTTGTTTAGTAAATAAAAAAGAACTGGACGAATAAATGTCGCTGGATTTCAAAATTTTTCTCTTATTCGTAACGTTTTTATTTATTTAAGTGAATGATGTTTTGTAGAAATACTTTTATTTATTATTCACAAGTAACAAACCATGATTGTTAATCTCTATTCGACATTTATCATTTGAATAAGTGTTACCCAATTCTGGTGGTAAGCGAATTGCATTTCCCAGGTCCGCAGCTCGTGGTCGTGCGGTAGCGTTCTCGCTTCCCACGCCCGGGTTCCCAGGTTCGATTCCCGGCGGGGTCAGGGATTTTCTCTGCCTCGTGATGACTGGGTGTTGTGTGATGTCCTTAGGTTAGTTAGGTTTAAATAGTTCTAAGTTCTAGGGGACTGATGACCATAGATGTTAAGTCCCATAGTGCTCAGAGCCATTTGAACCATTTTTTTTTTTTTTTTTTTTTTTGCATTTCACATGCGCCAACTGCAAATTCCTAATCTACGTGCAAGTCAGTGTGAGTGCGTGGTACCCACTTGGCTGAGGACAAGCGCATGACATTCGCGCGGATGCAGCCGAATGTTCACTCACTTGTGTGATTAGGCGAAGAAGCATCTGTCATCTTCGACAATTTCCGTCAACGTTTGCGAAGTGTATTCTCACTTCCCTTCGCACACTGCAGGCGCATGCAGACCACGCAGATAGTCAGAACTTGATAAGATTTCAATGTCCTGGCAATTTGCTTTAAGTCTTCAGAAGTGTAAAATTGTGCATTTCACAAAACGAAAAATCGTGCTGTCCTATGACTATAATACCAATGAGTTGCAGTGGAATCGGCCAACTCATACAAATACCTGCGGGCACACTTCGTTGGGATATGAAATTGTATCATCACATAGTCTCAGTTGTGGGTAAACCAGGTACTAAAGTCAGCGCAGGAGCGGTGGCCGTTGCGCAGTGACCAACTTTCGACCAAAGCGCTGGGCGAGTTCATTCGTTTGTTCGGAAGGGGAGGCTGACAGTGTCTGCCACCTTTCGACACGTCGGTAACTAGGGAATTGAAGCGCACGCCTTGCAATCTATCTCCAATGATTTTACATAAACTACTCGGTAAAAAAAGAAAAAAGCATTACTTACAGCTGTATATGTCTGGTTCATGATGATAAGCCTAACATTTCGTTAATTTTCACACTTATTGTGATATTTAAGTGGAAGTAAGGCACTGCATGAAATTCGAAAAAGTTTGCAATGAAAAATTGGGGTCGCTATGATTTTTCGTTTGGTGCATATCGCATAATATGTTGCTGTATACGAAATTCGTCTAACATAATTAATTTGTCTTGAGACTGGGGTGGAGGTCTCTATTGTCACCAGACTCGAGAAAATTGATATGATGCAGCATACTCGTTTACTATCGGCCGCGCGGTTTGAGGCGCTATGTCACAGATTGCGCGGCCCCTCCGTCTGGAGGTTCGAGTCCTCCCTCGGGCATGGGTGTGAGTGCTGTTCTTAGCATAAGTTACTTTAAGTAATGTGTAAGGCTAGGGACCGATGACCTCAGCAGTTTGGTCCCTTAGGAATTCACACACATTTGAACATTCATTTTTGCTATCGTGCCGCATCAGCGATAAAGCCAGAATAAAAGATCCACAACATTTCTTCATATTTCATAAACGGTTTGAGATATCGAAATGGGATTTTAGCAAATGACAGCATGCAAAGAGGAGAGTATTTTTCCATATTGTTATTATGCAAAACTTCATTATCTACCGTGTTATTCCACTAACTACACACTTTTTCGATGAAAGAATGTAATTTTTAAAGGCCTTCAATAGCTGGTGAAACGGGAAATGCTATGGGTTTTGGAACAACGTAAGTGAAAAGATTACATGTTTATATTGTTTTGAGGATGTACTTTTTCGTAAGCTACTGATCCTACTTTCCCTCAATTCCTCACTTAATAAAACACTGTTTTAGAATTTTCTCACATTTGCGTCTGCACAACATGCTTGTGAAGTGATATTGTGTAAATTTCGATGGGTTTTGGCAAAAGAAGCAAATTTTAACATGGCAACAAGAAAAATGTAGGTTTTAATCAAAATACGCCACTCTTGACGCTTCTCTATAAGTTACAAACGGTTAACAAGCCAGGCGAAAATAAGGCATTACTTTTGTTTTATTTTAAGCATAATTCTTTTTAGATAGTAACCAAAGCAGAGGTGATAGTAGATGTTCTTGAATGGTCACCAAGCCAGTGTGGGAATGGAGGTGCTCCACTTACAAAAAATGTGAGCATAGGATTCAGTTTAGGACGGCACATTCCCTCCAACGATCGGCATTTCCTCTGCAGCACCTGCCCACGCAACCTCCACCATTGCCGCTCTTCACACGCGTGCCCTGCTGATTACGCATTCTCCGGCCACGTTTCTCTGCGTGGACTCTATACTTTGGTTTATTGGTAGAATACTGGAGAAATGCAATCAGTCTACGAAGGAGAATATTGCTCAAGTGTGTGGAGCCCATACCAAACATGACTAACAGGGAATATTGAATGTGTACAGTGATTTACATAGTATAGAGGTACTTGCAGGCCACGAACTCGCAAGGCTCTAGTTGTAGGACAAAGCAGTATTCTTGCTTCGACTTCTGCTCAGTGACTGCTGCATACTCGGTTATTATGCAAGTATTCAATGCACATCCAAGTTGCTCACTTTTATATGAATTTTCTTTTTCGCTGACAAGTGTGAATATTATGTGCTTTTAACAACACTGACGCACTGTGCGCAATATCACTATCATTATCTGCAACTTATCAGTGGGAGTTTGACTGTTGTCCAATTCGTATTAATGCGAGGTTCAGATCAAATGCGGAAGTGAATCTATAATTTTTGATTGGTTCAAAAATGGCTCTGAGCACTATGGGACTTAACATCTGAGGTCATCAGTCCCCTAGACTTAGAACTACACTACTGGCCATTAAAATTGCTACACCAAGAAGAAATGCAGAAGATCAACGGGTATTCATTGGACAAATATATTATACTAGAACTGACATGTGATTACATTTTCAAGCAATTTGGGTGCATACATCCTGAGAAATCAGTACCCAGAACAACCACCTCTGGCCGTAATAACGGCACTGATACGCCTGGGCATTGAGTCAAACAGAGCTTGGATGGCGTGTACAGATACAGCTGCCCAAGCAGCTTCAACACGATACCACAGTTCATCAAGAGTAGTGACTGGCGTGTTGTGACGAACCAGTTCCTCAGCCACCATTCACCAGACATTTTCAATTGGTGAGAGATTTGGAGAATGTGTTGGCCAGGGCAGCAGTCGAACATTTTCTGTATCCAGAAAGGCCCATACAGGACCAGCAACATGCGGTCGTGTTTTATCCTTCTGAAATGTAGGGTTTCGCAGGGATCGAATGAAGGGTAGAGCCACGGGTCGTAACACATCTGAAATGTAACGTCCACTGTTCGAAGTGCCGTAAATGCAAACAAGTGGTGACCGAGACGTGTAACCAATGGCACCCATACCATCTCGCCGGGTGATACGCCAGTATGGCGATGACGAATACACGCTTCCAATGTGCGTTCACCGCGATGTCGACAAACACGGATACGACCATCATGATGCTGTAAATAGAACCCGGATTCATTTGAAAAAATGATGTTTTGCCATTCGTGCACCCAGGTTGGCCGTTGAGTACACCATCGCAGACGTTCCTGTCTCTGATGCAGCGTCAAGGGTAACTGCAGCCATGGTCTCCGAGCTGATAGTCCATGCTGCTGCAAACGTCGTCAAACTGTTCGTGCAGATGGTTGTTGTCTTGCAAACGTCCCCATCTGTTGACTCAGGGATCGAGACGTGGCTGCACGATCCGTTACAACCATGCGGATAAGATGCCTGTCATCTCGACTGCTAGTGATACGAGGCCGTTGCGATCCAGCACGGCGTTCCGTATTACCCTCCTGAACAAACCGATTCATATTCTGCTAACAGTCATTGCATCTCGACCAACGCGAGCAGCAATATCTCGATACGATAAACCGCAATCGCGATAGGCTACAATCCGACCTTTATCAAAGTCGGAAACGTGATGGCACGCATTTCTCCTCCTTACACGAGGCATCACAACAACGTTTCACCAGGCAACGCCGGTCAACTGCTGTTTGTGTATGAGAAATCGGTTGGAAACTTTCCTCATGTCAGCACGTTGTAGGGTTCGTCACTGGCGCCAACCTTGGGTGAATGCTCTGAAAAGCTAATCATTTGCATATCACAGCATCTTCTTCCTGTCGGTTAAATTTCACGTCAGTAGCACGTCATCTTCGTGGTGTAGCAATTTTAATGGCCAGTATTGTACTTAAACTTAACTAACCTAAGGACATCACACATATCCATGCCCGAGGCAGGATTCGAACCTACGACCGCAGCAGCAGCGCGGTTCCGGATTGAAGCGCCTAGAATCTCTCGGCCACAGCGACCGGCGAGAAAATTATTGCAACCAGTTAATAATGCTCTCTAACTTTGACCTATCTGGGTGCAAAAAGTTTCATATGTGTTTACAGTTTTGTGGGAAGAGTTTTGTATTTTCTTCTATCATAGGTTATGTGCAGATCTGAATTTTATATGTAGCTAGTGTAGAGGCTACGTTTCATTTAGGTGGGGTTTCTTTGAGAGTGCTGGATATATTCTACGGAAGTGATTTGGTACTGAAAACTAAACAGTTTGATGAGCTTATTCATTTTTTAATGGTTGCAGTGGGTCATGATCACTAATGTTGGTCGCAAAAGTTTTGTAGGCAGTTTTGTAACAGTACTGTGTGACATATTTACACTCTAAGACAAAAGAAGACGCACCAGGAAGAAATTATCCGAATGGGACGGACACCGGTAGATGTGATGTACACGTACAGGCAGACAATAACAGTTTCAGAAAAATTGGATAGTTTATTCAAGAGAAAGAGCTTCACAAATTGAGCAAGTCAATAACGCATTGGTCCACCTCTAGCCGTTATGCAAGCAGTTATTCGGCTTGGCATTGACTGTCGGAGTTGTTGGCTGTCCTCCAGAGGGTTATCGTGCCAAATGGTGTCTTATGGGATCGTTAGATCGTCAAAATCCCTAGCTGATTGAGGGCTCTGTCCATAAAGCCACAGACTTTCTCAATTTAGGAGAGATCCGACGACCTTGGCGGCCAAGGCAGGATCTGGCAAGCACAAAGACAAGCAGTAGAAACTCTCACTGATTGCGGAGGCCAATATCTTGCTAAATTGTAAGCCCAGTATGGTTTGCCATGAAGGGCAACAAAACAGGGCGTGGAATGTCGTCGACGTACCGCTGTTCCGTAAGGCCGCCGTGGATGACAACCAAACAGGTCGTGCTGTGAAAATAATGGTTGTTGGGCAGTAGCGTGGACGGCAGTTGCGTTGGCCTCCCACCGCTGTCTGGGCATCTCCAGACACGTCTTCGGCCTGTAATCTCATTGACTGGAGTACAATTGTCTTCAGTGATGAGTCCCGCTTCGAAATGAGGCCCGATGACCAGCGAAGACATGTCTGGAGAGGCCCTGGACAGCGTTGGGATACGATACTGACTGTCGCCCGCCATACGGTCGACGGAGCTCGCCCCAACTGAGAATGTTTGAAGCATTTTGGCCATGTGACCAGGGCCCCGTCCCATTCGGATAATTCCTTGGTGGTGAGTTTTTTTGTCTTAGAGTGCACATTACTGTGAGGTGCATTTTACTCTGGATTTTGGTTTTAATTCTTGGACCAGTGACTGTGTGACAAATTTTCTGGTGGTGCTGTTGTGACTCTGATGTCAGGTTGTCAGACCTTACTGCACTATATTTTCGGGTTCTCATATGTTATTTGAGGCCACATTTTTTTCACTGTTACAGTGAAATTTTTAATATCTGTGATATTGCTATAACTATCAGAGGAGAAAACTTGCCGGTTCTGGCAATGATCGTAGAGGCAATACATTCCCCTATCCTCTCCCCACCATCCTTAGTCCGTGGTACTTCCAGGCTGTGGAGTGGATAATCATTTTCACATACTTCTTGGATGCGAAAGGCAATGAAATTAGTGGTGTTTAATAAGTTGATATACAGCTTTCAGTTGCACAGTAAAGTTGTGATGAGAAAAATCAATGAAATGTACACACTCTCCGTGGCCATGACAGTGGTTTTAAGCAATTCGTCATCAGAACTTCAAAGGCCCATCGCGGCTAGTTAAGAATTTCCTTATGATATCAAGGACCACTCAGAATAGCCGCTGGAATAGTAGTTTTGTTTGAATGCTTAGAGGAGTGTGGGTAGAGATAGTCCTTTTGGACATAAGCTAAGACAAGGCATTATTTTGTGTTCTTTACACGCAAAAGCAGTGGGTGCTGTGACATACTTGTCACAGATTGATTACTCTTTTTGTTATAGGGGTACGATTAAATGCATATTTTCTGAGTGCAACTATGTACAGATTGAATCACCTAACACTTGCACCGCAAATGTTTCGGACATAGAAGACACTATCGATATTCGGCATTCACAGAATTGAATTGTAGGCAAGGGCGCGTAGTTGCAGCCTATATAGAGATTTGAAACGTAGACGAAACCGCAGTTTTTTTTACAACGGTTAGATATTTTTAAATGAGACAATGCGTATTGACAGTGAAATCCTAAAAGTAGAGTAAATGAGAATCTCAATGGTGTTTGTTGCAGGAAGGTAGGGCAAGCAGTTTACGAATAATCGTATTGTGAACATTGTAAACACCGATGGCTGTTTTTCATCTATCGCTCAGCTGCTACACAACGACGTTATGTTTGTTCATATTGCGCTGTGTGTACGCTGCGATTGCATTGCGACTGTCCCGTCACATAATGTCTGATTATGAACACAACAGAACGTCTTTGGAAGATGGTATTTCCCAATGCGAAAACAGCGGACATGTTCGTCGTTTATGGTGAATATAGGAAGTATGCCGTTCGTAAGTATACGGTGTACGCCGAAAGATATCCCAACAGACGTCAGCCTCTTCAAACAACGACAAATGATACGAAACTGTTTATTACAGCAGCCTGCGATGCAGTTACAGCTGAAATGTTAGAACGTATGCAGCAATCGTTGCAAGATAGACTGCAAGCCTATACTGACGCTAGTGGGGGTCATTTTCAGCACAGGCTTTGACGGTTCATTGTTTCTTTACGTGTCGGATAGCACAGAGGTACTGTACTCACCTCTGTTGGTCTTTCGTTTGTTCTAGACAAAGTCCCATTTAACAACAAGATATTTCCGGACACGTACTAACGTCTGTGTAGGGCTGCACATACGCACCCATGTGAAATTCACCTTTGTTTGTGCTACAACATGGAACAAACAACTGTCGATGTGCCCAGTGTTCAAACTACGATATGTCGTAAACTACTTGCACTACACTCGTGCGACAAACACTACTGACGTTCTAATTTAATCTACTTCAATTGTGGTACTGTTGACAGACATTGTTCAATTGAAATATTTGTACCTTTCGTTAGCGAATACACGTGTGAAACTCATAAAACTATGTATGGGCTGCACCATTACTATTCTACCAGGCAAACATTTGGGGTTACACTCGTCTGGTATGAGGCGTTCCCTGGGGGCTCCACTGGGCGCCGAACTGACAATAACCCTGGGTTCGGTGTGGGGCATCGGTGGGGTGGGTGGACTGCTGTGGCCTGCTGTGGGGTTGTGAGCCACTGAGGGCTGCGGCGGGACGAAGCCTCTCTGTCGTTTCTAGGTCCCCGGTTTAGTACACACAATACACAGTGCAATGTATGGGCTGTAAAGGCGGACCCCTGCCTACCATTCCAATCTGTGAAACTGCATATGAATGACGCCTTCCATTATGGAAAGATTTGTGGTGCAAGTGTTAGGTGTTACACCCGGTATATTGTACGTAATTTTAAAATCTATGTAACTGTTTTCCAAACTCATACTCTAGCATCAGAAATATCAGTTCATGATTATATGCATTATGCAGTACCATTATGTGGGTAGTTAAACACCTAAACATTTTTTTCCATACGGTTCGTCAGTAATTTGAGGTGTGGTTATTAAATTATACATGCCTTTTTACTTTGTTCCCTTTTTGTAAATTGTAGGCCGGGAGAGATAAAACTGACAGTTATACATATGCATGCAAGTCAGAAGAGAGAAAGCCACTGGTCATAAAAGGTAGGATAAAGACGATGAACGAGAGAGTGATGATTCTGTTCTGTTCTGGTGACTATTGCACACCACATCTACTCGCTTTTGAGGGCCACCAAACGATTGTGGGCAACAACGGACTGCTGTCGCATCATGTCACCCCCGCACGATTTTTCAGAGCGTACACACATGTATGACCTACGGAAGAGCCTGCTAGCCTGCATACCGTCACGTACTGGTTCACCTGAACAGTCACGCCATGCGACATGGAAGTGTGACGTAAGGTGACAATTCGACACTAGTTTCATCGTGATGTTACATATGGACCTTGTTGCAACTGCCTAAGCCGAACGTCACAGGAGGGTGGTGAGCTCTGTCATATGATTTCCATAATATCAGCCATCCAGAACTGAATTGATGGACCGTCAGTTTTCAATTAGCTGATCGCTACCCAAGTTCGCCGATCGCCATAGAACAGACTTGCTACAGTCCTCCAATTAGCATTATTACTTTCAGTTAGTAGAGTTGGAGACATCCCTGGATAGTACGATCTTCCACCACCCTCTTTCTAAGTGACTGCCAGTGTCTGTGTCTGTATAGTTTTTACTTTTTATCCCTCCTCTCAAGAAGCATATTCCATGCATATGGAGACCCCATTTTTGTTCTCTCTCTCTCTCTCTCTCTCTTCTCTCTCTCTCTCTCTCTCTCTCTCACTTGCAAAACTTTAACGCTTGAACGGTGTTTATCTGCAGTGCAGAGATCAGCGACAACTGTTGTAATAATATTGTTTCTTTTGTTTTTAACATACATGTGCTGACTGTATATAAAACATAATTTCGATTTCTGATTAACAACACTTCGTTAACCTGTAATCGTCGGCGCTAGAATTATCTATGATTACAGATACAACTGGTGTCCCATTCATTTCTTGTACATGTACATTACTACCGTACACAAAGCAACCTGCCAGAACCAGCTCATTTGCTTCTAACGGTTCCACTACACACATCATCCGTATAGTTAATTTATACTCAATATTAACCCAGATTTTGCCATACCCTTGGGTACATATCCTGTGACTCGAACCTTGTTCACAGTTTAATTGGTTTGTCACGCGTGATAAGATTCTCCTCGCCACAGCCCTACACTGGCAACAGATTCACTTGACTGAAACGTCATTCTGTCACGTTTCACTTTGTGTTGGCGAAGGTAAATTTTGGCACAATTCTAATGCAAGAAATTCAACACCCGAATCATGCCACAGCCCTCACTAGTTGCCAGAAGGTTACCTTGAAAGTTAAGGGCAGTTTATCCAACCTTTCTGTAGAGCTTTGAATACGGCTACTTTTGGTCAGAGAGGAATTAGTGACCACTGGTCAGCATCCATTGTGAGCTTGGTACAGGTAGAAACCGCTTAAGCTCGCTGAGCCCTTCCGGATTTCTGTGTAGACTGCGGCGACGGGGCAGGTTAGTTTTACTCTTCCCTAGGACGCCGGTGATTAAGGATGCTCTGAGTGGTCTTCCTAGTTGCTTAAGTTGAAATGAGTAAGAGTTAGCTTTGAGTTTCTGGTAGTCACTCTTGTGTGTGGCATTACTAAAATAAATGTCGTGTGACTAGGGCCTCCCGTCAGGTAGACCGTTCGCCGGGTGCAAGTCTTTCGATTTGACGCCACTTCCGCGATTTGCGCGTCGATGGGTATGAAATGATGATGATTAGGGCAACACAACACCCAGTCCCTGAGCGAAGAAAATCTCCGACCCAGCCGGGAATCTAACCTGGGCCCTTAGTATTGACATTCTGTCACGCTGACCACTCAGCTACCGGAGGCGGACTGTGGCATTACTAATCATGCCACACCAACTATTTCAGTCAGGGAACGATTTTAATTTCATTAGCGTTCAGTTTATTCAATGAGATATTTTCTGCAACTGCAACTTGGCATGGATGATCGATGCCGCCGCTTTATGTATAGTTTCAGTTAGTTTCGTGTATTATGTATGAATGTGACGTGTGTTTTGTGGAATGCTGGAGTTAAATTTTATTTAATTTACCGTCTACATTGTGTTTCATTCCCATGAAATTCTTAGCCCGTACTCTGCTGCGCCATGTGCGTTACTTTGTAAAGCACAAGGCTCCAATTCGACGAAAACACCTCTCGTGTTCGAACTGAACCATCAGTTTCATCGCAGAGTAGATTTGCTCACGTTTGGTAAATTTATTTACATAATTAGTGAGTTGTACGGAATTTGTGAAGTGGGGTTTGTTCTCTTCCGAGTTCTGTGCTCATAGGCAGCACACCGCGCCTGGTACACTCGGCGCTCGGGGACCACAGCACAGCTACGACACCTTAGGATGGGCTTATAACAGTCCGAAACAGGTCGTGTGAAAATAAAGTAACTTACAACTGAAGCGTTATTTTCAACCTCTGCTAAATTTATCATGGTTATTGTATATCCAATGTGTGAAATACTATTTTATTAAATTATCAAATGATCTGTGAGGTGGCACCTTTTTATCAGTTTAATTAATTAATATGTAAGTAAATCTGGCCCACGAATTGGAAACTTTGTCTTTGGTACTTGTTAGAGGCAAGCGAACGTAGGCTCTACTTGCACTTTCATTCTTGGGATTTAGGAAATCAGAAAAGAGATATTTCGCGAAGCTGATCCTACCAGTAACTTGTAGTAGTAAAAGACGAATGACAGGTATCATTCCAATTGGGTATAAGTCATAATCTCCTTCTCCTCATTTTTCTATTATACCTCTGCACCTCCCACTTCCCTTTGTCCACCTCCTCCTCCGCCACATTATATCTGTCCATCACTTTCCCCCCACTCCCTGAACATCTCTCATGCCACACTCACTCTATCCATCTCTTCCCTCATCTCTCTGTCCATTCTCCCTTCTCTGTCCATCTCCTCCTCTTGCGCGTATTCGTACATATGCCTTGGGCTTTCATCATACGTCACTGGCAAAATGGTAAGTTGGCTGACATTGTTTGCATTTCCATCTACATACGTGGCATCACGCAAATGAATTTATTCTTCCATATGCAATTTTTCGATTTTTACATACATTTCAACAGCAACCTAATGAAAGAACCTATGGCATTTCAATATATGATTGCCCTCGTTTCGACAAATCATCACACTGTAGGCATAAATATTCATATAGCTGACCTTTTTGTTTGTTTCTTGACCAGTAAGTGAATAATCAACTTTTGTTAGGAATAGAAAAGAAACATGATTAACAACATGGCTACATACTGCTTAATGCATCAACCACCTTATCAGTAAATGGATTAGTCATACTGATCAGAAATGATATCCATGATATGCTGAAGGTTATAACCATCACGCCGTCGAACTATACTGTCGCGAATTATCCAATTTCCGCCAACAACCACAATGGCAACGTCATTCAACGTCGATTCATTGAAGCGTCTTTCATGTTCGCCTGCTGGTCTTTTATCTGCTCTGATCACTATTTTGTGATCATCCAAAGGCATCATTTCTATTCCAGTCTTGAATAATTTGACCAGTTGATTGTGTTCTTTTAAGAGATATTATAGTTACACAATAATCTCCCGCTTAACCGCACAACTGATGGCACAACGCTGACTCATTTCATTTTCAGAATTTCCGAGGACATAAATCTAAAGAAATTTGTGATCAGCATTGACTGGTGGCAACAATGCTTCTACACGATGGTAAATTTGTCTTTTAATCTGTAAAAATGAACACAAATTATTGATTTATGAGCTGTGATGAAACGTTGTGAATCGTCGATGTTTGTTTGTGTGATGTGTGTGTATGCATATGTGATGTCGAATGCAGTCAAAAAAGAATTTACCTTAAAATTTTGGTTAAAACCTTGTTCTTCGATAACAGCTGCCCCAAATGATGTAATTTAGAAAGAGCTGACTATTTTTGTGTATTCTCCAAGAAATGCTTCGATCGAGGTTCTTTGCCAGAAAACAATGATGTCAGTGGCTCTGGTCGCGGTGTGAGTTGTGGTACTCCGGTCCACAACATAATCTTGGCGGTTCGTGTCGAAATCTCAAAGCGTTGCAATATTGACGAACATTGTGTATTGTTCCGAAGTCGACCAATACAACACGGTGTAATCAACTGTTGGATCATATCTGAACACTAATATTTCAGTCCGAATTGCCATGTTTGGCCGTCTGTTTCATCGACGTTCCAAATTATTTTGTGAGTAAGCTTCAGCTGAGCGAGTCGAACTCGACTGTATCCATTGTTCCGGAGGCATAATTGATCGCGCTTGAGAATTTCATATTCGATTTGTTTCAATAGGCTGTCTACGCTCTTCGTCCGTCTCATTGACTCGGGGATAAAGCAGTTTGCCGCGTTGAGCGTACGCCGTCCGATATTTCGACGCCTCACTGGTGGCATTTTTTCCAAAAGAATAAACTACGAACTGAAATCAATTGAATGTTTGCAACATACCAAATTACCACGAACAGACATCAATTCAATCTTTGCAACACACCAAAGAGATGATCAACACCGATAACACAATGAAATATCGCTTTCAATTGCATTCTTTTTCGCACAATATCAATATCCAATACGGAATTTGTTGTTGTTATGAAAACAATGTGACAGCAGAACTGTCAAACTGAACGTCACTTTTCTTTGTTATGAAAATATGGTGACAGCAGAATTATCAAACCGGACGAGGTGGCGCAGTGCTTAGCACATTGGACTCGCATTCGGGAGAACGACGGTTCTATCCCGCGTCCGGCCATCCCTATTTAGGCTTTCCGTGATTTCCCTAAATTGCTTCAGGCAAATACCGGGATGGTTCCTTTGACAGGGCACGGCCAATTTCCTTCCACATCCTTCCCTCGCTGTTTGGTCTCTCCCCCCAAATCAATCTAATCCGACCGTCAAAATTCTTTCATTGAGATTTTCATACAAAAGTACCGTCCATATTTCCGGTTTTTCCGGTGGATTTTCCAAAATTTTCTCTCACACAAACCTTGTCCTGACAATTATGAACAGAAAAAATAGTCAAATCGGTTAACCGTTCTCAAGTTATAATCTTTTATAGACACGGCAGTGTGAGAAACAACGATGACAACGATTCATCACTGAGATCTGCGCCTATCGCGCCAGGCACGTCACTTGTCAGGCCGTAATCGTCAATGGCTTTGTAGACTACAACCATACAGTGCACCAGGAGGAGCCTAACAACACCTGTGCTAAGAAGGTTGTGTTACCAAACATCACACGCGCCCCTGCCGGGGACGTGGCGAACGAGCTGAGGAAGCCGATTACGTGCGATGAGGTCCACAAAACAATCAACAGAGGTGCTCTGAATAAAGTCACCTAAGATCGACAGATTGCTGACAGAATTTTATCTCGCCTCCCTTGTACTAATGGCATCGCTGTGGACGACATTGGTTCATGAACTGTTGATAACGGACAACGCCGTATCACAGCCTTTGTCACGGGATTTATTATACCCATCCACAAACCGACAACGGGAGCGACGCCAGCACATTACCACCCCGACCCCTGGCGACGCGTTGCAGCAAGTACCTCCTTGCATTCTGTCCCCAGAACAGACAAATCTGGGTGGCTCAGTTAATATACAAACGGTCACAGGGGAATGTCGCGATTTAATCGCGCTGGCAGCGGCGTGCGGACTTCGCGCCGCAGTGGTTGCCATTGATTGGTTGACAGCGCATTCGACAGGATACGACATCGTTTTCTGTTCTCCGTAATGGGCCGAATGGGTTCTCCACACATACCCTTTATTGGTAACATCCGGCGCCTGTACAGCAATGTCAGATCCCTTAATCAGGTCAATGGCCGTGTGGCAGGACCAGTGACCATACGCCGCTCCATAAGCAAAGTTGCCGACCGACCCACCTTTCTGGTCTCACTTTGCGTCAGAACACTTTTTACTGTCGTGTGTATGCGGACGACTCCCTCCTCTCTGTCCGCTCGTGTAGCGAATCACAGGAAACAAAGATGGTATTCGATATGTTGTCAACATACAGAACTGCAACGGGCACTAGCATGAAAGTGACTAAATCCCCGGCGCTGCGCACTGAACGCGGCCTCTCACACGACGACTTAGCACCTCTCCCATGCGTACAGAACCTACGATACCCTAGTACCATTTCCGGCTCCACCGTACACCGCTCCACTACTATCAGTTTTTGGCGTATCCTCCAACTTAACCGCATGGCAGTCGACAAAGTCTTCTCCGCCGACTCGATTCTTTACAGCGTGTCGAATACCTCAGTCAACATGTGGTGACCAAGATGGTCCACATCTCAGTTACTCTCACGGCCAATAACTATGGCCACTAACTTACGGCCGGTATGCTCTTTAAGGTCCGTTACGAAAGGCTCACCCTCCCTCAGCGAGCGGGGACCTCGGCCTTGTCAATGCGTGACTCCGTGCGGCGTCTCTGTACATGGCCACCGTGCACAAGCAGTGGAACCTTGGCGCCGCCGTTCCGCACAGCTTGCTGGAGATTGTTATACCGACGACCACATCCTCGCAGGTGCCAGTAGGGCACATCACGCATCATCAGGTGAACATTTCTGTTTTCATAGTTGACTTCAGTTACGATCCCACTCACTCACCCAGCACGCGCCTTCCTCGAAACAAGGATTTCTACAACCCACTTCTTCGTTGCATATCCCACAACAACGTCGTACTCAAACATCTGTCGACGCGGTGCCCACTATTTGGCGTTATGCCCACCGGGCTTTCCTTTAGCAGCGCGGGGTAACCGCGCGGCCGTAGGTGCCTTGCCACGGTTCACACTGCTTCCCCCGTCGCAGATTCGAGTCCTCCCTCGGGCATGAGTGTGTGTATTGTCCATAGCGTAACTTAGTTTAAGTTAGATTAAGTAGTGTGTAAGCCTAGAGACCGATGACCTCAGCAGTTTGATACCACAGGAACTTACCACCACCAGGCTTTGCTTCCCTCCAACGTCCGGTCAACACGGTACCATGTCGTATGAGGATAATTCGCCATAAATCAACGTCTTAGCGCAATCGGATTGTCGGAAACTTTGCTTTGTACAATTTGCCACCTCGTGAACGGCGATGCCCACCACCTGACTTGTGCTGCCGCCAGTAACGTCTAGAAACTGGGTCGACAGTTCGTTGCCTGTTATCCCCACGTTCCGCCGGACATTGTTTGATCCAAGGACTATTACACATCCTGAGCATACTCACTTCCCCGCCACCAAAGCTCATGCGATTTTATGGGTCAAGAGATGGACGATCACTTTCCTCCCTGACTTCTGGCAGTACTTGGAAACTGTCCACAATGAAGCCTAGCACCGACCGCAATACCGAATCTTCTCCGCCAGTTAACTTCGCGCGATCTTTACGTCACCCCCGCTCATATGGATGGTGCCACACGTGGACGGCAACCCCTCCGCCCACCCTTGCTGACGTCTGAGACTCCCCGCGCTACATTTCTATATCGTACCCCACAGCCGGGTACGCGCATGGACACGTAGTGGTGCCGCCCACTCTGCGCCCACGGCCCATCTGCTGAGCAGGAGGATGCCTGCAAGTCTTACCATGGCCCCATCCTTCCTTCCTTCTTTGTCTATGGCGTCACACCTCTTAGCTTACTTTCAGTTTTTTTCTTTTTTCATTGTCCCTACACCATGTTAATAAAGTCTTTTGCAGGCGTTGTTCGAGTGTAATGTCTAACGTTTCCTCTGCCTGAAGGGCGCTCTTTACGTTGTATTTGTGCTTGTACAAATAAATATGTCTTATTTAGCCTGCTTTCTGTTAAAAAAAAAGTCGAAGGGGAGCGGTTTTCAGGGAGAAGGAGGGTGAGGCATCATAGCCAGACCTCGAGATTCGACCCCTGCCCACCACGTCTCCACCGGCTCGAAGATGACCACTCTACTTCCTAGTTAAAAAGAAGGAATAAAAAACTAAACAGGAGACCCGGGTTCGAAACCCAGCCTTGGTACAAATTTTCATTCGTCGTTTCAAACTGCATATACAGGGTGTAAATTTTAAGTTGACAAACCGGAATAACTCGAAAAATAAGCTTCACACAAAAAAATGTGTAGAATCCAAAGTTGATTATTTTCGAGGGGAACATCTGCTGGTGCTAAAATTAGCCAGCCACCCCAGCCCCCTGGGGGTGGGGCAGGAGGATACTTTGAAATTTCAAATGGAAACCCCCATTTTTTATTGCAGAATCAGATTCTACATAAAAAACTACGTACATTTTTGTCTTAAACATTTGTTTTGATTCTTGGTAGTTGGCGCTGTAATTCAAGAAAATCCATGTTCTCATTTTTGCGTGGAAAATGGTTACGGATAAATAAAAAATATTTATTTACTTCGTAAATTTTGATTCGCTAAAACTAAAATTCTCTCTCTCCTCATAGGGTGGGGTTTGAGAGAGAGTAATTAGAGTTTTACAGATGTAGCCCCAAATACTGTATTAATTTTTTCAGCAGATTCGGATAAGTTTTGTCTGTTTCGTGGTCATGAGGCCACACAACTTTTAATTATCAAACAAATCATCTGACTAGCTAACTAACTAATCAAACATCCTACGTACTAACGAGTTCACTCGTTAACTAAAAAACTAACTGACTCACGAACCTAATTTTTTATTAGATTCGGAGTAATCACTCTTTTCGTCGAGAAGTCTCACAACTGGGGTGCTTCCGTAATTTGAGTCTTTTTGCTTCGTGTGGAAAAACGTAGAAAACGACATTCATAAATTTATTGACTTAAATCACATTGCTCACATCTTTATTTTATTTCGGAATATCGCGGCTTTTACGTCGTTTACATTTTTAGAATTATGTACGTTAATCGATATTCCACTTAGCACTGATCGATAATCAATGCTCTTATCCAGCCCTTCATGAGCGGCGTAATGTTTCGGAGTGCCGCCGATAGGTAACGCAGGGACGAGAAATTCGCCCTTTCTCGTAATAAGACTGGGCTTTATAAATTATGAGTATTAATGTAATAAACGCACTGTATCTTTTACCCGTCGGATCATTCAGACAGCAATACATCGTTTATAACGATTGTCTTTTGGGTGACTTATGTTTGATTACCTTGTGTGACTGCGTTCGCGGCGTTTGCTCGCGGCAGCGTTCTCGCTTCCCGCACCCGGTTTCCCGGGTTCGATTCCCGGCGGGGTCAGGGATTTTCTCTGCCTCGTGATGACTGGGTGTTGTGTGATGTCCTTAGGTTAGTTAGGTTTAAGTAGTTTTAAGTTCTAGGGGACTGATGACGATAGATGTTAAGTCCCATAGTGCTCAGAGCCAGCCCGTTTGCTCGCTACCAGTCCCGGTTGACGCGGAGTTAGTACCGCAAGGCGGAATTACGCCGAGCGGGCTGCGTCTCGCTCATAGAAATTCTAACCCTGCTTTTCTCGACGCCCCTTATCTTTCCTCTCTAGAGATTAACGGGTGGCATATGTCATTATGAATTATCTTTCTGTGGAAGAAAAAATTGAGATGGTGTACATTTATGGAGAAAGTGGGAGAAATTTTGACGATGCAGTCGCGCTTTAGGCGCAGCGTTTTCCTGACTATGTACGTTCACAGTCCTCTTTTGTTCGATTTATTAAACAATTTACTGCAGAAGGTAGAGTGAATCAGAAAAAAGAACCCGTGCAGCTACTGTTTGTGGAGAGAACAATCAAGTGGCAGTCCTAACTGCTGTGGCTCAGAATCCACATGCGAGCAGAAGAGACATATCAAGGCAATCAGGAATTTCACACATGAGTGTTTGGAAAATCCTGATGCTCCACAAGTGTCATCCATACCTTGTATCGATGCATCAGGAACTACATGGCGATGACTTCCAAATCCGTCTAACGTTGTTTCAATGGGCAGTTCAGCGGATGCAAACAAACCAAAACTTTTTTGCCAGAGTACTTTTCTCCGATGAGGCAACATTCACAATCCACGGCGAAGTTAATCGCTATAACATGCATTACTGGAGTGAACAGAACCTACACTGAATTCGAAAAGTCAACCATCGGCGACCTTGGTCAGTTAATGTTTGGTGTGGTATAATTGGCGATAAACTGATCGTTCCATATTTTATCAACGGTAATTTGAGCAAAACTTATCCGAATCTGCGGAAAAAATTAATGCAGTATTTGGGTCAACATTTGTAAAACTCTAATTCCTCTCACTCAAACTCCACCCTATGGGGAGAGAGGGAGAGTTTTAGTTTTAGCGAATCAAAATTTACGAAGTAAATAAGTATTTTTTATTTATTCGTAACCATTTTCCACGCAAAAATGAGAACATGGATTTCTTGATTACAGTGCCAATTACCAAGAATCAAAACAAATGTTTAAGACAAAATTTACGTAGTTTTTTATGTAGAATCTGATTCTGCAATAAAAGTGGGGGTTCCCATTTGAAATTTTAAAGTTGCCTCCCGCCCCACCCCCAGCACCAGCAGATGCCCCCTCGAAAATAATCAACTTTGAATTCTACACATTTTTTCGCGTAAAGCTTATTTTTCGAGTTATTCTGCTTTGTCAACTTAAATTTTACACCCTGTATACCAATCATAGATGTATGAGACTTGAGCATTTGATGAAAATGCAAAATTGGCCCCACCCATCCAGGAGGGCTGGTTACAGGGTGGCCAGTTGTATCACTGACAGATATCCCCTTTACTAATATTAATTTTTCCACCTAGAATATTTTTTTCGTTCGATTCGTCGTCTTCGAGATTTAGTTGTCTCAAGTTCAAACACTGTGTATATACCATTTTTACAATTTTTGTTATTCTAATCATTATATATGGCTTTTGTATCATTAAAACTACTGTCGACTCAGTAAGGATTTCTGGTTGGATGTTTGAAAGTGCCTTAACGCCCTAATCTTGCCAGATGAAATAAATGCATAAATAAATAAATAATCATTTATTCCACCTCCATTTCCAATGAGTTCTCTAAACCATCGTTTCCCTACACAGGTAGAATCCTATACGCTTCCTACCACCTGCATTCCGCCTCTAGACTCTTCCCAGTATTCATCCCACCTCCTTTCTAATGTCACATAACCTCCCAATCCATCTGTATCAGAATCCCTCTAATAGAAAATATTACAGCACCATCATCCACACAGATTTTGAAGGACACGCGCATCACCTCCTCAAGACGAGATCATAATTTTTCGAATCAATATCTATTATTTATATTTTTTAATTGTATTAATCAACGGCTAAACAGCGGAAACAAGGCCACAGCAAACCCCTTCCTCCTCCTCTGTTGGAGAGCTTTAAATAACGAATAACAAAGAAAATGTGTGCATATAGAAGGCAGTTGGCGGGCTACATCTATCTATACATTCATTCGTACATACATACATACATACTCCGCAACCCACCATACGGTGGTTGGCGAAGCGTACCTTGAACCACTGCTAGACATTTCCTTTCCTTTCCACTTGCTAATAGAGTCAGAGAAAAGCAACCGAGTGTATGCTTCCTCACGAGCCCTCATTTATCTTGTCTTCGTGGTCCTTCCGCGAGATGTATGTTGTTGGCAGTAGAGTTGTTGTGCTGTCTACAAGTGCTGGTTGTCTAAATTTTCTTAATAGTGTTTCGTGAAAAGCCGCTCGACCAATACTAAATAATATATCGCGCAACTGTTCTGTATGCAGTTTTGTTTATAGTCTAGCTACACTTTCTTAGAGTTTTCTCAATAATCCGACGTTAACCAGTAAAGTGTTTTCGCTTCAAATTATACTAAAATGTTGGCCGCAAGGGACCTGAATTCTGTCGTCTGGCAGCGTGCATTGTTGAGCAACATATTTTACCACCGCCACCAAGGCCGTTGTGGAAACCATTAGACTCAACAATCATTTTCAACTCCCACGTATTGTACGTAATCTGGAGAATAACGGCTGCGTTAGTGACATTTTAGGACCCTATGTACAGTTTATCCATTTACATTTACACTATCTGATCGAAAGTATCCGAAATCACTTATGTACCGCGGAACTCACCACTAGATGCCACGAGAGATGGACCCACCAGTATGGAGGGAGGCGGGAAGTATTACACATACATGCAACCATTACGCTTCCTATACCTCTTCCTGTTCACTCACACAACCCAAATTCACTCACATTTAATTTTATTTTATTTCGCAAGTTATCATTATCTCCGTTCCTCATATTTATTTCTTTTACATTCAACAATTTTATGTTAACACCATTATTTTTTTTTGTAAATGAGAAATATTAAGTGTTGAATCGGCTGCTGTGGGAGATCAGAAGCGACACAAGCAAGGAAGGTGAGAAGTTGCGATGGCCAGGGACAGGAATACAAAGCAACTGTACAAAATATTTCAAGATTAATATAACTCTTTGTTTCTAAAAAGAAAATAAATATAACATAATTTGAGGTGCTACTTGTGCCTCCTACAAGCAATTTCTGTTCCCGGCTACCACTCGCAGAACGCAGGCTATCAGCTTCCAGGTTGCTCTCGAAGTCTGCAACCGAACTGGGCCCGAGCAGCGACCGGCGACTGGTTCGACGCGCGGATCAGCGCCTTCTTGATGCCGTTTCACGGGCTGTGCTGGTCAGTGCGCAGTCGATGCGTTAGGACTGCACATTAACACCCGTTTAATCTCTTGTTTTGTATAATCAAAACTAAGCAAGAATACAAAATAATGTAAATGCACTTACCAGCCGGCCGAAGTGGCCGTGCGGTTAAAGGCGCTGCAGTCTGGAACCGCAAGACCGCTACGGTCGCAGGTTCGAATCCTGCCTCGGGCATGGCTGTTTGTGACGTCCTTAGGTTAGTTAGGTTTAACTAGTTCTAAGTTCTAGGGGACTAATGACCTCAGCAGTTGAGTCCCATAGTGCTCAGAGCCATTTGAACCATTTGAAATGCACTTACCACACGGCTCTGAAACAAAATCACCAACTGCGAATGGAAAATGTACACCTCAGAACAATCGCCCTCCGCGCTAAGAGGAGGGAATGAAAAGTGCAGTAAAATAATGTGTTGTCAATAGAGAAGTAGTAACAGCTGAATGAGTATCTCAGGAGGCCACAGTGAATTCGAACGTGTACATGCTACTGGATGTCAACTGAGTAGCGCTAGACCTGATGTACTGACGGATAGGTACCGTTGACGATTGTGGAGGGTGGTTAAAAAATCGCATAAAATCAGAGAAAGGAATCACTCGTGGGTTACAAAGTGCCACCAGCAGTCCACTTTGCACAATCTACACTGAAGCGCCAAAGAAACTGGTATTGGCATGCGTATTCAAATACAGAGATATGTAAGCAGCCGGAATACGGCGCTGCGGTCGGCAACGCCTGTATAAGACAACCGAATATCTGGTGGAGTTGTTAGGACGGTTATTGCTGCTACAATGGCTGGTTATCAAGATTTAAGTGAGTTTGAACCTGATGCTATAGTGCGCGCAAGAGCGAGGGGACACAGTCTCTTCGAGGTAGCGACGAAGTGGGGATTTTCCCGTACGACTATTTCACCAGTGCACCGAGAATATCAGGAATCCGGTAAACATCAGATCTCCGACATCACTGCGGCCGGAAAAAGATCCTGCAGGAACGGGACTAATGACAACTGAAGACAATTGTTCAACGTGACAGAAAAGCAACCCTTGCGCAAATTGCTGCAGATTTCAGAGCTAGGTCATCAACAAGTGTCAGCGCGCGAACCATTCAACGAAACACCGTCGACATGGACTTTCGGAGCCGAAGGCCTACTCATGTACCCTTGATGACGGTACGACACAAAGCTTTACGCCTCGTCTGGGCCCTTCAACACCAAAATTCGACTGTTGATGCCTGGAAACATGTTGCCTGGTCGGACGAGTCTCGTTTCAAAATGTATCGAACGGATGGACGTGTACGGGTATGGAGACAACGTCATGAATCAATGAACCCTGTATGTTAGCAGGGGACTGTTCAAGCTGGTGGAGGCTCTGTAACGGTGTGGGACGTGTGCAGTTGGAGTGATATGGGACTCTTGATACGACTCTGACAGGTGACACACATGTAAGCATCCTGTCTGGTAACCCGCATCCATTCATGTCCATTGTGCATTCCGACGAACTTGGGCAATCCCAGCAGGTCAATGCAACATCCCACACGTCCAGAATTGCTACAGAGTGGCTCCAGGAATACTCGTCTGAGTTTAAACACCTCCGCTCGCCACCAGACTCCCTATAGATGAACAATATTGAGCATATCTGGAATGTCTTGAAACGTGCTGTTCAGAAGAGATCTCCACCCCCTCGTTCTCTTACGGATTTATGGACAGCCCTGCAGGATTCATAGCGTCAAATCCCTCCAGCACTACTTCAGACGTTAGTCGAGTCAGTGCCACGTCGTGTTGCGGCACATCTGCAATCCCGCCGGGGCCCCACCGTGTGGTGCTTGGCGGAAGGTATCCTGTATCACTACTAGTCATTCCCTTTCCTGTTCCGTTCGCAAACAGAGCTGCGCGCGGAGTGGCCGCCCGGTTAGAGGAGCCATGTCACTAATTGCGCGACCCCTCCCGCCGGAGGTTCCAGTCCTCCCTAGGGCATGGGCGTGTGTGCTGTCTTTAGAGTAAGTTAGTTTAAGTAGTGTGTAAGTATAGGGACCGATGACCTTAGCAATTGGGTCCCTTAGAAATTCACACGTACCTTCTTCTTCGCAAACAGAGCGAAGGAGAAATGACTGTCTGTCTCCATACGAGCCTTAATCTATCTGATCTTATATTCGCTGTCCGTAAACGAAATGTACGTTGGCGGCAGTAGAATAGTTCTGCAGTCAGCCTAAAATGCCAGTTCTCTACATTTTCTCACTTGTACTCCTCGAAAAGAACGTCACCTTCCCTCCAGTGATTCTCATTTGAGTTCCCGAAGCCTCTCCATAGTACTTGCGTGTTGTTCAAACCTACTGGCGAGAAAAGGAGCAGCCTGCCTCTGAATTGCTTCGATGTCTTTCTTTAATGCGTCCTGGTACAGATCCCAAACGCTCTATCAGTTCCCAAGAACAGGTCACACTAGCGTCCTATATGAAGTCTCCGTTATAGATTGACAACTCTCTCCTAAAATACTCTCAATAAACAGAAGTCGACGATTCGCCTTCTCCACTACAGTATTTACAGGATCATTCCATTTTATATCGCTTTGCAATGTTACATCTAGGTATTTAATCGACGTAACTGCACGAAGTAGCACATTTGAAGCTGTAATCGAATGTTATGAGTTCGTTTTTCCTATTCATCTACATTAACTTACATTTTTCTACATTTAATTGCCATTCATGTCACCATCTAGAAATATTTTCTAAGTCATCTTGTATCCTTCTACAGACACCCAACACCACCTTACCATACACTACAGCAGTAGTAGGGCAAGGGCAGCACAGCCCCACTCTGCATTGTTGCCAAATTTATTCAAGATGGCGGATCCAAGATGACGGCGATAGAAGTAGTAAAGTCGCAATGACGTCAGGGTAGGAAGTTGAAATTCTGGCGGGAATATAGGTCGATTGGGCTACATTCACTAACCTAAGAAAATGGCAGGGAAATTTTGGTGGGAAGTTCAAATTTTCACGGGAAGATCAGATATAGATTCCACTAACCTAAGAAAATGGTGGGAAAATTTTGGCGTGAAAATAGGTCACTAGTGCGACCTCCACTAACCTAAGTCATCCAGCCACAGCGTCTTCCTTGGAATTGGCGGGAAAAGGACTCACTCTGAGCTGGGCTGCTGGATAGGATGCTCGCAAGTCTATTTTGCATCCAGTGTTTATTTAAACAATTTGAGTTGTCATAACCAGTGGTTCCTTCCAGTGTGTTCACTGAGGTCCGGAGTCAAACTGCCCTAGTAAACAGTGCCGCCATCAGAGGGCACTGTCATCCCTCTGTGACATAATTTAAGATGGCGCTCTCGAGAATAACGGTGGGAACCAATAGAAACCCTGAATCCAGTCACATGTTAGACTTCAGGCAGTAGTATGGTGGTATCTGCTAACATCATTGGTGGGGGTATAGGGCAGGCTCACCAGCTTTTTGACCTCAGGCTCCCTCAGTCAGCCAGCAGCAGAAAAAGAAGTTATAGTCCAAATATTATTCTTATTAATATCATCATTATTTTTCAAGGCTACACCTATAATGATGATATTGACATGTGTAATACATTGGCTATAACGAGAGAGGTATGAAATAAAGCACAAACACAGTTTGACATTATATAATACATTCATTATTTGTTTAAATATCATACATTGAATGCATTATTTCAAAAGAATCATCAGATTCTTTCTTTATCTTCTTCTTTACACCAGTACAGTATTTCCGAAACAAAACTTTTTGAAATGCAATAAATTCCGCACATATCTCCCTCAAGGCAATGGGTGCCTCACAGTACTGGGTTTTTTTGCATGAAAATTTAATCTGTTTCTTTTTTGGTTATGCATTTATGTGCAAAAAAGGTTCTGCTCCAAACCCTATCCACATGTAAGAAGTTTACGTCATTGTATGCAGAGTCTATGTTCAACAACCAATGACTCAATCTCTAGTGCAATGCATAGTGCAGTATCCAGATTGTATTAGTTCAAACCTGAGGTGTCTCATAGGTAAACACACTTGTCACCTGATTTCACACATAGTGCAGAGTCATCATACACTGTTCTAATAGATAGTGTCACACCAGTAAGGCAAATGTTGGGGCGATACAAGTTGGATAATACTCTGTAGCCATCTGCTGACTGACGTAGCACTCTGCATGACATATTTCGCCACAGTCGCACTCAGAAATAGTCACATTAGCACCCTTCATTGCATTTTCAATTTCTATTCTCATATGCAAGCCCCGGTCCTGATGTGCTTATATAGCCACATTTACACGTTTCGTTCCACTGGCAGTTAAATTGTATGTAGAACGAAAAAGCACGTGTACACTTCATGCCTTGTTATCCACAGGATCTGCAGTCTGTGCCTGCACTAGCACAGGGATGTTTTGCTGAGATGGGTCATATGTCAGTGACCAGTACTGTCCTCCATCTTGATGTTGTTTGGGACCACCAGCAGCATTCGATGTGTTGGGAGCAGACCATGTGTCCTCATCACACAAATCAATGAGTGGGACAGACAACATCAGCTCCATGTCCTGCTCCAGCAAGTGGGCTGTGTGCTCTAGACAATCCCATGTGGTCACTACAGGTTCAGACACACTGCTGCCGCAGGTCCACAGTTCCGTGCAGGTCTCGACAAGATGGCAGCTGAGGTTGCTGCAGGTCCAGGTGCAGCAGAGGTCGACATGTTGGCGCTCGACACTGCAGGCCTGGACGCATCGAGGGCTACTGCTGAACAAAGATGATAATAATGATCGTGCTAACCACACACAAAGATGTGATATGGGGTACTTACTTTTCCGTTTCTTCCTGCCCTAAGGGCTGTCTTGGATTGTGACTGCTGTTGACACTTCATGATTGTTCTTCTTCTTCATCTTCTTCTTCTCCTGCTGCTGCTGCTGGCTAGCTCAGGGAGACTGAGGTGACAGAGCTGCTGAGCCTTCCCTGTACCCCTGCCACTGACATTACCAGATACTATTGACCTACTGGCCAATGTCTAACACGTGACTGGATTCAGGGTCCGTATTGGTTCCCACCATTTTCCCCAGACTGCCATCCTGGATTATGTCGAGGGAAGGACAACAGTGCCCTCTGGTGGTGGTACTGTGTACTAGGTCAGTTAGACTCTGGACCCCATGGTGAACACACTAAATGTAGATACTGCCCATGACAACTCAAATTCTATAAATAAACATTGCATGCAAGATAAAGACTTACATCCATCCTATCCATCAGCCCAGCACAGAGTGAGTCCTTCTCCCGCCAATTCCAAGGAATAGGTGGTGGTTGGATGACTAAGGTTAGTACAGGTAGCCCAATTGACCCATTTTCCCAACAATATTTTCCTGCCATATTCTTAGGTTAGTGGAAGTAGCCCAGCTTATCTATTTGCCCACCAAAATTTGGCAACAATGCAGAGTGGGGCCGTGCCACCCTTGCCCTTCTACTACAGTACTAGGGCAACAAGTACATCACCCCACTCTGCATTGTTGCCAAATTTATTCAAGATGGCGGGTCCAAAATGGTGGTGTAAGATGTGGCAATGATGTCACAGTGGGAAGTTCAAATTTTGGCGGGAAAAAAGGTCGATTGGGCTCCCTCTACTAACCTAACTCCCTCCCCTCCACTCTCCTCCCCCTCCATCCCAAGAAAATGGCAGAAAAAATGTCATTTCGGCTACCTCCACTAACCTAAGCGAGTGGCAGCAAAAGTTTGGTGGGAAAACAGGTCAATTGGGCTACCTCCACTACCATAAGTCACCCAACCACCACCTCTTCTGTGGAATTGGTGGGAAAAAGGCACAGTGGCGTCCAGTGCTGGAGAGGAAACAGTGTATTTCATTTGTTTTCGGTGGGAAGTTGGAACAATTTATTTAGGGATGGATTTCATATAGGTGCAAAAAGGGCTCACTATACTTTCAGCTACCTTGTTTCAACTACTTTTTCAAGATAATCTGACTACCGTCCGCCCCCGGTAGCTGAGTGGTCAGTGCGACAGAATGTCAGTCCTAAGGGCCCGGGTTCGATTCTCGGCTGGGTCAGAGATTTTCTCTGCTCAGGGACTGGGTGTTGTGTTGTCCTAATCATCATCGTTTCATCCCCATCGACTCACAAGTCGCCGAAGTGGCGTCAAATCGAAAGACTTGCATCCGGCAAATGGTCTACCTGACGGGAGGCCCTAGCTACACGACATTTTTTTTTTAATCTGACTACGCCTTTTCACATCCAAAATACATACTCATGGATCAGTGTATAAGGGAATTACGATTTTTAGTAGATCAGTGAATGGATCATTTCTCCAGCCAGTAATTTGACAAATACAGAGAAGGTTTGTTTTTTAACTACAGTGTATCTCTACATTTTTTACTGTAAACTACCTCTTTTATGGCTTTAACAATTAGTTCTGTTCCTTCTGGCAGTTCTTCTAGACGAGAGCATTCGGGGAATTTAATTTTTCCTCTTATTTCCCGCATGACACTATTGTTATAACACACCATGTCCTCCTAGGTGTAGATTGGTAGCTCTTCTGCTGCACATTATTGTGGATTTTCGACATAGAAAATTCCACTTTATATGGTAAAGCCACACGATTTTTATATTTCTTCGAAATAGTTTCCAGTGCTTCTTTGCTGTTTTTTCCCATATCCCTCTTGCTGTCATTCCCATATAGGAGAAAAGGCAGCTTCGCCTTGACAACATTTCTTGCAGCGACGAAATCGGAGAATTTACTACGTAGATAATAGTTAAATGAGCCACAAAAGGCGGTGGTAAGTGTCCATATGTTAGAGTACTAACCGAAAACGACGGACTGGAGCATGTTTAAGGAACAAACCTTCTCTGTTTTTGTGAAATTACTGGCTGGAGAAATAAATAGATGATTCAGATGTGGTTTTATGTTATAAGTTAAAAATTAAATTGGACATTATGAAAACTACACCTGACAAAAATAAGGAAAGGGTTGTTTTCTGTATGTAAATGTATATGTAAGAGTTAATAAAGATTAGGTACTAGAATATTTGTTTGTCTTATTCGCTGATCTACCAAAAGTCCTAAGATATTCCCTATGTACAGTGATCCGTGGGTATGTATTTCGGGTGTGAAAATGGGTAATTGGACGACCTTGAAAAAGAAGATAGCTGAAAGTATAGTGAGCCCCTTTTCGTACCTATATGAAATCCATCCCCAAATAAATTGTTCCAACTTCGCACTGAAAAAAAAGTACATTTCTTCCTCTCCAGCAGCTGGACATAGACTTAGTCCTTTCCCTCCCAATTACTAGGAAGGAGTGCCGGTTGAATGTGTTAGGTTAGTGGATGTAGCTCAATTGACCTATTTTCCCAGTAAACTTTTCCCGCTACTTTCTTAGATTAGTGGAGGTGGCCCAGGTGGCCTTTCTTCCGCCATTTTCGGGGGGGGGGGGAGGAAGGGGGGAGAGGGGAGGGGAGGAGATGGGGTTAGGTTAGTGCATGGAGCCCAACTGACCTTTTTTTCCTGCCAAAATTTGAACTTCCCACCATGATGTCATTGCAACATTGTAACATCTATCGCCGCCATCTTTGATCTGCCATCTTGAATAACTTTGGCAACAATGCAGAGAGGGATGATGTCCTTGTTGCCCTACTACTCACAGAAAATCAGCAAACAGCCGCAGATTGCTGCTTATCCTGTCCATCAGGTCATTTATGTACCATATATAGAAAATAATAGTGGTCCTATCACACATCCCTAGGGCACTCCTCACGATACCCTTGTATCTGCTGAACACTCTCTGTCGAAGACCACACGCTATGTTCTATTACTTAACAAGTCTTCGAACCATTCACCTATCAGGGTATCTATTCCATATGCTTGTACGTTTGTTGACAGTCTGTGGTGGGGCATCGTATCAAATGCGTTTCGGAAATCTAGAAATATCGAATCCGCCAGTTAGCATTATAGGATGTGAGAGAAGGGAAAGCTGAATTTCAGTCAAGCAATGAGCTGATTTGTGGACAGAAGCTTTTCTGTCTCAAGGAAATTTATAACATTCGAACTGAGAATATTCTGAATTCTGCAGCAAACTGATGTTACAGATATTGGTCTGTAATTTTGTGGATCCGTTCTTTTACCCTTCTTATAAACAAGAGTTACTTGCGCTTTTTCCAGTCGATTGGGAAACATGTAAACATTTGTAATTACAATGAAATGAATAGCCCTAGCTGCATACAGGCATTGGTATAAGTCAATGGGGAGAGTTGAAAATGTGTGCCCTGTCCGGTACTCGAACCCGGGATCTCCTGCTTACATGGCAGATGCTCTATCCAGCTGAGCCACCGAAGACGCAGAGGATGGGGCGACTGCAGGGACTTATCACTAGCACGCCTCCCGTGAGACCCACATTCCCAACTTCTTGTCCCGCACTATATTCTTAGTGCCCCTGCCCATTATACTCATTACTCGCGGCTTTTTGCCGATTCTCGTGAGTTCGATCACTGTTTGTGCATCCGCACAGAAGAAGATGGTCAAATGGCCGCTGATCCTTAACTATATATATTTATGAAGATGGTATCTGTTCTTTCAGACATATCCGAAAGAACAGTAACCATCTTCATAAATATATGTAAACATTTGTGTTCTAACGGTTAAGACTTATCCAGAATGAGATTTTCACTCTGCAGCGGAGTGTCCGCTCATAAGAAACTTCCTGGCAAATTAAAACGGTGTGCCGGACCGAGACTCGAACTGTGCCCTCAGATGGTAGAGCACTTGCCCGCGAAAGGCAAAGGTCCCGAGTTCGAGTCTCGATCCGGCACACAGTTTTAATCTGCCAGGATGTTGCATTAATATTTATGTTCAAAATTAACTTTAGTGTTCCAAATTTGATTGTACAGCATAATATGGTTAGCTGTTTCAATGTCTGGTTAGAAAATACGTTTAGCGTAATCCAGGAATTGAAGGCAGAGGCGGGGAGAAAGGAAAAGAAAGGGAAGTAACTAATTATATCAGCTGCATCACGACTTCACTCAGGATCAGCGGCAACGATTGAGCATGTGTCTCGATCCAGTACTCGAATCCCGAATCTCCTGCTTACTATGCGGTTGAATTAACCACTGCGCCATCTGGACACAGTGTTTATTGCAAATACGTGAACTATCTCGGCGCACTTCCCGACCGACTCACATCCCCCCCCCCCCCCCCCTTGCGCCTAGTATCCGCAGTCCCCGTCCATATCCTCCATGCTCGCTAATTTTAGTTTCTCGCTGGAGGGCAAACGTAAAGGTGCATTCGCACTTAAGGTTGAGGATTCATTGTCCATCGAGGCGCATCAGTTATATGAATGTGTAGTGCCTGTTCTTTCGAACATGTCCGAAAGAACAAACACCACACATTCATTCAATGGATGTAATAGATTTCTGTTCACATTGTACCGGCCGTTGTGGCCGAGCGATTGTAGGCGCTTCAGTCTGGAACCGAGCTGCTGCTACGGTCGCAGGTTCGAATCCTGCCTCGGGCATGGATGTGTGTGATGTCCTTAGGTTAGTTAGGTTTCAGTAGCTCTAAGTTCTAGGGGACTGATGACCTCAGATTTTCAGTCCCATAATGCTCAGAGCCATTTGAACCATTTGTTCACATTGGGATGCTTGATTTCTTGAATCCCACTGACTCTCACCATTGGGGTGCTTGACCTCTGTGAGCATTCGTGGACAATGTACCTTATCAGTTACTGTATTAATAATGGTTGTAGGGTGGCTACCGAAATCAAGCATTCCGATGGTTTGGTGACTAGCCACAATCAACCCCACAGGGAACGGAAAACTACTATACCGCACAAATAGCCTGCTTGCCAAAATTGTCCGTCCACATTACCCGCATTCGGGAGGACGACGGTTCAAACCCGTCTCCGGCCATCCTGATTTAGGTTTCCCGTTATTTCCCTAAATCGCTTCAGGAAAATGCCGGGATGGTTTCTTTGAAAGAGCACGGCCGATTTCCTTCCTCATCCTTCCCTAATCCGAGCTCGTGCTCCATCTGTAATGGCCTCGTTGTTCACGGGTCTGTAAACATTAATCTCCTCCTACTCCATACTACTTGTACTTTACAATCACATTTGCCACACTCAAATAACCTCTAAACATCAATATCAACCGCTAGAACGCAAAGGTTTGCACTTATATCGTAAATGGCATGTAGACGCAAATGTGCAGGTTTTTAATTTTAAAAACTGGCACACTTGCTATTTGTCGATTACAGCGCCATCTACCACAAATGGATTAAACCGTACTCATTTTTTGCCCATAGAATCCGAATATACGATAAAAATGGGGGTTCACATTTTGAAAGTAGGAAGTTCACCCCGTCCACGCAGGAGGGGTGGTTAAGAAGTGGTCAGTTGCAGCACAGACATATGTACCCTTTACCAATATTAACTTTTCACACACAACATTTTTTCGTACTATGCGTCGTTTCTGATATATTTAGCACTCCGTCTTCAGGCCACAAGTGGCCCATCGGGACCATCCGACCGCCGTGTCATCCTCAGACGAAGATTGTGATAGGAGGGGCGTGTGGTCAGCACACCGCTCTCCCGGTCGTTAGGATGGTTTTCTTTGACCGAAGCCGCTACTATTCGGTCGAGTAGCTCCTCAGTTAGCATCACGAGGCTGAGTGCAGCCCGAAAAATGGCAACAGCCCAGGGCGGCCTGGACGGTCACCCATCCAAGTACCAGCCACGCCCGAAAGCGCTTAACTTCGGTGATCTGACGGGAACCGGTGTTTCCACTGCGGCAAGGCCGTTGTCTTTTTGATATATTTAGACGTCTCAAATTGAAACAAACACCCTGTTTATACACAGAATGGTCATATGGTCATAAACAGTCAGAAGAACTTGTAAGGGTTTTGCAGCGTTGTTTGTAACAAAAATAAAAAATAAATAAATAAAAAAAAAGTGTTTAAATGGCTCTGAGCACTAATGGAACTCAGATGAGGTCATCAGTCCCCTAGAACTTAGAACTACTTAAACCTAAGGACATCACACACATCCATGCCCGAGGCAGGATTCGAACCTACGACCGTAGCGGTCGTGTGGTTACAGACAGTAGCGCCTAGAACCGCTCGGCCACTCTGGCCGGCGCTGAAATGTAATCTTTACATAAAAAAATTCGATACATTGCTCCGTTTCCGATTTAATCAGCGTTAAATTTAAGCAATCAGGCCGTCCCTCCGTGTGCAGTTAATGTCAGTTGTTCCCATAGTGTAGACGATTGCGTACGAGACGACTGGCTCGGGTTCGATTCTTACTATAGTCCCATCTCGTTTTTGTATCACTCTCTTGTTCGGTTATAGGAAACCAAACGACGCACAAGTTTGGCGACACCGCCTCTGGCGGCCGCTTGAATCTGCGCGCGTAACGGCCTGATTGACTAACGTCAATGGTAATTTTTTTCTTAAAAATTATTTGTCAGCACAACCTTCCCTGCAACGTCCTGACAAGCTTTTCAGATTGTTTATAACCAGCCTGTATATTGTGAAAAGTAATAGTCATGTAACATTCGCCAGGGGTACGTCTGCAGATTTCTCGCCATTAAGAATGAAACACTGTTTCCTGGAAACTGTTTAATCAAGTCACAAAGCTGGTCTGAAATGAAATTCTGTTTCCTGGAAACTCTTTAATCCAGTCACGAAGTTGGTCTGATATTCCGTACACTCGTGTTTTGCTCATTAGGTAGCAGTGCGAACTGTATCGAATTCCTTCCGTAAATCAACGAACACGGCGTCAAACTGGGCGCCGGCAGAGGCACGCAGAGTAACGTGGCCGGTAGATGAGCCATCAGCAGGGCACGCGTGGGTAGAACGATAGTGATGGAGGTTGCGTGGGGAGCTGCTGTAGGGAAAATACCGACCGCTGGAGGGGTAGTGCCGTTCCATACTGAAGTCTTTGCTCAGATTTTTCTAAGTGCCCACGCCCACTTCCGCATGGTGCCCACTCAAAAAGATCTCCTGGCACCCCTACGTTGGTTATTGTCTAAAAAGAATTCCGCTGAAAACGCAGCAATTTATTTTCGTCTCGGTTGTTACCAATTTATAACTTACAGAGATGCGTCATGAGTGGCGTATTTTGAGTAATACCTACATTTCTATTGTTACCATGTTAAAATTTGCTTCTTTTGCCGAAGCACAGCGAAGTTTACGCAATGTCACCTCACAAGCATGTTGTGCAGACGCAGTTGCGAGGGAATACTGAAACAGCGGTTTATTAAGTGTGTTAATTGAGAAGCTAATGAAAAGTAACGACAGCTTGTGGAAAAGCACATCCTTTGTACAAAAACGTGTAGCGTCTTCAGTTACTTTTTTTTTTTTTTTAACCCACATCATTTCTCGTTTCATCAGCTATCGATGGCCCTTAAAAATTACATTATTTCGTTGAAAAAGTCTGTAGTTAGAGGAACGACCATACGGCAAAATGTTTTTCTCTTTGCATACTGTCATTTGCCAAAATCTCGTTTCGCTATCTGAAACCGTTTATGAAATATGAGGAATGTTGTAGATATTTCATTCTGGCTTTATCATTGGCGCGCGCGACAGCAACATACCAGGTGATCAAAAAGTCAGTATAAATTTGAAAACTGAATAAATCACGGAATAATGTAGATAGAGGGGTAAAAATTAGCACACACGCTTGGAATGACACCACCAAAAAAATACAAAAGTTCAAAAAATGTCTGACAGATGGCGCTTCATCTGATCAGAAAAGCAATAATTAGCATAACAAAGTAAGATAAAGCAAAGATGATGTTCTTTACAGGAAATGCTCAACATGTCCACCATCATTCCTCAACAATAGCTGTAGTCGAGGAATAATGTTGTGAACAGCATTGTAAAGCATGTCCGGAGTTATGGTGAGGCATTGGCGTCGGATGTTGTCTTTCAGCATCCCTAGAGATGTCGGTCGATCACGACACACTTGCGTCTTCAGGTAACCCCAGAGCCAATCAATAATCGCACGGACTGAGGTCTGGGGACCTGGGAGGCCAAGCATGACGGAAGTGGCGGCTGAGCACACGATCATCACCAAACAACGTGCGCAAGAGATATTTCACGCGTCTAGCAATATGGGGTGGTTCTAATAAAACCCCATGTCATTCCAAGCATGTTTGTCAATTTTTACCTCTCTATCTACATTATTCCGTGGTTTATTAAGTTTTCAAATTTATACTGACTTTTTGATCACCCGGTATATCGTACGCACCAAATATAAAATCATAACGACCCCTATTTTTCTTTGCAAACTTTTTCGAATTTCACGTAGAGTCTTAAATGTAGATATCACAATAACTATGGCCATTAACGAAATAATTGTCATGTCATCATAAAGCTGACACATGAAGCTATAAGTACCGCAAAAATGAGATGCTTTCACAGAATATTTTCTGTAAAATCGTTTGCGCGTGCATTTACATTCTGTCACCGCAGCGTGTCGCGGACCAGCCGAAAGCAGGCGAACAAGCAAGGCCTCTCCTTCCGAAAGTAGCCCAGCGCCTCAGTCGGAAACAGCATTGCGCATCAGCCTCCATATACAGCGCTGACCATATCTACTGG
Organism: Schistocerca serialis cubense; assembly: GCF_023864345.2. NCBI lineage: Eukaryota > Metazoa > Arthropoda > Insecta > Orthoptera > Acrididae > Schistocerca > Schistocerca serialis. The sequence continues at coordinate 572,503,101 of NC_064640.1, read as the reverse complement.
CTTTGTCTCTCGTGTTATATTAGACGAACGATCCACTCAATGTACATTAATTAGAGTGGAAAGTGAGCGGCTATAGGCAGCAAGGAATTACTGATACCATTGCTTCGCTTCCCTGACAAATTGCCCGTATAACATGTCTTCGGTCACGGCAGTCCAGCAAGCAGCGTTGATGTCTGCGATCTCGCGTGGAGGGGATTACCTAACAGCATATCCAATCTCTTTTCGATTACCTGCCACGATGCTTAGAGTTATTGACTGCAGCACTCCTGGACGCTAGTTTTCTGCTATCAACCCGAGGAGCCGCTCTGTCTGTGAACCCCGAGTGTCCTGCGGCGGTGGCGGCGAGTAGTCGCTGCGCGGCCACGCCTCTGCTCTCGCGCATGCGCAGTAGGACCAGCGCCGCGAAGGCTGGCGCGCGTCGCGGCGGCGCCGTCATTGCTAGCTGCGAAGCCGGCGAGACAGGTCATAGCTGCGGCTGCTGCCATGGTGCCACCAGCATTCGAGGACGCCGGCAAACAGGCTGGCATCGCCGTATGGAGAGTCGAGGTGAGTAGCGAGCTGTCACTAATGTTTAATAACAAAGCAGTTACGTAAAAGATGGAACATTTTTTTCTAGAATCAGGTGTTCACTGCTTCATTGAAGATCATTTCACTCGCGAGGTTGTCAAATATGTAATTAAAATTAGAATACTTCAAAAAATTACAGAAATGCTACATTGCTAAGAGGAAACATATTGCACGCTTCTGAATACCCAACAGTAATATGTAAATACTTAATTTCTGCACTAGATAAACTTTTTTTTTCATATATAGCACAACGCGTGTCGGGAAAGTCTCATTTTCAAGTGCTATGGAATTTACCGTAGTATTTGTTGTGATGTGTGTGTGTGCACTGTTCTGCTTCACTCACCCTGCAGACGTGTTTTTATGATCTTCAGTTATTGTGACTACTTCAGTATGCAGAAAATCGCACATATGCAAAACGTCGTCCACACTGTTTGCTTTACGTTAAATCATAACATATTGTGATAAACAGTGTGAATGATGTTTTGCGTTTTTATGGACTTCTGCCTAGTGGAGACGGTACAGTAACGTAAGATCATATAAAGACGACACAGGGCAGAACACCACACTTGCAGATATGACATCCAACACTAATGTGAATTTCTACAGTACTAAAAAATAGGAATGGTTTCCAGAAACGCGTGATACTACCAATGAAAACACGTCAATGTTACAATAACGTACTGTTTAAGTAATTGACAGTTCTAGGCTTCGTAAAAATACATTGTTTATAATAGATGAAGTAAAGTTGCTCATATTATGCTTTAACCACGTTGCCGTCTTTTTCTCGCTGAAAAATTTCCAGAAAATATCAAACGTATTGTAAGAATAAATCTGTCGTTCGTGACAATCCTACTCAATCCCTTCAGTTCCTGATCACAGAAACTGGGGCTGGGCCGTGAGAATTATTTAAATAACAAATATACTAACTTAAATTGTTAAAGTTTGACGCATCATTGCGACAGCTCATCTTGTTTGATTCACCGTGCAGTCAATACAAAAAAGGAATTAATGTAGTATTTCGGTAAGGAAGTGCTGTTAGTTTGTATTCATAACATAAATGTAATCGTTGCTGGAAAACCGCGGCAACACCCACTTGTGCAAGTCTTGTGTCCCTGATAAACTCAAACGCGCTGCGATCCCAATGGTATCCTCTCTTGTTAATGTCGTGTGTTGTGGATGACTGAGTCCCTGTAGTGTAAACTAGCACGCCTGTGGATGTAGCTTGCCTTGTTGTGCATTGTTGACAAATTACTTCGTATGACTCAGCCTGACATATCGTCCTCTTGTCAGTAAATGCTTTCCCACAATAAATATACATCCGAAGAATAGGTTTGTTTCCGCAGCACAAGTGTTTACATCTTGTAAGGCCCTTTCCTATCTGTATACGCTAATATAACGATAACGCAACGCGTTAGTAAGCCACAGGTTAGGGAGAGCCAGCTAAATGCTCTGTTGTGCAACTGTGCGCACCACGCCGCAGATGTTTTGACATTTTAAGCTATTTAATTTGGCGAAATCACAGGTGCAAGAACGGCTTCCGCTGCAATGTTTTCGTGTATGTCTTCGAGTTACACTAAAATAGGGCACTGTACGGCATTCACGCAGCAAAACTGAGCAGAATTTAGCTGTTGAAATGAACATTTTTTTTAGCACTGTCACTAAACATGAAGTGAGTTTGTCGCAACAATCCTATAGTCAGTCCGCAGTAGTAAACGTTTTATCAGACTAGAAAGATTGATTTACTTGTAAGTCTTAGGATGTTTCAATCCATGTTTCCTCCATAACAGATTCCTGTGTTTAGATTTTCCGAGTTATCGTATGTATAAATTAATTTAAATGGAAAATGTGGAACGTCTGCTGGCACAGTTTCGGCAGCCGAAATGTTTTTATAATTGATAAAGTACGCCATACCATTGCTTCTTTTGGATACCTACCAAATTGACTCACCACGTTACAGAAAAGTTTTAGCGTTTATAAAACAGACAGAATTAATATTTCTTTCTAGTCGTAATATGTAAAATATTTATGTAATCGAATGACATCCATCTGCAGTGTATTGTTGCAGAGTTCATTTTTTCACTCGTGCACAACTACTACCGCGTAGTCTGATTATTGTACCTGCTATGACAGACTAAACACTGGGAAGAAACTCCTTTCGGAAGAAAATTATATGGCATCCGCTGCAGAACTCCCTAGTACTAAATGACTGAAATAGCTGTTCGATAAACGAAAGGGTCTCTCGTTATGGTATTACACACTCTGCAATCACTCACAACCGTAATCAGTGTGTATCCAGAGATATTAGCGTGAACGACCACACAAAATTAGTTTTTGGTTAGGCAAATAACAAACTGAAATTCTTTGGAAGAATCTTTAGTAACTGAAATTTACTTGGGGAAGATGCGACATACAAAACTTGTTCTTAGATTCTCGAATATTACTCGTTATTGTGGGATCCATACAATATGATATGAAGATCGAAATATCTAGAATCATACTCTCACTGGTTCGTTCTATCTAGTCATCACAGAAGCAGAACAGTGTTGTCAGAAGCTATAAAATGCAATGTTCCTCACTGAAGAGTTTTACTGTCGAAATCCTGAGAAACAAAGCTTAAAGAAGAGGCAAGAAAAATCGCACTTCCTCACATACATCTCGGAAGCGACTGACAGCATACATGGACATTCATTGAGATTGCATTTAGGCTTGCCAACGATATTTTTTTTCTCTCCAACACTATCAGCAAAATAAGTGGGTATGGGGAAGAAATAGTAGTGGTGCCTGAAATAACCATCGTCAGATTCCATGAGGTGGCTTGCGCGACGTCTACATACAGATGTTGATTTAGATTTACGGTTGGGCCCACATGAACGATTTTTCGATTCCTTCGTTAAGACGGTTTCATATAGATGTACGCACATGGACCCCCAATGTGCCATGCATACAATTTTGCATATCCGGCCCCACATGTTGATTTTAGTCGTACGACTGAATTAAAATTTGTAGAAACAATCCAAGAGAATGAATTTTCATTTTTCAATGGAGTGTGCGCTAATTTGAAAGTGCCTGACGGATTAAAACTGCGTGCGGAACCTGTGACATCTCTCGCAGGCAAGTGCTCCACCGACCGAGCTATCAAGGATGACTCGCGACCCGCCCTCACAGCTTCACTTCCGCCAGTATCTAATCTCCTACCTTCCAAACTTCATAGAACTTGGCCTACGTACTTTGCGGGACAAACACTTCTGGAAGAATTGATATAACACAGAAATGGCTTACCATAGCCTAGGGATTTCTGTCCATAATTAATCCCATAGGCTGTGGATAAGCCATTTATCTGAACTATCGTTTCTTCTAAAATTGTTGACTCAAAAAGACATGCTGGATAGCTTCTGTGAAGTTTGGAAGGTAGAAGAGGTACTAGCAGATGTGAAGCTTTTGGGCTGGTTCGTAGGTAGTGCTTAAAAACTAGAGAGAGAGAGAGAGAGAGAGAGCATTTGCCCGTGAAAAAATAAAGAGCAAAGATGGACTGACTGTTCCCTTAAATTTCAAATAAGCAAAATGTAGCCTTCCAAAATACAAAATGCTTTTATTTCATAAATGTACTTCCGTTGGCCTAAATATAGGGTCTGATGTTTGTTGTGTGGGGCACTCAACTGCGCGGTCATCAGCGCCCGTGCAAAGTCCCAATTGTTACACAGTCCCATTTTTTCACAGTCCACTCTAGCCACTGTCGCAAATAGTGGTGCTGATGATGAAATAACACCCAATCCCCAACCCGGCCGGGAATCGAAACCGGGACCCCATGATCCAGAGGCAGCAACGCTAACCACTAGACCACAAGCTGGAGACAGGTACAGGGTGACAATTATTGAACTATATGAAATAAAATCGTCAGAACTTCTGAACGGTTTTGCGTTGGGACGTTCAAACTGCACGGTTAGCGACAGGGCATGATGGATTTAGTATGCGCATGCATGGTTTGGTTTAGCGACGAGGCCGACTTTCATTTGGATGGGTGTATCAGTAAGCGAAATTGACGCATTTGGGGGACTGAGAATCCACATTTCGCGATCGAGAAGTCACCCTCAACGGGTGATTGTGTGGTGTGCAACTTCCAGTCAAGGAATAATCGCTGCGATATTCCTTGATGTCACGGTGACTACCGAAAGATACGTGAAGGTTTTGGAAGATGATTTCACCCCCATTATCCAGAGTGACCCTGATTTCGACAAGACGTCGTTCGTGCAAGGCGGAGCTCGATCCCATCGAAGCAGTAGTGTTTGACGTCCAGAAGGAGTACTTTGGGGACCGCACTCTGGCTCTGGGGTATCCAGGGCCTCTGGCATGGGCCTCATTTGCGCCACTTTCTCCAGACCTGAACACATGACTCCTTTTTGTGGGGCCATATTAGAGACAAGACGTATAGCAATAACCCCAAAACCATTGCTGAGCTGAAAACAGCGGTTTAGGAGGTACATACATCGATGTTCTGACACTTCAGCGGGTCATGCAGTATTTCGCTATCCGTCTGCGCCACATCACCAATGATGCCAGACATATGGAACATATAACCCAAACCCGAATATCTGTAGTGACGTTTACATGTTGAATAAAGTGTGTGCACGCCGTAGTTTGTAACTAATTTACATTTTCTTCATATAATTCGATAAGTCACCCTGTATAAGCCTTTCAGTACTTTAAGTACTACCACGAACGACATTCTGATACTTTACTTTACAAGGTTAAATATTTGCTATTAGCCTCGGTCATTCAGTTTGGTGTAGTTCAGAGATTTCAACGGATATGTCATTTCTTCAAATGCCGTACTAAATTGACCTTATTACTGGATGTTGGCCCTACCTGCTATTAAATCAGCAATCTCTTCTGCCTCAGTGATATTGCGGATCGGAAAGACTTACAACCCCCTTGCGGGTATGGAGGTTAGAATAGGCCCAAGGTATTCCTGCCTGTCGTAAGAGGCGACTAAAAGGAGTCTCACACGTTTCGGCCTTTATCTGATGGTCCCCTGTCGGCTTTGACCTCCATCTTTCTAAATTTTCCCGAAGAGCGAGCCAATTGGGGAAAAGCGCCTTACATGGTGCATAATGTCCATCGTGCATTGAGATCTTTAGCCCACTTTCTCGTCGTCGCACTGCAGTCCCACACATTCTCCATCTCTTGGGCGATGACACCTTCCTGCGTGCGTTTTCCACTATCCTCTATGCAGTGTCGCTTTCTGCGCCGACGATGACCATGGACTTCTTAGCACCTCATATCCAGCACAGTAGCCAGTCCGTTGTCTGGGGCGATCGTATACCCTGTTGGTTGTAGCCCCCTGACCACACAGGGATCGCTCTGCTGATGCCTGCGCCGTTAACTTTCCACGTATGCCAAGAGTAGATGCCTGCCACTCTGGGGCATCGAGACTCCTGGTAATGGTCATCTTGCCAGGTGGCCCTTGCAGAGGCTGGGTGACGTCCGTGGGGAGGGCCCGCGGTCGGAGTGGGTGGCATCAGGGCGGATGACACGCCATGAAGCGTAGTATGTCATCTCTTGCTGGTGGTTCGCCGCCAGCAGTCTCTAAGCGAGCAAAGACTAACTTCAGTGTTAAGAAATATGGCCCCAAATCGTTTCCCTTCCTGGCCACACCATGGGAGGAACGCCAGGCTAAAGATGGCAGTGGAGGTTATTCGCCCCGGTACTTCGTATGTAGGAGAGTTTATCCACATCATTTACGACAGTGGCTAGAGTGGACCGTGAAAAAATGGGACTGTGTAACAATTGGGACTTTGTACGGGCGCTAATGACCGCGCAATTGAGCGCCCCACACAACAAACATCATCAAACCCTATACTTACACCAATGGAAGTACATTTACGAAATAAAAGTATTGTGCATTTTGGAAAGCTACATTTTGCTTATTTTAAAATTTAAGCGAACGGAGGCAATCCATCTTTGCTCTTTTGCATTTAATCTTCATGGCAGACAGAAATTGTATGCCAGGCGGGACAAACCTGGGGCTCTTCACGTCCATGAAGCCTCAGTTTTTTGTGGAGCATTTGGAGGAAAAGGTTGGGGAGATGGAGGGCTTGTCGAAAATGTGCTCTGCCCAGTCACGGGCATTACTCGCTTGTGACAAGTGTGGGAATGGTTTCTGTTACCATGCCCCATAAGAGCTTAAATATGTTCCAGGGTATTATATTCCACAGCGACTTTCTTTTTCAGTCTGACGACGAGCTGCGCGCCGTTTAAGAGCAGAGAGGTGTTCATTTCGTACGGCGCGACCATCGAGGTCCGAGGGATAATCAGGTTGCCACCGGTGCTCTCATCTTCGCCGTAGAGGGTGACACATTGCCGAGAAGATCAAGGTGATGGTCTACTGCTGTGACTTCAAGCCATATATACCTCCCCCGATGCGGTGCTTTAAGTGCTGGAAGTTCGGCCATATGTATTCCTTCTATCTCACCCCAATACTAATCGTGCCCATCTGTGTCAACTGCAGATAGCATCATTCATGTTGCTCGCCAGACTGCAGGATTTTACAGAAAGAGGAAAATCATGGAATATAAGACCCTGGACCGACTGAGCTACACTGAGGCTAAGAGGAAATTTGTGCATCTACATTCTGTGGCTATGACCTCCTCTTACACCGCCGCTACCAGAACATTTGTCGCCCCCATCAGTTCCTCGCATTCCTGTCGCCTCTCAGAACCAGAAGACTACACCTGCCCCCCCTTTATGGTGGGGGGGCACCTCCCTCCCTTTGGGAGCAACACCCCCAACCATCGGGGATATGTCTCCACCTCTGAGCCACAGAAGCGTAAGTCTTCTTCGGCTCCTCTCTCTAGGATGGGGTCCCTTAGGTCAATCGGTTCCTAGGTTTCTGCTGGTGGGGAAGATGACACACACCAGTGGCTGAAGAGCCCAAAAGCAGCTGGTAGTAGGGCTTCACACTCATCCTCAGTCCCGGAGACTGAATCAGTTAAGTCCTCCCAGTCAGGGAAACTCAAGGAGCAGCGAAATAAATCCTAAAAGAAGGTCCCCAAGACCAAGGGAACTACGGTAGATCACACACCACCACTACCTACAAGCTCTGCGTCCGCAGATGAGATGGAGATTCTGGCGTCCACTGAGGACCTAGATCTCGCCGGACCCTTGGACACAATACTCAGGCAATAAGTCGATGGCAGCAGGTGACCCTGAGGCGTAAACTGCCTCATTGGATGTTCCATGCCTTCCTAGTCTCACTATATCATCAAAACGGTTCAAATGACTGAGCACTATAGGACTTAACAATCGACGTCATCAGTCCCCTAGAACTTAGAACTACTTAAACCTAACTAACCTAAGGACATCACACACATCCATGTCCAAGGCAGGATTCGAACCTGTGACCGTAGCAGTCGCGCGGTTCCAGACTGAAGCGCCTAGAACCGCTCGACCACCGCGGCCTGCGCACGATGTCATCCTCCAGTGGAATTGCGGCGGTTTTTTTTCCACTGCCTAGATGAGCTGTGGCAACTGGCAAGCTTTACACTCGCTTTCTGCATTGCCCTCCAGGAAACCTGGTTCCCAGCAGTGTGGACCTCTGCCCTCTGCAGCTATAATGGATACTACAGGAACTGTAGCATCTACAATCGAGTGTCAGGTGGAGTGTGCGTTTGTCCTAAACTCAGCCTGTAGTGAAACTGTACTCCTTCAAACCCCTCTTGAAGTTGTGGCTGTCAGAATAAGGATGACTCAGGAAATAACTGTCTGCAATGTATATCTTCCTCCAGATGGTTCAGTATCCCTGAATGTATTAACTACACTGATCAACTCTCTAAACTTTACCTACTTTTGAGAGATTTTAACGCCCAAAACCCCATGTGGGGTGGCACTGTGCTTACTGGCCGAGACAGCGACTATCCACGAGTCCATCTATGCCCTGGAACGGTCCAACCGTTCAGTGGTGTTTGTCTGAACCCGAGGTCACGTCGGAATCGCAGGCAACTTGCCGACAGGCCGGCCAAACAGGCTACGCGGAAACCGCTTATGGAGACGGCTTCTCTTTAACTGACCTGCATTCTGTACTCCGCCGCAAGGTTTTGTGGCTTTGGGAGACGAGGTGGCATAACTCAGCACGCACAACAAACTGCGTGCCATTAAGGAGACTACGAATGTGTGGCAGTCCTCCAAGCGGGCCTCTCGCGGTAACTACGTTGTTCTCTGCCGGCTCCGCATTAGGGTGACGCACGGCTACCTCCTGCACCGTAATGACCCACCTCAAATGTCGGTGCGGCGCCCGGCTGACAGTACCCCATATCTCGGTGAGGTGAGCTGTCCTCATTTGGCTGCCCTGCGACGTAATCTTCAATTACCGGACTCGTTGCCATTAATTTCAGCTGACAACGCCTCATCAGCTAATTTAGTTTTACGTTTTAGACGTGACGGTGGGTTTTATCATTCTAGCCGGCCGGGGTGGCCGAGCGGTTCTAGGCGCTACAGGTTCGAATCCTGCCTCGGGCATGGATGTGTGTGATGTCCTTAGGTTAGTTAGGTTTAAGTAGCTCTAAGTTCTAGGGGACTGATGACCTCAGATGTTCAGTCTCATAGTGCTCAGAGCCATTTGAACCATTTTATCATTCTGTATAAGTTGTAGCGCATGTCGTTTGCCCCTTTGTGTTCTCCACTCTAATGATTTTAGGGTGGATGTTTTAATGTGTCGCAGAGTGGCTGGATGTTTCTTTTTTATTCTCGTGGTCGGCCAGCCACGGTCATCTGCTCTCTTGTTTTTACCTTCTCTACCTGTTTCTTGCTTCTCTGTGGTTTTCTTTTCCTGTTTTGTTGATCGTAGTGTTGGTTGTCCTTCTGTCGTTCTTCTAGTTCTTCCTTTCTCCTGTTATTGTGCTGTACGTGTCCTTTTTCTTCTTTCCCTTTTGTAATTATTTTACCGGAAACAAGGAACCGATGATCTCGCAATTCTCCCCCCCCCCCTCCTTTTAAACCAACCAGAGACTTACAAGGGGCGACCAAAAAGTTTCCGTTTGAAGGCGTTGCTGCAGCATATATGCAACGTAACAAGACTCCAGTGCGTGTATGTAAGCACAGACTTGTAGGCAAGGGATTAGTCTGGCATTCGTGTATTTCCAAGGTACAGTATTACGTGCCTGTACATATTATTTTCCGAAAACCTAGTTTAGATACCATGAACCATTGGGGAAATAAAAGGTATGCAGTCTAATGTGATTCGTTTTATACTACATAAGTAACGAAGGTGGAAGCCGAACTAACATGCCAGTAGAAATCTAACGGCAAAGCAGGAATCGAAACAAAGACCTGTAATTATGGCGTCAAATGTAAGAGTGTATGAACATATTGAAACGGCTTTACTGTGGGAAACGGAATAAATGAAATGTTAGCCTCACTTGGTGGTTTTCGGCTGTTACGGCTGACGCTCGCAGCGGCGCGGCGGAGGTCACCCAAGGAGAAACGACTGACTCAGCCGCCTGCGGGCGGGATTTGAAGCTCTGACCTTCGGTGAGGCGTGCCGGCTTTGTTCTCCTCCGCGGGGATCGGCGTAACTAGATCTCGGATAAGCGTCGGGACCAGCCGCTGCAAACTGTCGTAAGTTTCTTCGTCTTACGCTTCTGAGGCAGTCGCAGGCGTACGTATAAGACAGGTTGACTACTAGTATATGCTAAGTCCTAAGACATCAAAGGACTACTGATTGTTTTCATACGGTCTCTTAACTGACGCATCCATTAATTCTGCTTAGTTTTGAGCACCCCTATATGACAAGGAGCTGACGTTAAATCCATTATTTTAACGCAGCGTGATTCCGGGTCATTTTTAAATTTTTTTTATTGAAAGTATGTATTTCTACAGCCACAATGTCAATAACAGAGTACTTAACATTTGGAGCTTCGTTTAATCTAACTTTATTTGTTGCTACTCAGACACAACACATCTTGAGAGGAGGACGTTGTGTGTGTGTGTGTGTGTGTGTGTGTGTGTGTGTGTGTGTGTGTGTGGGGGGGGGGGGGGGGGGGAGAGAGAGAGAGAGAGAGAGAGAGAGAGAGAGAGAGAGAGAGAGAGAGAGAGAGAGGGAGGTGGGACAGAAGAATCAAGAAATATCTGTATGAACTTGCCTTGGAAGACATAAAATCATTTAAACGAAAAGAGAAGCAGTTTCGTAAATTCTAGAAATTTATAGGTTTTTTGGACACACACACACACACACACACACACACACACACACACACACACACACACACTATCGCGCGCACAATTTTAGATAACATAATGTGATGCCAGATGTGTGTAGTCAGTCCTAATTGTGGCCTGGGCGATGCGCATTGCGGCAGGCTAACGAGCAGAATGTGGACACGCTAAAATAGTGGGTAGCTGACGTAATGAGTAAGTCGCTGAACTTGTTTCCAGAAGTGAAGTTCAGTGCCCTGTACGATCATCATAGTTCAGATTATTCACTTTGAAAATGTTGTTTACTCGTATCTGAACCGGTACATCACAAACGACGCCGAGGTCGACAGAACGTTATTCTTTTTCCTGCTGAATAAGCGCTAGGAAAAGAAAACGAGTAGCTTATACATGACCGTTAGGTTAAATGTAGGTAGTTTCCATGAGTCTTCATTACGAAGAAAATGAGGAAAGGAAGGAAGATTAGAGTTTGTCCTGGCAACGATACACTAGAGATAGAAGACAACCCAAATAAATAAGGTATGGCGATAGTCATCAGAAGTGTGCATTTCAAATGAATCTCTCCAGGAATAGCCTGTGCGCCATAAGGATTACAGGAAATCGCGGAAAGATAAATTTGGACGGAGATTTGAAATCCGCGCCGCCAGTGCTTAACCACTGGGCCGCGTATCTCAGTACGACTGAACCCACAGCAGCCACATTTTTTACTTTTTATAGCATATTAAGTCCGAAATACTCTGCCGAAAGCAAATCTCTAAACGGCCCCATATTTCTTAAATTTTTAGAATAAGAAGTAATATTTGCATTCAGCATCTGCACTATACCGAAACACTTCTCAGTGCAAAGAAAAACTTAATGACTATTGCAATACCGCATTACTTATATGAAGAGGCCGTTCCACCACTGAAATATTATTAACGAAAGCGTGTCTGTCGGAGGACTTTTATTATATACATTAAAACGCAGAGAACAATACACATGTCTACAACGGGTTGTGGCTTCTGGTAGCTAAAAACTAAGCGTTTTCGTTGAGTTGTAGTCATTGAATTTGTCACAGGTTGGAGAGGATACGGCAGTACACATTTTTCAAATAAATGCTACGTAATTGAGGACTGAAAGAGTTACAAAATTGACTTTTAAAACCTGTAGCTAACGATTTTGTGTGGAAATAATAAAACTAACAGCACTGCACACTTTTCGTGTTTATACCATATTACCGGAAAGTGTAAAATACGTTGTGCAAATTGCGTTGTTGATAAGCAGAGACGAAAAAATTGAAAACAAAGGTACGCATTTTGTTTTAATTCTGCTATCTACATAGCTTGTAAAAGGTACTACTGCATAAGCAGTGATTGTGTGACTTCCCCGGCTTCTAGGCAGGCATGGAATCTTCACTTGGAAGTTCTCTTATACCCGTTTGAACAACTCGAGTTCAACTATCCAGGCATATTAAATCTGCATGCTGCTGAGAAACTAGATTGCACAACATTGCCTTTAGCGGGCTATAGTTTTCCAGCTGAACATCCAGACACGAGTCACGATCCGCCCTCATAGCTTCACTTCCACCTCAAAAGTTCACCGAAGTTTTCGTGCTTTCTTGCTGGACCGGAACTTTCGGAAGGAGAGATAGAGCGGAGAAGTGGCTGGCACAACCTAGATAAATGTTCCGAGAATGAATATTTAATTCTACAGCGGGGTATGTGCTGTTTTGAAACTTCTTTGGCAGATTAAAACTGTGCTAGACAAGAACTGTAAATGTGTGAGGGCGGAGCATGAGTCGTGCCTTGGATACTTAAGTTGGTAAGAACATTGGCCATGAAAGGCAAGGTTACAGGAACGCGTCCCACGCCAGAATATTACATGGCCTTCCTGTACCTGGCCAGCGTTTTTCTGTCATCATTTCTGTTAGTAAATTATTTACGTGATGAAACAACTGTAGTGCAAATCAAATGGAAACTGACGCCTTCTATCACCAGTCTCACTAAACCAACTGAATCTGCATATGATACACCTGTAACGTAGTAGCCGTGTCAACAAGAATAGTTATAGTTGAGACATTGACAGCATTGCTCCCCAAAGCGCCAGATGCGATCAGAAATGGCTTTCTTGTAGCCTAGGTTTCGAAGGACAGTTTTTGAAATCTATTTCATAGAATTTTTGTTCGAAATGTGTATGGATATCAGAAATTGACCATCACAGCTGTCAAATAAGCGACAGGAAAATGGAGAAGACAAAGTGCCTGTTTTCTTGTCTATAAATGTGCGAAATATACCTCGGAATGCTTTGTAGTAACAGGCACACGTTTCAACGTCATTAAGAATGGGAGATACTGGCCCTGTATGTTTGCATGTCAAGTTCTTTTTTTCTCTGATTCAGTTTAGGTAATTTCAGTTATTTTCAAGTGCTAACTTCCTTGTTCTAACAAGCTTTTCTAGCATTTTCATTTCAATAAGGTTGATACTGTTACTGCCTGCAGACTGGACTTAAGCGTAGGCCGGCCGTGCTGGCCGAGCGGTTCTAGGCGCTTCAGTCTGGAACCGCGCGACTGCTACGGTCGCAGGTTCGAATCCTGCCTCGGGCATAGACGTGTCTGATGTCCTTATGTTAGTTAGGTTTAAGTAGTTCTAAGTTCTAGGGGACTGATGACCTCAGATGTTAAGTCCCATAGTGCTCAGAGCCATTTGAATTTAAGCGTAGGCTGGTTGAAATGTGAATCATAAAACAAACGGGTCACCGACTTTGCTTATCTTTCGTACGATTCTAGTACATACCAATAACAGCATTAATTAAATGTGGAATGCACTGCCCAAGCGTCTCCGAGAAATAAGATACTGGTAATCTTGCGAGCTTGTTGGATATCATACCAAAGCGCCAGAAGCGGAGCAGCTGCTGTAGCACAACGAGCTGAGGTTGCAGACTAGACTTCTTCCCGTACTCCGTCTGGCAATTTTTTTCTACTCATACATTAAACCAGGGGTTTCATAACTGATCCTCTGATGGAACACTTAGAGAAGCTAGCTACACCGACGGAACACCTTGTTTATTTTGAAGGTTAATAAATTTCTTAAAAATAATTTGTTTTGTTCAGTGAGCACTTAAAATTTAATCATAACTAATAATACAGAAATCATAACAAAATTTTAAAATATAAATGTCGTCGGAATGTCGGAAAAATAAGTGCTCCGCGAAAAACATCTTCCGCGGAACAGTTTGGAAAACTGTGCATTACATTTCAATCGCCGTAACGGTTCCTTTCTTCGGAAAGGAATGATAATAATTAAATTGGTTTGGTACGTACGTACGTTCTTAGTGTTTTTCCGTAAGTTTAATAAACAGAACAGATACATATACTAGACATTTTAGTCATTAGTATTATATTCTCCTTCACTACTTAAAACAGTCCGCCCACGCTGGGGTGACTTCCCGATTCCGTGACTGTAGAAATCTCGTGGTTTTGAGGCGAAGAACTCACCGAGCCACGTTCGGAGCGCATTTTTATCCGGAAAGGACGTTTTTTGAAGGTTGTTAGATAGAGAGGGCGCAGCATCAGGTGAATAATGTGGGTGCGGGATGATTTCCCGACCCAATTCTTGTGCGGGTTTTTTTGTCAGTCTACCAGAATGCGGGCGGGCGTTACCGTGGAGAAGCATCATTCATGCAGTCTTCCTGGTCGTTGTTCTTGAATTACGTTCGCAAGAGGTCTCAGTTGTTGGCGATAAATGTCAGCAGTGATGATTACACCTCAGGGAATCAATTCTCAGTACACCTTACCGTCGCTGTTCCACCAGATGCGTAACATAATCTCTTGTGGATGCACGCAGGTCTTTGTACGGAGGGTTCGTTTTGCTTGGGCTCATCCACAGCTTTCTTTTCCTTGTGTTAGCAGAAAGACACCATTTATATTTACCAGGAACGATACAGGGTAGGAACGATAGTTGTACACGAGCCAATCAATGACGAGCAAGCAAAGAAGCACTTATGGCCACAGACTGATGTTTGCGATTTTGGCTTAGAGCATGCGATACCCAAACCTCGATTTCTGAACCTTCCCCAGTGGCATGCAAATGTCGCATGATGCTGGAAAGATCACAGTTCATCAAATTTGTCAGTTCTAGAGTACACTGGTGTGTATCACTGTGGATTAATGCGTTTAAACAATCTTCATCAAACCGCGAAGGTCTTCCTGAACATGGAGTCACTAATGTCAATACTATCCTCCTTAAAACGAGAAAACAATTTTCTTGCCATGCTCTAATGTCATTAATCCCATACACAGCGCAAATATTATTTCTGGATACCTCTTGTGCTGTCACCCCTCTATTGAAGTCACAGAAACATGTCGGAAATGACACTGTGTTGTCTAGCGTCCACAGACCCGCTCACTATCTCCAAATGACAATACGTGAGCTCAATAACAATGAACTACAAATAAAAAATGGCAATGGGTAAATAAACCCATATTAACCGGAATACCAACGCAGAAAACGAAAACGCATAACCTAATATCACATACCGAGCGAGATGGCGCAGTGGTTAACACATTGGGCTCATATTCGGGACGACGACGACGGTTTTCTGTGATGTCCCTAAATCGCTACAGGCAACCGCCGGGAAGTTCGCTTGAAATGGCACGGTCGATTTCCTTCCCCGTCATTGGCACAGAGCTTGTGCTCCGTCTCAAGTAACCTCAGTGTCGACTGTACGATAAACCCAATCTTCCTTCCTTTAACGTAATCATAGTGGTATAATCTAGGTAAAGTATAGTGGAGATCAGTCTCGAACACATAGTGGACAGTTTTGTCTCGAAAGCCTGGCCAGACAGAACGCGGCCTGTGGCATTGAGCCACGACAGCCAGGCCGCGTCGCTGAAATGCTCGTAATTGCATTGTCAGTCACAGCGCGGCCTTGACCAAGACTTGACGTGGCGTCCACGGGCCTGTCGCAGTGAACGGCGCCGGGTTTTTTCACAACAGACAACAGACATCTGTCTCACTTGGCCGTGAACACTTGAGGTCGCGTTTAACTACAGTGTTCATGCGCAAGCGGCTGAAGCAGCAGGTGCCGGAAGGTACAGCTGACTTACCGCACTGCACCTGCGAACTGCTTGAAGAGTATTGGGCCACTTCCTCAGTGTGGCAGCTGACGCGGCAACAGCAGCAGTCGCTGCCCCTGCACACCTCCGCCGACCGCAGCCCCCTGACCTGCAACGCCAGGCCGCGTTCTGTTCACGCTTTCAGCCTGCAGCGTTAACGCCCATAAAAATTAATCCTAGATTTCACAGAAACGCTTGGGAAGCGAATCGTACTAGAGCAGCATTTAGTTCAGGTAAATATCTGGTCATAACATTGTTGCAGAAAAAACGAAAATAGAAAACACGCCAAATTTAAACAGATGCAAAATATCACATTTGGGATCTCTTACAGAAGCTCGAAATTTAGCGCGGATTTCAATAAGATATACTTATAATAGTTTCCACAACGAAACTTTGTCTCGAAACCTGGCAGAAAATCCAAAGATATTATGTCGATGTGAAGTATGCTAGAGGGAAGACTCAATCAATGCCTTTTCTGCGCGATAGCAGTGGAAATACTGTCGACGACAGGGCTGCCAAAGTCGAGTTACTAAACGCCGCCTTCCTAAATTCCTTCACCAGGGAAGACGAAGTAAATATTCCAGAATTCCTATCAAGAACAGCTGCCAACATGAGTAACGTAGACGTAGATATCCTCGGAGTACTGAAGCAACTTAAATCACTTAACAGAAGTACGTCTTCCGGTCCAGAATGTAAACCAGTTAGCTTCCTTTGAGAATATGCTGATGCAATAGCCCCATATACAACCGCTCGCTCGACGAAATATGTGTACCCAAAGACTGAAAAGTTGCACAGGTCACACCATTATTCAAAAAAGTAGTAAGATTAATCCACTAAATTCGAGGCCCATATCATTAACGTCGATATGCAGTAGGATTCTGGAACATCTGCTGTGTTCGATCACTATGAATTACTTTGCAGAAAACTGTCTATTGGCGCACAGTCGACACGGATTTCGAAAACATCGCTCTTGTGAAACACAACTAGCTCTTTACTCAAACGAAGTTCAAAAATGTGTGTGAAATCTTATGGGACTTACTGCTAAAGTCATCAGTCCATAAGCTTACAAACTACTTAACCTAAATTATCCTAAGGACACAAACACACACACCCATGCCCGAGAGAGGACTCGAACCTCCGCCGGGACCAGCAGCACAGTCCATGACAGCAGCGCCTCAGACCGCTCGGCTAATCACGCGCGGCACTCACACGAAGTGTTGAGTGCTATTGAAAAGGGATTTCAAATTCACTCCGTATTTCTAGATTTCCAGAACGCTTTTGACACTGCCCCACACGAGCGGCTTGTAGTGAAATTGTGTGCTTACGAAATACCGTTATGTTTCTGGATTTGTGATTTCTTCTCAGAGGTCACAGTTCGTAGTAATTGTTAGGAAATCATAGAGTAAAACACAAGTGATTTCTGGCTTTCCCCCAAGGTAGCGTTATAGGCACTTTGTTGTTCCGTATCTACACATCATAAAAGTTTTTTATCGCCCCAGTTCCCAGAAATCCTGAAGATAGACGTTGACTGCGGATATTGTATAACACAGTCCCTTTGACTGTTCAGAGACGTCACTAAACCCGCCCAAAGATGTGAACAACCATGCATGAGCAGCGCGTATTAAGACGGAGGGGGTCCGGCAGCCGATCACTTTGTCATTCACCAGGAAGGAAGTACAGGGCCCGTGTTGTCCGTAGTTCAACCATGCCTAAACGGTCAATACCGCGGTTCGATCGAGTCCGCATTGTTACTTTGTGCCAGGAAGAGCTCTCAACAAGGGAAGTGTCCACGCGTTTCTGAGTGAGCCAAAGCGATGTTGTTCAGACATGAAGGAGATACAGAGAAACAGGAACTGTCGATTACATGCCTCGCTCACACCGCCCAAGGGTTGCTACTGCAGTGGATGACCGCTACCTAGGTATTATGGCTCGGAGGAACCCAGACAGCAACTCCACCATGTTGAATAATGCTTCTCGTGCAGCCACAGGACGTCATGCTACGACTCAAACTGGGCGCAATAGGCTGCATGATGCGCAACTTCATTCCCGCCGTCCATGGCGATGTCCATCTTTTTTTTTGCAACCACGACACCATACAGCACGGTACAGATGGGTCCAACAACATGCCAAATGGACCGCTCAGGATTGGCATCTCGTTCTCTTCACCGATGAGTGTCGTATGTGCCTTTAACCACACAATCGTCGGAGACGTGTTTGCAGGTAACCCGGTAAGGCTGAACGCCTTAGACACACTGTCCAGCGAGTGTAGCAAGGTGGAGGTTCCCTACTGTTTAGGCGTGGCCTTATGTGGGGCCGACGTACGCCGCTGACGGTCATGGAAGGCGCCGTAACCGCTATAAGATACGTGAGTGCCATCTTCCGGCCAATAGTGCAACCATATCGACAACATATTGGCGAGGCATTCGGCTTCATGGACGACAATTCGCGCCCCCATCGTGCACATCTTGTGAATGGCTTCCTTCAGGACAACGACATCGCTCAACTAAAGTGGCCAGCATGTTTTCCAGACATGAACCCTATCGAACATGCCTGGGATAGATTGAAAAAGGCTGTTTATGAATAACGTGATCTGCAAACCACTGTCAGGGTTCTACGCCGAATCGCCGTTGAGGAGTGGGTCAATGTGGACGAACAGTGCCTTGATGAACTTGTGGATAGTATGTAACGACGAATACAGGCATGCATCAGTGTAAGAGAACGTGCTACTGGGTATTATAGATACAGGTGTGTACAGCAATCCTGACCACCACTTCTGAAGGTCGCGCTGTATGGTGGTACAACATGCAATGTGTGGTTTTCGTGAGCAATAAAAAGAGCGGAAATGATGTTTAATTTGATCTCTATTCCAATTTTTCTGTACAGGTTCCGGAACCGAGGTGATGGAAAAACTTCTTTTTGATTTGTGTATATAAGGGAACTGGGAGACAATCTGAGCAGCCGCCTTGGATTGTTTGCAGATGACACTGTTGTTCATCGACAAGTGAAGTCATCAGAAGATCCAAACAAATTGCGAAACAGATTTAGAAAAGATCTGTAGGTTGCAAAAATTAACAGTTGACCCTAAATAACGAAAAGTGTGAGGTCATCCCCATGAGTGCCAAAAGAAATCCGTGAAACTTAGATTACAAGATAAATCAGTGAAATCTAAAGGCCATAAATTCCAATAAATACCTAGTAATTAAAATTACTAACAACTTAAATTGGAAGGAACACATTGATAATGTTGTTGGACGGCTAACCAAAGACTGCGTTTTATTGGCAGGACACTTAAAAAATGTAACAGATCTACTAAGGAGACTGCGTACGCTACGTTTGTCCGTCCTCTCTTAGAAAACTGTTGCGCGGTATGGGATCTTTACCAGATAGGATTGACATAGTACATCTAGAAAGTTCAAAGAAGGGCAGCACGTTTTGTACTATAGCGGAGAGTGTTGCTGAAATGATACAGGATTTCGGTTGGACGTAATGAAAACAAAGGAGTTTTTCGTTGCGGCGGACTCTTCTCACTAAATTTCAGTCACCAACTTTGTCCTCCGAATACGAAAATACGTCGACCTAAATCGGGAGAAACGATCACCATAATAAAATAAAGGAAATCAGAGCTCGCAGTGAAAGATATAGCGGTTCGTTCTGTCCGCGCGCTGTACGAGATTGGAATTGAGAATTATTGTGGGGGTGGTTCGATGAACCCTCTGCCAGGCACTTAAAAATGTGATTTGCAGAGTATCCTTCTAGATAGAGATGTAGATATGAACTGTAAGCCGGCGAGAGATAAGCCATATCGGTGACCCTTTGGATATAGTATTCACTGCTGAGGTAGTCCCACAAGACTTAACTCTCGTTGCAACTTGTCGAATCAATTTTAGGCGGACTCGAGTCACTTGCGTGTAAGTTTTCCTTGCGATATCCCTGTAGAAGATAGTGTCGATCGGTATTATGGCTCCAAAATAAATGTCTTATAAATGGAAGGGAAACAGTGGTTGACAGCATTAAAAAACATGCTGAGAATTTACTGATTTGCGAAATGAAGAAAATCCTGAATATTGGTGCGCATTCTCAACTGGCAGTCAACGACGTGGAATTTAGCTGAAAGTTATTGCATTCCTTTCGTAGTGATTCGGCTACGTGCGATCGACTATTGTCGTTGACTGTTTTACAAATTAAGATATAATGCATTTCCTAATTATCAGAGCATCTACTCACACACAGATTTGCTATTTCGCTCTCGAAGGCAAGTTCATACCTCCTGTAATAAGGTCATACTCAGTAAAGCTTTCCAGTGTTCAAACCAACCTTCGGGTTGAGTACATTATTTACTTCGACTGTTAATAAAGAGATTACCAACGAGTAGAATTACTGGTACACTACCTCAGTCATTAAAATTTTACTTTTTTCACACCGCTAAGTGTTTTGGCGCATCTGAGAACGTAGTCAGTGGATTAACACTTAACCGGCGTTGTAGAGTCTCTGGGGCTACAACTAAGTGTGAAGTTTAGTAATTTTCGTATTTGTTGATCATGGAGTATGCCCTTTTCAGTACATTCCTGTGGCGGGGAAACACCTAACGTGCTCAGGCCACTGCAGTTTCTTATCAAGACAAGCACTGTAAACAACGAATTTAGTACCCGCATTTAGTGTTAAAATTTCCGAACGTGCCCGTTAGGGATTCAGATAAATCAACGTAGTCTTAATTGTGACACACACATTCTATTCGTCAGACAGCGTTCTGAAAGAGAGGTTGTTGATGTAGAGAAATGTTTGTATTATTTACAACACAGAAAGGATTTATACAATTTTCCGCAGGTACGTGGCAGCTGTACTTACTGCATATCGAGGTGAATCTATTTACTGCAAGCTGCCATAGCGAACGCCACGTGTTTGTCACTACACTTGCAAAATATTGTAACATGGAAATGGGTGCAGCGAGAAACACGTAGAGTTCGCTATGCCAGTATACGGGAAATATATTCGCTAAAATACGCAGTAAGCACAGCTTCTGCATACCTCTAAAATATTACAGAAATTATTTCAGTGCTGTAAATAACATTTAAAAATGTTCCATCAGTAAAAACCGACTCACAACCTACCTGCCACAACACTGTCTACCAAATGGCAACGTGTTAAGTCAGGTGAGAGAGATAACGAGAGAAATTTGTGTGTGTTTGATAAATCCCGCCGGTCGGTGTGGCCGTGCGGTTCTAGACGCTTCAGTTTGGAACCGCGTGACCGGTACGGTCGCAGGTTCGAATCCTGCCTCGGGCATGGATGTGTGTGATGTCCTTAGGTTAGTTAGGTTTAAGTGGTTCTAAGTTCTAGGGACTGATGACCACAGATGTTAAGTCCCATAGTGCTCAGAGCCATTTGAACCATTTTTGATAAATCCCTTCCCTCGAAAATTTCCGACCTTCCTACCTCCGTGTTACCACACATGAAGTGTCGCTGATCTTATTTGTACTAAGATTGCAGTACACGCGAGGTGCCTAGTTGCTTCCACAAACCTGAGCGAAATGTTTAAATTCTGAATAATGCTCGCCAACATGCAGTCTTCTATAGTTCTCGTCCCATGCGCAGAAAACACCACGCTGTTCATGAAGCCGTTATCTTGAAGCTGTAATAAGCTGTTTGTTAGGAACTGGGAATGTATAAATAATTAGTGGTTTGTTTACACAGCATGACAGTCGATTTTTATTTGTAGATTACGAGAAACTACACAATTATAGTCCACTCTGTCCCACAAATAATTTCCATTCTTCACATAACAGAAAATAAACAAAACAATGAATTGCGTGTTTGCGAATTACTGTCAAACTAATGTCAATTACATGTCTGCTAATTAATTTCTTAGCAAATACTGACCGCGGCAGTTATGCATCTTCTCAGGGACTGCCGATCAAGCTCTGTTCTGGCAGCCGAACAACTTCGTCCGCCATCCAGGTGCGATCCGAAGATCTTCGAAGAGCTTAGTCTGTCTTTTCGTTTAGCAGTTCATTATTCTGCTGGGAATTAACACTTTAGAAATAACTGAATAATAACCTGCTATTGAGAGATGCTTCTACATAAAATTAAATTCACTGTTTAGTTTTTCTAATAGTAATAAGAGAAGTTCATTATTTCGGCGCGCTACTTCCGAACACAGCAGCCAATACATCTACATGACTACTCTGCAATTCACATTTAAGTGCTTGGCAGAGGGTTCGTCGAACCACAATCACACTATCTCTCTACCATTCCACTCCCGAACAGCGCACGGGAAAAACGAACACCTAAACCTTTCTGTTCGAGCTCTGAGTTCTCTTATTTTATTTTGAAGATCATTCCTACCTATGTAGGTTGGGCTCAACAAAATATTTTCGCATTCGGAAGAGAAAGTTGGTGACTGAAATTTCGTAAATAGATCTCGCCGCGACGAAAAACGTCTTTGCTGTAATGACTTCCATCCCAATTCGCGTATCATATCTGCCACAATCTCTCCCCTACTACGTGATAATACAAAACGAGTTGCCCTTTTTTGCACCCTTTCGATGTCCTCCGTCAATCCCACCTGGTAAGGATCCCACACCGCGCAGCAATATTCTACAGAGGACGAACGAGTGTAGTGTAAGCTGTCTCTTTAGTGGACTTGTTGCATCTTCTAAGTGTCCTGCCAATGAAACGCAACCTTTGGCTCGCCTTCCCCACAATATTATCTATGTGGTCTTTCCAACTGAAGTTGTTCGTAATTTTAACACCCAGGTACTTAGTTGAATTGACAGCCTTGAGAATTGTACTATTTATCGAGTAATCGAATTCCAACGGATTTCTTTTGGAACTCTTGTGGATCACCTCACACTCTTCGTTATTTAGCGTCAATTGCCACCTGCCACACCATACAGCAATCTTTTCTAAATCGCTTTGCAACTGATACTGGTCTTCGAATGACCTTACTAGACGGTAAATTACAGCGTCATCTGCGAACAACCTAAGAGAACTGCTCAGATTGTCACCCTGGTCATTTATATAGATCAGGAACAGCAGGGGTCCCAGGACGCTTCCCTGGGGAACACCTGATATCACTTCAGTTTTACTCGATGATTTGCCGTCTATTACTACGAACTGCGACCTTCCTGACAGGAAATCACGAATCCAGTCGCACAACTGAGACGATACCCCATAGTCCCGTAGCTTGATTAGAAGTCGCTTATGAGGAACGGTGTCAAAAGCTTTCCGGAAATCTAGAAATACGGAATCAACTTGAGATCCCCTGTCGATAACGGCCATTACTTCGTGCGAATAAAGAGCTAGCTGCGTTGCACAAGAACGATGTTTTCTGAAACCATGCTGATTACGTATCAATAGATCGTTCCCTTAGAGGTGATTCATAATATCTGAATACAGTATATGCTCCAAAACCCTACTGCAAACCGACGTCAATGATATAGGTCTGTAGTTCGATGGATTACTCCTACTAACCTTCTTAAACACTGGTGCGACCTGCGCAATTTTCCAATCTGTAGGTACAGATCTATCGGTGAGCGAGCGGTTGCATATGGTTGCTAACTAGGGAGCTATTGTATCAGCGTAATCTGAAAGGAACCTAATCGGTATACAATCTGGACCTGAAGACTTGCCCGTATCAAGCGATTTGAGTTGTTTCGCAACCCCTAAGGTATCTACTTCTAAGAAACTCATGCTAGCAGCTGTTCTTGTTTCAAATTCTGGAATATTCCATTCGTCTTCCCTGGTGAAGGAATTTCGGAAAACTGCGTTCAATAACTCCGCTTTAGTGGCACAGTCGTCGGTAACAGTACCATCAGCACTGCGCAGCGAAGGTATTGACTGCGTCTTGCCGCTTGTGTACTTTACATACGATCAGAATTTCTTCGGATTTTCTACCAAATTTCGAGACAATGTTTCGTTGAGGAACCTATTAAAGGCATCTCGCATTGAAGTCCGTCCCAAATTTCGCGCGTCTGTAAATTTTAGCCAATCTTCGGGATTGCGCGTTCTTCTGAACTTCGCATGCTCTTTCCGTTGCCTCTCCAACAGCGTTTGGACCTGTTTTTTGTACCACGGGGGATCAGTTCCATCGCTTACCAATTTATGAGGTATGAATCTCTCAATTGCTGTTGCTACTATATCTTTGAATTTGAGCCACATCTCGTCTACATTTGCATAGTCAGTTCGGAAGGAATGGAGATTGTCTCTTAGGAAGGCTTCTAGTGACACTTTATCCGCTTTCTTATATAAAATTATTTTGCGTTTGTTTCTGGTGGATTTGGAAGAAACGGTATTGAGCCTAGCTACAACGACCTTGTGATCACTAATCCCTGTATCAGTCATGATGCTCTCTATTAGCTCTGGATTCTTTGTGGCTAAGAGGTCAAGTGTGTTTTCGCAACCCTTTACAATTCGCGTGGGTTCGTGGACTGACTGCTCGAAATAATTTTCGGAGAAAGCATTTAGGATAATCTCGGAAGATGTTTTCTGCCTACCACTGGTTTTGAACAAGTATTTTTGCCAACTTATCGAGGGAAGGTTGAAGTCCCCACCAACTATAACCGTATGAGTTGGGTATTTATTTGTTACGAGACTCAAATTTTCTCTAAACTGTTCCGCAACTATATCATCGGAGTCTGGGGGTCGGTAGAAGGAGCCAATTATTAACTTAGTTCGGCTGTTAAGTATAACCTCCACCCATACCAATTCGCACGGAGTATCTACTTCGACTTCACTACAAGATAAACCACTACTGACAGACACAAACACTCCACCACCAATTCTGCCTAATCTATCTTTCCTGAACACCGTCTGAGACTTCGTAAAAATTTCTGCAGAACTTATTTCAGGATTTAGCCAGCTTTCTGTACCTATAACGATTTCAGCTTCTGTGCTTTCTATTAGCGCTTGAAGCTCAGGGACGTTCCCAGCACAACAACAATTTACAACTACAATTCCGACTGTTCCTTGATCCAAGCACGTCCTTTATTTGCCACGCACCCTTTGAGATTGCAGCCCACCCCGTACCTTCCCGAGGCCTTCTAACCTAAAAAACCGCCCAGTCCACGCCACACAGCCTCCGCTACCCGTGTAGCCATCAGCTGAGTGTAGTGAACTCCTGACCTATTCAGTGAACCCGAAACCCCACCACCCTATGGCGCAAGTCAAGGAATCTGCAGCCAACACGGTCGCAAAACCGTCTGAGCCTCTGATTCAGACCCTCCACCCGGCTCTGCACCAAAGGTCCGCAGTCGGTTCTGTCAACGATGCTGCAGACGGTGAGCTCTGCCTTCATCTCGTAAGCAAGACCGGCAGCCTTCACCAAATCAGATAGCCGCTGGAATCCAGAGGGAATTTCCTCAGATCCAAAGCGACACACGTCATTAGTGCCGACATGGGCCACCACCTGCAGCTGGCTGCACCCTGTGCTCTTCATGGCATCCGGAAGGACCCTTTCCACATCAGGAATGACCCCACCCGGAATGCACACGGAGTGCACACTGGATTTCTTCCCCTCCTTAGCCGCCATATCCCTAAGGGGGGCCCCATTACGCGCCTAACGTTGGAGAGGAGAGGACCTCAATTAATGTACTCTCTCACGATAAACGTACCGAATAAACCTTGTCACCGGTACTTCACTTCACTTCACATTACATTACGTCACCTTCCCATTACTGCCTTCTCAACTGCATTAATAAGAGCTTCTTGTAGCTGAATGTGATGGCTGAAATGCCAGAAATATTAGTGTTTGTCACAAACAAATTCAATGATGTAAAAGTATTTCAGTTCACCTGCTGGTAATGGCTTGCTTGTCGAAACACACAGTGGTGTTAAAAATAAAAATGACTCAAGCAGTGCATTAAATTTTTCCCTCTAAATCAGTCGCAGCCCTTGAAGCCGTCGGCATATGGGATGAGTTAGCTAACGTTGACATGGCGCTCTAGTAGTTCTGTGACATGCCTTCCTGCTGTTTCACGTTGAGTAGCCATTTCGTCACGTGAAACGTAAGTTCTGCGATACTCCGGCGATGCGTCACGTAAAGTAGAACCAATAGGAAGCAAGAACGCTCCCAACGTCACCAGCAGAAAGATTGAGGCCAGCAGAAAGCAAGACGCCATATTATTTTTGTTGTGTTGAGTAGAATCCCATTTTCGGTAGGTTTTATATTGTACCTTACACAGCATGAATATAATTATGCTGTATCTAAGGACCAGCACATTGAATGTCTCGAAAGAATTATTTATTGTAATAAAACCCAGGGGAAACGTCATATAGATGGTTAAATAATTTTCATATTTAGTTCTTATTGTATTATAATTCGCGTGTTAAGAGAGGGAGCCGTTTCAAGACAACGGTGCATTGAAGATACATAATAAACGTGTGGTTCTTGTTAGGATTAGTTATAATTAAATGTAAGTTAGTAACATTTCGGCGATCAGTGTCTTCTGAAGGATGTAAGTTAAAATACGAAGTCAGTCAGCCGACACGGTAGCTCAGCGTGTTCGGTCAGAGGGTTAGCTGACCTCTGCAACAAAAAAAACTGAGTTAATAGATCAACAACGAACTTAAAGGGTGTCTTACGACGTCAGCCCCGATCAGATTCAACGAAAAAATACGAACAAAATGAGATAAAAAAAGTGTAATTTATGGGGGCAGCACGATGCAGAACAGAGGTGAGGTCGGTAGAGGGTTCGAATCTTGACGTACCCAATTTTTTTCAGCTTTGCGTTTTCTAAAAGACTGTGGGACATTCTTACGAAATTAATAGAAATAATTTTTGTAATACTTGATGTTATGTAAATATGAGTTCTGTCAGGAGTGAGTTTGTTCGATTTGCTGAACTTCAATAAGTTGATGGTCTTACTGACTGGAGATGCAACTTTCCTTTTTTTTTTCTTATTACATGTTAACAGATATTGAATATTTTTATGCGTACCACAGACAGAACATGACTAGCATATGGACAAGGGTGAAGTGTACGTTTAATAGAGCTAACGTAGGAATTTGAATAAACTTAGTTTTCGAGCCAAATATAGCACAGCTGCAGCTGGAGAGCGCTAAGAGGGCCAAGTCACTTAAACCACATCGTCCCCTGTGTGTCAACAGCGCTGTGTATAGTGAAGTCTGCGCGCATGTCAACGTTGGGTGCCTCACCCCTTGTGCTGACTGATTTAAGAAGCAGTCATTATGGATGATATATTCATGACTGCTTTTGCGTTATTTCGATGCAGACGTCCAACGTTCCACGTAATGACCTTTGCGGTAGAATGAGAACTTGAATTTTACATGGAAGTTCACCTACGCTCTTTCATCCTCCTACGATCCGTAAACAGGTGTTACACTGCCTGCGTACATCGTATGATGGCTTTCAATGGAGGATGAATAAAAAAATTGTATTACTTTTTACGCAGAGAATAAACATGAAGTGGAATCGAGGACAAGCAATAAGTAGCGTAACTGCGAACATTGGCCACAGGTGTAGGCCATAAAACAGTTTGGACCTCGTAACAGATGGGGCAATATAAAGTGGCGTAACAAGTTGTAAGAGCCGCATTTCCGACGGCGCGAAGCTTCGAGCTCTTATCGTTATCGCGCCAGGGAAAAGTTTCCGGCCACAACCTCTTGCGCTCCATAAAGGCGGCAGCACCACGCCTGCTTGATGCCGCTGTTACAGCAGCCCACGTCACGCGCTCGCGTCGTAATCCGCCGTGCAACAGTGGTACTACAATCTCTATATTGTAAAATGGTCGTACACTTCCTTCCCTCGGGCTTCGCAACCAGCGTAAAAGTGACGATAGGCAGTTTGTTCACTCACGCTTGAGTGAGCACAGGTAATCTTCCCTTCCAGTTCCTCACACATCAGCAGTCCGTACGCCACCTTACGGAGTGTGGCGGACGGTACGGTATCATTTTGTCTCCCTTCCTGTTCCATTCTCCGAATAGTGCCCCGAAAGAAAGGTGGTCGGTCGGTAAGCTTCTGTATACGTTCCATTTTCTCTTTTCGTTATTTCGTTATTTCGAAAGACGTATGTCGAAGGAAATAAGATGCTAGATTTTTCACGAAATTTTAACAGTAAGCGTGTCTGTGATGCACACCACCTTCCTTGTGGCTTACTCTACTGGGGTTGAATCACATCCGTGACGTGTCTGGTAGCATTTCTTTAAATTCGGTCCTCTACTAATCCATCCTAGTAAGGGTCGAAACTGACGAGCAGCGCCCCTTCATGTTTCAATAACACTTCCTTAGGATTATTTCAATCTACCTCTCTGAAATCCGTCCAGTTTTTTGTGTTCGTTTCACCTTCTATCCCAACGAACTCACTCGTCTACATCATTGTCACAGGTTACATTATTTAAACTGGTTGGCCACTATTAGCGCAAACGCAGTAATTTTTCTCCTATCTGCGCGCAGTACTGCGCATTTGTTTCTGGTGAGGGGCAGGTGCTATGTTTGTGCCCTCGAGGACGAGGCAATTAGTGACGGGTACCCAGCTCAGATCGTGAAAGGTTGGCAAAATCAGCCGTGCCCTTCGAAGAAACCAACCTCTTATTTGCTTTGTCATTTGCGGAAACCATGGAAACCTCTCGTAGATATCTACGTATTTTCTGCAAGGCACTAGATTGTGGTGGACGGTTAGCACTTAGTACCGGTATTGGTGATTTTATCCTATTCCTTTTGCGTATGGAGCGAGAGGGGAAAAAATTGTCCATACGCCTCTCTTCGCGAGCTAAACTAGAACCGTTTTCTTGTAATCACTAAGAGATAAGAGATATACGATGATTGGAAATCAGAGAATTATCTGTAGACAACTGCCTTGTCCAGCGGTAGGCATCTTTCCTTAAAACAACGAATATATGTTCTTTGCATCTAGTAGTTACCAGACACCATCTTTGTTTACACTATGAGACAGTTAATATATGATGTATTAAGATTGAGAAAGGAGCCTCTGACCACCGAAGATTCTACCCCAGGTTACCCCAAAGTCACAGCACACAATTAACACACACAAATCCACCTGATGGTGGAGGTTTAAACCCTTTAAACGCGTTGTCGATATAAACAGTAACTGGCAACAATAAATTTGTTTCATTCTATAGCATTGTTATTTTATAGCAAAAACAAAAATATTTGCATTTAAAACAGTGAAGGGGCTTGTCCTGCTTGCAAATGAAATTTTCGGTAGTGAAAAAGTAAAATGTCTTAAGTGCCAGGTACTCTTTGCTGCCGCAACACGCGTTTACATGCTACCTGACCGCATTTTAATAAAAAATCATAACGTCTCTTGTTACACGCGAATCTAATGAACAAAATGCGCCCCAACACTGGCGGGAAACGACAGTTGCTTTTACCTGCGGAGGTGTTGCCATAAAAACGTAAAAAGGAATCGTGAAAAGCCGCAGTGCGCGCGCAAATCAGCCCGCGTGCGACAAGTCCATTTCAACGCACATACACTACTGCGGTCGGCAACGCCTGTATAAGACAGAAAGTGGTGTAGTTGTTAGATCGGTTATTGCTGCTACAATGGTACGTTATCAAGATGTGAGTGAGTTTGAACGTGGTGTTATAGTCGGCGCACCAGCGATGGGACACAAGCATCTCAGAGGTAGCGATGAACTGGGCATTTTCCCGTACGACCATTTCACGAGTGTACGGCGAATATCAGGAATCCGACAAAACAGCAAATCTCCGACATAGCTGCGGTCTGAAAAAGATCCTGCAAGAAAGGGACCGACGACGACTGAAGAATCGTTCAGCGTGACAGAAGGGGAACCCTTCAGCAAATTTCTGCAGATTTCAATGCTGGGCCATCAACAACTGTCAGCGTGCGAACCATTCAACGATGGCCAACTCGTGTACCCTTGATGACCGCACGACACTAAGTTTTACGCCTCGCCTGGGCCTGTCAACACCGACGTTGGACTGTTGACAGGAAACATGTTGCCTGGTCGGGCAGTCTCGTTTCAAATTGTATCGATCGGTTAGACGTGTAAGAGTATGGGTATCAAGACAACCTCATGAATCCATGGACCCTGCATGTCAGTATGGAACTCTTCAAGCTAGCGGAGGCTCTGTAAAAGTGTGGGGCCTGTGCAGTTGGAGTGATATACTGTAGAACGCGTGATACGGCTTGATACGACTCGTGACAGGTGACACGTACATCCTGTCTGATCACCTGTATCTATTCATGTCCATTGTGCATTCCGACGGACTTGGACAACTCCAGCAGGACAGTGCGACACAGCACACATCCAGAATTGCTACAGAGTGGCTCCAGGAAAACTCTTCTGAGTTTAAGCACTTCACCTGGCGACCAGACTCCCCAGACGTGAACATAATTGAGCATATCTGGAATGCCTTGCAATGTGCCGTTCAGAAGATCTCCACCCACTCGCACTCTTACGGATTTATGGACAGCTCATGGTGTCAATTCCCTCCAGCACTACTTCAGAGATTAGTAGAGTCCATGTCGTGTTGCGGAACTGCGGCGTGCTCGCGTGGATTTACACGATCAGTGTATGCCAATAGGATCGATAACGACCCTGCTGCGACCCGAAAATGCCAACGTTTTATTCTCACTTGTCAGGTTAGATGATGTGCGCTTTGTAAAAATAAAATTGTCAGGATGTGCCGCAAATGCAACGTATATTTTGCATGATAGATGCTTTGCAGAGTTAATTCATAATACTATGTTTTTATGTTCCTTACCTACCTAATACGCCATTACTTGGACAAATACATCGGTAGTAGAGACAGGCGACCATTCAGATTTGGCCCAACTTGGAAATAAATAAAGGTCTTGATCGCACAATCCTTCGTTAAGCGCAAGAAAGATAATAATTAAAAATGCTGTATATGGATTGTTAAGATACGCACATGATAACATAAGTATGTATCTGTTATCGTTAATTTCCTTGTTAACTTTATTCCACGACTTCAGTCTGATGACGAAATTTTGAAAGGCATAACGTTAATAAAGAATAGTGCAATCAAGACATTTCTATATTTCAAAGTTGTTACCTAATATGATTATTAATAATTCCTAACTTATAATAATGAAGATTATGAAATTCCAAATAATTAACATTGATTACCGTAAGATGTATTCCATTTTGGTTTATCCTATTCCGCAGTAGACCTTAAATGTCCATAGGGTCATGGACGACCCACTGAAAAAACCTCATTCCAGAATTCACAATTCACAATTACAAATTACTTTCACAGCTGTTGTCTGTTGTACTTATAAATGCCATATATGAAAATCGTAACTCTGTGTTAAAATTTCTGGGTATATATGGGTTAACGAACCTCGCAAGCGAGCGACGGATGACAAGAGTCCGTCGCAGAGTCCCGGTATCAGTGGGCGAATAGCAGTGATTAATCGATCGCTCGTGGTTACCATGCAGAATGAT
Organism: Schistocerca serialis cubense; assembly: GCF_023864345.2. Classification (NCBI taxonomy): domain Eukaryota; kingdom Metazoa; phylum Arthropoda; class Insecta; order Orthoptera; family Acrididae; genus Schistocerca; species Schistocerca serialis. The sequence continues at coordinate 572,471,831 of NC_064640.1, read as the reverse complement.
AAATCTCGTGCGTCGTATCTGCCACTTGTGGCACTATGGCTGCTAGGGTGAAATTCGTTTGTCTAGTTATTAGCGTGATTGTTTAGTTTTGTTTCCTTTCCGCAAGCCCACGTGTAGTAAGAACTCAACGTTAGACGGTACTTCTTGTAGGAAAACGAACCACTCAGTGAAGTTGACTTCCGTCAAGGAGGAGTACAAATCTAGAAACACTGACACTCAAATTTTGAAGCTCATACTGTAGAAAGAGAAATTCGTGGAAAGTTCACAGTAATAGTCGTAATACACTTGGTTTCAGCTAATCTTATTCAATGAAGTTTCTAGCTCTGAACAGAATGAGACAATATTACGTGCATATATTAATTTAGTCGTTTATGGCATACCTATTCTAAAACCATATTTAAATCCCTTGTTATGTCGTATAATCTCTCCCTTGTAGAATTTACGAAAGCTATGAAAACCTGCAGTGACACTATAGAAGAAAAGATACCATTTCTACACACACATACATACCAAAATAATTGCTTAAAACTTTGTAGTTAAACTACAGATAAGTTGATTTGAGGACCAGATATATTTGCGAAATGCAGACAGGGAAGATATGCACAACACAGTGAAAAATGTAATGTACTTTGTAACATAGTCTACAGTTCCCAAGAGAACATTCCGAAAAAGGTATTCCATTCATTTTGTTTGCAAGTGTTAGTAAGAATACGGAGACCAGTTGCCACTGCTGCTAAAGAAAAGCCCATTTTCAATAGCGGATCTTCGACACTGTGGCGTTCGAAAAGTAGTAGTTAAAACTGTTTGATAAACCGCTCGTGTGGATCCCTTATGTCACGGATTTTCTCTTAAGATATTCAAAGCGCCCGTCTCGCCCCTCGTACGGCACGATTCCTTAGCGACTTCCGGCTGCAGATCGGCAGCTGTTGCAAGAGGCTGTAGAGTTTCCGATAAATCCGAAGAGGCTCTCCCAGCAGGCGAAGTCTGCCCGTGACACAAATGTGAAGAGGCGCAGTTGCCTTGCGCGACGCCGTTCTGCTCTCTGGCTGCTCCTTGAGCTGAACATCCGGCTTGCTGATGGGATGGTAACGTATGCGCCATTGTTCCCTGTGACGAGTCCTTTATCCTGATTTTTCTGGGACTGTGGAGATGACAGCGACATGTTATCTGTATTTGCCGAGTGAGTAACTCGGAACACTAGCACAGCGAGATAGTTTACGTAAAAGTTCTTAATAAACTGATGATTAAAAGTGGCTTCCCCGTCGTCTTTCCGCTCGCTACAAATTAATTTGAAATACTGCCTCTCGTACGCTTTTGCAATGTGTGCGAGAGATCTGACCATAGTTTATTCCGTCAGCATGTTTCTGGGTACGTCATTAAGTTAGGGTGACGTGCACGGTGTTTGAATTCATTTATGGGAAAAGCGGAATTCCTGTCATTTTTTACGTGGCTTCCTTCTTTTCGGAACGGTTACATAGCGTCATTGTAGGTAAAACAAATGGCATACTGTGCCATGGGTAAGATGCTGAAAAACTAGTTTGCTGCAAAAGAGAACACTTTTAAGGCCCATACGTGAATACTGATGTGTATGGGAGGTATACAGAGGCCCAACTAACAGGACACACAGTGTATACAGTGTGAACGCGAACCCAGAGAGAGAATTTGGAAGGTTCTTCAGGATGTTTTCGTAGCATTTTGTTATAAAAGGCCCATGATCTCCGGTGGCTCATTACAGTAAATAGATTTCGTTTGATTTCTTATCCCCATTTATCTTTGTATATGTATTGCACTGAAAAATACCTACACAGCAATGCAAATGTTGACGTTGTGTGCTATTTTGTGTGGAAATACCTGTTGCTTTCACTCACAGTAGTTGCTGTTGCCAACAGCATAGCCCACTTTACTCCTCACCCTCAAGCCTGCATTCAGTATTGCTCGTTTCTCTATCGGGTTTTCCTGGCAATTAGTTGCATGTTAATAATTACTGTACACTCTTTTTGATGGGAACTGGATTCACAGAGTTAATGTAATTATGTGGTTGGGTTGCCGTATCTTGGCTGTTGCTAATGAAACCACAGCATTGGCTACACGGGCAATCATTTCTGGGCGTATTATGGACAACGTTTTTATTTTTATGTTCGTGTTCGTAGAAGGCTGTTTTTGTGATCGCCATATGAATCGTGTTCACCATCGCGTATGGAAGTACATTTACACACTGATGAGCCAAAGAAACTGCACCTCCCTAATATCGTGTTTGGCTCCGCGAACACGCAGAAGTAGTGCCGCAACACGACATGGCATGGTCTCGACTAACATCTGAAGTAGTGCTGGAGGGAATTGACACCATGAATCCTGCAGGGCTCTCCATAAATCAGTACGAACGAGTGGAGGTATCTTCTGAACAGCACGTTGCAAGGCATCCAAGATATGCTCAATAATGTTAATGTCTGGGGAGTTGGGTGGCCATGGGTTTAAACTCGGAAGACTGTTCCTGGAGCAACTCTGTAGCAATTTTGGACGTGTGGCGTGTGCATTGTCCAGCTGGAATTGCCCAATTCCGTCGGAATGCACAATTGACATGAATGGATGCAGCTGATCAGACACGATGATTACGTACGTGTCACCTGTCCGTCATATCTAGACATATCAGGGGTCCCATATCACTCCAACTGTACACGCCCCACACCATTACAGAGCCTCCACCAGCTTGAACAGTCCCCTGCTGACATGCAGGGTCCATGGATTCGTGAGGTTGTCTCCATACCCGTACACGTCCATCCGTTAGACACAATTTAAAGCGAGACCCGTCCGACCAGGCAACATGTTTCCAGTCATCACAGTCCAATGTCGGTGTTGACGGGCCCAGGCGAGGCGTAAAGCTTTATGTCGTGCTGTCATCAAGGGTACACGAGTGGACCTTCGTTTCCGAAAGCCCACAACGGTGATGTTTCGTTGAATGGTTCGCACGCTGACACTTGTTGACGGCCCAGAATGGAAATTTGCAGTAATTTGCGGAAGGGTTGCCTTTTGTCACCTGGACGATTCTCTTCAGTCGTCGTCGGTCCCGTTTCTGCAGGATCTTTTTCCGGCCGCAGCGATGTGGGAGATTTGATGTTTTGCCGCATTCCTGATATTAACGGTACACCCGTGAAATAGTCGTACGAGAAAATCCCCACTTCATCGCTACCTCGGAGATGCTGGGTCCCATCGCTCGTACTCCGACTGTAACACCACGTTCAAACTCACTCAAATCCTGCCATTGTAGAAACAATAACCGAGCTAACTGCGCCACACTTCTGTAGGCGTTGCCGACCGCAGCATCGTTTTCTGCCTGTCTACATCTCTTTTTATTTGAATACGCATTCTTTGGCGCTCAGTGTATCTTCGTACTTATTTCCATTGAGACTGCTGGGAACTGTTCCAGCGTGTCACGACTTAACGTTATAGTGGGGCTTTATAATGCCAGTGACCCAGCGAGGTGGCGCAGTGGTTAGACACTGGACTCGCATTCGGGAGGACGACGGTTCAATCCCGCGTCCGGCCATCCTGATTTAGGTTTTCCGTGATTTCCCTAAATCACTCCAGGCCAATGCCGGGATGGTTCCTCTGAAAGGGCACGGCCGACTTCCTTCCCCATCCTTCCCTAATCCGATGAGACCGATGACCACGCTGTCTGGTCTCCTTCCACTAACCAACCTATAATGCCAGCATGCTTAAAAATGACAATGTCAAAATAGCAGTCGCAATAAATATGTTTAATAGTTCATTGCGGAACGACTACATTCAGTAAGTTTTGCTTTTTGGGTGCTGTAAGAGACTCTAAGAAATAAAAGGTGCATTTCGCGATCTTAGAAATAGTAAATAACCTTATTTCACCCTAGAAACTAACAGTATTTTTCAACTCCTTAAATAACCATCTCTTAGAGGTCGTGCAGTAAAAATAAGACTAGTAACAGAGGAGAGAAAACGGTCGTTCTCATCCGTCCGCGAATGGAACGGGAAGAAAGCTGAGCAGTTAGCATATGATACAATAAAACGTACCTTCTGCCACTTCAGTAATTCACGGGGTATAGACGTAGTGGTACATCTCCACTTGCAACTGCACTTCACCTGACTTCGATGTTATTTCCCTCAATGACAATACTGTCGTAGTTTAAACTAAATTTGATGCCATCTTTTTCCTCCACCTTCAAGCGAGATAATTCAAAACTCAATTGGACGTACAGATTACCATGAAGCATTTATACACCATTATTCGCTGGAAATAACAACCCTTTATGTAACGTAAATAGGAATTTACTCCTCCGCCAGATATTTAACAATATTATGACTTAAGAAGTAATGACGACGTAATAAGTGATTGTCACGTAGTGTCCGTGGTTCCAATAAAAGAATAGAGTTTTGGTTCGTGTCATCGCGTAGCACCTTATAGTAGTAAATTCCTTTAAATTAAATATACGAGGGGCGCTCAGTGAGTAATACAACACATTTGTTTCTCGGCTAATTTGTTGACAAAATGCGGAATTTATTGTGGTGCATCGTGGAATATCCCCGCTTGAGCCCCCACAGTTTCATGAAGTACCGATAGGTGGCGGCGACATACGTAGACTTGAAAATGGCTTCTGTACTGGAGCTGCATTCCAAGCAGAGACCTGTCATAGTCTGTTTGACGGAAAACCAGAGCATCGGAGATACTCAGACGCTTGCGGAATGTCTGCGGACACTTGGCAATGAACAAAACCACGGTGCTTCTTTGGGCGATGCGTCTGTTATCGTCGAAACAAGGTCGCGCAAACTTCATCCTGCCATGTTGGAACGTGCACTCTTATTAGAGGTGATCGACGGATCATACACACACACACACACACACACACCTCGCTGCTCAACTGGACGTCTGTTAGTAGTGCTGACACACTCGTCCACCCGTTGGAGTACTCGAAGATGTGTGTCCGCTGTGTTCCTCTTCGTCTAACAGAAGACCATAAAGAGCGGAATTGCTTGCGCGTTGACGGCCGGGGTGGCCGAGCGGTTCTAGGCTCTACAGTCTGGAAGCGCGCGTCCGCTACGGTCGCAGGTTCGGGCGTGGATGTGTGTGATGTCCTTGGGTTGGTTAGGTTTAAGTAGTTCTAGGTTCTAGGGGACTGATGACCTCAGAAGTCCCATAGTGCTCAGAGCCATTTGAATCATTTTGCTTGCGCGTTACGAGGCTGACCGTGACAACCTTTTGTTGAACATTGTCACAGGCGATGAAACATGGGTTCATAAGATTGAACCGGAAACAAAACTGCAATCCGTGGAGTGGCGCCACAGCACCTCTCGTCCGAAGAAAAAGTTCAAAGCAGCACTTCTCAGTCGGTGATGTTATGGCGACGGAGTTCTGGGTCTATGAAGGAGTTATTCTGTTCAGTGTCCTCTCTCATGGTGCAACGATCAACTCGGAAGGATATTTTTGCCCTCAGGAAATTTAAGAAACGACTTCAGCTTTTTCGTCGTCACAGAAATGCAAAAGTACGTCTCCGTGACAACGCAAGGCCTCACAAAAGTCTGCGCATACGGGAGCAGCTCACAAAACTCCATTGACCCGTCCTGCCTCATCCACCCTATAGCCCGAATCTCCCACCTTCCAATTTACATCTGTTTGGCCCAATGAAGCACGGGAAGCAGTACGTGGATGATTGGGAGGTTATTTAAGCAACGAGGCGTTGACTCCGACGTCGACCAGTAGTGGTACCATGTGGGCATACGTGGCCTCCCAGTAAGGTGGCGTAAGGCCGTCGCGTTGAATGCAGATTATGTTGAAAAAACGGGCTTTGTAACCAAAAGAGTGGGAACAACATGGTGTATCAGAATCCTAAATGAAACCAACCCGCTTTTAGAAAAAGTGTCGCCTTACTTACTGAACGCTCTTCGTAATAAGGTCAGAGGCAGACAGCCCGCCGCAGGAAATTTGTGGTGGATGCTTCATTTCAGAAATAACTGCTGTTCTGCATCTCCTCTTCTCGCGTAAGACTTCATATCTCAAAACCTCGTGAAAGACTAGACATCTTACCACCAGTTGAAGTGTTTGCCTGAAAGTACAAACGTGCATTTTGCAACTACTCGAGGGGCAGTTTACTACCAATATAGTTATTTCTCTCAAATAATTTACAGTACTTCGGAGAAGAAAGGGTGCTTATTCTGAAATATTGTATTTAGTACTATGGTTTTTCATTTGACGTAAGTACACGGAGATATTTCCATCTGCATTGCTCCGTAGCACAGTATCACAAAACGCTGTCCTCATAGATAGGCTCACACTTCTGTGACTACACTATAACGAAATAACAGGCTTCAAGCGACCTTGATTAGACAATACCTGCCTTTACGCAATGAACGTACACGGTAGATATAATTTAGCAAGACCAGTGGGCTCATAAAAAATTCCGAAATGAGTCCGAAAACTAGAAAAATTCGAGAATGAAATTTTCACTCTGCAGTGGAGGATACGCTGATGTGAAACTTCCTGGCAGATTAAATCGGTGTGCCGGACCGAGACTCGAACTCGGGACCTATACCTTTCGCGGGCAAGTAATCTACCGACTGAGCTACCAAGCACGACTCACGACGCTTCCCTACAGCTTCAAGTCTGCCAGTACCTCGTCTCCTACCTCCCAAACTTCACAGAAGCTCTTCTGGTTCGCTCAGCCGGTAGAGCACTTGCCCGCGAAAGGCAAGGCCCCGAGTTAGAGCCTCGGCCGACACACAGTTTCAATCTGCCAGGGCGTTTCAGAAAACATTGTTAAAGTGAGGCAGCTTGCAGAAAAACTTGCGTAAATAGCAACGCCGGTAGCTGTGCAAATGACAATAAGGTCATAGAAGTAGAGTATAACAAAGAAGTACATCTTCATCCTTTCAGATGTTGTGTTGTAAATGAGCTTAAGCTTCCGTGCCAACCTGCGCGTGTACGTTCACGCAGCTTCACCATAAGATTTTTTGTATCCATGACTCACTGCGACTGAGCAAGATGTAGATTTTGTCAGGCGCGATGCAGGTCATCTCAGCTGGACAAGTAACTACGTAAACATACCTTGCTTCTCACAACTCCATCACCGATTACCGGTCGCTTTAATTTTCGCAGTTCACTCAAAACGCTTTAGTCACCCTAAGCATTTCTTAGTGCTAGCCTACATGTTCTGTAATCCTTTGGATATTATTACCATCGTAGCCGTGTGTACGTCTACAAGGATAATATGTTAATATATGATGATATGAAGAACCGTTGCTGCGAGATGTGCCCCCATTAAGTTATCTTTCACCATTTCCCGGGCTTAGTGACGTTTTATGTCTCTCTTCTCGTGCTTTTCTTGCTGTCTAAAGAATGTTTCCGACCATACTAGTACAGCTCTACTTTGATTTTTTGATGTGACTGCTTCCATTGGGGATTGCTTATTTAGGCAACGAGGTAAGTCACTTAAAATCTAGATACTTAGAAGTGGAACTCAGGAACGAGTCGGCAATAATTCTCGTTGTTCCCAACGTTGTAAGTCAGTTTAAAAATTTAGCGCGGCAACTAAGGCGATAATACTGTACTAAGTTCTATTATCAGTCCTACGGTGGGACTACAGCAGGCGACTACTTCTTTATATTTGGCCACAGATAACAACAGACCAGATCGTAAGAAAACCAGTAATAATGAAGAAACCCCGCACCTTTAGTCATTTACTTTAGAATTTCGACCTCATTTAATGAGAGATGAAGTGCCTATCATAACTACTGCTCGGTAAATAACACTTCTATAGTCTGCTTTAAATCAGTTGGCGACTGACGTTTACGGTCGAAATTTGCAACGTTGTGACAAGTACCATTCGCGCAATACAAGCTGACTCTGCGCTGTGGTTGTTGGGAGCGACCGTAAAGGCATTTCCCGTTTACAGTCGATCCAGTCTGGAACCGCGCGACCGCTACGGTCGCAGGTTCGAATCCTGCGTCGGGCATGGATGTGTGTGATGTCCTTAGGTTAGTTAGGTTTAAGTAGTTCTAAGTTCTAGGGGACTTATGACCTCAGATGTTGAGTCCCATAGTGCTCAGAGCCATTTTTTTTACAGTCGATCCCAGCACCCACCGCGCCGAGTCTCAGCTTGGATTTTGAGAATTATGCTGCTTGTCACTAAAAAAATTAAGTTCACTGGTGGTAAAGATACGTCCCTAAGCATGTCAAAAAATCTGTTCTTAATTTCATTTAGGGGCAGAGTTAGTGTAATGTTTTTTGAAGCAGGTGAAATTTTCCTATCCGGGAAACAGCTTCACACTTTTTATTTGTTACGTCATATCCCGCAGACTATTGAACTCTCAAATATTTTCTTTTTCGTTGCTTGTCAACATCACTCGGCAACGGATCTTTAAAAGTTCTAAGCTCCATAAAATGGATTTATTTTTCAGTTCTGCCAATTTCTAACTCGTTAAGAGTTTTAACTTTGTAGTCTGCCTCCTACAAAAAGCACGTAAAAATTCTGAACTTCGCACATCGGGTAAGTGCGTATAGTGTGTCAAAGAATATCAATAACTTTCCAATTTTAATCAGGGGCGGAGTTATTCTTCTTGAGATATGCGACTTTTTCGCGTCCGAAGCCATTGCCTGCTTGAGAACTGGCAGTTGCAATGCTTTGCGCAGCGGAAGTGGCCAGTGGTGTATTAGTGGCGGGAACAGTCCAGCCCTGTACTTTCAACAGCCAAATAATTTAAATCTGATAACTCCAAGACTTCTATTTGTCAGTGGTCCAGGACAACTAGATTAGATGTAGAAACGTCTGTTGGCGAACAGAACTTAACTGCCGTGCACAATCTTATATGCTGTCACATCTGCAGTTGAAGATTCATTTCCGGCTCTCCAAATTTCCGCACAAGATAACAGAATTTGCGGGTAAGTGGTGTGCAGCAAGCACGAAAACTCGTCGAGCTAACGTGTCCTCGCCTGGTGCTGCGTCCTTATCGCAAGCTTCGTAAATTGCCACGCAGTCTGCTCGCCGTTTGCGCGATGTGGCTGAAATAGCACAGCGCCAACTCATTCGGCGTAAGGAAATGACCTCGCCTCGGCCCGCCAACGCGGTGGTTAACAAACTCGTGGGCACCCGGCGAGCGTGCTGCCGCAGTGAACTCACATTCGGGAGCAGTCCGTTCAGAAACCCGTGCAGCCATTGGATTTAGATTTTGTCTTCTCACAAGACGAATTCCGGGACGTTTTCTTTAGAACAGGTGAGGGGTTTGCTGTCTCGTAACCAAACTCCAACTCAGTCTCTTACGACCTCGTCGATGGGACGTCCAACTTGGGGACGTTCAAATATTACTGATTCAATACTTCGCTTAGAAACAAAAGGTATCGGTATCGATACCACGTATTCTGTACTTAAATAGCCTCGTAAGAAATACTGGACTATCGGTATCGGAAGCAGCAAGCAGTGCTGCGAGAAATATTTCACAATTAGCTAAACGAGATATAAAACGTGTGCAGTATTATGTCGTTAACAAGAAATTAAAGCATAATAGTAAAAAGTACGTACTAGTAGTGTCTGTTATAAATGCAGGGTGTCCCACCTAACTTTGCCACCTCACATCCTGAAATGAAACAAAATGTGAAAAATGCAATTGGCCAGGGATGCGCCTGACGGGGGGCTCTCACAATGCGCCGGACACCTTAAGTAACGGAAACTTTGACACAATTTCTGCCCTTTGCTGTAATGCCGTAATGTGGGTTGCCTACAGTGTCATGAAGTCTGTTGTATTGTTCTGCGCATTACGACAGAGACTGTGGCACCGTCGCCAACCTTGAAAGTCTACATAGTTCAGCAGGTATGAGATTTAGAACAATGGGAAAAGTCTACAGTCACAAACTGTACCTCTAGTTTTCATTTCCGGAGAAAAACATACATATTCCGCTTGAAAAAAACGGTTGAAAGTGAGGTTTATTTACATCTATGGATTACGCATTCCTACCCATTGTGAGCTCCTGACATAGGTGCATTCCCGGCGAATTGAGCTTTTCACATTTTGTTTCGTTTTAAAAATGAGGTAGCAGAGTTAGGTGGGACTGAAGTGACTTACCAAAAATTATTTTATTGTCGTCCGACAATTGCATTTCCCCGACGCAATGCTGAAAGTACTCTCGGATTTACAACAGTAAATGTCGTCGTGACACACAACGCCTCTCTTGTAGCCTCTCTGGAGTTCGTTAGGCTCCTCTGTAACAATCTCTGGATAAACGATCCCGCGACGAAACACTCCGTTCTTCGTTGGAGCTTCTTTATTTTTTTATTATTAATCCAACCTGGTAAGGGTTCCAGATGAAGAGCAATGCACATTAATTGGTCCAACAAGTGTTCTGTAAGCCACTTCTTTCGTGGATGAATTAAATTTACTTGATATTCTTCCAGTGAATCTGTCTGGCAATTGCTTTTCGTACAATTAGTTTTACATTGTCATCTCAGTTTAGGTCGCTCTGGATATAAAACGCTGCTCTTGGATGATTGTATCCACAGACGAAATACATTTGTACAATACGTGCTTCCTCGTGAACGGTGTGGGACTGAGTTGCTGGTGGCCCAGAGGGAGGCAATCAGGACTTTAATCACGCGGCGTGACATACCGCACCGCAAAAATGTCTGACGAAGCGACCGCTTACGTATTCGGTGAGTCGTCGCGCCAGCAGGCAACGGCTTCCTGGAAAATCTCGAAACTGGAAGCACAGCTGCCCAGAATGACTGATTTTCCACCAGGACTTGTGGCAGTGTGGCCTGTGTGTTCCTTTTATGCGCGTGCATTCTAAATAAGACGGAATCGCGCTTGTAGAAATCTGCCCGTTTATCATTTTGTTACAAAAGTCGAGCCGTCAGATGTCATCCACAACTCCTGAGAATATAATTATCTTCAGGTAGTTAGTTTGCCCAAGATAGTGCAGGACCATATGTTTGTCATTTTAGTTGCTTGGGGAAAAAAAGAACGTTCTGTAATATTTGTCATTCAGCCCGAAACTGGCATGTTGCTGCACCTCAGTATGGCGTAGTTAGCGTAGCCACCACACTATTAGAATCGAATCTCGTGGAACTTACTGTTGTCAGTACCTGGCCTAATTCATCCAAAACTCTACAACTGTCCACCTTCAGCTGAGCCGACTTCTTTTGTTATTGTGAATTGCGACGTCATTCTTGCTGTGTCTTCCAAGCCTACCCTACGACGTCATTGCGAAGTGTCTTATAATTAAAATGATCATTTGTAGAACTTGCAGTGACACTGAAGGCTGATTTTTCAATATGAGTCAGGGTATCTGAATAGAATTTAGGGAAACTCATAGACTGTCGGTTCTATGTGCATGAAAGTCATGTCTAATGAATTGACTGGACGGTGGATGTGCATATTAAAAAGAAAATCGCTAGAAAGATAGTCAGAATCACAGTATATACGATCTCTGGGAGTATCGGGTGTGATAAATGGATTACAAATATTGACGGCAAAGTATCTCCTAAGTATCCATGCGTTTGTATCAGTCTTTCAATTAATTAATATCAATTGAAACATATTTTGTTGGTTGAAACAAATTAATACTCTCGAGATATTTCGCACATCGATGGTGATACTACAGTTAATTCAGGGCGCTTTTCAAAGACGATCATCGAAAAGGTTGAGCGTTGCTCTCATATAAGATCATACATAATTAGTTGTCATAGCCAGTAAATGTTCATAATGCCGCGGATAGTTTCTAAAAGCGAAAACAAATACGAAAACTTGAATCACACTAAAGAAACTGACAAAGTAAATATAAGTAAAAAATCAATACGGAAAGAGATGGAAAATCCAAATAAATTATATGTAGGAGCGGGAAGTGTCCCTCACGTTGGATCGGAAGCAACTTCTACTATGCGTAACTTTGTTGTGACGATCAAAGGGCGTTCCTTCTGAAGCATTTGATCAGGTAATACTGATTTACGATAAGAGCGGAGAATTCAGTAGAACTGCATCGTCTGCCTCTGGTTTCCGTCTGTTCACTAACCAGTAGAAGTCTTCAGTTACCAATCAGGGGAAGGTTCGCCTTGAACCAATTAGGTAAAAACATGCCTGTTAAGGGCTGAGATAACGGCCAGTCCAGTTAAGTTACTGACTTACTCGTATCTGACACAGCGTATTGAGCGTTGTAATAGGTTAGTTGACTGATTTCTGGAAACCGTAGTAAATGGTTAATTATGTTATTTTATGCTCATAACATGTTTTTTTTTTCCTTCTTGAATTTCAGTATTCTTTTTAGAAAATCGGAAATGAGATTCAAATAATTTGAAACCATGATAAAAAGTCCGTTTAGTCATGTGATGCCTGTGACGTCACTGGCTATGTTGCTGCCCCTACTGCCATAAAGCTAATTCAGTGACGTCTTGTGTTGGAGTTTTGGAATTTGCATTTCGAAAAATCGATTCTAAATGGTGTGTAGTACCACACTATACAATTACATCCATAAAAACTCATGAAAATTTTTTTGAGTATTTCAGAGAATGAGAAGGTGCGTAAAAATTGATTGCGCTGTACCGGCAAAACGCCACCACGTCGATTCCCAAATTCCCTTAATTAATTAAAATTGTTGTACACACTGAATTTAACATTAATTTACTTCAGAGATACGCTTTCTCACTGTTACAAAGGATAGCGTCAGTCGACGAAATTAAACTCTCAGTAAAAATGAACGTTTTCGATCCCGTGACAAAATCTTTGTATTTAATGATTTTTAAGCTTTAATTACATAAGAATAGAGAGATATTTTGTGATAATATTGACCGTAAATGCGACTTAGATGTTAAAATCACAACAGTCCGATCCGTATTTGTAACACAGGAAAATAGCCTATTCCCACTTAATGACTGTGTTACCGTATAGTAGAACACAAGACAGCAATAGTGGCCAATGTACAGTAATTAAAATGAGGCTACATCCACATGACTTCCCGGCAAGGAGTGTTAAGCAGGAAGTTCATAGAACCACCTTCTGACGAGTTCTAGTCCGTTCCACTCTGGAACAGTACGTGCAAAAAAGGAATTCTGATTTCCTTATTTTATTATGATGGTTGTTTAGTCCTACACAAGTGCAACTCAACAAAAATATTTTGGCGTTAGAAGGAGAAACTGATTGAAATTTCATGGAAAGATCTCACCGCAACAAGAAACTCCTTTGTTTTAATGACTGCATATCATGTCCGTGACACGCACTCACCTATTCCGCCATAATACAAAATGAGTTGCCCTTCTTTGAATTTTCTAGGTGTAACCCCGTCAGTTCTATCTAGTAAGGATCCCATACTACTCAGAAATACTCCAGAAGAGGACGGACAAGTGCAATGAAGGCAGTCTCTTTAGCAGAATTTTTCCCCTTATAAGTATTCTGCTAATAAAACGAAGTCTTCAGTCCGCCTTTTCCAGAAAGTTTTCTACCCAATAGTTCCATTTTAAGTTGTTCGTAGTTGTATTCTCTAGGTTTATCCTATTTAAATAGGCAGTTTAAATTTGTGATTTATCGTGTAACCGAAATAATTTAAGCACTTGTGTGAAGCACCTGAATTTTTATAGCTCGGCGTCTATTGTCACTTTCACACCAAACAAATAGCTTCTTTATTTTGTAATTAGATGTCATCTTTTGATGACCGTACTTGACGGTAAACGACAGCATCATTTGCAAACAATCTACGAAGTCTGGTCTTATTGCGTCGTAAGTCGTTCACAGAGCTAGAAAACAGCAGAGGGCCCTAAAAAACTTCATTAGGAACGTCAGATATCTCTTTAGCTTCACTATGTGACTGTCATTTACCACAAACTGTGAGCATTTCTTCAACAGATCTAGGACCCAGTCGAATTTCTGAGACGATACGCCAAGGCACGCAATTTGATAACAGCCACCCGCGTCCGGCCATCCTGATTTAGGTTTTTCGTGATTTCCCTAAACTGCATAAGAGAAATGCCGGGATGGTTCCTTCGGAAGGGCACGTCCGCTTTCCTTCTCAATCCTTTGCTAATCCGAGCTTGTACTCAGTCTTTAATGACCTCGTTGTCGACGGGACGTTAATCACCAATCTCCTCCTCCTGATTGCAAGGCGCTTGTGAGAAATGACGTCAGAAGCCTTCTAAAGATATGCAGGGTGATTCACGAAGACACGCAAATATTTTAATATGTTATTCTACAAGTAAAACTAAAGAAAAAAGTTCATATATACATAGGTCCGCAATTGTTTAGTTACGGAGTAACGGCTAACAAGATTTTGCCTGAAATTTATCGACTTCGCTAATATGAAGCCATCGCAAAACCGCGCGAGGTTAAAGTAAAGCAAGATTTCCATTTATTTTGTTATAGATCTGGTGAATCTAATAAAATATATCCCAGGCACGTATCTGCAGTGGTTTTCCAGAACATCAGATAAGCAAAGAAGCAATTTCGTAAATTTTTAATTGATTAACTACTTGGCCCCCTTTTTTTTTTTTTTTTTTTTTTTTTTTTTTTTTTTTTTTTTTTTTTTTTTTTGACAGTTGCCCAAAGTTTTCAATAGAAGTTGCAGGGAATTTAATTTTGGAAAAATGATGGTAACGTTAACTGAAACTGTATAAATGTCAGATAATCTGCTTTTATTAATACCTTAGCACACGTGAATTCATGTTAACCCGGAAAAAACAAAGCTGAGTGTTCAGGAAGTTGTACAGTGTACATACAAGTTCAAAACAGAAAACTAACTCGTTTCAAGGTTAGGAAAGGACTGAAACAACTCACTAACGGTTGCCAACATTGACATAAGTTTCTGCATTATTAATGTAAAGTAAAAATTTATTTTTATAATAATCTTTGCTTCTCTGGATGTTCTGGAAAACTACTATAGATACGTCTGGGACATGTTTTATTAGATTCACCATGTCAATAACAACAAAAGAAATGGAAAGCGTGCTTTACTTTAACCTTGTACAGTTTCGCGATGGCTTCGTATTACCGAAGTTGCTAAATTTCAGGCAAAATCTTTTATTAGCCGTTACTCCTTAACTAAACATTTGCGGGCGTATGTTTATGTAAACTTTTTTATTTAGTTTTATTTGTAGAATAACGTACGTAAGTATTTGCAATCTTCATGATTCACCCTATATAAATGTGGAATCAACCAGAGATCCCCAGATAATAGCACTCATCAGCTTGTGTGAATAAAGAGACAGTTGTTTCAAAAGAATATTTTCTGAATCTCTGCTGGTTGTGTGTCAGTAGATGGTTTTCTTCGAAATAGTTCATAATGTTAAAACACAGCGTGTGTTCCAAGATTATGCTTCAAATCGACGTCAGTGAGATCTTTCTTTGGAAACATTGTTCAGTATTCAAGCACGGTACATTACCATTGTGGTGGTGTATAAATAACGTAACTGAATTACATGCACGTGATAACTCTGCAGTTACCCACCAGGGGGCTCACGTTCTTTCGTGAGTTCGTGCTTGGCTACCGTGGGGCCCACGCCCTTGCAGCACCTCTTCCTATTCCGCGCAGCTTGTCTATCCTCTTGCAGTTACTCCCCCCCTCCTTTGGGAACATGTAACTATACACAGAAATCTCGTGTACATAGTGTTATCTGAATAACTGCATTTCATGTAGATAGAAATCGTGCAAACTATTTACGAAACCTCCGGATGTGCAAAGATTAATGACTGTTTCACTACGAAACATGCTTAGTTAGCAGGTTTCGTGCCATAACCTGTGTGAAACATTCATATTTCTTAAATATCTGAACAGATTTTCACGTTATCAATGACCCTTACGCTTTCTGAATTCTTTAGTGCCGGAATGGAGAAATGCTGCTGTTATTCCACTTGTTGCTTCTTGTGTTCATTGTTACATGATTATAAAGACGCCCAGAGCCCGCCGCATTCAAAGACACACATGGGAGGACCGCGGTTTAATATCCCGTCTGGCCATCCAGATTTAGTTTGTCTACAGTTCCCCTAAATCGCTGGAGGCAAATGACGAGATAGATCCTTTGAAAAGGACATGGTAGATTTCCTTCCTCTTCCCTGTCCAATCAGAGCTTGTGTTCCGTCCCTAATGACCTCGTCGTCGACGGGACATTTAACCGTGATCTTCCTTCCTCCCATTTCGAGGCTGGCCGCTTCTTCAGACACTAAAATTACTCGCTTAAGATTATTCATGAATGCTAATCGCCGCAGTAATGACGCATCGAATTATTGTTATTGCTCCAAAACGGAAGGCGGCCGACGGACAGTCCGCTCTGTGTAATGGTGGTCGTTACGGGCTGTTGGAAACTTACTCGAGCGTAGTCCATAGAAGACGCCTCTCATTGTTGTCACAGGGTGTGTAGCTCAAATTGCTTGTGCTCTTCCAATCTTCTAAAATTCTGCTTGATTGATTCACAGGTTAACGTGTTATAAGAACTCCGTCCTAGACAGCAAGACTCCAGTTACGAGCGACGAGGAGAAAATTGAAACATCCTATTTCCACGTGTTACTAAAGCGTTAGAGCCTCAGTTATGAATATTGAATTCAGCTAAGATCCCTGTGAACTCCCTCAATTCTGGGCTTAAGCTAACTTCGCGATTGTTGACTCTTGCACCCGCAATAAGTCTGTAAAAAAATGTTCTGCATGTGTGAGCAGTTACTGCAATCATAGCAGTCAAAATATTGGTGTTATTTTGTTCTACGTTATGACCATGCACACAAACGTTCCCTGAACATAACTTCGTTTACAGAGACTATCTTCCGCTACCTTCATTGAGTATATATGCTCTAGATTTTAGAATAGTGGTCGTCAAGCATGTTTGCTAATGAGCCAATACTGACATTGTGGAGCAGCGCCTCCGGCTCTGTATGCACTGATCTTATTATTAATTGGTAACTTACGTAATTTAGTATGTTAAGAGTCGCCATGAGACCATCTGTAGTAAGGGCGCTGTTAGTTCGCCTCCAGCCCCTAAGTAGTGATTGTTAAAACTCTGCACCATTCAGAATAATTTGTGTCGACTGTTGTATTTCAGATTGCTGCCATCCTAAGCGACTACAACGTTTCGAAACGGTGATTGCCTGACGAAATATTCTGTTGTCTGTGTGAGCGAATGCATGATTAATAGCGGTAATTGTACTTACATTGAAATGCATTATGCAATATGAGACACGATCACAAATGTTTAGTACAAATTTTGAATGTAATTTTTCTTGTACTCATTTCGTTGTAATACAACAGCCGTAATTTGATTTCAGAACCCTTGCTACAAATATGTACCGTATTTTAAGATGACCGTCTGTGTAAAGCGCGTTCAGAAATCTGTTACTTTAATGTCAAAATATATACCATAGCAGCTGATCGGATAGTCGCGCGCACCCGTAACTTGTCAGTGCTGGAGGACAAAAAGGTAACAATTCCCCTATCACATCTAACCCCGCAGTGGCCGCAATACTTAAATCTTTGTCCGTGAAGTAGGCGGCCAACTTATTTCCGAATTTACCAAGGTCAATTTCAGTTCAGCACATCGGAAAACAGAAAGAAGCACTTAACGGTAGATGATGGCTTTGGATTCGGGTGTTCGTTGATAGATGCATATTTTTTTTAAAAAATACGACTGGGAACAACGCGCCGCACGAATACTTAATTCGGGCCACATGCGGCTCCCAAGGAGCAGTTTGACGACCACTGGTCTAGAATGATAAGCTAATAAGATAATCAAAGCGGACTAGTCATTATAAGCCACTTATATTCATGGATACAAATGAGACTTAAGTTATAGATCACATTTTTCCACAAGAAAAACAAATTTTAAAGAGCTAAGTAACTAACTGTCGATGCCAGAATGAAATTTTCACTCTGCAGCGGAGTGTGCGCTGGTATGAAACTTCCTCGCAGATTAAAACTGTGTGCCGGACCGAGACTCGAAATTGGGACCTTTGTCTTTCGCAGGTACGTGCTCTACCAACTGAACCACCCAAGCACGATTCACGACCCATCCTCACAGATAATGGCGGAAGTAGAACTGTGAGGAGAGGTTGAGTGTCGTGCTTGGGTAGCTCAGTTGGTAGAGCACTTGCGCGCGAAGGGCAAAGGTCCCAAGTTCTAGTTTCGGTCCCGCACATTGTTTTAATGAGTCAGGAAGTTTAAAACTGTCGATGTTTTGCTTGGATGAAACTTTCTTCTTTGAGGAGTAATAGTAATAAACCGTGCTGCCACAACTTGTGACCATTTTAAGAGTTACGGCCTTCAATACAGATTTGTTTGTTTGTCCTGTTCAGAGCAATTTCTTGTAACCAAATGACCACCCTCCCATCTCCCCACCCCCTTCCTGCCACCCTTCCTAAGGCATCGTACCTTTGGCTACACTCGTCTTCACGCAGCTTTCTTTGACATGGGACGTATTCTCATCTAAAGTCTCATACTTTACAACAGAGACGATATTATTTTGTGAAAGAAATTCAGTGATACATAATAAATTAAGTGAAATCAAAAAAATTATGACATGAAACATTACTGACACAAACTGTTCAGAAATACTGGGTCCCAGATTTCCCGCTTATTGCGAGCAGTCACCTTAACCGTTAAGCATATTTCAAAGGAGCACGAGACGTAAATATTAACTTTCTCAGTACTTCAACTTTCCATTAACTCAATCTGATAGTTGAAATGGAACAATTCTCTTCGCGAAGGCCATTCCGAAATTCTAGGTACGCATTCTTCCAGTACCGAAAGGTCTGACACGATATTAAGAGGTATCACATGACATTTTTCCCATCAATGTATGTGTCTACCAGGACTGCAGGCGCTTGTTTGCAGACAGGTTACGTTACATTATTTTTTCGAAGTGATAATTAAAACTTCAACTGCCTCTCGTACGTAAGAGTTTAACTATGTGTTCGGTGCCATGATATTACATGGGAATTGGGGTACACCAGGTTCTGTAGTGATCCAACTTATTTTGCTCTGAAGCCCTTGTCGTAGAATGCGGCACCTGCGCTTTATCACGCCATTCTATTACCAGTATTTTATAGGGTATCACTGCTCTTTCTCCAGAGAAAGAGTGCGCGCGTTCCTTGCTTCGTTCTTACGGCTGATCAAATTAGATTTGAAGCACCCAGTTCTCAGTTTCGTGCGCTATAAATTGTTCCTTTCTTATTCTGAATTGAGACTGCCAGCAAGATCAGGACGACTACAGAGAACATACTGGAATTAACGTAACTGTTTGTATCGAAAAGTAGCGATTGTGCGAACCTGTTTTTTATAAAAAAAATTTAGTTAGTACTTCTGTATTTAGATAAGCAATTTTTGCCAATAGTGAAGAAATAATGCTTGATTTTGAGCGAATTTGTTCATTTATCTCTGTTCGTGGGTAATTATCGTACAGCCAAAAATTATACAAAACTGATCCCCAAAAAATTTGAGATTGAGATCAAAAATGGTGAGAATAAATGGTTCTTTCTGCATTGGAAGCAACACTAAAAGATTTCCTTAATCATTTCAGCTCCAGATGGTGAAGATGAATGAAAATTTGAGTTCAGTTTAGGGTATTTGTTTACAGCACCAATTTTATCTCAAAACACCATAATATTATGCTTAATACAGTTAACCGAATTACTGCTTCCTTAAAAAAGCTGTAATATTTGACGTGTGATGTTCAAAATGAAACCAGTTCATCAAAACATGTACAGTCCTGTTTCCGGTACGATCTGTGAAGTGTAGGACATGTAACTGAGGAATATAAGGACATGTTTCCTGTAATTTTATTCGTCTTGTGCTGGGTCCATGGCTGCAAAATCTTTGATATGGAAAATTTACTTTCCTCGTAAAATCTAAATTACTTATTTTCGTTAGACCGATTTCGAAATGTCAGTTTCATTTTCAAGCCCATTTACAGCCTATGAAGCAGCAATGTCTTTGAACACCACCGCCCGTTCCTTCCTAATGGCCTGACTAAATCAGAAGATATGAAAGCGAAATCTGCCATCCATTCCCTCGCACAATATCGTGTTTGACTGACGGTGTAAAATATTTGACGTTAAATTTGACATATTACACTATGTGATTAAAAGTATCCCGACACCCCCAGAAACACATGTTTTTCACATTAGTTGCATTGTGCTACCAGGTACTCCATATCTGTGGCCTCAGTAGTCATTAGACATCGTGAGAGAGCAGAATGGGGCGTTTTGCGGAACTCCCTGGCTTCGAACGTAGTCAGGTGATTGGATGTCACTTGCGTCATACGTATGTACGTGATATTTCCACACTCTAAACATCCCTAGATCCACTGTTTCCGATGTGATAGTGAAGTGAAAACGTGAAGGGACACGTAAAGCACAAAAGCGTACTGGCCGACCTCGTCTATCGACAAGGGACCGCCGACAGTTGAGTGTCGTAATGCATAATAGGCAGACATCCATCCACATCATCAAGGAATTCCAAACTGCATGAGCATCCACTGCAAATACTATGAAAGTTACGTCTCGCTTGGTGTATTGAATTACAGTATTACCAATGGAGGGTGCCACGAACTTGCAAGTCATTGTCAGCCAGGTGTCCGGATCCTTTCGATCACACGGAGCATATGATACAGGCGATCTTATAGTATAATGAAATTACGTAAGTCTGAAATTGCCGAGGTATTATTTTTCAATAGCTTACTTCTCTTAAAAGTTCATGGGTCTTCTAATAGGAACATTTTAGTACAAATCAATGATGTCGAAATATGCCCATTTTGATTACTAGATATTATTTTCTAGACTAATTCATGATTTGGTCACTGTGTCACTTATTGTATACACATCACCCTACTGACGTCATTTAGTTACAAACTGAACTGGTACCCTGGGTTATTGATGTAGGGAAATAGGTGCAATTGGTGTGTTCCTGTGAAATTTCTGTTGAGGTAAAGTTTGGGCTACATTGGATTCATGGCAATAACCCATTAGAGTTCGTTTTCAGCAAGTTCCACCACTAAAGGCCATTTCTTAGTTGAACATAGTGCTGGAGGGAACTGACACCACGAATCCTGCAGGGCTCTCCATAAATCCGTAAGAGTACGAGAGCTGGAGATCTCTCCTGAACAGCACATTGCAAGACATCCCGGATATGCTCAATAATATTCATATCTGGGGAGTTCGGTGGCCAGCAGAAGTGTTTAAACTCGGAAGAGTGTTCCTGGAGCCACTCTACAGCAATTCTGGACGTGTGGGGTGTCGGATTGCCCTGTTGAAATTGGCAAAATACATCGGATGGCACAATGGACATGAATGGATGCTGGTGATCAGACAGGATGCTTATGTACTTCTCACTTGTCAGTCGTATCTAGACGTATCAGGGGTCATACGCTGCACACGCCCCACACCATTACAAATCTTCCACCAGCTTGAACAGTCCCCTGCTGACATGCAGGGTCCATGGATTCATGAGGTTGTCTTAATACCCATACCCATATCCGTACACGTCCATCTGCTCGATACAATTTGAAAAGAAACTGCCCTACCAGGCAACATGTTTCCAGTCACCAGCCCAATGTCGGTGTCGATGGGCCCAGGCGAGGTGTAAAACTTTGTAGTGCAGTTGTCAAGGGTACACGAGTGGACCTTCGGCTCCGAAAGCCCATATCGATGGTTTCGTTGAATAGTTTGCACGCTGACTCTTGTCGATGACCCAGCATTGAAATATGCAGTAATTTGCGGAAGGGTTGCACTGCTGTCACGTTGAACGATTCTCTTCGGTCGTCGATGGCCCCGTTCCGGCAGGATATTTTTCCGGCCACAGCGATATCGGAGATTTGATGTTTTACCGGATTCCTGATATTCACGGTACACACGTGAAATGGTATTAAGAGACAATCCCCACTTCATAGCTACCTCGGAGATGCTGTGTCCCATCGATCGTGCGCCGACTATAACACCACGTTCGAACTCACTGAAACCTTGATAACTACCATTGTAGCATCCCACAGGGGGTCCACAACTCTTTTGTGGATACGTGCGTGGCGAGCACGGGGCCCCGAGCTATTGCAGCCTTCTCTCTCTCCAGGACTGCATTTCCTTCCCCTTCCCCTCCTTTCCCCTCCTTGCTCCTTTCCCGTCCCCCTCTCCTCTCCCTCTCTTGGTGTCCTTGCTTATGTTGGCCCCCGCTATCCTCCTGGTTGTGTTGGTTTTACAATTCGGCTTTGTTGCGTAATAATCTCCTCCTTTTGGCATTCCTTGGTCCCCCTCTGGGGTTTGACTTCCATTACAAAATTTCTCCTCTGTAGTGTGAGCCATTTGGGGAAGAGCACCTTACCTAGTGTCTCCGACGTGCGCCCTCCTAGTACATTCCACCTCTTCTTTCACGTTGTTGTCTGATGCTAGGGTGTATAGCCAGCAAGGTAGCCAGCCCGTGTGGTGGTGTCGCTATGTACCCTTTTGGTTGAGCCCCCTGAACACACAGGGATCACACTTCTGATACCTGAGCTGTGACCACCTCATGCATGCCTTGGAGTGGTTGCTCGTCATCCTGGAGCATCGGAACTCCCGGCAATGGCCGCCATGCCAGACGGCCCTTACTGTGCTTGGGTGGCGCCTGTGAGGAGAGCCCCTGATTGGAGTGGGTGGTATCAGGGCGGACGCTATGCAAGTGAAACGCATACGGGTCCAGAACTCTGGCCATTCTTCTGCGGCCGTCTCTATGCGTCGAACTGATTCTTCAAGTGCTGCTTCTCTTGCCCCTTCGGCCTTCCCTTCCATGGCTACCCCCTGGGAAGAGGGTCAGGCCCGTCGGCTAGGGGCGAAACCTTTCCCCCGTTATCTAGTTTGCACCTGGACTGATGGCGATACTTTCACCAATACCAAACCTTTATTCTTTGTGGAACACATTGAAGACAAGTTTGGCGAAGTGGACTCCCTGAGCAAGATGCTGTTGGGTTCGTTGCTGATCAAAACTGCTTCAGCTGCCCAATCTGTGGCCCTTCGTGCCTGTACCCATCTTGGCACAATTCCTGTGTCCATTACCCCCCACCAGTCTCTAAATATGGTACAAGGTGTGATTTTTCACAGGGACCTCATCCTTCAAACTGATGAGGAACTTCGGGACAATCTCGGACAGTGGGGTGTTCACTTTGTTCGGCGTGTTCAGAAGGGTCCTAAAGACAATCGCATTGATACTGGTGCCTTTATCCTGGCCTTTGAAGGGGATTCCTTCCCTGAGAAGGTTAAGATTATGGTTTATCGATGTGATGTGAAGCCGTACATCCCACCTCCTATGAGGTGTTTAAAGTGCTTGGGTTTTGGACACATGTCTTCCCACTGTTCACAGGATCCTCTCTGTGGTGACTGCGGACGTCCACTCCATGAGGGGAGTCCCTGTGTTCCCCCTCCTGTGTGTGTAAATTGTCATGGTAGTCATTCTCCACGTTCACCAGATTGCCCAGTATATAAGAAGGAAAAGAAGATACAGGAGTACAAGTCCCTCGATCGTATAACCTACACAGAGGTCCGTAAGAAATATACACGTCTTCACCCTGTGTCCATGACATCTAGTTACGCCTTGGTTACATCTTCACCCCTTCCTCCCCCTTCCTTACCCCCATCCCGGACCCCTCTCCTCCCCCCTCCCCTGCGGCTCCCACACCTCCTCCTCTGGGCGCTGCTCCCCCTCCCCAGCCGGAGAAGTGTCCCACTCCTTCGGCGTCTGCCGGTCAAGGGCGCCTCTCCCGGGATGCCCCTTCCCGGCACCTTCAGGCCAAAGGTCTGCTGCCGCGTGACGACCGCGAGAGCCGCGGTCTGTCGGCCCCCAGGTCGCCCGATCTCTTTCTGCTCCTGATCTTGCTGCATCTGGCTCCTTTATGCCACACAGCCCTCCTCGATCTCAGCCTGAAAAGAAGAAGAAACATAAGACCCGGGACAAAGAGCCTCTGGTTTCACCGGAGGTCCCTTCCCCGACTTCACAACCGGATTCTGACCTGTCGTTCATGGATGTAGCCCCCTCCTTGTCGGTGACGGGTGGGGACCCAGCGGTATGACTGGCTTTAGCGTGTTCAGCCCCCATTTAAATCATCGTTCTGTGGTTCTCCAATGGAATTGTAATGGATACTACCGTCACCTTTCGGAATTGAAATCCCTTCTTTCGTCCTACTCTGCAGCTTGTGGGGTTCTCCAGGTATCTCATTTTACTGATGCTCACTCACCGACCCTCCGTGGGTTCCGTGTTTTCTGTCGAAATCGGGTCGGACCCCTGCGGGCTGCTGGTGGCGTTTGTACGTTGGTCCGTACAGACATTGCTAGCACGTGGATTCCTCTTCAAACTACATTGGAAGCGGTTGCTGTTAGGTTCCACTTAGACTCTGCGGTCACAGTTTGCAATCTTTATCTCCCTCATGACAGGACTCTTACACCTGCTACCTTAACTGCCCTTCTTCAGCAACTTCCTCCTCCCTTCCTGCTCCCTTCCTCCTCCTTGGGGATTTTAATGCTCATCATCCCTTGTGGGGCAGTGCCTTTCCGTCTAGACGAGGTTTTCTTATAGACCAGTTTATTGCAGACCACGACTTGTGCCTTCTTAATGATGCCTCACCTACTCATTTCAGTGCCGGTCATGGTACCTTTTCTGCCATTGATCTTTCTCTTTCTTCTCCCTCTCTCCTCCCTTCATTACACTGGTCGCCATATGACGACCTTTGTGATAGTGACCATTTCCCGTTGATTATCTCGCTCCCTTCCCGCTCCCCGGTGGACAGGTTACCTCGTTGGTCTTTCAAACGCGCCGATTGGCCTCTATATACTGCACAGGTCGTGTTTTCTCCCTCTTTGTCGGGTTGTATTGATGACGTCCTACGTGACGTGTCTGACGCGATTGTTCGCGCTGCTAGCCTTGCTGTCCTGCGCTCATCTGGGCCATTTCGTCGCCGGCAAGTCCGATGGTGGAGTACGGCCATTGCCATTGCCATCCGTGATCGCCGTCGAACTTTGCAACACTTTAAGAGGCACCCATCCGTAGCCAGCCTTACTACCTTTAAACGCCTCCGCGCTAAAGCCCAATCAAACAGAGCAAGCGGATATATTGGGAACGATTCGTTTCTTCCCTTGGTTCTACTGTCCCTCTGTCACGGGTATGGGCTACACTTCGCTCTCTCCAAGGTTGCCATCGGCAGTCCACCCTCCTGGGCCTTCATCTCCCAGATCGCCTTTTTACGGACCCATTAGTTCTTGCAGAACATCTTGCGACCCATTTTTCAGTGGCATCAGCATCAGCCTCCTATCCAGCTGCTTTCCTTAACCAGAAACAGCGGGCTGAAGCTTCCACCTTATGTTTCACCCCTTGTGAGTCAGAATCTTACAACGAACCTTTTACTGAATGGGAATTTCTTTCTGCTCTATCTTCTTCTCATGACACGGCCCCTGTCCCAGATTCCATTCATAACCAACTGCTTCAACATCTCAGTGCTCCACAACGGCAACATCTTCGGGTGTTTAACCGTATCTGGCTCCAGGGTGACTTCCCTTCTCAGTGGAGGGATAGTATTGTGGTTCCTGTCCTTAAGCCTGGTAAGAACCCCCTATCTGTTGACAGCTATCGGCCAATTAGTTTGACCAATGTTGTTTGTAAATTACTTGAACGGATGGTAGCCCGTTGGCTAAATTGGGTCCTCGAATCTCGGGATCTATTGTCCCCTTACCAGTGTGGCTTTCGAGAGGGACGGTCTCCAATCGATCATTTACTTCGCTTGGAATCCGCAGTTCGGCAGGCTTTTTCCCAGCGCCGCCATTTGGTTGCAGTGTTTTTTGACCTTCGCAAGGCCTATGACACGGCCTGGCGCCATCACATCTTACTTACCCTTTATCATTGGGGTCTTCGGGGCCCACTCCCGATTTTTATCCGCCAGTTCCTGTTCCATCGGTCATTCAGAGTTCGAGTTGGTACCGTTTTTAGTTCTCCACGGACCCAGGAGACGGGCATCCCACAGGGTTCTGTCTTGAGTGTCCTTCTTTTCCTCATTGCTATCGATGGACTTGTGGCCTCTGTTGGTCCTTTGGTCGCCCCTGCCCTGTATGTGGATGATTTCTGCATTTGGGTTAGTTCCTCTTCGATGGCATCTGCAGAGCGGCAGCTACAGGGAGCTATACGGCGTGCCTCTGCATGGACCCTCTCACATGGGTTCCAATTCTCTCCTCTAAAATCGCGGGTGGTCCACTTCTGTCGCCGTACTACGATCCACCGTGATCTAGAGCTCTATCTCGATGCCCACTGATTGCCTGTGCACAGTTTCATTTCCTGGGTTTTCTTTTTGACAACAAGTTCACTTGGCTGCCCCATATCAGACATCTGAAGGTAGGATGTTTCCGTAAACTCAATGTCCTTCGCTTCCTTGCCCACTCCTCTTGGCGTGCGGACCGTTCCCTCCTCCTCCGTCTTTATCGTGCTCTAGTTCTGTCTCGCTTGGACTATTGTTGTCAAGTTTATAGTTCAGCTGCACCTTCCACACTGCACGTACTGGATCCAGTCCACCATCGTGGTATCCGTTTGGCCACCGGTGCCTTCCCTACTAGCCCTGTTGATAGTCTCCTGGTTGAAGCTGGGATCCCCCCTCCCCCGCCCTTTTTTGTTCGGCGGTCCCAGCTTCTGGTGTCTTATGCACTCGCTATCCGTTCCTCTCCCACTCATCCTTCCTATTCTCTCCTGTTCCCAGACCATGGACGTCGCCCACCCGACTCCCGCCCTCGGGCGGGTTTACCGGTTGGGCTGCGCCTTGCGTCTCTTTGCTGTGATTTTCAGCTTCCCTCTTTGTCCTGCCTTCCTCGCTCCCTCCCCTCCACCCCCCCTTGGTTAGTTCCTCGGCCTCGAATTCGGATGGATCCCCGCCGAGGTCCAAAAGATTCCATCCCCCCGGTGGTGTTCCGTTCCTTTTTCCGCCAAATTTTATGGGTGTTTCGGGATGCTGTTGTTTTTTACACTGATGGCTCTAAATCTGCTGATCATGTGGGGTATGCCTTCGCGTCCTCTGTCAGAACGGAAAATCATCTGCTGCCACCTACATGTGGGGTGTTTATTGCGGAATTGATGGCAATTTCCCAGGTCCTTACCTTCATTAAACAGTCCCAGCACAACCGCGTTTTGTTGTGTACGGACTCGATGAGTGGCCTTCTTGCTATTGACCGGTGTTTTTCGCGCCATCCCTTGGTCTCTGCCATCCGTGACCATCTCCCTGATATTCACCGTGCTGCTTGTTCCATTGACTTCCTTTGGGTCCCTGACCATGTGGGTATACCGGGTAATGAGCTTGCTGATCTTTTGGCTGGGGGAGCAGTCACTTACCCCCGATTTCTGTAACCCCTCCTGCAGCGGATTTACGGCTTCATATCAAATCCCACTTCGCACAGTCATGGGCCAATTCTTGGGAGGCTACTCCCCTGTCTAATAAACTTCGTGCGATTAAAGTGACACCAGGCCCGTGGTGTTCTTCCTTTCGCCTCTCCCGAAACGACTCGACCACACTGTGTCGTCTCCACATTGGCCACACCAGGCTGGCCCATGGTTTTCTTTTGCGTGATGAGCCACCCCCACTTTGTGGTTGTGGAGCCTTCCAGTCAGTAGCCCACATTTTGGTTGAATGCCCCCTTCTTTTGGCTCTGCGTGTTAAGTACAGACTCCCCCGCACTTTACCGTTGATGTTGGCTGACGATTCCCGGATGGTCTCTCTGGTTCTCGGTTTCCTCCGGGAAAGTGGTTTTTATTCTCAGTTTTAAGGTTTTTAATCTCTCTCTGGTGTTGGGGCAGGGCGGTGAGTGTTTGGGTGTCTCCCACTGTACGCCGTGTTGGGAGATTCCCGATTCACCTCCCTGACCGAGATTATCTTTTCTTCCTCTTTTACTCTGTTTTTACCCCCCCCTTTTTTTAAGGATTGATTAGTCTCCTTTTCCCATACGTACTTCTACATTCTAGCGGTTGCACCTTTTAAGTCACAGGTGGTCTTGCCTATGCTGCTTCAGCATAGCGTTGGGTTCGTTCTCTTGCTGACTTCCCTCGTTTTGTTTTTACCATTGACAACATGACTGCCCTTTTACGTTTTTAGCTTTTTCCCTTTTATTGTTCTGACTTTCTTGAGATGTCCCATTAGCGAAATGGACCATATTTGAAACAAGGGACTGATGACCTTGCTGTTTGGTCCTTTAAACCTCAACCAACCAACCAACCATTGTAGCAGCAATAACCGATCTAACAACTGCGCGAGACATTTGTCTTACATAGGCGTTGCCGACCGCAAGCGCCGTATTATGCCTGTTTATATATCTATGTATTTGAATACATACGTTTATTCCAGTTCCTTTGGCGCTTCAGTGTATGTCACAGTGCTATATTGTTGTCAAAATAATCATGCTTTCAATCGACGTATGGTTGTTCCTTCGTAACGACTAATGTATTGTCTTCATTGGTTAAGATACCCAGGGCGTTATTCGCTTAAAACGTATTATTAATCTCGCGCAAAGTTAGTTCATTTATAGATTTATCTTGTTCCCTGCCCACAAATATGTACAAATGACATTCTTTAACCAATTGTGCCACCTACCATTAACCTCGACTTGTTGACATTAAAGATAACTTAGCACAGTCGAGAATGAGTTCAGTATTTATTAACACGTGTTTAATGTTATCTTCTTATATTTTCGGGTTAAACTAAAACGTAGTGCCCTTTTATAATCTTTTTTTCATATTCGTGAAAAATAGTGCTTTTCCAAAACGTAAATCATTTTTCGTTCTTGTACTCGGCGTATTTAACGCAAATCATTTTTCTTTCTTCTACTCAGCGTCTATATTAGACCTCTAAATTTGTGACTGAGTAAAAATTTTAGTTTCATCTCCTGTGCACGCTCAGTCGCTACCTCTGCCAGCGAGTTAAATTTTCTCATCAAAAGGTGCTTAAGGTACAATATGTGATCAAAAGCTTCTGGACGCCCCTATGTAAGGCGGAATTTACCAATACATATCACAAGAGGTGGGCACGCCAGTGCAAAAGGATAGAGAAGTATGGTGTTGTAAGTAGAGCAGCAGTAACAACAGAGTGGGTCGGTCAGGAGAGCTCAGTCTTCGAATGTGGGCTAGTCATGTGATGTCACCTGAATGAAAACTTCGTCAGGGGCATTTCTACCCTTACGGAGCTGGCAAAGTCGACTATTGATCTGATTGCGAAGTGGGAACCCGAAGGAACAACCGCAGCTGAAGAGAAACTACGCGGACATCTTGTACTGACAGACAGGGACTGTCAACAATTGCAGAGGGTGGTTGCAAAAAATTAGCATGGAATGAGCAGAAGGAATCACTCGTGACTTCCAAAGTATCAGCAGCCCAGCTAACACAATGACTGCGGAGGCAGTTAAAAGGAATGGGGCACAGTGGTAGAGCAGCTCCTCGTAAGCTACAAATTCCTGCAGTCTGTGTTAAGCGACACTTGAGGTGGTGTAAAGAATGACGCCATTGGAGAGTGGATGACTGGAAACAAGTGATTTTTAGGGATGTCACGTTATTCAATGTGGCATTCCAATGGAAGTGTTTTGGTTTGGTGAATGAGTGGAGAAAGTTACCTGTCATCTTGTGTAGTGCCAACAGTGAAGCAAGGAGTTGGTGGTGTTACAGTATTGGGGTGTTTTTTTTTCGTAGTTAGGTTATTGCTCTTAAGAAAACGCTAAATGCAGAATAATATGAACATATTTTACCACAGTGTTGCAGCACACGTTAGAGCAGCAGTTCAGAGGGGATGGTTGTTCTTATTGGCATGACAGTGCACCCTGTTATACAGCAGCGTCTGTGGGATTTTTAGGACGATAACATTCCTAAAATAGATTGGCTTGCCTATACCCCCGGCATAAACCCAATGGAAAAGCTTTGAGATGGGCTAAAATGTTGACTTCACTCCAGACTTTAGCGACCAGCATTATTATCTCATCTGCTTTCAGCTAGTGAGGAAGAATGGGCAGCCATCCCTCCAAATATTGTCACCTAATTCAACGTGTCCCCAGCAGTGTGCATGTCATCATAAAGGCGAAGGGTGGACACTCAATATTAAGAACAGTAATAGGCGTCCGGTAATTTTATCAGATTGTGTGTACCTTCCTACTTTAACAATAAATTTAGGTATCACCTAATAACAGGATCAGTTGCATTTACTATATCCAGTGTAATCATCTAAAGATCATTGCTCTATACTGATCCCGGAAAGTTAACTTTATTAGATGTAGTTTTCTAAACCTGTGTAGTTTCTATATTTTTTCATAACTTCTGCCTCTTGCACCACCACCACCACCACCACCACCACCACCCCCCCTGCGGGTCCGGGGATTAGAATAGGCCCGCGGTATTCCTGCCTGTCGTAAGAGGCGACTAAAAGGAGTCTCAAATGTTTTGGCCTTAATGTGATGGTCCCCCTTGGGGTTTGACCTCCATTTTTCAAAATTTTACAGAAGTACGAGCCTTTTGGGGAAGGACACCTTACATGGTGTACCACTGGTCCTAAGTGCACTAAGACCTTGGCACTCAGCATTGCACCGGCGTTGTCACCATACCCATTATTCCTCAAATTGGGCCTAAACGCCTGATGGGTTGTCCACGTTACGCCCATAGTGCCTCTCCATCTGCACCAGCGATCATGATGGACTTTCCATGGCACCAGAAATCCAGCACGGTAGCCAGCCCGTTGTGGTGGGGTCGTCATGTACCCTCTAGGTTGTAGCCCCCTGACAACACAGGGATCGTACTGCCGATACCTGAGCTGCACCCTCCCCACGTTGGCCAAGGAGTAGATGCCCGTCTCCTTGGGGCATCAGGACTCCCGGCAATGGTCATCCTGCCAGGTGGCCCTTGCTGCGGCTGGGTGGCGCCCGTGGGGAGAGCCCCTGGTCGGAGTGGGTGGTATCGGGGCGGACGTTTCGCACATGAAACGTCAGCATGTATCAGGTCGCTCTGCGGCCGAGTCTTCCAAAAGAAAAGGTACGGTTTCTAGTTCTGGTTCTCCTGCCCTTTCCCCCTTGGCCACTCCATGGGAGGAGGGACAGGCCCGCCGGCTTGGGGCGAAGTACTTCCCCCGCTATTTGGTCTGTTCTCGAACAGATGGGGGGACGTTCGCCACCTCCAAGCCCATGTTCTTTGTTCAACACATTGAGGACGTCTTCGGGGAAATCGAGGCTCTCAGCAAGATGAGATCGGGGTCCGTTCTTATCAAGACCACCTCTGCCACACAATCGGCGGCACTCCAGGCGTGCGACCGCCTAGGGGACATCCCAGTCTCCATTGTCCCACATCTGGCACTCAATAGGACGCAGGGGGTCATTTTTCATCGTGACCTCCTGCTACAATCTGATGAGGAGCTCAGGGCCAACCTGGAGCGCCGCGGCGTGCATTTCGTCCGGCGAGTCCAGCGCGGCCCCAAGGACCGTCGCATCGACACCGGGGCCTTTATCCTCGCCTTCGAGGGGGACGTTCTCCCGGAGAAGGTAAAGGTGATGTGCTACCGGTGCGACGTGCGACCTTACGTCCCGCCTCCTATGCGCTGTTTTAGGTGTTTGCGCTTTGGGCACATGTCGTCCCGGTGTGAGGCTGAGCCCCTTTGTGGCGACTGTGGACGTCCTCTTCGTGAGGAACATACTTGCACCCCACCACCTCGGTGCCCTAATTGTCCTGGCGTCCACTCGCCTAGGTCCCCGGACTGCCCCGCCTATCAGAAGGAGAAAAAGATACAGGAACTCAAAACTTTGGATCGGCTCTCTTATTCTGAGGCCAGGAAGAAGTATGACCGCCTTCATCCCGTGTCACTGGCCACTTCGTTTGCCTCCGTTGTGTCCACTCCTTCCGCTGTATCCTCACCTCTATCCTGTCCCCCCTCCGCCTCCTCTGCCCGTCAGGGGGCTCTGCCTCCGCCTCCCAAATCACTCCCTTCCAAATCCTCCTCCCCCGCGGCCCCCACCCCCCCTGGCCCAGGGGCCACCCTTCCTCCTCCTCCTCCCCCCACGCCACCTGAGAAGCGATCCTCTTCTCAGGCGTCCATCGGGGAAACGTTCCGGACCCCGGCTTCCGAGGTCCGGCGTTCCAAAACGGACCCCACGCGTGAAGACCTTCTTCGGGTCCAGCCCACCATCCCTGTACCTCCTCGGCCTTCCAAGAAGGCCTCCAAGAAGAAATCTCTATCCCCCTCTCCACCCCGGCGTGTTTCATCTGACGCTTCATCCGTGAGTCGCTGCTCCCGGCCGTCCTCAGTTTCGCCGGGACGCTCTGCTGCCAGGCGTTCCGCCGGCCTTTTGTCGGCAAATGATGCGGCCCCTCCTACACAATCAGGGACAGCGGCCGCAGCTGGCGACGAGTCGATGGAACCGGATCCGCCTGCCGTCAGTTGTAGTGTTGTTGCCTCGCAACCTGGCCCTCCGCGGCCATCGAGGTGACCAGCTCTTCCCCGTCTCGTTCCCCCAACTTTTTGACTAGCAATGGCGTTGTTTCATTGGAACATAAGGGGTATTCGATCTAATCGGGAGGAATTACAACTGCTCCTCCGCCTGCACTGTCCGCTCGTCCTTGGTCTCCAGGAAACCAAGTTGCGCCCGACTGACCGTATTGCCTTTTCCCACTATACCTCGGAGCGGTATGACCTCGCCCCTGTGGACGGTATCCCAGCTCATGGTGGGGTCATGTTGCTCGTTCGGGACGATGTATATTACCATCCCATCCCATTGACCACCCCACTCCAAGCAATAGCTATCCGCATTACTCTTTCTGCTTTTACTTTTTCCGTTTGTACCGTCTACACTCCACCGTCATCTGCTGTTAGTCGAGCTGACCTGATGCACCTGATCGATCAGCTTCCCCCGCCGTTCTTATTGTTTGGCGACTTCAATGCCCATCATCCCCTTTGGGGCTCTCCTGCATCCTGTCAAAGAGGCTCACTCTTGGCGGATGTCTTCAACCATCTCAATCTTGTCTGCCTCAATACCGGCGCCCCGACTTTCCTCTCGGACTCTACTCATACCTACTCCCACTTGGACCTCTCGATCTGTTCTACCACTCTTGCCCGTCGGTTCGAGTGGTATGTCCTTTCTGACACCTATTCGAGCGACCACTTCCCCTGTGTCGTTCGTCTCCTGCACCACACCCCATCCCCACGTCCTTCGCGCTGGAACATACTGAAAGCTGACTGGGGACTTTACTCCTCCCTGGCGACCTTTCCGGACCGCGATTTTTCCAGTTGTGACAGTCAGGTCGAATACCTCACGGCTGTTATCATCAATGCTGCCGAACGTTCCATACCTCGTACTACTTCTTCTTCCCGTCGCGTTTCCGTCCCCTGGTGGAACGAGGCTTGTAGGGACGCTATCCGTGCTCGACGACGTGCTTTACGCACCTTTCGCCGCCATCCTACGTTGGCGAATTGTATTGAATACAAACGACTCCGAGCGCAATGCCGTAGAGTCATCAAAGACAGCAAAAAAGCTTGCTGGGCCTCTTTCACGAGCTCCTTTACCAGTTTTACTCCCTCTTCCGTAGTTTGGGGTAGCCTGCGCCGGCTGTCGGGCATTAAGGCCCACTCCTCGGTACCTGGCCTGACCTCAGGTAATGAGGTCCTTGTTGATCCTGTGGCTGTCTCCAACGCCTTTGGCCGCTTTTTCGCGGAGGTTTCAAGCTCCGCCCATTACCATCCTGCCTTCCTTCCCAGGAAAGAGGCAGACGAGGCTCGGCGACCTTCCTTCCACTCGCTGAATCTGGAGACTTACAATGCCCCCTTTACCATGCGGGAACTCGAACGTGCGCTTGCACTGTCCCGGTCCTCTGCTCCGGGGCCAGATGCCATTCACGTTCAGATGCTGGCCCACCTTTCTCCGGCGGGCAAAAGCTTCCTTCTTCGTACCTACAATCGCGTCTGGACCGAAGGTCAGGTCCCCATGCGTTGGCGTGACGCCGTTGTTGTTCCTATACCCAAACCCGGGAAGGATAGACACCTTCCTTCTAGTTACCGCCCCATTTCTCTTACAAGCTGTGTCTGTAAGGTGATGGAGCGCATGGTTAATGCTCGGTTAGTTTGGATTCTTGAATCTCGACGACTACTTACTAATGTCCAATGCGGCTTTCGTCGCCGCCGCTCCGCTGTTGACCACCTTGTGACCTTGTCGACATTCATCATGAACAACTTTTTGAAAAGGCGCCAAACGGTCGCCGTGTTCTTCGACTTGGAGAAGGCTTATGATACCTGTTGGAGAGGAGGTATCCTCCGCACTATGCACAAGTGGGGCCTACGCGGTCGTCTGCCCCTTTTTATTGATTCCTTTTTAACGGATCGAAAGTTTAGGGTACGTGTGGGTTCCGTATTGTCCGACGTCTTCCTCCAGGAGAACGGAGTGCCTCAGGGCTCCGTCTTGAGCGTAGCCCTTTTTGCCATCGCGATCAATCCAATTATGGATTGCATTCCACCTAATGTCTCAGGCTCTCTCTTTGTCGATGACTTCGCGATCTACTGCAGTGCCCAGAGAACATGCCTCCTGGAGCGCTGCCTCCAGCGTTGTCTAGACAGCCTCTACTCATGGAGCGTGGCAAATGGCTTCCGGTTCTCTGAAGAGAAGACGGTTTGTA
Organism: Schistocerca serialis cubense; assembly: GCF_023864345.2. NCBI lineage: Eukaryota > Metazoa > Arthropoda > Insecta > Orthoptera > Acrididae > Schistocerca > Schistocerca serialis. The sequence continues at coordinate 572,437,258 of NC_064640.1, read as the reverse complement.
TCAACTTTTGGCGATATAAAGCGTTCCTTCCGCCATCCTTACATCTTGGTCCCGTTGTTCTCCCATTCGTGGACACAACTAAGTTTCTAGGGCTCACGTTGGACCGGAAACTGTGTTGGTCTCCACATGTCTCTTATTTGGCGGCCCGTTGTACACGTTCCCTTAATGTCCTCAGAGTTCTTAGCGGTTCATCTTGGGGAGCGGATCGCACTGTCCTGCTTCGCTTGTATCGGTCCATAGTCCGATCGAAGCTGGATTATGGGAGCTTCGTCTACTCGTCCGCTCGGCCATCCCTCTTACGCCGGCTCAACTCCATCCACCATCGGGGGATACGTCTTGCGACCGGAGCCTTCTACACTAGTCCTGTCGAGAGTCTTTACGCTGAAGCTGCCGAGTTACCGTTGACCTACCGGCGCGACATACTGCTGTGTCGGTATGCCTGCCGGCTGTTGTCTATGCCCGACCACCCCTCTTACAAGTCCTTCTTCGCTGATTCTCTCGACCGTCAGTACGGGTTATATGTGTCTGCCCTGCTGCCCCCCGGAGTCCGCTTCCGTCGCCTGCTTCGACAATTGGATTTTGCCCTCCCTACCACCTTCAGAGAGGGTGAGAGCCCGACACCACCTTGGCTCCAGGCTCCGGTTCGTATTTATCTCGACCTCAGCTCACTCCCGAAGGAGGGTACTCCGGCTGCTGTGTATTGCTCACGGTTTGTCGAACTTCGTGCTCGACTTGCTGGTCACACCTTTATTTACACCGATGGCTCCAAAACTGACGATGGTGTCGGCTGTGCCTTTGTCGTCGGGACCGCCACCTTTAAATACCGGCTCCTTGACCAATGTTCGAGCTTTACGGCCGAGCTCTTTGCTCTCCATCAGGCCATTCAGTATGCCCGCCGCCACCGCCATTCATCGTATGTCCTCTGCACTGACTCACTCAGTGCTCTTCAGAGCCTTGGGGCTCCCTATCCGGTCCATCCCTTGATTCACCGAATACAGCAGTCCCTCCATAGTTTCGCTGATAATGGCGGTTCTGTCAGCCTTCTGTGGGTCCCCGGACATGTGGGAGTGCCTGGGAATGAGGCTGCGGATGCTGCAGCCAAGGCTGCAGTCCTCCAGCCTCGCCCAGCCTCCCATTGTGTCCCGTCATCTGACGTTTGTGGGGATGTCTGTAAGAGGCTTGTGTCCTTGTGGTGGGATGCTTGGTCATCCCTCCAAGGAAACAAGCTCCGGGCAGTAAAACCGCTCCCAACTGCTTGGACAACTTCCTCCCGACCATCTCGGCGCGAGGAGGTCCTTCTGACCAGGTTGCGGATTGGGCATTGCCGGTTTAGCCACCGCTACCTGCTCTCTGGTGACCCAGCCCCACAGTGCCCTTGTGGTCAGGCATTAACGGTGCGCCATGTTTTATTGTCGTGTCCCCGTTTTAGTCAATTTCGTGTTGTCCTGTCCCTGCCATCTACCTTACCGGATGTTTTAGCTGATGACGCTCGAGCAGCTGCTCGTCTTCTGCGTTTTATAACTTTAACTGGCTTGACCAAAGACATTTAACCTTTTACTTATTTCATCTGCATCTTTGTCCGGTCCTTTTGATGTCCCCCCATCCCCTTGAGTTTTAGCAGGTTCCTTGTGCTCTGACACCAGTGACTGGGCGCTAATGACCTCAGCAGTTGAGCGCCCTTAAACCCTACCAAAAAAAAAAAAAAAAAAAAAACCACCACCACCACCACCACTACTGGTGGTGGTGGTGGTGGTGGTGGTGGTGGTGGTGGTGGTGGTGGCGGCGGCCTTTCTTCTTCATCGGTTCAGTGAAGAAACCTAGATTGTTGCGTTAGGTATTGGACTTAAGATTTACTTGCCTGCAGTGCCCTTAATCAGCGCCTATCCTGTGCAAATCAGACGCTGTGGTAGCTGGAACAATCAGACGCGTTTAAACCGACGAACGCAGTGGCGTTCGTACTTCTGGTAGCCACCACCATCTTATAACAGGATCCTGTTGAACAGGAGTGGGACTCAGAACATCTTTCAACTCTTCTGATAGAGGTTTCCTTAAATCACTTGAGACGAATTTCAGGATGGTCCCTTCTAATAGGCGGTGCCCAGTTTCGTGGCCGATTCGTATGCAGTCTGTTCTATTTGAAATTTATGCTTCGGCAACACATTAATCTTTCTTTAGTCTTTCAGTAACACCACCACTACAAACAGCAGCAGTACTGGTTAAAACTATGTGCGCGCTAGTGCCAGTTTTCAGCACGCAACTGTTGCCACGGTAGTGTAACACGACTGGGTACCGTATTTAGAGGTAATTAGCGGAACGGCAAGTGCCCACAGGGAGTTCTCGGTTCGTTAAATGAGTCACCATGCTCTTCGTGCCTGACTTACATTTCAAAAGACGAATGACGTCTTCTGATTTCCTTTCTGAAATGGCCAGCACAGGTTCAGTATCCCTCTCATTTCAGTGCCTCGAAGAGCGATTAAAGCCAAGCTTTAAAAGTACGAAATATTAATTTATCTTTGAACCTATATCAAACTCAACTGAGAAATACATCAAATAAATGGGCAAGGTGAAGTCCACAGCAGTTTATGGGTGATCGTCAGATCACTCGCTGGAGAGGGGGAGGGGGGGGGGGGGAAGGGACTCCAGTTGCTTTCGCCCAGCACAAAAAAAAATGGCTCTGAGCACTATGGGATTTAACATCTGTGGTTCATCAGTCCCCTAGAACTTAAAACTACTTAAACCTAACTAACCCAAGGACATCACGCGGTTCCAGACTGAAGCGCCTAGAACCGCACGGCCACACCGGCCGGCCCGCCCAGCACACTTCCTCCACCATACAATGTTCTTGTTCGACGATTGTTTCACGCTTTTGTTTCGTTGTCCAAGACGAACCCATTAATCCATTTGGCTCATTATTCTCACTGGACAAAATACTCAGCTATTCCCAGGATACATCGCGTTAATAACGCGTAACACCGTCTCAGTGGTAACAGGATCTCAATTAGACAGCCGAGAGAGTACACAAGTTTCTTCACGTATGCTGTGTCCAGCTGAAGCCGTTTACTCGTGATTAGGTGGCGTAGAGCTAACAATTGCGGGGACGTTAATTACTGTGTTTGATCAAGCTTTCCAAACAGCCCCACACAGTTTGTACGGGATTAAGGTATCGGGTGATTTAGCGCGCCAATCGCTTGTTCGACGATTGTTTCACGCTTTTGTTTCGTTGTCCAAGACGAACCCATTAATCCATTTGTCATGTGAACACGGAAGTTGTCATACTGGAGACGGAAGTGTCCACAGCATAATCATCATGAAGATGTACAAGAAATTGAAACAGTCAGCGAGGGTATTGAAATAACGTCTTGTTCATGCTTCGGTTTAAGCTCCTCATCGGACCGGCAGTGCATTCGAAGCCTTTCATCATTTGGAAAGAGGCGAAATCTCGGCTCTGAGTACATTAAACCCCTTGAGTCGGCTGCTGTTAAGTTTCTGCGTTACTTGGCCAATTGAAAAAGTTCCTTACGCCGCTGTGAACAATGTCCATTTGCAAGACACTCGATTCCAGATGTCAATTACATGCAGTTCTCGTCGAAATGTTCTATCGGAAACTCAGACGTACCTGCATTATTTGACAGTATCTACCTAACCACCTTATCATTGACAATGCGTGATATACTCCTATGGCCTCTGTACATTTGGACCTTTGTACGAACAGTGTTCTTCCGCATTGTCATACGGCTGCGAGTGACACACCATTCCTTGTAGGCACGTTGGAATATTCGTGTAGATACACCAACAAATCGGGCTATTTCATTCGCGGTATTAGCTAGTACCACCGCCCTCCCCCCCCCCCCCCCCCCTGCCGTCTGTTGCCTCCCCTCTCTCCCCCACATGATCACAAACTTCAGCACCTACCTAAGCTATTAAAGACTTTTCTTGGGACACTTTAATGTTAAAAATGGAAAGGTGAATGATATTGTGTGTGTGTGTGTGTGTGTGTGTGTGTGTGTGTGTGTGTGTGTGTGTGTGTATGTGTGTGAGACGAAGGAATTCGTATTGCATCGCAAGTGCTATCCACTGCTCCTCCTCAGATAAGCAAGCTAACTACCCACAGAGAGGTTACACAACATACTTCCTCTAAATTACTTCTCTCCACTGTGGCACTTGCTTCATCTGCACATTGTAACCCCACTTGAAATCAGCGAAGTTAAATGTGTGCATTATTCATACTGTTCGTAAATTACTTGGTTGCTGAACTCATTTCTTCTGATCTGGCAGAAATTGGAAGACTTCAGGCTGTTGATGCTGTGTGTCTGACCATAGCCACTAATAGTGATAGTACTATGTACAATACTATAGTAGCCCTTACCTGTGTCGTTTCATCATCATTCATGAAAGTGGCGAGATTTGACTGTGTGAAGATTGGGAATTTGTACGGGCGCTGATAACCGTGCAGTTGAGCGCCCCACAAACCAATCATCATCATCATCATTACCTCTGTCGTGCAGTCAATTAATTCATTGATCTGTTTCGAAGCGAGTAAAGAAGAAATTTCTGGACTACTGCAGGTACTATCTACAACTTGGGAAAAGACATTTTCTTCCGATATTTATCACTTGTCACATATATATATATCCTTTTTCAACAGTAATATAAGTGACAAATCACAGAATTTGTGTGTAGTGGGCGGACTGTGAGAGGAACCTGTAACATCCACTGCGTTAATGCTACTAATTGAGAAAAACGAATTATTGATAGCAAGGTTTTTTTTTTTGCGTGGCCAGTCACCGCAGCAAGCTCAGAAATATTTGTTTTGTAATTGAAAACTACCTTTTCTTGCTGCATTGTAATTTACAGTGCAGCAAGAAAAGGCGGTTTTTGTTTACAAAACAAATAATTATTGGTAACTTGTATAATCAGTGTTAGTCTCACAAAAGTGTGATAATATTAATTATCTGTTGAAAATAATTTAGTTTCGTGACTAACACAATCGTATCCTTCAGTTTTTACCCCTCAGAAAATTTCAGTTCATCCCTCAGTGGATAATTACACCCAGGTTGGGAACCACTAGTCAACACCATCTACAGCGCTCCAGAGTGCCCTGGTTTTTTTTTTACGTCAGTCCCATCATCTGAGTTTGGTTACTTTCGCTGCAATGATCGAATCCAATCCTTTAGTCTAGCATCAGTTTACCGTAGATCGCGAGATCAAAAAACGGACAAACCCTACCGGAAAAGCTTCAGCTCGTCCCACTCTATAAGAAGGGTATCCAAATCGATGCGCTGGTTGTGGACCTAATAAGTCACGTCGATTTCTTGTAGAACTGTGAAACTGCTGAAGACTGAAGAACACCTTTGTGGGAATCAGCATGGTTTACGCAAATATCAGCACGGCGTGAAATCGGGGTTTCTGTGTCCGCTCATGATTCAGAACGCAGTAGTGAAGCGTAGGTTGTTGTTTCTTGGTTTCCATCAAGCCTTCGGTATGGTCCGCTCCGTCGCTGTGTAAATAAAATACGTGCATATACAATAACCGAACAGATACCAGATTCCTAGCGAACCGAACTAGGTATTGTAAGAATGCAATGCGTTGCGACGGTAAAATAGGATAAAATGTTCTCGGGCATCCGGCCACGTCAAAAGGTTAAAATGCAACGAGCTTTCGACCAAGCACTTACTGTCCATTGTCAAGTGGAATGACTGCTCATGCGCAGCTGTTACGCCCTTACTTACTCCAGCTTCTGGCTGTGACTCACCAGTGCTTCCGGCATCGGCATATAAGGGCATCCGTTGACTACGCGTGCGATGAACCTGCTTTAACCCGAGATCACTGGATCCAACGCCGCGCTGAGTTGCAAGCTGCCATAGAGGCAAGCTGGATGCCTAGAATATTTTATTCCAAACTCAGTACGTCGGTCTTGAATGCATTGTCAGAAACAAAGAAATCTTTGGGTGTAATTCCGGATGGTGTAGCGGGACCACTGCTGTTCAGGATACTTGTAGATAACTTGACAGATAACGTTGGAGCCCTATGGGGCTGTTCGCAGATGTACAGGGAAGTGACATCGTCAGGAACTTAGCACCTGGTGCAAATATTAGTAGCCTACTCTAAAGGCTCAAGCTATCACCGAATCGAAGTTAGTTTAAATGCCGCAGTGATTTACTGGCTTCCTCCGACCTTTCAGCTGACTTACCCAGTTCTTTATAGGGAGACCTGTACTTCAACATAACGAACATGGCCAGAGGTGAAAGAAGTGAAAAGGATCAGATAAAGTTAGTAGTATTGACGGGTGACATAATTGTATTGTAATGCTCGTAAACGGACGGAAAGGACGTATGTCGTTTGATTACACTATCGACGATCACTCAACGCGCGTTTGTCCGGAGTTCCTAAAGTTAATGTATTCGATGCGTATATTATTCAGCCCATAAACAAAAGCATCTCAAATGTCAGTGTAAGGAATTAATGATACAATTTACAGACCCGGCACATATCGAGTTAGTCTTGTTTCGCTCAGGTTTTTCAAAGGAATTTATAGCGTTCGATGAATTTCTAATTCGAGAAGTTAGTTTTATTTCCCACAGTAACTAGTTGTATGTAGCGAGTAGTTGGGGGGAGAGAGAGAGAGAGAGAGAGAGAGAGAGAGAGAGAGAGAGAGTGGAGGGAGGGAGGGAGGGGGGGGGATGGTTTTGCTTTTCCCGCATTCCTTCACACAACTAGTCTCTCGTGTCTATACTAGCATTGAGCTGGTTGAGACAATTTTCCGTATTCGGCGTTATTATTCGAAGTAAGAAGTTAACGTCACTTACACGGCCTTCAGAAGTCTTCCGGCGAGTTCGCAACGCCGCCCCAAGGCCCCGCGAGTCTTCCTGTGACTCACTACTGCGAAGTGCGCCACGAACAAGTAGTGATGCGAGGCTACTGGCTGTAGGACCAAAGACTGCCGCAATAAATGCTTACTGCACCGTACAGGCTTCAGACACACCGCACGCGATAACGCCCTCGTTCGGAATATATTCCCAGAATACCTCGTAATCTCGTGTACCCTGTTAAGTTCAAACTTCCCACGAACTCTATCGGACTCTGGTGTGACACGCACGAAACCATCTGTTGGTTGGTTGGTTTGGGGAAGGAGACCAGACAGCGAGGTCATCGGTCTCATCGGATTAGGGAAGGACGGGGAAGGAAGTCGGCCGTGCCCCTTGAAAGGAACCATCCCGGCATTTGCCTGGAGTGATTTAGGGAAATCACGGAAAACCTAAATCAGGATGGCCGGACGCGGGATTGACGAAACCATCTGTGTGCCGCCCACAATGGTACACTCTGCTAACATACGCAGGTGGCGAGGTTCCTTACGAATTCCAAGAACACACATAACCAGATTCCTCCTTTATCCAGTAGTAGAGATAGCATGAGGATACACGTATACCTATACTCTGTAAGCTACCGTATGATGTATGGCGGATGGTATTCCTCGTGTCATTTCCCTGTGCGATGAAAGAACAGTTGTCGGTAAACATCCGTATGTGATCTTATTTTTATTTCCGTGTCTATAAATTTGTCAGATTCGTGTGTTAGGAAGTAATATTGTTCGAATCATCTTGGAACGTATGCTCTCGGGATTTTAGAAGTAAAAACCTCCTGGGTGCACAACGCCTCTTACAGCGTTTGCCACAGGAATATGATGAGCAATTCCCAACGCTCTCGCAATTACGAAAAGGACCCGTGCCAAAACACACGGCTATTTCTCGGAACTTCTTCCATTGCCTCTATGTTGAAAAGAGCCCAGGCTGCAGGCTAAGGAGCAACACTCAAGAATTGACTGCACAAGAGTTCAAGCTGTTGCTTTTAGCTCCCTGCCTCGGGCATGGATGTGTGAGATGTCCTTAGCCTAGTTAGGTTTAAGTAGTTCTACGTCTACGGGACTGATGATCTCACAAGGGGAGGCCGCCAATTGTGAAATTCAGATTCAATTCATACTGCGCATAATAAAAGCTCATGGCCAGAGGTGTAATGTGGCAAAGCACCAAGATGCTCTTCTCAGCCGTTGTCGAGAAAATCGACAGTTAAAATGAACCGTTGCTGTGATATACTCTCCGTTGTCGTTGTTGTGGTCTTCAGTCCTGAGACTGGTTTGATGCAGCTCTCCATGCTACTCTATCCTGTGCAAGCTTTTTCATCTCCCAGTACCTACTGCAACCTACATCCTTCTGAATCTGCTTAGTGTATTCATCTCTTGGTCTCCCTCTACTATTTTTACCCTCCACGCTGCCCTCCAATACTAAATTGGTGATCCCTTGATGCCTCAGAACATGTCCTACCAACCGATCCCTTCTTCTGGTCAAGTTGTGCCACAAACTTCTCTTCTCCCCAATCCTATTCAGTACTTCCTCATTAGTTATGTGATCTACCCATCTAATCTTCAGCATTCTTCTGTAGCACCACATTTCGAAAGCTTCTATTCTCTTCTTGTCCAAACTAGTTATCGTCCATGTTTCACTTCCATACATGGCTACACTCCATACGAATACTTTCAGAAATGACTTCCTGACACTTAAATCTATACTGGATGTTAACAAATTTCTCTTCTTCAGAAACGCTTTCCTTGCCATTGCCAGCCTACATTTTATATCCTCTCTACTTCGACCATCATCAGTTATTTTGCTCCCCAAATAGGAAAACTTCTTTACTACTTTAAGTGCCTCATTTCCTAATCTAATTCCCTCAGCATCACCCGACTTAATTAGACTACATTCCATTATCCTTGTTTTGCTTTTGTTGATGTTCATCTTATATCCTCCTTTCAAGGCACTGTCCATTCCATTCAACTGCTCTTCCAAGTCCTTTGCTGTCTCTGACAGAATTACAATGTCATCGGCAAACCTCAAAGTTTTTATTTCTTCTCCATGAATTTTAATACCTACTCCGAATTTTTCTTTTGTTTCCTTTACTGCTTGCTCAATATACAGATTGAACAACATCGGGGAGAGGCTACAACCCTGTCTTACTCCCTTCCCAACCACTGCTTCCCTTTCATGTCCCTCGACTCCTATAACTGCCATCTGGTTTCTGTACAAATTGTAAATAGCCTTTCGCTCCCTGTATTTTACCCCTGCCACCTTTAGAATTTGAAAGAGAGTATTCCAGTCAACATTGTCAAAAGCTTTCTCTAAGTCTACAAATGCTAGAAACGTAGGTTTGCCTTCCCTTAATCTTTCTTCTAAGATAAGTCGTAAGGTCAGTATTGCCTCACGTGTTCCAGTGTTTCTACGGAATCCAAACTGATCTTCCCCGAGGTTGGCTTCTACTAGTTTCTCCATTCGTCTGTAAAGAATTTGTGTTAGTATTTTGCAGCTGTGACTTATTAAGCTGATAGTTCGATAATTTTCACATCTGTCAACACCTGCTTTCTTTGGGATTGGAATTACTCTACTCTCTACGATTTGTAATTTTCTACAGCGTCGTGGCGCAGCGGTAAGCGCTCGAGTTCGTAATACGAAGGTCGCCGGATCGAATCTCGCGCCATGCAACTTTTTTTTTTAGTGTTTGTTTCTTGAAATTCAAATATATATATATCAACAATTATGCATATAATAAGTTGTTGAAAGTCGTTTGTCGTGAAAAAACTGGCGACTTCGAACATCATTGTTTTCCGCAAACAAAGTTGTGTTTCACAAATGTTATTAATTGTCTTCATAATGTTAACGACGTATAGTTAACGGAAGACGTAGAAACGATATTCCGAACCGAATACGTATAGCGTAAGTCAAACGTTCGAATTAGAATAGAAACCCCAAGAACACAAATTTTCTGTGGCACGTATGCAATATAAACTCCGTTACTCGCTCGTTACATTTGAAGGACAGATGTTGAATGGGCCGAAACGAGCCGCCGCATAACAGCGTACTTGCCTGCTAACTTCGAAAGAAGGTAGATGCGGTCCCTAGCGCAATTTATAACATCGTCGAAAATCAATGCGGACGTTAGAGCTTTGGTACACCCTGCTAAACAAACGGAAAAATGGAGGCGGTACAATTGGAGAGCGATCCGCCTTCACCAACATGCATAAGCAATTCATTAATAGTTATATATATATATATATATATATATATATACTTATTGATTTTCGACGATGTTATAAGTTGCTCTAGGGACCGCATCTACCTTCTTTCGAAGTTAGCAGGCAACTACACTGTTATGCGGCGGCTCGTTTCGGCCCATTCAACATCTGTCCTTCAAGTGTAATGAGCGTGTAACGGAGTTTATATTTCATACCTGCCACAGAAAATTTGTGTTCGTGGGGTTTCTATCCTAATTCGAACGTCCGCTATACGTATTCGTTTCGGAATATCGTTTCTACGTCTTCCGTTAACTATACATGGTTAACATTATGAAGACAATTAATATATGTATGTATGTATGTATATATTTGAATTACAATAAACTAATAATTTAAAAAAATGTTGTATGGTGCGAGATTCGATCAGGCGACCTTCGGATTACGAACCCGACCGCTTACCGCTGCGCCACGACGCTGTAGAAAATTATTAATCGTAGAGTATTTCATGGCAACGGTTTCTTTTAACTGTAGATTTTCTCGACAACGGCTGAGAAGTGCATCTTGGTGCCTTGCCACATTACACCTCTGGCCATGAGCTTTTATTATGCGCAGTATGAATCGAATCTGAATTTCACGATTGGCGGCCTCCCCTTGTCAGATGTAAAGCACGTGCAAGTAACGTCGTCACGCCCAGTAAAGTACTCTGCAGTCAGCTCTGCAATCCCCCTTTAAAGAAACCGACAATTCTTATCCTGAGTACCATCCGCGAATCCCCCCAGGGGGTCCACAACTTTTTCGTGGACACGTGCGTGGCGAGCACGGGGCCCCGAGCTATTCCAGCCTTCTCTCTCTCCAGGACTGCATTTCCTTTCCCTTCCCCTCCTTTCCCCTCCATACCCCTTTCCCCTCGCCCTCTCATCTCTCTCTATTGGTGTCCTTGCTTATGTTGGCCCCCGCTATCCTCCTGGTTCTGTTGGTTTTACCCTCCGGCTTTGTTGCGTAATCATCTCCTCCTTTTGGCATTCCTTGGTCCCCCTCTGGGGTTTGACCTCCATTCCAAAATTTCTCTTCCGTAGTGTGAGCCATTTGGGGAAGAGCACCTTACCTAGTGTCTCCGACGTGTGCCCTCATAGTACATTCCACCTTTTCTTTTACGTCGTTGTCTGATGCTAGGGTGCATAGCCAGCACGGTAGCCAGCCCGTGTGGTGGGGTCGCTATGTACCCTTTTGGTTGAGCCCCCTGAACACACAGGGATCACACTTCTGATACCTGAGCTGTGACCTCCTCATGCATGCCTTGGAGTGGTTGCTCGTCATCCTGGAGCATCGGAACTCCCGGCAATGGCCGCCGTGCCAGACGGCCCTTGCTGTGGCTGGGTGGCGCCCGTGAGGAGAGCCCCTGATCGGAGTGGGTGGTATCAGGGCGGACGCTATGCAGATGAAACGCATACGGGTCCAAAACTCTGGCCGCTCTTCTGCGGCCGTCTCTCTGCGTGGTACTGATTCCTCAAGTGCTGCTTCTCTTGCCCCTTCGGCCTTCCCTTCCGTGGCTACCCCCTGGGAGGAGGGTCAGGCGCGTCGTCTAGGGGCAAAACCTTTCCCCCGTTATCTAGTTTGCACCAGGACTGATGGAGATACTTTCACCAGTGTCAAACCTTTATTCTTTGTGGAACACATTGAAGACAAGTTCGGCGAAGTGGACTCCCTGAGCAAGATGCGGTCGGGTTCGTTACTGATAAAAACTGCTTCGGCTGCCCAATCTGCGGCCCTTCGTGCCTGTACCCATCTTGGCACAATTCCCGTGTCCATTACCCCTCACCAGTCTCTAAATATGGTACAAGGTGTGATTTTTCACAGAGACCTCATCCTTCAAACTGATGAGGAACTTCGGGACAATCTCGGACGGCGGGGTGTTCACTTTGTTCGGCGTGTTCAGAAGGGTCCTAAAGATAATTGTATTGATACTGGTGCCTTTATCCTGGCCTTTGAAGGGGATACCCTTCCTGAGAAAGTTAAGATTATGGTCTATCGCTATGATGTGAAGCCGTACATCCCACCTCCTATGCGGTGTTTTAAGTGCTTGCGTTTTGGCCACATGTCTTCTCGCTGTACCCAGGACCCTCTCTGTGGTGACTGTGGACGTCCACTCCATGAGGGGAGTCCCTGTGTTCCCCCTCCTCTATGTGTAAATTGTCATGGTAGTCATTCTCCTCGTTCAGCAGATTGCCCAGTCTATAAGAAAGAAAAAAAGATACAGGAGTATAAGCCTCTTGATCGTTTAAGCTACACAGAGG